>NC_087518.1:59875529-60519274 GCF_963921805.1 Phalacrocorax carbo
ATCTTTTTCTATATGTCAACATATTTGTCCTTCCCCAAAGCAATACAAAATAGTAAAAAAATAATAGTTTCTGAAGGTAAAAATGAATACTAGAGCTTGCTGCGCGTGTTTGAAGCTTGATTTAGATTTTAAACATCAGTTGAACACATGTAGAGTATTCATGTTTTGTTTAAGCGTTCTTAAAAGTTTAACAGGGTGAGATGGGTTGTCCTTTTTTCCCACTGCTGTCTTTTTGGTGCATCTTCACGTAGGGATGCGTTTGCCTCTTGGGAAGTTGGCAGTGTAAGTGGCTGACAAACTAGCTAATAAATCTGAGGTTAATAGGGCTGTAGACAGCAAAGTACATAGGCGTAGGAAGGATCACCAGCCGCAGAATGCTGCACATCTAGAAGCTGTCAATACAGAGTATGAAAAATGCAAAGGACAAAGCAAAAGTAGGAGAAGTTCCAGCTCATTTTTCTGCTTGCTGAAGCAATCTCTCACATCAGCATAGCCTGGGCCTCTAGGGAAGGCAGGTGTTTAGGGCTTGATCTTGCTTCTACTCGGGCCAGGAGAAAGTCTCCTTTTGAACCTAAAGCGGACAGGATCAGGTCAGTAATGACTGTCCCCCCCAAAAGTAAAAGCAGAAAAAAAGTAACAATTGTTCAGGTTATACCAAAATGCCACGTCTGTATGAGAAGCAGCACTCTCTGCTTCTTGTGTAAATATTAGTTTGAATTCATTTAGAGGTATTTAGAGATGGGTATTAGAGCTTTAAAGCTGATTATTCTAGTTCTTTTAATTAGTGGACCAAATGTCTGATACAGCTGCTGTGCACTCATGGTATTGAGGACAATTTCCATCCGGAGGGGGGGGGAAGTCTTTTGAAGACATTTTCTGTGCAGTAAATTAAATCCCTTGAAGTAGCTTGTGGCCAGAAATGTGAGTCAGTCAGCATGGTGCTCTTGAATTCAACAGAGCCACGCTGATGTCTGTCACCTGCGATTGTCATTGAATAATGCAATGAAATTCTCTTAATGCACGAACACAAGTATGAAATAGGAAAAGGGCGAAAAGATGTTACCGCTCCACCAAACCTGTTCAAAGAACGAACAGTTACCTAAGAGTTGCGTCTTTGGTATACTCTCCATTTGTCTAAAGCCACCATAAAAATAGCTGACTATTAAAGGTGTGCACGTCGCAGTACTGCTAGGGAAACCCTCCCTGCACTAGGAGGACTGCCAGGCTGCTCTGCTGCTTTCTTTGAAGGCGTGAGGCCCCGAAGGCTCCATTCTCCCCTCTTCCTTCCCTATGAGACTTCTCAGATGCTTTTTGATCACGGAAAGACCTTGCCAAGGGGGTCACCGTTTCAAAGGGAGCCAGGATGCACCGCGCCAGCTGGTCCGGAGTAACCGCCTGCCTCTGGGCCCTTCCCAGGCACCGTCCCCTCGCATGGCCTCGCGCTTGCGGAGCCGCAGCCGTTTCTGCAGGCAGCTGCTCGCAGCTGGGGAAGGCTCTCCACGTGGCACGGAGAAACAGGCAGTGGGGTTTGAGGCTGCCGAAAGGTGAGTCGCAGGGAACAGCCCCTCTTTGAAGGGGGAGTTGGCTGGGAGCCGCACCGGGCTGGTTCACGCGGGGCGGGTGCCTGCCGTGGCCGTGCCACCGCGAAACAACATCTGTGCTTTTCGTGTTGCAAGATTGAATTAGTGCCCTGCGTTGGGTTTTTTTTTTCTTTTTTAATAAGTTTGAAGCTAAAGTACTGGTTTTGGGTGGGGGTGAGTAGCAGGCCGCTTAAGGCAGGAAGAGAGAAGACAAAGCCATTAATTGCATAGGGCCACGCATTTATATATGAAAGTCTTGATCATTCAGAAGGGTGATCTGAAGGGAGGCGCTCATGGGAGGTGCCATGTAAGACATTGCATGAGTAAGCCCCCTGGCTATAAACTGAATTAAGCGTCAGGCTGGGCGTACTGGCGTCTGACAGCAAATCTTGACTCGGCCACGTTGGACACCCTCAAGAGCCGTCTGGACAGGGTGCTGGGCCATCTTGTCTAGGCTGCGCTCTTCCTAGAAAGGTTGGAGTAGGTGATCCCTGAGGTCCCTTCCAACCTGGGATTCTGGGATTCTGTGTAATGTTACCAGAAACAGCACTCTTACCCAAAACCGAGGTTCCCTGATGGACATCGTGTCATCTTCTAAAAGAGGTTTCCACTATAAATATACACTGCTGAAAACAAGACGGAGCCAGGGTGTTGGCGTATTCCTCGAGCAACCCAGCGGGCAAAGGGAGATTGCAGTAACAGAGGTGATTGTGCTTCTTCATACCCTAAAGATTCCAATTCTGTGACGGGATTAAGATTTGCCCGCGTCGCCGATCTGATCTTCGCTGGCACCAGAGATTCCCTTTCTCGTACCTCGACTCTTCCTTAACCCTTCGCGTAACAAGAAACGGTCGCACCCGTTGTCGTTGAGTCAGACGAGGACGTACACGCGCGCTGACGTGAGGCCTGCACTTGATTTAGTGGGGTATGAAGCTGAGTGCTGTGGCCTCGTTGGTATTCTGTTGTGGTTTGTGGCTTGGTTTGTTGTTTGATTATTTTTTTTTTTTTACCTGAACATTAAGTGTTTTGACAACACAGATGTTGGCTATGCAAATAGCGCAACTTCTGATATTTCTCAATATTAGTATAAGAGATATATTCTCTAAGGGGAAAGTGCTGGTTGCCAGGCCCTGGGGAGTTTAACAGCAAAGAGAAGGTACTGTAGTTGTCTTTTTTTTATCCTTAAACTCTTCCAGTAAGCATTGAATACGGTCCACTGTCAGAGGAGGGATGCTGTATTAATAAACCTTTGCTCTGATGCAGCGTGCTTTCTGAAACAAACAAACAAAAATTACATCCAACCTTTAAAGTTACAAAGACTTTTTATTTTCAGTATTATATTGACAATTGAAAGATATTTTTCATTTGTTTTAAGATTATGCTCTCTTACTTCCTACTCGCCTTCTGCAGTGAAGTTACCATTCTCATGCCTGTGACCCCAAAATCAGTTGCCAGAGAAATAAATGTGATGCTGCAGATTCAATCCAGGACTTCTGTGCAGGATCAAGTGCAAGGAACAAAGGAGAAGATAAGTGGCTTTCTAAAATAGAAACATCTATTAGAAAAATCCATTTGTTTTTGTCAGCTCTATTTGAACAGATAGTGCCCGAGTCAAAATCTCCACTTAATTGGAGTATGTGTATTTAAGTTTTGCAATGATTTTGTGCTCCTGGGGCTTATCCAGGTTCCGCTGAAACAGCTCTAAGTGTCCGATTGGTTTCAGTGGACTTCATTTCTACTCTCTGCTGAAAATCTTCACATTTGGAGATACTAAAGTGAAAAGTGGGTATCGGAAGTAGAAGAGTTTGATAAGTAACTCGCTTTCAGAGGATTCAGGTCCAGAGCGCGCTGGGTTCTGGGCTTTTGCTTGCTTTCATCCTCCATTAAACGGACGGCGAGTGAATCTCTTCGAGCACTTGGAGCAAGATTTTGTGTCACAGGATGACTGAACTGAGGCATCAGAATTTTTAGTTGCCCAAATATCTGAAAATCTGGCCTTCCTTAAGAATTTCCTACATAAATTTATCACACATTTAACTGTTGTACTTGCAAATGAGAAAAATATATTCTGCCATGTGATTTGTCTGGGCAGCAAATTAAAAATGTTTAAGGAATATCATTCTCTAATTTTCACCTTTACTTTTAGTCAGCTGCGGTTTCATAAATTAGCTGTTTTCCTCTGAGTATTTGCCATCTAGATGTTGGATGTACATCAGGCTAGTTGCCCACACTCCCTGTTAGCCATGGGGGGAAGCAGGCAGCTCCGACCAGGGCTGGGGGTTAAGTCTGATACGCTGAATTGTGTGCTCGGAGGTGCCATTGACTATGGCAGGAGTTTTAGAAACCAGCTGAGATCAACTTGTAGATAGGTAAAGTTGGGTGAAATGTGTGCTCTCTTTAGCAAACAAAAAACGTGATTGGAAGCCTTTCCCTCTGACCTTGTCTTAGGGGATATTTCTGACCTTAGGGGAGCCCTTCTCGCTCTCCACAACCACCTGAGGGGGGCTGGAGTGAGGGGGGGGCTGGTCTCTGCTCCCAGGTCACCAGTGGCAGGACGAGAGGGAACGGCCTCAAGCTGCGTCAGGGGAGGTTTGGGTTGGAAATTAGGAAAAATTTCTTCATTGAAAGAGCGGTCAGGCCCTGGCACAGGCTGCCCAGAGAGGTGGGGGAGTCACCGTCCCTGGGGGGGTTCAAAAACCACGTAGACGCAGCACTTCATGACATGGTTTAGGAGGCCGGGGGGTGTTGGGTTGATGGTTGGACTTGATGATCCTAGAGGTCTTTCCCAACCTTAATGATTCTGTGACCTACAGGAAAAGACGCGCTAATAAGCAGCAGTCCGTCCATCAGCCGGCGAATGGTTGTATTTTCACTGAAAGTGGGTTTGATGCTTAAATGGGGAGATGGATAATTAAGACTTTATCTTCCAAAATATTAAATATTGATTTGTAGACGTTTAGTAGCAGGTATAAAGCTCTCCTGAGAACTGGCAGCAACTGTCTAAAAGATTATAAAAGATATTACTTCTCCATGTAGAATTTAGCATTAATATTTTTTTTTTTATTTAAAATTTATGAAATGAGAGTAAAATAAATCAGGAGGTAACTTCTAGCCCTCTGAGTCTGTGTTAGTTCTGCTCCATGTGGCCGTTCAGAGTCAAAATGGAATTTTATTTTTTTTTTGAGGTTTGTATTGGCTTTTGGTTTATTGAGGTGTCAGGAGGTTTATAAGCTCTTCAACTCCGATTTTGATTGTTTTATCCAACTACTGTCACTTCTTATCAGTATTAAAGGCAGAAACCAAAGCACGGGACCCGTGGGAAGTAGCATTTCAAACGCACACCGCCACTCTCTTTTTTTGTCACTGTTCTGAACTGTTCACCTCTGCTCCTGACAACAAGCCCACGACGAGATAAGGAGGTGAGTTTCATACTTCATTAACTCATTTGTGAATTAAACAAAGGCGTTTTTAACCAGAGTGTGTTTCTTTCCACCTGCCTAGTCCTTTTTTATATTGTTTTATGACTTGCTAAAGTCGCTGAAGTGCAGCAGACACCCCGAAGGGTAGCTTTGCTCTAGGCAGCCCGCTTGTCCCTTCAGCCCGTCGCCGATCGTACGCTGGGAATCCGCACGATTACGTTTGTTCAAACAGGTGGGTGAAAAAGACATTCCAGCTTCGCCGTGTCTTGCAGATGTTCCTCCCCAGGAGAAAGTGACCCGGTTTTATTAACTGGATCTGAAAGCTTAGCCCCGGGTGTGGTACTTGTTGGTCTGAGTCATGTTAACCAGACGTTCAGCTACCGGAGAGCTGCTCGGCACGGGCCGCCTGCGGGAGGCGGCTGCCGGACCCGGGACGTAAGTACCTCGGGCTAAAGGGAAAGGAAGAGTTAATTCTCGCTAGGCAGTGTCTGGGTGGGTAGTATGAGGTTTTACAGGTGGGATCTTCCCCTATCCCAGCTCAGCTACAAAAACGGCAATACCTTTGCTGGGTAAAATTGCAGTATTTTCAGCTCTATGCTCATGGTTTGTGGTCCAATCTGTGGAATAATAGTCAGTCTTGTAAATCAAAGGTGTAAATTCATGGTGAAGCATTCGTGCGGCAACGTTTTCTCCTTTTTTTTTTTTTATTTTTTGGGGTTTTTTGAGATATCTCTGCATTAGAAGCCGACATGAATTTTCACAGTCTTGCTTTATTTGGGTTAACAAGTGTATTGAATTTAAGAGGTGACATTTTCTGTACTTTATCTGCAATAGTTTCCAGTTGATCAAATCCGTTTCAGAACATTCCCCATTTTATGCAGGCTCACTTTGAATAAGTCTAAGGAAAATACCTTCATTTTGCCACCGGATCAGCTTATTAGGTTTTAAAAGTGCATTTCCACTCCACCACCAGCAGCAGTAAAGGGAAAAAGGGAGGAGCAGTGACAGAAAATCTGTTTGACAGAGTAAATAGTTTCTTTGCACGTACGTATATGCAGGTGCGTGGGTTTATATGGGTAAAGTGATGGCGATGGCACTGATGGAGCAGACGCGTTCTAGCATTATAATAACAAATCATAAAAGATGACACACTTTAAAAATAGATGATGTTTATTGGAGACTTGATTAGTTCCTACCTTCACCAAATGGAAAATTGACTGAGACAAGAGAATCCGGCAAGATAGGGTCCAAATTGAAACACTAAGTCACGGCTACATGGTAAGTAAAAAGTAATATAAAAGAAAAGTCACCGGGTTTAGAGGGGGGAGAAGAGAGATGCAATACAATTACAAGTCAATACTTAAATCTTACCTTAAAGACTGCAGCTGCAAAAAGCGGATATTTCATAACAAAGATGTTGCACTGGCATCAACGGGGGGAAAAGTAGGGTGAAGCAGGCAAATCTGTACATTTGCACATTTCTAAGTAAGCAGCCGTACAAGGCTTTATTAAATTCTTTACCTCCTTTGACCGTTGCAGCTGGGCTGTAGACCCAGGAGGGCCATACATTTGATGTTACTCTCATTGTGACGTTGATATTGTTAAATGTTGTGCACCAAGTTACATATTTTTTTTGTGCTCAAGTTTAGATATTGAATCCTGAAGTCCTTTTATTCATCCTGTCATCTGTCATTGATGTAACTGACTTGTGTGACAGTGTTGACAGGATTTATCTACGAGTTTGCTGGATGGCACGTTTTATAAAATCAAATATAAATAAAAGGGCCCATCATCTGGGGGATGTGGGATTGGAAGTCAATGGGCGTCGACGGTGCTTAGTTTCACAAAGAGCTATTCACGAGCTCGCACAATCGCCTCTTACAGATTTATCTCGCTTTATATATGACCACAATCGTATTCCCCTCAGGTTGGCGAGCAAAATGTTGGTTTTCTTTTTTTACTTCCTAAGACCTGCCAGATAATCAAATATGTACCTGCATTTCTTTCTGACATTTCAGAAATACTAAATATTGTATTCTGGTGATAATGCTTTCTGAAGAAGGAAGGAGATGGCCCATTTAATAATGTATACTTCATTTACAGTTTGGAGCGTTAGCCAACTACTTGTGATGATACTTCTTCCAGTCATAACGCTGATATATGCAGGGTTCCAACTACATTTTTAAATAGAAAAACAACTGAACGATACATTCAAAATAATTCATGGAGAGGAAATAGATGTATTTCAGCATGGGAGAATATTTATGCATTATTTAACAGCAATAATGTTTGAATTCATACATTATGCAAATGCCGTTATAATCAGGAAAATGAAAGAACTTGGACTGCTGCAACATCTTTAAATCTACCATTAGGTACTTATTTGTGCATATCATTTAATACTGCACAATGTTACAGGGTGTCACTTGGAGAGGAGTTATCAGAGACTAACAGGTTATAAAAAAGTAAAGCTGATGAATCCTGATTGCTACCTTGATGCTAATGTCTATAAATTTATCAGCAAACAAGAGTAAAGGCTTTAATGGTAATTTGCATAAACTCTTCTTCTGGAGAGAAGTTACCGGGGTTTTCCACACAGTTCACATTTTGCGTTGTGATCCTTATCCAACGCCACCACCACCACCCCCACGACAGACCGGCACACAGCGTGGCCCGACGCTGCCAAATTGTATTTTCTCAATGTATCGGCAGCTATGTTCCAAAACTATCAAAACCAGCAAGCCTGACCATATAAATCCAAAGCTGCTTCTGTCTTCTCTTATTGCCGAGACAAAAATACTAAAAATAAAAATCAAAAAGCCTGTGATTTGGTGAAGAGCATTAATAAGCCTTCCCTCTTACTAGTTAGACGTTTATATCTCCGCTTAACTAAATTCATAAACCCACCTATACGTATGTGTGCACTTCACTGCAGTATTTTTGTGCCACGTGTCCTTTATAATGTCCGTGGTTTTGCAGCCAGTATGCGTGTGCAGGCGTGTAGCCGGCGGGAACAGGAGCGAAAAATCACAGCCTGCACGCCCCAGGCGGGCTCTGCGCTGGCCGCCTTCATCCCGGGAGCCCGGCCGGCGCGGCCGCCTTCGGAGGCGCTGCTCTGGGGCTACGGGGTGCAGGGGGTGCGAGCAGGGGCTCAGAGCTATGCCCAGCTGGCTCTGGCAGAGCTGGTCGCCGGCTGTCGGGCCCACGAGTAGAGCGGGTTTCTGTCCCAGTGTTGGGTGCCTCCTCGTCTCTCCCTGCCACTCCTTAGGCTTTCTGTTTTCATCAATGGTTTCTTTTCCACCCTGTTTTAAATAGCTCCTCCGTTTCTTTCTTTTACTCCATCTGGGGTTGTTTATCCTGGAGAAGAGGGGGCTGAGGGGAGCCCTTCTCGCTCTCTGCAACCGCCTGAGAGGGGCTGGAGTGAGGGGGGGGTTGGTCTCTGCTCCCAGGTTACTAGTGATAGAGGAAACAGCCTCAAGCTGCATCAGGGGAGGTTTAGATTGGAAATTAGGAAAAATTTCTTCGCTGCCAGAGCGGTCAGGCCCTGGCACAGGCTGCCCAGAGAGGTGGGGGAGTCACCAGCCCTGGGGGTGTTCAAAAACCTTGTAGTCGTGGCACTTCAGGGCACGGTTTAGGAGGCCTGGGGGTGTTGGGTTGGCAGTTGGACTTGATGATCTTAAGGGTCTTTTCCAACCTTAATGATTCTGTGATTCAGCCAGGCTTTCTACCAACTACGTGGCCTTTACAGCCTGTCCTCTTTAGTACTTCACACATTATTGAATTTCTCCTCCAAACAATATATGAAGTCATCTGTAGTATGCAGTACTCCCACGTTATGAAACAAAAACGGAGCCAGAGGGACCTCTGTCCTCAAAAGTGTCTGGGGTATTATCTCCCATTTCAAGCCTAAGGAGTTGCGGGTTCAGCTGTGTTCAGCTCACTCTTCGTAGCAGCAATCTCCTGTTGGACCCAGAAGACTGGCCTTTTCCACTGGCATCAGTCTTCAGTACCCAAGACGCGCCAGCACTCAGCCTGCCCTCGCCGTCCCAACCAGGAGAGCCAAGAGGGGTGCGAGACGTGAAGCCGCCCGCGAGGGCTGTGCTTTCAGTTCGGCCCTTCGCCTCTTTGAGGCGAAACCCCGGGAGTTCACTTGCCGCCCACCCGCACCACCCCTCTGGAGCTGTGTTTGGATGGACTTCCTCTGGCTGGTCTCTGAAATCTCATGGTCTCCCAATGTCTGTACATACGAAAAGTAAAGACTCACGGGATACAGGTGCAGGAAGAACAGAGTAGTCACGTGGTCCTTATCTCGTGGAGAATGCTGGAGCTTTTGGGTCTGGTGATGACGATTAAAACAAAAAAAGCCAATTGCAATTTTTTCTGGTCTGTTGTTCTTTGCCCTTATGGGAATAAGAACTTGAGAACTAGCAGTGCTGGTTATCTTGTGCTTTTCAGACTCCCACCTTTGACAAAAATATCCTGGAGGGAATGGGGTTGTGGATGACTTTGCTGAATTGGAAGTAAACATAGCATCTGATTTTTTTTTTCTTTTTCCTACCAAACTTTAGGCATGCTTAATGCATTGGCGGGAAAGATGGAAGACAAAGCAGCTTCCTAGTCAATGGTGGGCTCTGCCAGGTCCTTTCTTGCCTGGCTGATTTTTAGATGAGCATTTGGGAAAACAAAGCCATCAGTAGTCACAGGGGTTGCATAGTGGTGAAAGAAGAGCTTGTGTAGTCCATGGGTGAACAAAATTTCTTCCGAATTATTCATATCGCAAAGCTCTTCATTTTTAATAACTAATATTTCTGTTAATGGTAAAAATAAGACCAAGTAGGAATGAAGAACCATTGTACTTGGCAACCTATTTTCTTAACCCATTAAATAAAGTGGGCCCATCGCTTGACAAGGAGTGATTTATGGGAAAGGACAGCAGAGAGAAATTTACGCTCCGATTTCCATGTGTACTTGTTGTGTGGCAAGCAAATAAGGATTTGCATGTGGATGCCATCGATCTGGCATGTCTCATGAACACTATATTCCCATAATAGCTCAGGAATTCAGAACAGATCTTCTTGCGACTGGGTGGCATTTGGACATATTTTGGGCACTCACCAACTTGAATCCAGTCCACAGCCTGGAATTTTTACTGTGTTAGAGTCTTCCAGAAATTATTACTTTTTATGGCAGAGTGGATGCAATACTGTTTGCTCCTCCATCATAAAGATTGTGCCAGGGCTTCTGCTATAAAATCTCTATTGCTAACAAGAAAACACAATTCAACCAGTGTATTGTGCTCCTGGCTAAGAACGGGCATGCAAGAATTCATCCTGGAAATTTTTATTTGAGCGAATGATACTAATTTCTCAGAGTGCAAAAAAATACATGAACTCCCTTTTCTTGAATATTAACTAATTTTTATGGCGTCGGAGCGCTTGGTTGTTGTGTAAAGCTGGCTGGGAAAGAGAGGGGGGGACAGTAGGATGCAGCAGGCACCAAGGGTGCGATAACAACATGTGCCTGCTCCGGTGCCAACTGGAGATCACCAGCTGATGACGAAGAGGAGACGGGGCTGTAGAAACTGGAGTCAATATGTCGTGCAATGGTAAATCAATTAATGAGAGATTAACTTTGGAGTGGTTATAGTCATGTCGTTAATGCAGACCTCCCTGTTTTGCATAGCTTTGCCAGCGACAGCTGAGTGCTGGCTATACAAGACGCTGGTTATCACTGGGGTCATTTCATGGCACTGTTGGACCGGTGGTTGTGGTGTTTGTGCGTAGGTGAACTGAGGTTTAAGTTAGTCTCAGGTGGATTTCCACATCCACAGTGCCTGAACGCAGCGACAAAGCCCAGCCTTAGCTAAGACAGCACGTTCGCGTCACTTCAGTGCTCCCTCCTGGCTGGTGTGCTGCTTTTGGTCAAGCAGATGGCACAGCATTTTGTAGAAGCTTGTCCAGCGCGTCTGTGTTTTCCCTCCGATTACAGCTCCTGAGATGAAATTTCAGAAAGTGCCAAACCCAGCCAGGCCTCTGTGCGATTAACAAGGATGCCATCCCCACCGCAGAGAAGTGCAAGAACTGTGGCAACCACTCAGCCCAGGGGCTTGGAGAGGCCGAGAGAGTCAATGGTACGGTTAACCCTGATGCTGTCACGCTGTGGAAATCCTCTCTTCTGCCTAATGCGGCCCTGTTGTTCTGGCAGCGTGGGCAAACTCCAGCTGGAGGAAGCGCCTGCTTGGCTAAGAGAGTACAGCCCCCTTCTGTAAAGCTATGAGAAATTAGGGTCAGAGCGTTAGATTTCTATAGATTTAAATGAGGGTCTTCTAAATGATGGCCGTAAATCCTACACAACCCAAAAATGACAAAGGAACTTCTTTGGGGTTTCGTTTCGTGGTTCGGAAGAATGCCTGCATGGGAAAAGCATCTCTGGGTAATCTCCTTTCTTCAGCTCCTCCTTTGGAGTAGGACTATGGCTGCTCTTACTCCTAACAGTTTCTGAATGCACTGAGGACGTGCTCCAAAATCCACTGAAGCTGACAGAAAAATCCCCTGAGAGCCCAAACTCCAAATTTCTGTGGTTTTCCCCGTTCAAGGTCATCCAGCGTTCGTCCCCGGGGTGCCAGGGTGGGTCCGGAATACTTGCTTTTCAAAACAGGAAAAAATAACTCCAACGTGATACTTGGCACTGGCTTCAGAAGGATTACCCCAGTCAGCTACGTTCTGGCAATCCTTGCTTACAGCGCAGTTTTAATATATGTTAAAGTTTATGCTGATAGCTTGCATATTCTTATGGAAAATATATATATTTCTATACGCTGCGATGTAACGGCGATTTACATCTCGTATGACCGTCTGACTTTCTCCTAGGAATGGATGTATCTCCCTGGCATCGTGAGAAAAACGCTATTTCAACCTAACAGAATATTTTATTTTCAGATAGTCAAAATGGTGCGCCTTTAACGTAAGGTTGCCGTCAGTTTGCGGTGTGCCTTTCGTAACTTTGCTGATTCTTTGGGGGTTTGATTAGAAACGTTTCAGCTACCTTTCCCTAAAACGTGCCAATGCTGAGGCTCCCACAAACAGTATTATTCAGGTGGCTCCTTCATTGATTTTTCTTAGGGAGTGGTTTGCTTTTTCCAGTTTATTGTGGCAAACGCTGGCATTTGTCCCTTCTTCCAGTAACCGAAGCTTTCGGCTTTAATAAATGCACATATTAGATGCTATTCCCTTTCTCTGCCTGATAGGTGGATAGTGTCAGGCAGAAGGAGGTCACAATGATGTTAAATTTGCTGCTAAGCAAAGGATCAGAGTGTAAATGAAATCTTGAAAGCTGGGAAATGAGAATATGCAAGTGTAAATAATGTATTAATTATTGACAGCTGAGGGACCGAAGAGTCCTATTTAGTAACGATATCTTCATTGTCACACTGCCTGACACTATCCCGGGTATTTTCATTTTAATAACAGGTTTTCCCCCCAAGATAGTAAGTGTATCAGTTTACCATTGTAACTTCATTGCTATTTTTTATTTTCTTTGGTTTTTCTTTATCTTACTGCAGTCTGGGCGCTTGGATCAGGAGAGGACAAGGGAGAAGCGAATCCTCTTACTTTATTGTAGCAAGTGATATTATTACGGGGCGAAATAGACTTTTCTTATAATAAAAGAGCACAATACTGAGGTGCAAAAGGAGATTCCACCTCATCGGTTATTTATGGAAGTTAAGATACAGTTTAGGAAAAGACATGATAGCCAAGGGCTCGGTTTTGCCGACAGGCCTTCCCAGCAATGACTAGTGCTTAATATATGCCAGAAGCAAAATTGATTTCACCGTGGCTTTCCTGAGTGAAACACTAGTTAGGTTAAGGAAAGGTGTTTCTGAGGTATAAGGCTTTTAATATTCTGTACTTCCCAAGCGTTGCACAAAGTCTAGGAGTATGGCAGTAAATTATTTAATATTTAAACGATTTTTAGTACAAATTAGTGCAGAAAAAATTCCCATGATATAAAAAAGGTCTTAGCATAATAGCTGTGTGCATAAGGCTGCCAGATGTAAATAGCTAGGAGCTTTCAAATACCAATATTTAAAAAGAAAAATAAAAAAACAAACCCCAAAACAAAATAAAAATAAACACCGAAGAGACCTCCTGAGCCTTGTTTGCCAAATGAGCTAGGAGCTCTTCTCCTCCTGAGGTTTTAACCTGCGGAGGAGATCTGCTCTCTTGCTTCCCAAGCCCTCCAGTCGGCTCCTCGCCGAGCCACGCGTGGCCCCCAGGCGAGGGGCTCCGCTGCCGTTGTGCAGCCCTGCGCCACCTCCAGTCCCGCCGTTGGCCCCCGAGTCCTGCTTCCGTCCCCCCCGTAGATCGCCTCCCTTCCGGAGGTGGAACAGGCATCAGTCTGGGGGGTGGCTTGGCAGGCTCTGGGGCGAAGCAGCCGCCGTCCGCTCCCGGGCTGGCAGCCCCGCCGTGCAGTGTCCCTGGGGGGCAGAAGGTGCTACTGGGAGCCCGGGGTTAAAGAAAAAGAAGAGGCGACTACTTCAGATGCTCCCCAGCCCGGTGACAATTGCCTTTTCTTTGTCCTTAGTGAGGCGAGCTGGGCGGCAGCTTTCAGTCAAATCCTCTTTCCCCCGAAAAATGCACGTTCTGGTCCGTGGAATTGCTTAGCAAATTTCTGTCAGCTTTAGCGGCTTGATAGAGTTGGTAAATCCCCGTGTGTTGGGAGCTGGAAAAAGTGAAAATACTTCATTTCACTGTTTTCAAAACATTGTTTTGACTGATTCTGTCGGAATCTTCTGAAGAAGTTTGATTTCTTTGATTAACAAATATTAATGGTTTTGCATAAGTGTCATGGTTTCAGCTGGGATAGAGTTAATTTTCTTCACTGTAGCTGGTGCAGTGTTGTGTTTTGGGTTTAGTAGGAGAATAATGTGGATAACACCCTGATGTTGTAGTTGTTGCTGAGCAGCGCTTACACTAGTTGTGGACTTTGCCAGCCTCCCATGCCCTGCCGGGTGCACCAGAAGCCGGGAGGGGAGGGGGCAGAACCAGGACAGCTGACCCAAACCGGCCAGGGGGATAGTCCTTACCGTATGATGTCATGCCCAGTATATAAACTGAGGGGAGCTGGCTGGGGGAAGCAGCGATCGCTGCTCAGGGACTGGCAGCGTCGGTCGGCGGGCGGTGAGCGGTTGCATCACTTGTTTGGGTTTTTTTTCCACCTCCTGAAGTTTCCTCTCTCTCTCTCTGGTTATTTTCCTTTTAATTATATTATTATTATTACTACTACTATAACTGTTTTAATCTTAATTTAATTTAAATTTAATTTTAATTTAATTTAATTTTAATTTAATAAACTGTTCTTATCTCAGCGCACAAGTTCTCTTACTTTGGCCCTTCCGATTCCCTCCCCCATCCCGTTGGGGTGTGGGGAGCGAGCGAGCGGCTGGGCGATGCTTAGCTGCTGATGGGGCTAAACCGCGACAATGAGCTAAAATGAATGAAATATTCCACCTGAAATCAAATTTCCACTGGCCGGCCGCGCTCTGGGTTCTGTGAACGGCAAGCGCCCGGCTTGGTCGGGGCGCGCCGGCGTGCTGCTGCCCTGGTCTCTGCGGGGGGCGGGGGGGAAAGAGCGGATTCGTGTTCCGGGGACGTTCCCAGCTGCACCACCCGCTTCCAAGGTGCTACTTCCAGGTGTTAATACCGCGAGGGGAAAATGCGACTCGCTTTTTACGGCTGTTGTTATTTACAGAACATGTGTCTCAAACATTAAAAAAAACAAAGACCCGCCATATGTGACGCTGAATATAGAGCCTTCTTCCTCTGCCCAAGAATAGAACTTTATCAAAATGAAATTTCCTGCTCATTTGAGCCGGTCTCCATAGCAACGGCGCCGTACACCTGTGATGTACAGGCACAGGCCGTTACAACCTCTGAACTAGGCAGAACGAGCCATGCCTCATCCCCCTGTCAAAGGGAGAAGTACATTCCCGATGCATCCATGGCACGTATTTCTGTATGCCACGTACTTATGGGCTGTATATACGATCATTTTATCGAGAATTACCTACTTACGTTTGGTAAATAAATACAAATATGCTACTTACGTGAAGTTGTACGCTTGCGGAAATTCAATATATTCTTGTCCTGAGGAAAGACTTTCTAATGCAAACGTTGCACAAAAATAAAAGCTCGTGCTTACATTTGCTTCCATAAGAATTTCCTAATTCAAAAGATTCATAAAATGCCTCACTCTTGCAAATCTGTCAACCTGTTAATAGTACATCATTAAAAAAGGAATAAAGCAACTGCATGCTGAATTATTTAAATATTGTTTTAATAGTAAACTGGAAATAATTCTGCACCTTTGGCTATCCGGTACTGCAAATAGGCTGTTGCTGTTCACTCCATAACTTTTAGTGAAATTGAACTCGCCAAGAAGAAACAAATGGCTGTATTTTAAAGAAACCTGAAATTATTTCCCCAGGTCATTCATAAGGTAGATCATTACAGAGAACCATTTTCTTATGTGAAGCAAAAACAGCTTACTAATGCAATGGAAATTATATTTTAAGCTTCCTACGTTTATTAGCTGATTTCAGAAGAGGCAAACTTCAAAGGAGAGTTTTAATTGAAATGCATGCAGTATAAAAACCTACATAATGATGGGTATTGTTGTCAGATATACCATATACGACTAAGCATATAGATGAACTGTTTCTGTCGTCTGACACTTGAGCGTTCCCCTCTTTGCTGTCAGATCTGCCTTCTCTTCCCCTCGTAACTCAGTATTTACTGAATGCGGGGCAAGCTACAAGCAAAAAGAGTGAAATATAGACGATCCGTGCATCTTTTCAAAGTTGATCGCAGCAGGTTGCCTGAATTTTTAATACTGCTCCTTGATACAGTGTGCTGGACTTTTTTTTTCCCCCCTCTGGTTATATATTAATCCTCATTTCTATGCCAGTGAAAATGGGGCTTCTGCTCCCGGAGCAAAATTTCTCGTCCTTAATGGGTGGACAATGTTGTTTTACAAGGGACAGAGAAGCCAGGGCCTGGCGACTCGCCCTCGTGCAGGCTGCGCTCTGCGTGGCAGTTTGATAGCGGCTGGCAGCTGGATGAAAAGGGACGGGAACTGAGCTTTTACCTGCAGTTTAAGGACGGGAGACCACTATTTCCCTTTTTTTTTTTTTTTTTTTTTTTGGTAACATCTCTTTATTTTATGTTTTTTCCCTCAAGTATGGTTGTTTTCAGATTTTCTGCTAGGAAAGATCAGTCTTCTGTAAGCTGCTAATACTCCGCTTTAGGCGGAATGTGGTGCTTGGAGCTTATGCAGGCTGATTTCAGGGAAACTAGCAGCGTTATTGATTTTCATTGGGCTTATTAGGATCAGCGTAACATGCACTTTTGCTATACTAGATTGTATTTGGCTTTCATCATGAAATCTCATTACCCTAAAAAGAAATGGAAACAAGTTATGCAAGTAAAAGATTTTGCAGAGCACTCTAATGGAATTACTCTGCCTCTGTGAAAACACGCTTTGGATGTAGGTCGTTCAAACCCCGAATGCTGCCGGTCAGACTCTGTTCTCATTTACTTTTGAAAATTAAGACTAAATTCTCCAATCTTAGTGGAATTATTTCAGATTTATGCTAACATAACTGAAGGTACAGCTTGGTTCTCGAAGCAGCCATGCTGGCTGAATCCTGCTGTCGAGTCTGGGATTTACTAGGAAAGAGAAGGCCCAGTTGTCTGCTCGCAGCTGGGATGGAATATATCACAACATTACAGAGGCGTGAATTGCACGTGGCTATGGCCGTGCTCCTTCTAGATCCCTGCCAGGATAAGGAATGAACAGTAAGCTTGTTTTCACCCTTTTTGCTCATGTGGGGCAGCAGCTAATTGTGATTTGCCTATAGACAGCGGCGGAGGAAGTAGGAGCTCCTCAGGGCAACATCAAAGGCATAAAACCCTCCCCCCTGAAGCTCAGGGGACACCCAGTTGCCAACCCCGCTTCCCTCTTCCGAGGCCAATTCACCACCAGTGCTCGTGTCCAAACCCTGGCCTGGCAGTGCTGGGGGGCAGCGAGGTGACCCTGAGCCAGCACCGGGCCCTTGGGGCCAAGGGGGCCAGCGGTGCCCTGGGGGGCATGGAAAGGCGTGTGGCCAGCAGGGCGAGGGAGGTTCTCCTCCCCCTCTGCTCTGCCCCACTGAGGCCACATCTGGGGGGCTGCGGCCAGTTCTGGGCCCCCCAGTGCAAGAAGGGCAGGGAACTGCTGGAGAGAGTCCAGCGGAGAGCTACGAAGGTGGTCAGGGGCTGGAGCATCTCCCTTGTGAGGAAAGGCTCAGACACCTGGGTTGGTTCAGCCTGGAGAAGAGAAGGCTGAGGGGGGGTTTCATCAGTGCTTAGAAATGTCAGAAGGATGGGGCCGGGCTCTTTTCAGCGGTGCCCAACGCCAGGCCAAGGGGCCACGGGCACAAGCTGGAACACGGGAAGTTCCCCCTGAACATGAGGACAAACCCCTTCCCTGTGCGGGTGCCAGAGCAGGGGCACAGGCTGCCCAGAGAGGCTGTGGGGTCCCTTCCCTGGAGACATTCACCCCCCGCCTGGACGCGGCCCTGTGCCCCTGCTCTGGGGGTGCCTGCTCCAGCGGGGGTGGGACGGGGTGAGCTCCAGAGGGCCCTGCCAAACCCCGCCATTGTGTGAGTCTGTGATTTCTGTAGCTGCAGACAGCACTGTGACTTTCTCATATTCCGCAAGTTCGTGGGGTTGAGGAAGGGTTATTTTAGTTTGTCATCTTTTTTTTTAGCACTCGAAATTGGTGGTAAGGAAAACATTTCCCCAAGATCTATACTTACTCTGTAAGAATGGATCAAGACTCTTGAGCTGTCAGGGAAAAAATATCCTCCTTCGACATATTTTGATGGTGCCTCTTAGAAGTGCACATATTTCCTAACAGTCAAGGTGCTTTTAATTTTTGTAGCTGCTTTACATTTGGTGAAAGCGACATTGTTTTGAGAAAGAGAAAATTAAGTTTTGAAGAAATTTGAGAAGTCACTCTCAGGCTTCCTTTCCCAATACATTGACGTATTTCAGATCATAGAGAACGAGCTCTGAAAGGTACCAAAATAAGCAGAGGGCACCCAGTTAAAACCCAGCCCTCAGAATAGGTGCTAAGAAGCACAAAGTCGAGGTACAAAGCTGTAGCGGCAAAGTGACTTGGGGATTTTGCGTATTGACAGGCTATGACTTAGTGACATTGCCCAGTCACCTCTTGGGCAGTCTCGAGCCGTCCCCTGGTGATTCAATGACACCGCGCTCTTCCTCTTGGAATTGTGTACCGTTTTGGTGGGGTTTTATGGCGAAACTTTGTTCTCAAAAATGGACTGATCGCGTCCTAGACTTGGAAGCTTTTTTCCCCGAATTTCTCAACCCCAAAAAGCAAAATCCTAAAGGGGAAGATCTCCTGAACACAGATATGACTGCCGTTATTTATTTGTGAAAAGGGGTCTCAAACCGCTGACCACGCAGCTCTATGGAGAAGAGCTTCCCTGCATCGCTGACGATTAGTGCACTTTTCACTCGCGAAACGATGCTTTCTGCTAACGCTACAGTATAGTTAATCAAAAGCACCTAATCCAGCTGATTAAAAATTCCCTGTTGGGCTTTGCTGACCAAATGAATACAAGTAGTAAGACATTTCAAGTAGAGAATTTCGTGCAAATCCTGATATTCGTAGACTTTAAATTAAAATTCTGAGAACTCCACATCAAATGAAGAGAGGTCTTGGTCCCTGGCGCGTCTCAGTGAGACCCATTGCCGATGTGAAGCAGGAGAGATTTTATTCTGTAAGTGCAGGTAAGCTCTTCACTCAGATCTCAGCTTTAGAATCAAATTAATTGAGTGATGAAAGTGTTTTCTTTTTGACCTCCTACCAAAGAAGCCTAGCAAAAAAGCTCCCTGCAATAAGTTAGCTGATGTAGGCAATAGTAACAGGTGCTAAGGGTGGTGGTTGGGATTTTGTTTGTTTAATATTAATCTAAAATAATTTAAATGGCATCTTAATAGCCTTATTTTATGTTTCTTATTTTGATTTTTAAAATCGGCGCATTCCCCTTAGTGCAGTTAATAGGGTCAGTCTGTGAGCCTGTGCTGGTTACCATGCCTTCAGTCATGTGGAATCCAAACAGCCATTATAATTTGTTTCTAAACAGATCAAGAGCTATTTACCATCTCAATGTTTTGTGCACAGCTGGGTGTCTGGCGAACATCCAATATCCATTAACATTTAAAAATTAGTCCCATAATGCATCTTTTCCGTGGCTTGAGGAGTATACACACTGACACATGTTGGGAACCAATTATATTTGCACCACCATTAGTCTGGCTGCATTCAACTTCCCAGTAAATGAGGGCTAATTTAGTTTCTAGAATGGTGTATCTTAAATTCATGCAATGACCTTAGAGAAAGCAGAGTATCTGAAGATTTAAAGAGGAAGGAAATGTTCGGAAAGAATAATGCTTCCTTTTTTCCTGCCTGAAACATAAGAGCGCGTTATTATATGACTGTTCCCAGTATTCCATGCCTGGCCCTGCAAACCAGGTTCCTCTAATTCAATACTTCTAAAATTCATGAGCAGAATTTAGTTGGGAAGAAATCAGGCTAATACATTAAACTAGCACACCCTCCTTGCTCAGATCAAACCCGCTAATGGACCTTTTTATAATAGCAATTTAAGACCTGCCTTG
Organism: Phalacrocorax carbo; assembly: GCF_963921805.1. Lineage (NCBI taxonomy): Eukaryota > Metazoa > Chordata > Aves > Suliformes > Phalacrocoracidae > Phalacrocorax > Phalacrocorax carbo. The sequence goes on from NC_087518.1 coordinate 59,895,276, forward strand.
TAGCAGGTCTAACTCTTCAGGTTCCCAACTGGTCTTAAGTATTCTATTTTCCTACCAGCAGGAAAATAAGAAATACAGATTTCACAGTAAGTGCTGTCTACGCTGCTTGTGAAGAATATTCTGACAACGCCGTGGAAGCGAAACAACCTTCCCGATTGGCAATTTGGCAAAGAGGTTTAATGAAAGCGGAGAAACACAAAAGCATTTCCCGAGAAGTATAGTTTGCCAAACCTCTGCCGCCGTGAGAAATTCCTTCAATAATATCAGAGGTGAAACGGGGTGTCTAGCTTGGGGGATGAGTAAGTGAGAAGAGGGGTTTTTAACACCTTTCCTTGCAGCGTGTCAGCGCGGCTCTCGGTAATCAGGTTCTAGACTGATTGGCTTCCGCTGCTGCTGCTGACTGCTGCAAGATGCTGCACAAAGCATCTCCTTGCTCGCTCAGTCTGTGTCGTGCTGCTTAATAAAGCTAAATTGCTCCTACAAACAGAACACTATTCCGCAGCCTTTTGGAATTCAGAGGTGGTTTTAAAAATACCATTTTTTCCTTAACGTTCATCCGAACCAGTCAGAAACTCAGGAAGGCAGGAATATTTCTCAGTGGGCATAAAGCAGTGCAGGGGAGCGAGCCCCCAGGTGAGGAGCCCGCTCCCTCCTGCGGCGGCCAACGTCTGCGGTAACTCTGCCCCCTCGGCGCGGCGGGGGGAGCGCCGCAGCTCGAGGATTCTGTCTGGGGTCAGGCTGCAGGTTTCTAAGCAAGTTTATGAAATATTAATGTATAAAAATATTCACGTATGTTTAAAATGCAGTATTTAAATATATATGTTAAATATATATATGTGTTCTGGTACATCCATACAGTTCAGAGTTGGCTTTTGTCAAGTATTTATTGCTTTTACGTTTTCTGCAAGAAAGTCGCGTTGCAGTGAAGCGGCTTATTCCTTGAAGATGCTTGTTTGAAAAAGTTCAACGTACAGTCAGTATTTACAGGTGCTCTTTGTACTGCATTTCTCCCAAAATACAGGGCTTTTTATTTTGTTGCTTTCAGTGAAACCCGTGCTTGTAGCCCCTAACAATAATACATTTTCATGCATCATTGGCAATACAAGGCTTCATTTAGGCTATTGATTAACATTCTTATTGTATTAGGACTTGTTAGTGTTTCGTACCTTCTTATTGTTTGGTGATTTCAAGAATTGACCTTTGCAGATTTACAGTACGTAAGCAATTAGCTGGTAATGGATTAAATTAATAAAGAAGATTCCTATCAAATCTGGGGGCTTCCCAAATCTATCATGTTATGGTACTGTCCATTTCTTTATTTATATTCCGCACAGCTGCTGTTACGAGCTGAAGCCCGTGTGCGGTAAATCCTGCTGAAGACTCTCGAGTTACACGCAGGAAGAAGATGCTGCACGGCGTATTTACAGTTTGCTGGGTAAGAGGGCAGGGGTGAGATCTGGCAGGAAGGTTGCAATGTTTTCTTCTTCCATCTTGACAGTCTCTTTTGTTTTTCAGCTGCGGATATAACAAAACTAGAGCTAATTTTAATTTTCAATTAAAGTCGATAGCTTGTGTTCATGCTGATGTATTTGGTACGAAGGAGAATAAAAGAAAATACAGAGAGAAACTTGAAAGAGAAATGAGTTTCTTCAGCTTAGTTATTTAGTTTCCAACTAAGAAACAGCTCTGCAGAGGTCGATTATCCTTCAGGGATATCTTAGAAGTAGTGAGCAATTAGCTTGATTTTCTGTTGAATAGGTAGCTCGTGACTCGGTATGTGATCTATTAAAAAGATGATCATTCCTTTTAAACTATATCCTGATATACTTGGAGCCTGTGGCTGAAGGTAAAAGTCAGCGCGATCATCCAGCCCAGCACCACGAAACACAGCTTTTCTGCCTTGCTACACAACCATCAATGGTGGTTTTAGGTCTTCCAAGGAGTGTAAGAGTAAGAGAAGGGCGATGCTCTCCTTTAAAAGGTAACCTGGGATACTGCTTAACGTTCTCCACAGCTTTACACGTGTTTTGCCTTAGAAGCAGAATCTAAAAGGGGGGCAAAATTTCTCTGGTGGAAAAAAAAAAATAAATCTCTGCTTGCGCTGGTTTCTGTAGGAAAGCAGTGACCGTTCTGCCCCCAGCAGCCTGGAGTCACATACGAGGTGGTTAAGGGAAATCAGCATCTTAGGGAAGGACTCCAGCAACTCAGCGTGTGAAAGGCTGCGTAGAGAGGCAAGAGAGGGTACGGCTCACCCTGCTAGCTGTCAGCCTTCCGCGGGGAGCTCCGGCCCTCGGAGGCTCGCTGCCGCGGTCGCCGCGCCGGTACGCAGCACCGCGGTCCTGGCACAGGCTGCACCGGGCGCGCGGGCAAGAAGCAAAGCAGGAAATGGAAGGGAGATTCAAAAAAGAGTTGTCTGACAAGCATGTTTTCTAAATACCGCCGCTGGTGCAAACGTGTCCCCGGGTGCGTGGTCTCTGCTGCCGCTGCCCCGCTTCCACATTGCTGGATTGCAAATACCCCGACCACTATTACTATAGTGACATTCAGATTTTACCACAGGGAGGAACCTGGAGTGTTTGAGCTAAAAAATGAGCTTTAAGTGACTTGCGTGAGCATGAAGTTTGCAAAGGTGCTGCCAAATTTCCTGCCCGCCTCAGTCCTCCTTTGAGCACCTCAGTCTGTCAAACCGTGCTCCTCCAAATACACGCTGAGCCGATGCTCAGCCCTTGGCGGGCCTCAATTCATAGGCGCCTGTATTTCTGACATTGAAGCTCTTGTGGTATCTGAAATCTTGCTTCTGGCCATGTTTAGAAGTGCCTCGGTACTGTCAGGACTTGTACCTTCGTCTGGAACAGGAACCCAATGCTTTAATATTCCATGATGGCAAAATCTAGGTCTCATCCCTTCAAGGCCAGAGCGCTCTAAATCCTTTCTGCATCTTCCCAGCATGCTAATATAAGCGAGGAGCAACCCTGAACTCTCCTCTCTTTCCCAGAATTGTGGCAGGATATTGAATAATCACCCTCTTGCTTTTTTGAAACTAATTTTGAGGCCCTATGAAAGAGAGGAGATCTTCCAGAGCCCCGTGCACCAGTGCGACTGTTGCTGGCACGGGCAGAGTTGGGCTCCCAGTGGCACAGCACCTCTGCTGCTGGCACGGTTTGCACCAGCCCGCGCACGTGGTGCACAGCAGGTTGGCTTCCTTCGTCCCTGGTCCCATAGGAATTGCCCTCCTTTAATTCCCCATTTCACCTCTGCTTCAACGAAGTTGGCCCTGCTGTGGAGTGCCCGGCCTAGGGAGGGGTGGGATCCAGCTATTTGTCAAACTGGACGTAAACAGGTCTTTTTCCATTAATTATAGTTAAAGTTACAGCTCACCTATGCAAGAATAAATATACGAAACGCTTTTCCACCTCTTCCTGTATTTCTTCGCAGTAATTACGCATCATGAGAAGTACTGGTGCAAAATAGCCTGTCCTCCTCAAAGATATATATAACGCTGGATAATCAAGGTGACGCCTACTCGCTGCTTACATGCGACCCAGCAAAAACATCCTGTGTGGTTTCCAGGGCTAGATGCAGTCCAGAAGCAAATTAGGTATTTTCTTGTGGCCAGGAGCCCAGGCTAATAAACTCTGCAGACCTAAGCTAGCTTTTCATACGGACAAGTTGCGGCTTCCTGCATTGCGTTTCCATTTGTATTGGAAATTACGCTGGATCTGGCATCGCTGGAGCTCTGCCAGGGCTAATAGGCCCATCCAGCCCCCCGCTGACTCCTGAAGAGCTCCTTAGCTCCTTCCTGCATCGCTGTTCACGATGCCGAGAAGCGCTCGTGCCTGGGGCGCCTACAGGCAGCCCACGCCAGGCTCCTGAGCTTTTGTTATTTATTATTTTATTTGTACTTACATTTATTTTATTATTTTAGGCACCTCTTGGCTCTGCTGGTTTCAGGAAGGTGCTGTGCTCCGTGTAGTCAGTGAGCGTGGGGTAGCGCCCCTGCGACGGCCCCGCTGTAGGTTTAATCAGCTCGGCAGTGACTCGGAGAAAGGCTGCGCGCTGCGCAGAAACTCCTTCCATCCAGCCGTCCCGGCAGCGGGCCAAGCTGATGATATTGCCCATGTCGTTGCCTCACTGAGGGGTCTTCTGGTGTACCCGATACTGGGAACACAAGGCATCTATCGGGCAGCGTCTTAGTCACCAGGGAAGATGATCCTTGCGTAAAGCGCAGCGAAGGGTCAAGGAACAGCGCTGCAACTTTTGTGCGTTGCTGGTGTGCTGGTTTCGGCTGGGATAGAGTTAATTTCCTCCATAGTAACCAGTACAGGGCTGCGGTTTGGGTTTGTGCTGGGAACAGCGCTGATAACCCAGGGGTGGTTTCGCTCCTGCTGAGCGGGGCTTGCGCAGAGCCAAGGCCTTTCCTGCCCCTCACCCCGCCCCACCAGCGAGGGGCTGGGGGGCACAAGGGGCTGGGGGGACACGGCCGGGACGGCGACCCCCACCGCCCCCAGGGCTGTCCCACACCACACGGCCTCATGCCCAGCACACGGAGCTGGGGGAGGAGGAGGAAGGGGGGACGCTGGCAGGGATGGCGTTTGCCTTCCCCAGGCACCGTTGGGCGTGATGGAGCCCTGCTGCCCTGGGGATGGCTGAGCCCCGCTGCCCGTGGGGAGGAGGGGATGGGTTCCTTGGCTTGCTTTACCTATTAAACTGTCTTTGGGTTTTTCTCACTTTTCCCCTTCTGATTCTCTCCCCATCCCACCGGGGGGAGTGAGCGAGCGGCTGTGTGGGGCTGAGTTGCTCACCAGGGTTAAATCATGGCAGCCAGGTTCGCAGACTCTGTACTGGTTACTCTTGCAGAAGGTGATGCAGCTGAGGGCTGCGCAGGCAGGCTCCCAGGAGCAGCCTGGTAAGGGCTTGCCAGGGGCAGTTAGCAGCACGGGGAGCAAACCTCTGCGTCGGCACCGCAGTAGCAAGCAGAGGGGCCGATGCTGTCAAACGGAGCCTTGAGAGGAAAGACGAGGTTGACCTCAAGGAGCATCATCATCTCCTTACATGAGCATGGTTCCCTTCCCAAGCGGCATCACCTCCTTGCACTCCAGGGTCCTCCTCTGGGATTTGCTTCTGGATTTTGCCTCACAAAAGTCACTGGGGGGCAAGAGGGACATAGCCTGCATGTCGTTTCCATCTCCTTTAAAAAGTAAATGATGTGCCCATAAAATGCGGGGGGGTTTTCTGGTTCTCCTCAATCCCCTCTACTTACTCAGGACACCTACCATGGAAGGCCATGGCTGGCGCCATTGCTGATGCAACTTTGGTATTACTTTTTGGCTTTGATTTTTTTTTTGAAGGAAGCCAGCAACAAGGGTGGAGTTTGGCGAAGCCCTGCATTTCAATGAAGCACGCCCTGCAAACTGATGAACACCACCTGAAAGGGCTGCACAATTACCAGTTGTAATGTGACTTTTTTTTGTGTGTCCCCCCTCCCCAGCAAGGCTGCGGCCACTGTCAGAGAACTTCGATCCATCCTCCCCGAGCTGGGATTCAAGAGACACCAGAAAATGGACAAATATGCCCTGGGCGTGGATTTACTCATTTTTGGCTCAGCTCCATTAATGGCTTAAACCATGGTTCATTAAGCAGCGGCTACTGTGGAAATTACGGTAACGTTTTGAGAGGCTGCCTCGCAGAGAGCAGCACCGCACGGCGCACGCGGGGGGTCCCATGGGACCTGGCATCCCAAAATGCCCGCGCTGTCAGGCGCTTGTTTGTTCAGCCTCTTGCTTTGGAACTAAAACTAGGGCCTGGGAAAGGCTCAGCCTCTTCTTTGGTATTATTTTTGACTGTTGTTGCGTTTGTTCTTGGGTAGCGGTGCCTGCGATAAAGCAGCGCCCAGTTTAGCTTCCGAACCTTGTCACGGAGGGAAAGGTTTGCATAAGCGTAAAGGACAGAGTCTGCTGAGCCTCCCCGAGGTGAAGCACGCCTCGCTCTGCCTTTGGAGGCTCCCTCTGCAAGGGTGTGTGGCTAGATCCCTTTCTCCTGTGCTGCTAGAAATCGTGCTTTTATGTTTCAATTTCCTCAGAATTTAAGGAAAGGTTCTTACGGAATCACAGAATCGTTAAGGTTGGGAAAGACCTCTCGGATCATCAAGTCCAACCGCCAACCCAACACCCCCAGGCCTCCTAAACCGTGCCCTGAAGTGTCACATCTACATGGTTTTTGAACCCCCCCCAGGGACGGTGACTCCCCCACCTCTCTGGGCAGCCTGTGCCAATGCCCGACCGCTCTTTCAGCGATCCAATCTACAGAGCAGGGGGGTGTGCTTGTGTGTGTGCACGCGTGTGCTGCCTGCGTGCGCCGGGGTAAAAGGAGGCAGCTGGAGCTGCAGGACTGAACCAGGAGGGTCTCCTTCAAGCGTCGGTACCAGCACCCAACACAGCGTGGATGCTCAGCCCCTGCCTGCTGGGTCAGACTCGGGGGTGCTGAGGTCCCACAGCTCCTTGCTTTTCTTTTACTGGGCTAAATGAGCTCTAGGCTCGAAAGAAGTTTTAGAAATGGTCTTCTGAGGACCGGAAAAGTTGTGATTTTCTGTATCTTAACCTCAGCTAAAACCAGTTAGCAGTTTTCTGGTGAAAACTCAAACTTTTTGAAATCAGGAAAAAGCTAGGAGGCAGCTGAACGCATGAGATGGCTGTGGAAGGTAATGGTGAAAACCCCCCTGCCGAGCATGCTGTGGCAGTGGGGTGCTGGCAGGGCAGGCGTAGCAGCCCGGGGGCAGCCGGCTGGGAGCGGGGCTGGGAGCAGCCCCAGCCCACGCACGGCAGCAGGGAGAGGGCTTCCCTGCGGACACGCGCGCCGAAGTGCCGTGGTCAAGGCAGCGAGTGATGGGGCTTCACTAGAGGTTTGATGTGCACAAAGTGCATTGCTTTTGAAAAACCTTGCTTTCGCATCTTAAACAAGGAATTAAATTAGTATGTAAGCCATTTCTCTGTGTTTATGCTGAAATGTTGCAGTGGAAATGTTCTGACCCAGAGAAGCTGAAGTACTAATTTTTCTTAAAATGCTTTTGTAGATAAATAAACCTGTAGCTTATTTCCTGTTGTATGCCTGAGCGTCTGTAGAAGAGAGTTAAAATTGAAGGACAGGAAGAATTTAAAAGGAATAGGACCTCTGTTCAGAATGATTCAAGCTTAAAGACAGGATACTGCTGCATTTTTCACTTCAAGCAACACTTCATTGATATTTCTGACATTTCGGAATAGCAGAGTGAAAAAGAAATAGAGGGATCTTTTCAGTCCATTGAAAAAATATCTTCCTGGTGTTTTACCAGAGTGCTGAGAGACGTCTCAGGGAAATATGTATATGCATATATGTAAACACATATATAAATATTAATTTTATTAGAGACAAAATTTGGGGGAAAACAATACGACAAGCACAACTCCTGTACGTGGTACAAACCCATTGAAGAGTGCGAGTACCAGGAGGCTGCTTTTGTGTCGAATGAAAGTTCACACAACCTAAGGTTGTCTCCAAATACAGAACTAACCCGAGAGTTTGGATTTAGCACTGACTGGACCTGTCATATTTCCTCTTAATGAGGCTCAGCACTGAAGAAAAGGAGGAAAAGAAAACGGTCGGTGTGATAAGCTGTACGGTGCAGTAATTGGACCGAGCCGAGACACTGGTGGCCTTTAGGAGCAGCAGAAGAGACGCGTAAGCACGTTGGCGTATGCAAATTGTTTTCTCTATAGAATTTCCTCAGTACAATTTTTCCTCTTTCTTCAAAATAGGCAGAAAAATCAGTTTGTGGATTCTGGGAGTGTTATGTGTTTTGATTCTCAACCTGGCACGACACCGGTGGTTACGCCTTTGCCCAGAAGAAGACCTTTCCATGCCTAGAAATCTTATTTTGAAACTTTGGGAGCCACCTTCAGTGTTTCTCCGTGGCTGTAAGGAGTTTTGGAGCCTGAGTTTTGGGGTGAAATAAATACCTACAGAAGGAGTTAGGTGACAGCTACACAGGTTTAAACCTGGTACGTCCAGAGCAGTCAGGTGAGTCTGGACCTCAGTGTAATATTTGGGGCAGAACTATTCTCTGTGGGTGTTTTCCAGCTCTTCCCAAGAGTTTATGGAGAATATCGCCGGTGTAATAGAAGCTCATATCATGGTGCAAATCCAAATTCGAATGATGCCGATGATTAACTTTTCTGATGTGGCTTGAGACACAACGCTATCCTTGATTTCAGTTCAATTGGATTTCAGGAATAAACTTCATGTGTGAAAATAGGATAAATTGAGTTTACAAACATACACGTTTGACATAGGCAGCTCTAATCCAGCCAGGACATGGCAACTCTTTCCTAGGTTAACTGCAGAGCAGATACAAGTCAGTAAATGTGGGGAAGATCAGGTCCTGTCCTCTTCGCTTTATTGTGTAGACAAAATAACCTTCCTTTAAAGTTCAAATTTGGCATTCCCTTTTCTACTCACAATGTACTTCTAAGTCTAATCCTGACTCTTGGCCCTCCCTTTTACAGCTCAGCATCCAAAAGACTATAACACGGCGTATCTTTATTAACACCATTTGGGAAATAAAAAAAAGCACATTCTGGACTAGCAAAATAGCAGTTTTCTAGTCATCTACTAGAAAAGTAGGTTTTAGTAATAAAATCAGCGTTATACTCGTTTAGTACGTCTGTGATATTGTGGAAGGAAATTTGGGATTGGTCAATTTGCACCTATGCAGAGAATAAATCGCAAGCAGATTGTCAGGGACTATAATATGGGCAGTTCATCACAAGAAATAGCAAGAAAGACCTCACCAAGTTTTCCTCAAGTCCGTGGCAAAATGAATCAGGTCAGCTCTGTCAGAAGGTCCCCTGAGCCTCTACCAGGACCGGCTATTACATTTGCTATTTCTTACCGGTAGTTTTATAGATTGCAGAGGTCGCACCAGGAGTTTCTGGGCCTCTGTGCACTAAGTATTTTAAACACATCGCAGAAAAAGGTCTCAGAGCACTGACAGTGCCATTCATTTTTATTTTTTTTTCATTCACAAACTAGATATAATATTTTCCCCTGGATGAAAATGACTGACATTTCTCAAGTTGCCACCAGCAAAATACTGGAATCCCCCAAATACTTTAAAATAATTAAGTTATCCTCACAGAATTTCTTCAGGGATCATAGTGGTACTGCTACTGAAGCTCACTTTCCTAAGGAAACTCAATCTATACGCCCATGCTACGGCTCTGCTAACTCACTGCTTTTCCTCTTTTTGAACTTTTCAACCATACCAAGCAATTTCAACTAAATCTGACAGTATAAATACCTCAAAGACATCAAATGACGACAGGCTCTGTGGCAATCTGCAGTGTCATCGCTTAGGGAGAGCGGGTTTTACAGTCGCCCTGCGGCGGCGGGGGATGCAGACACTCCAGCACCAGGACAGGCTCCAGCTGGAGCACGAGCTGTGTCAGGCACCGCAACACCCTGGGATAAGATGTGAGCTCAATGCGCTGCTCCTGCCACCCCCAGAATAGCTTGTTCCTGCTTGAAAAACCTGTTTTCCAAAGAGACCATAGTGATTTCCAGAAGAATAGACCACATCCACGTGGCTACAGCTTGATGCTGGTGTCTCCTCATGAAGTACTTGACTGGATACACGTGAGCTTGTCCCAGGGAGGACTCCAGGCAGGCATGTTCTTCTGCGATGTCTTCTCAGGTGGCTCATGAGGTAGGTGTGAAGACCCATGGTACTGAGGTCATACAAAGTACTACAATAGTGTTTGCAAATGCTTCTGGGGAAGAAAGAATGCATTACAATAATGTAATAGAATAACAGAATCACACAATGATGGGGCTTGGCAGGGCCCTCTGGAGCTCATCCCATCCCACCCCTGCTGGAGCAGGCACCCCCAGAGCAGGGGCACAGGGCCGCGTCCAGGCGGGGGGTGAATGTCTCCAGGGAAGGGACCCCACAGCCCCTCTGGGCAGCCTGTGCCCCTGCTCTGGCACCCGCACAGGGAAGGGGTTTGTCCTCGTGTTCAGGGGGAACTTCCCGTGTTCCAGCTTGTGCCCGTGGCCCCTTGGCCTGGCGTTGGGCACCGCTGAAAAGAGCCCGGCCCCATCCTTCTGACATTTCTAAGCACTGATGAAACCCCCCCTCAGCCTTCTCTTCTCCAGGCTGAACCAACCCAGGTGTCTGAGCCTTTCCTCATAAGGGAGATGCTCCAGTCCCCTCATCACCTTCGTAGCTCTCTGCTGGACTTGCTCAAGCAGTCATCAGCTGGAAATGTCTACAGAGGATAGTTGCTTCCGATTAGCCCTTTTACAAGCTCCAAGTTTTTATAACTGTTTCAGTTAAAAAATTATTTTTTTGGTGTAAATAGATGCAGTGACGCCGTGCCCAATGCATGTAGTTAAGTACAAATAGTGCTCTGTTGTGGCTTAGTTTATTATTGAGAATTAGCCATATTGACCCAAAACAAGATGTCCCAACAGGACTGTTGTGACACCAGCTCCACTTGTGCACATCCACCTTGCCCAAATGTGGCAAACTCTTCTTGTATATGAAATTTATGTTATACATACGTACACAAGTGTTTGTGGGGAAAGAAAAATGCAGATGCAGCTCTTCACATTATGTTATACCAGTATAGGATTGTCCTGGTTTAGCCCCGGTCAGCAACCCAGCCCCACGCAGCCGCTCGCTCCCTCCCCCCTGGTGGGACGGGGGAGAGAATCGGAAGAGTAAAAGTGAGGCAACTCTTGGGTTGAGATAGAGACAGTTTAACAGGTAAAGCAAAAGCTGCGGGCGGAAGCAAAGCAAAGCAAGGAATTCATCCACTCCTTCCCACGGGCAGGCGGGGGCTCAGCCATCCCCAGGAGAGCAGCCGTGATGGAGCCCGAACGGTGACCTGGGAAGACAAACGCCATCGCTCCCAACGTCCCCCCTTCCTCCTTCGTCCCCCAGCTTTATATACTGGGCATGATGCCATATGGTACGGGATATCCTGTGGGTCAGTTGGGGTCAGCTGTCCCGGCCATGTCCCCTCCCGACCCCTTGTGCCCCCGGCAGAGCACGGGGAGCTGAAAAAGGCCTTGACCAGTGTAAGCGCTACTTAGCCACAACTGAAACATCTCCACATTATCACCGCTGTTTCCAGCAAAAATCCAAAACGTAGCCCCATACTGGCTACTACAAAGAAATTTAACTCTATCCCAGCTGAAACCAGGACAAGTATTCATCCTGTACTTAATCAAACATTTTTAATAAAGTTTTGCCAATTAAAAAAAATAAATAAATCCCAAGAATGTCTGCTTTAAAAAAACAAAATCCTACAGCCTGTACCGTCTTTGAGAGGCCACCTGGGCTAGAGCTCCCTTAGTTTCCATTGTGATCCCCAGCCCCGATACTCAACGCTGCGACTAGGAGGGATGGCACCCTGCCCCCCTCACACGCTTCATGTTGCTCCTGCCTCTTCGTTTTTTTTTCAGGAGCGTGTCTTTTCTATGTAGGTAGGGACGACGTGCCATCTGTTGGGGAGATTAGCATTCCCGAGCCGGAGCCCTGCAATAGTCCTAGACAGTAGAGGAAATGTATTACCAGAATGTAGCGACTTCTATTTGCATTTCACACATTTAGCTTTGCTTCACACGTTCCTCTCTCTCAGACATGATAAAGGGAGGGAACGCTCTATTTCTTGTCAGTGTGGATGGATGGCACCCCTAGAAGAGTATGCATTTGAAGCAATATGTTCTGCATCACTGACGTAAGCTAAGATGCTGTTAAGGCCGGGCAGGTTTGTTTTCCTATTCAGTGCCAGTAAGCGGGGCATTCAGGGACTTGGTGTCCTTGAATTTAAAGAAGATTGAAACGTTGCATTGCTCAGAATGAAGGGAACAAGGATGGGAGCAGAACGATGCTGCGGCAGAGGGTAAACCCTTGATTGCAAGAGCTGAATGGGCTTGGCCTACATTTTGAATCTCTCCATGGTCTCTTCTATTTCACCCCTTTGTATTGCCTGTCTCCGCCATCAGTTCCAGGTTTGCTCCTGTAGTTCCTCCCACATTTTTTCTTCAGGTCTGCAATGCTAATTGTGCGTCTTAGCAGAGGAACAGTCCATGCCCAAGCACTTCTGAATGAGGGATGCCAAGGTCGTGATGTGTACAAGATCATTTCTCCCCGTATGTGGTTTGACCTTTTAAGATTGAAAATCATCGTCACGAGATTCACTTGGTAGTCTCTAAACCCATTGTTTTCTGCCACGTGGCAGGGCTCTAATGGTCAGGGTGCATAAATGCTTCTGAATTTCTAAAAGAAAAATTTTATCAGTAGCAAGCCCTGTCCTCTTTCCTGCCCTACCCGCCGAGCAAGTCCATCACCCCCTCCTCATTTCCCGTTCCACCTGGGGAAGATATCAAGGTGATGAATGCTAAGCACCGAGCTCATCTGCATCCCGCCAGGGCTACTTCTTCCGTTATTGTTTATTTACTGCTTTTGTTGGAATAACTAATAAACAGGGAGTGAACAAGGGGGACAACACCGGCAGAGAAGGCCACAGTAGTTCCCCGTGTAATTCCTTTGGATATCCAGATTTTTTCAAATCTGTCAGTAGAGACCAAGACACATGTACAATCATAGTTAAAACTAAGATGGGAAAAGAAAAATGCTGGTGTGTTCTAACTGATACTTGACAGCAATAACAAATTTTAATTCAATGGAGGTCTAAGTCCCGTGCTAGAGCTGAAGGAAAGAAATGGAAACAAATTTCACGCAATGTGTTCGTAATAGAGAAAATAATTTTTTTTATACATATTCGCAGTGCTTGTTAAATGCTTTGCGCCTGCAGAAAAGTCTCTAGAACTGCAAAGTGTAGCTGGATTTACAGATGCTTGGAGGGACTGTCGAACCTTGCCTCCCATCTCTGTTGGATGGACGATTAGAACAGAAGCAAACAATCGTGACTTACTCATCCTTTTGTCCTTTATATACAAACCAAAACATCTTTTGTAAATTAATTCAATACCTTATAGCTGATCCCCAAGGTACCTGGTAGATACATCCCTGAGTATGATCATCCTTTAGAATGACATCTTAAAAATATATAAACTAAGATGTGTTACTGTGTGTCGCATACAAATACAGAGTATAAAGAACGATGTCTCCACTCTTTGAAAACAACAGCGTTTGCCAAAGTATCTTTACATTTCAAGCCAGTCGTGTAGGATAGGTTTAAAGCTAAACTTCCATCAGTAATTACTGCAAGTATTTCCCATGTAATCACTGCCACAAGCGTCCTTGCCGTTTGGCTGCGTTATATGCAGGATTTTGGAACTAAATTAAGAATAGCTCAGTACAGAAACTAATACATCAGCTGCTTTCTGATTTTCATTTCATATGTAATTCAGGGGCTGAAGGCACCACAGTATTTGCATTTGCCAAAGCTGGAGCAACTTCAAGATATGGTTATGCCCATGTTGGTGCGTTGAGGGAGTGACTTCAGGCAATGGATGGGTGGGATTCGGTCTGTGGATTTGATCTCCGGCCATGCTTGCACTCTGGAAATATCTTGCTCACGGCTCTTTGGAGAGGTGTTCAAGTCTGCATCAGGCAGTACGAGGGTGAGCAGGCCTGAGGCGTGGACACACGTATGTGAGTACCACCTTCCTCCCTGTAACATGCCCACCAAAAGCAGAGACCGCACTCTAATATGTGGCGTTTGCTATTGTGCCCTTTAATGCTCACCTGTGCCTTTGATCAGGGAGAGGGAACGGCATGAGAAAGATAGTTTGAGACACAGATAATACATGTGAAGGCCTTGCTAATCAAACCTCTAGAGCTGATGGGTTGTACATGAAGGCGTGGGGCTGCCGCCCTTGGATCTAACCCTGGACAAAACACTTGGCCAACCATGGGCAGGGGGTTGTCCTGAGGAGAGGTCTGGTGAGGTGGCACTGGTAGATGGCACTGCGCAAGGGACCACTGCCCCAGCTCTGGGCATTAGCCCCACGGCACAAATGGCTCGGTTGCACTTGTTGGTGCGCTGGATTAAGTATAGCCTTCTGACTCCCGATGCTGCAGCGTGTGATGTCCTGCATGACGTTACATTCAGTAGCGATCCCCCTGCAGAGTGCTTGTAAGACCTATGCAGTGCTCAGGGGCCAGCAGCAGGACACGCCGGGGGTGGGGAGAGGCAGGGTTGAAGCACTTCCTCCATAGGCGATGTTAGGAACACCAGCTCTATAGCTTAAGATCAGGCATCATCCCAGAGAGACAGCAGCTTTCCCTCCTCCCGTTGCTTTGCAAGGCAGACTTCCAAAGGTCTCAGCTTTGTTTCACTCTACATGTTCATTACTACGTTTTAATGACTGAATTCTCTCTCAACCATGAAATAATTTAGGGAGAACTGCATTAGCAGGCAGACTTGCTAAATTCATAATTAAGGTATTTTCAAATATTATGGATGGAAATTAACTTACTGTGCCGCCTATGCAAACAGCGCAGAAGACATCAGGTTGTCTTGTGGAATATTTATGAAATACTTGCTGGTATCGGTGGAGGACATAGACAAATCCGTGGCGATGCAGCGGTGAGGGTGTAGGTGTTTGTGTAGCCTGGGACCATTTATTTCCACAGTTCAAAGAGAAATCAGCCGACCATTATTTCCTCTCCCTGCCCGCAATCACAGGGTGCTGTTCTGGCAGAGGGGCGATGCCCACCGAAATCTGCCGGGGAAGGGGGTGAAGCCATCCCTGCGCCCGGCGCTACCGGCTGCGGGCGGAGGTCTCGGCACAGCATCTCTGTGCTGGGGAAGAAGGCACGTGCCGCAGGAGTTTCACTTACTTGAGGCGATATCGGAAAAGCATAACTTCCCTGCAGGCCCCTCAGGGAGGGATTTTGCCGGCTGGAGACCCCGCAGCAGCGCAGGCAGCCCTGCATTCGGCAGCATCGCCCCGCCGGCGATGCCCGGCGGTGGTTGAGGTGATGCCAGTTACACCGTGCTGGCGATGACATCCCCTAAACTGATGGCTTATTCTTTTTCCTGCTTGATAGTTTCCCCCTTAATTGTGTCCAAGGGTGTCTTTTTTAAGAGGAAATCGGCGGCAAATGTGTTAGAAGGTCCCTGGAGGACCTTGGCGACAGTATCAAATGCCCTCCTCTTCCTCTGCAGCCCAAACATCGAGGGCAGCTCACCTTTTCCATCACCTCTCCCAGGGAAACGGGGAGCGGGGCTGGTCAGGACATCAGCAAGGAAAAGGTTTTGGCAAGAAAAAAAAGTTGTTTTGGTGAAACTACATTGTTTCTCAGAAATGACAGGCTTTTGATACCTTTATGTTAGATAAAGACAAGAAAACCCTAATTTAAAGTGTTTCATTTGGGCCATTTTTGTTTCAGAAAAGGGAATGAAAATTTCACTTCTGCATGTCTATTTAAGAATGACTTCTCAATTTAATATTGACTACCGTCATCTTAGGAATGGGAAATAATTTAAACATTCATTTTCAGCTTTTAATTTCAAAGTAATTATGAGCTCAACCTGCTGAAAATAAATGGAGACACTGATCTAGAAAAACAATGATTTTCAATAAGTTAGTTCTGAGAGGCAGCCATCCTCACTGATTTAACAAGTAACGTAAAAGAATAGGAAAATTTCAGCATTTCCATTATATGATGATTCCAGCAGATGATGCAGTGAACTGAATATCCCACAGCTGACCTGATAGGACAGAATGTAGAATAATTAAAAAGACGATATTCAAAATGAAGAAATCTGAATCTGTGATTAAAATAATTTTGGTAGGTTTGGAGTATTTTTTTTTCCAGGTTTCCTGGATTTTAGAAGAAAAGCTTTATTTTTATTTTTTTTTAATTGGAACAAACACAAACTTTCTCCAGTAAACATGCCCTGCAAATCTGTATTGCAAAAGGCTGGCAGTATGACAGGGTGGTTGAGCTGAGATTAACCCAAAATGAGCACGGGCATTTGAAAGCACAGGAGAAGAAAGACATGGCAGAGTATCAGTCCTGCTTCTGAGGTGGATGGCAAGATGACGCTTCCCCTACAGCTGCAGACTGCGTGGGAGAGGCTGAGCAGCCACGGCACAGATTGCACCCACACCTACCCTCTTGGAGCTGTAGCGATGTGGCGGCGCAGCCCCCACCGGCCACGCTGGGATCCCAGGACAAGCCCTGTTGTGCTTGGTCATAACAACTTGGCTGGGCATGAGCCAGCAGTGCCCGGGTGGCCAAGGAGGCCACCAGCCCCTGGGCTTGTGTCAGCCCTGGTGTGGCCAGCAGGAGCCGGGCAGGGATGGGGCCCCTGTGCTCGGCCCTGGGGAGGCCCCACCTCGAGTGCTGGGCTCAGGTTTGGGCCCCTCGGGACAAGAAGGGCCTGGAGGGGCTGGAGCGTGTCCAGAGAAGGGCAGCGGGGCTGGGGCAGGGTCTGGAGCACAAGTGTGCTGGGGGGCGGCTGAGGGGGCTGGGGGGGTTTAGCCTGGAGAAGGGGAGGCTGAGGGGAGCCCTTCTCGCTCTCTGCAGCTGCCTGAAAGGAGGTTGTAGTGGGGAGGGGTTGGTCTCTTCTCGCAAGTAACAAGCGATAGAACGAGAGGAAACAGCCTCAAGCTGCGCCAGGGAGGTTTAGATTGGATATTATGAAAAATTCCTCCACTGCAAGAGCGGTCAGGCCCTGGCACAGGCTGCCCAGAGAGGTGGGGGAGTCACCGTGCCTGGGGGGGTTCAAAAGACATGTAGATGTGGCACTTGGGGACATGGTTTAGGAGGCCTGGGGGTGTTGGGTTGATGGTTGGACCTGGTGATCTTAGAGGTCTTTTCCAACCTTAATGACGCTATGATTTTATTCTAAGATTGGGGATCAGGCAATCTCTGTCCACCTCTGGACCATCTGCTCCCTGACTTGTGTACCAGAACTGTGGCCTGAATGTAAAATATTGACCAAAGCCAATCATCTCGGTCCTATAACTAGTGATCCAAGAGGGAGACCCTTTGAGCTCTCCGGGACCACAGTGGGCTGTGAGACCCCTGTGCCTCCCCCAGGCTGGGACACTGCTCAGGTTAGAGTTCGCGATGATTGAAGGATTGTCTGCTGACAATTTTGCGAGATCTCAAAGGCCTGATTTCGCAAGGTTTGCTGGCGGTGCGCTGATGAATGCCAGTACACAAAAGTGAGAAATTTATGAAACTCATAAAAAGGGGAATTTGATTCACAGGTTAACCTTGGGAGTGTGTGTGTGCAATTTGACTACGTATATAGATAGATATATATATTATCCCTATTCACATTGACCAAGTCTGAGACTGAGATTGGACCTAGCCACAACTAGACTTCTCATTGAAAGAAGTTTAGAAAGCAAGGATGTCTATTCTGAACTTCGTGACTCAACGGGAGGGTCCTCCTTATCCCCTGCATCCACAGTCCCTCTGATCCGTTCTAACTTGAGTATACCTCAGTTTTCCTTTGTGCACTTCTTCCATGTAAGTGAGTGAACCTTGCCATTCGCAAATCTTTAACTAAGTCGCTGTGTTGATTGTAATATATTCCATCAAACTGCTGTTTTAAAAGAAACATACAACCTAATAATGTGATCTCTCTCCAAAATAGTAATAAATCTTACATTGCTAACCAAAACTGTGTAACAAATCATATTCCTGACTGTTTGTTGTAGTCGGCCGTACCCACGAATGGGGCACCTGCTCCCCGGCGGGATTTGCAGCGCCTATAACTGGGGGTCTGTGCAGCCTGTGTGTGTGGTCCGCGGAGACCCCGGCGGGGAGTCAGGAATCTCCCTAGAGAGGGCTGACGCCAGCAGCGTGAGATGGTCCCCTCCCACCTCCCCTGCTGCATCAGTCTACGGAAGCAGGGTGGAGAAGGCAAGCAAGAGGTGTGTTTGAGGAGGTGCATTTTTAAGATGTCAGTGGGGGAAAGTTTTGCGTCCTTCCTTCGCGTGAGGCTACGCTGAGCCTAGCAGGGTTAAACTTAACCACAAAAGGCGTCAACGCTGGCTGTGAAGAGGTTGACGACGTATCACCGAGATATGATACCAGGATGTGAAGGCTGGGGATGGAGATGATGTGCTGTGTGACGACAGGCACCAGCCTGGTGCTGCACCGCTGCTGCGTTTTCACAGGGAAAGCTGCCGCCAGCCTTGTCCTTGGAGGATGTGATGCTAGTTGTGGGGTTGGGAACAGGGATTCAGCTACCCCACATGGTCTTTAGGGTTGTGTCTCTAACAGGCTGGCTTGTGGGGAGAGCAAGAGTTAACAACTAACATTGTTTTATGGCCAGTACATGTGGTAAACAAGATTATCTCTAATGAGATTAGCCTTGGACGGGCTAAACCACTGATGAGTTCATCTTGGTCTGAGGCAATCCTGAAACAATTGTAGCACCAGAGAGGGTCTGAAGTGGCGCTGGGCATCCCGGCGTGCCAGGGCCCTGCCGGGAAGCGGCGACCTGTCTGTCCTGGATGGAAGGAGAGCTGCCGCAGGTAACGGGCGGCTCTGAGTAATGCGCCTCGCTGTAGGCTTATGATGCCAATGGACATAATAAGCCTCAAAGACTCATCACCGGTGAAAACTGTGTACGGTTACAGCAGGAAATATTTGCAAGGTGCCCTGTGACGTGCCTAACAACGGGAGGTTGCTCACCACCCGCTCCCAGTGCTGGGCAGTGCTGCACATGCACGGATAGAACTGGGAGCTTTGGGTGTTGCTGGTGGTGCTGGTGAGCAGCAGGAGCCCGGGCAGGGCGTGCAGAGCCCCTCCTGTGATGTGGCGGGGGGCTAGGCACCGACCAGCACGCTTGGACCCCAGCTGCCATCGCCTGCAACGCTCCTAGCCGGGTCGTAGCAGCTGCAGGTACATGCGATAGGTGTTACCTGGGGGTGAGGCAGGGAGTTGGTGCAGCCTTAAATTAACATAACTGGAACAAGCTATCGGATAGCATGTGCCTGGTCCTGTCCTCATACAAGCAGACTTCTTACCTGGGATGGATTAAGTTAATGATGAGTGTAAGTAAACATGCACAAGGGGGAAAAAATTTAAAAAGCAACCTGGTAGCAGAGTGCAGTCCTTGCCTTCAGAGAAATGGCTCTGTGTTTCCACATTATTTTCTTAGCACCTTGCATACAGCTCCTCCAGAAGGGTCTCGCACAGAAAACAACACTGAAAGGCATAAACCCCAACAGGAATTTAGGAGAGAGGGCCTACGCTTCCGCGGGGCACGAGCCGGACACACGCTAGGCAGACCTGGTCTCAGGTAAGCTTGAATTTGCTGATGTAATTTAAATCACTGATTCTGACCTCTCGTATGCTTAAACCGGCCATTAGAGCTTACGGTGGTGTAAATTGATTTAAAATCTGTCCTTGTAGTGCTGTTGCAATGAAGAACTGATCTGGTGGTGATTTCATGCCAGCTCAGTGTGAGCTATCCAGTCTCTCCCAGTAGTCCCCACTGGGAATACGTCTCCCTTCGCCCAAAGTCCCTGCCGCGCTAGTGTTGAACATAAGGTGACTGGAGAATTATCACCATTTTAGAAAATATCATTTATATTCCTGCCACTGCCACTTGCTGGTTTTGGACCCTTTATTTCCTTGGCCAAGTCTCACGGTCATCCATCAACTTTTTGATAGTCAAAACCTAAATCAATTTGGTAATTTTTCTTTCAATCAAATATTAAATGGTTATTCTACTTTCAGTAATTAGTCTTTTTAACACACTTTAATTCTGTTTTTAACAGAAGAAAATATGACCAAAAAGTCTTTGAAGCGAACCTACTCCTTTCTTTTCCTATTGCTTGTCACTAAACACCCTGTCTGTAGTGCCAGACCAAAATTATGCTGCTTAAACTTGATAAAGTACTGCAGCAACAACAACAACAACAACAAAAAGGAAAATAAGACAGAGGAAAAAGAACAGAAAGCAAAAACCTCATGGCACTCCAGAAAGGCTTTTCTTTTCCATCTCACATTAAGCAATGTGTAGAAGCATCCAATTTGAAAACCTGACTCAGAGCAAACTGCTAGCGAGAGCGGAGGCATCAAAACAGATCCAAAACTGCTCACAGACTCCGATTAAGTGAGCTTCTTGCCAGCCCTCCCCCACCTCCCCAGCACGTTACAGGTCGGGGAATTAGGCAAGCTGCGTCCCGCGGCGTGTGTGCACGTGTCACATGTCAGACGCATCGTGAGGGACGCAAAGTCACCTCGGAGATATTCAGGGCTGGCGAGGCCTCGCCAGGGTCACCCCGCGACGCCCGCCGTCGCCCGGGGCCCCGCTCAGCCGCACCCGCGCTCAGCCCAGGGATGGGTGGGCATCGCTTGCTTGAACGGTGCCAAAAATATAGACGAACTAGGTAGAACAGTTCTGCGTATTAAATTGTCTCAGTGCAAATTGGGAGTGAGCCTATGAAGAGGAAGATTGGTATTTGCTATATTTCTCTTTCTCAGAAACCCTATTAGTGATCTCCCACTTCAGCACTTCACTTGTTGGTTAGTCCCCATTCTCCAAATGCCACTGTGTCACAGAGGGAACATCAGCCCAGAAATAATTAGTATGGCAATTTGGCGCTCGCTCTGCAAATTACATCTAGCAGTTGCATGCAAAATTGTCTGTAGAAATCGTCTGGCTCTTACCAAGAGTTAGTTTAATAATGGAGCTTGTTTTGTTACTGCCGCTATTATGCTGAAGTCTGTGGTTAAGATTTGTTTTCCCCTCTCGCTGATGGAAACATCTTCTAGCAAAAGCGAGAAAAATGAAGCCTCTACTGCTAGGCTGTGCTTTGCTGGAGCGAGGAGTCCTGACTTAATGTCTGGTCAAAATATGGGTCGGCTGATACCGACTCTCTGGGGAGACCCACCCAAACGCTGTATTTCATGCATGTACTAGACTATTGGAGCTCTTCCTCTTATCACTAATTAACTTTTAATTGATATAGAGACAATAGTAAGATCTCCCACTTCTTAGGTGACTGCTGAGCCCAAGCTGAACTATGATTGTCCCTAGTACAGAGGAGGAAAGGCTCCAGGAAAGACTAAAACACTCCCTCCTGATGAGGAGCTCTTCATTGCAGAGCGATACGTAGCCCTCAACTTGGGTTTGGCTCATCTCCATCCTTACTGGATGTTCTCAGGATACTTACGAGAGAAATGCAGACTGTATTTTTTTCTTTCTGCCAGCAAGCCTCGCTCTTGGACCTGAGAAAGCTTCTTCAGCAAAAGTGGGTTTTGCCACAGCAGGTACGGTCCCCTGAAAACGTCCAGTCCAGCAAGTCAGCGCTGTCCCAGCAGCAGCATTTTGCCCAGCTTTCAACCACCTTACTAAGTGACCTAGCAATCAGTCAGCCTTTCCTGCGGCAGCAGAAGGGGCTGCAGCAGACCTTGTAGGTGGGATTTTAAGAGAGGGAGTAATAGATAACGGCCAGAATGCTGTCAAAAGAAAATGCAACATCCTTATAACACGGGCACTACAGGTTTTCTGAAGCTCTATGGGGGCCAAAGAATATATCCAGCAGTGCAGGGCCTCTGGAAGAAGAAAGAGGCGGCTAGCGTACTAGCTGGCGAGCAGCAAGCAGTGAGGACCGGCGTGGTTTGTGTGTGTGTGGCGCACACGGGCGTTATTCGAGAACAGCAGGTACTGCACGTCAGCTGCCTCTCCGCAACTGTACACGTGCACGTCGTTAGCAAATGCCAGGCAACGCAGGCTGGTTTGGGCATCTTCCCTTGGCTTTTCTTGCAGCTCAGCGGGCGGAAAGCTGGCTTAGTACCGGTGACTACGCCCTCGGTGACACAGATGATACGCTTTTTTTGAACGTTTGGAAGAATGAAGGGCTTTAAATACGCGCTGTGAATATGCCCTCACATGGCAGGTTCATCAGCCGTGTGCTGTTTGGCCACTGCTTAGATTTCACGCGTTGCTTTCTTCTCATGGATTAAAAGAAATTAAGCCTGCTGCCATGCCAGCCGTGTGGCCGAGGAGCCGGGTGTGGGGGGGCAGAGGAAGGTGTGATTTTCACTGTCCATGTATTCCTTGGTGCCGGTGCTCGCTTGACCCGCAGGGCAATTAGCCAAACTCCTGAGGCTTGTGCATCAGGGCACCTTACGGCGGTCGTGCTGGTGCTGAGTTATGAGCACTCATGGAATGGGGTGTTGCTCTAATTGTCGTTGCTTTTCTTCTGGCAGCCTTTAACTCCCATTAGATTAGTAGCTCCTATAATGATTATGACTGCCAAATTAAGCCATCTGTAAACACTAAAACTTGCAAGTTCTTACCAAATTTATAGCAGTCATGTTTGGGAAAGAAGTTCTGCATCTTTTCAGCTGGCTGCCGGGGGAAATGCTCAAACGGTTGGTCTGTGCCCCGGTCCCTTCCTCCAGGAGCATCCTCCCTCGTGCTAGCGCAGCTGGTGCCGTCTCCTCCCGGCCGCCGCGGCCCTGGGCATTAGCACTCTCCACGGCCTTGGCGCGCCGCGTTACACTCGTGCCTGAGCCTTTCGGTAAACATGTTTTGGCAAATACTGTAAAGAAGTTGTTTGACAACACAGTCGTTTGAACCTGAAAGGCTAAAGCAGAAGTGAGAGAGTAGCTTCACCACTCTGTTGGTGCCGGCTTGTTATGTTTATTCTACCTATGCAGTTACGGCATCGAAGTGATATTTTTCAGTTAACAAGTGAAATGAGGAAGGAAACCTTCTTTGATGGATTCGTCTTCTCTTGTCATTGTGCAGCAGGCTTGGGATTACTACTGCCCAGTCTAGTAAGCAGTGAGCACAGAAAATATTGAAGGCCTGGGCTGAGTTGGAGAGCAGCCAGGGCAGGCAGAGCTGTGCAAAGCCCCCTGGGCGGCGGGGCCAGAGGAGGTAGCAGACATGGGGCTCCTGCCCTGCCACACACTGCTGGTGTGGGATCAGACTGCAGAGGGTTAATAAGCTACCCTGAGTGGCCGTGCAGTATTCACGGCTCTAAAATGAGCCACGAATGAGGTAAAGCCCTGCCAGTAGTGAGGCAGTCCCCCTTGCAACCCGTGTATTTAACCAACTCAAGCGCCAAGGAGGGGCTTGTGCCTTAAAAGCAGGCCGTACGCTGCGATAGAAACCACAGGCTGGGCTCCCTGGGTGCTGTTCATCCTTACTCAGCCATGGATGACGTGGCAGGGGCTGCTCAGAGCAGTGTCACCACGCAAATTCCCTCTCTGTAGCTGCCTGCAACCTTGGGCCATGTCCTGGGTGCACTGCAGCAACGATCAAGCTCCCCTGCTAATCTCCAGCGTCAAGCCAGCCTTGATCTAGAGAGAGTCCCTGCCGCTCAGCCTGGCCTGTTAGTAAGCGCCACATACAACTCATTATGCAAACAAAAGGTACCGTGTAATAACTGGCGGGTTGCTCATGCCGTGCCAGCAACGTTAAATGCCTCCAGGCTGCCCTTCAGGAGGGAGGACGGGTGGGGGAGAACTGCCGGGAGGAGGAGGGAGAAAACCAGCCTCACGGATGGGCTGTTGGAGGTGTCTCCCTGTTTTCTGCTGCGTTTAAAGGATCAGCTGGCTGGTGTCATGGGCATCCCTGTGGGAAAGCTGCGTCAGAGAAAGCTGGGATATCTGTTAAGGAGTTTAAGTGGTGAGGCTTTGCCGTCGTCACCACGGAGTGGCGGGGGCACAGCTCAGCGTGTGCTGGGAGGTGGGCTCGGGGACTTGGCTCGAAAGAAGCAGAGCTCGGGCCAGTGGTGGTGGCTGCCTGCCGAGGGTTAGCAGGATGGAGGGAGTCATTGAGATAGCCTGCCCTGAGACAGCTGCGGGCTTTGAAAACGCGTGAGGTGACCTTAATTTTGATTTGGGATGTGCAGTAATGAGCAAGCGGTGTGATGAATGCGTAAAGCTGACAGAAGGCACTGGCGCCTGTAAAGAAATAGGCTGTGCAAGGTCAGGAAAGGTGTGCGGGGTGAAGTGATGTTTCAGAGGCAGCGAGCATGCCAGGCTGACTCACGAGCTGAACTGTGCGCTGATCACAGGTAATTACTGCACACCGGCCAGGAGGAGGCTTTGCATACACGCTACGCTGGGCCACAGGGCCCATTCGGGCTCTGGCATGCTCCGCTCTCAGCTCGGAGCAGGCAGGCAGAGGGATGAGGAGCCATTTCCAACCAGAGCCAATATTCTGGTTGTTTCCCCATCCAGCTCCCAGACGTGACGTGGAGCCATGTCCTGCAAGAGTGAGGAGACAGGGAGCTACTGTCGTCAGAGCAATGAAGGGCAGAGAAGTGCCTGTATTCACCCCACCAAAATATGGCTGTGCTGCAGAGATGTGCTTCTCAATCAATAGTGAGGAACTCACCTGTAAGCCAATATATGTTTCACTGTAATAAAGACAATGGAAAGCCTGAAAAGTAACGAAACCCTGTAGGACGGGGCTCTCAGGCGACGCAGGCTGTAGCTTACCAGCCGAGGGATGAGGTGACACACCTGCCTGGGTCTCCTGCGATGGAGAAATCCTGAGGGATTCCCGTCGTCCTGGGGACAGGCTTTGAGGCTGTGTCCTTGCAGTAGGGAAATAACCTTAGTGCCATGCCTCTGCTGCGGTTAAGGCCCTTGTGATTTGCGTTTCATGAGGCCTTACTGGCCCTTGACCTCGTCCAGACACACAGCCGGGTCGGTGCTGATGGCAGTGAAAGCGCGTGTCGGTGTGTAAAGGCGTGGCACAGGTGAATTGTATCCCAGAGAGGCTTTCTGAATGCAGAGAAGACCTTCAGTGTGCCTATGGAGAGACCAGGCCTTGGAAGAGGATCACATCTACAAGTCTTGTGGTTGAAGGGCAGGTAAATAATCTCATGCACTGGGTCAGGGGCTCCTAGCACCTCCTGCCCACCACGCTTTGTACCCCCATACTGCAAAAAACCCAGGCAGCTCTTGCTAAGGATCTTAGGGGTGCATCCATCCGTGCCTCTAACATCACTTCTCTTCCCCAGCTAGGCTCTAAGCTAAGCCTGCCGTAGACTAAATTATTTGGAGATAGCTTTGGAGATAGGCAGCCTTTTATCTGTGTCTCGCACGACTTGCTTAGAAACAGAAACTTAACTGTGAGCAATAATTAGCATCTGTCTAGACTTATATATGAAATGTGCAACATAGAAAGCGCATATATATTTATACGCACACACAATGTATTGCAGATAAGTACATATAAGGCAGTGTTTGTATGTCTCAGACTTCATGCGGCAAAATACCATTTCAGCTTAAGTAATATGAAGTCATATTCTTTTGGCTATAATATAGATATATCCAATCTATTTTTAGCTCTGTCTGGCTAATTCAGCAGCGCCCGGGTAACAGTAATACTTTCCCTTCTCTTCTTATGATACTAATTTTATTCTGGCATCCAGAGTCTCCCTGCAATAGCTCTACCTCCTGTTTCATCCATACCTGATGGCCACTGGAAAGCTAAAAATCCGCTGTGACTAATATCACAGCACCTGAGAGTGTGTGCTGCTATTTGAGTAGGAAAAAAGGAAATGCTACCGAGTCACGGGTACTGTGGGGAGATAACCAATGCTAAATGATTTATTTTTAAGACCTCAACTCCATATTATGGGTAACTGGGGTGAAGCCAGGCATCTAAGAAAAAGGAAAAATCTCTCTCGCTCTGAATTTAGTGACTCGACAGCAGGTATGCCATCATAACCTGGAGGTTACACCTTTCATTCATTACCAAAGGGCAGCTGCAGACTGCGCTGGGATACGGTATTCAAGCATTTATTTAACGCCAGAGATGAACCATCAGTAGTAATACAAACATTTGGACTGCAGTGTACCGCCACAAATCCTAAGGCTGTCAGGAAAATACTTACCAAGCTTAGAAATTCTTGTTGCACCGTGCGAGCCGGCTTTCCCGCGACACCTAGTTAATAGCTGTAAGCCAGGCGATGGTTTACATCATGCATTAAATGACTTCTGACTCAAAGAATTAGCCGCTTCCCAACAATTAGCAAGCTGGCGGGGGCAGCGCGCAGCCTCCCTGCAGCCGGGGAGGTGAAACGCTGCCCTCTGCCGCGGCGAAGGCGAGTCCCACGCGCCGCCAACCCGCCTCCCTCCAACGCGGCGATATTGCTAATAGGCGACCCCCATCTCCTCGGGTCTACTCGCCCGCCCGGCGCAGGCTGAGCCCCGGTTCAAAGCCAGAGGGGTCCCCGCGCCTGGGCTTTGCAGGGACTTAAGCCCCGCTCTGCAGGGCTGGCTCCTGCCGCACCACGCAGCCGTTAGCAGGTTGGAAGCAACAAATCTTAGACAACATCTCTCCTTCTTTTTTTTTTAATGCCTACCATTTACAGATCATCTTTAACAACCCTCACGTATTCATTTGGGTATTTGGCTTAGGAGCCACCGCTGTTACCTGAATTATACAAGCTCTGCTCTAGATGGTGAAATAATACCCAGCTCGGTATAGACACAGCTTATTGTTCAAGTGTTAATCAACCTTAGAATGGCCCTCAGGAGAGAGGGAGGCAAGTTTTTAACCTTCGTTTTACAGAACGTAAAGGGAGGTTAACAGAGGACAAGGACTCGCTTTCCTGAGGCTCACAACCGCAGCCGATGCCGATGGCCGGCCCTGGAGGCCGTTTCCTCAGCCGCAAAGGTACGGACTTATCCGGGGAGGGGCAGGGGCCCAGGTATTTTCCGCACCATGGGAATAGGGAAAGGAAGGCAAGGCCAGGCCCCTGCCGTGTTTGAAAAATCAGTTATTTTAAACACAGTTATTTTTCCTCGTGGTTGGAAAGGAAGAGTTCCAATGAGTTGCAGTTAAGCCACCCCCCCCCCCCGCCCAAATCACTCCATCATATTTGTCGAATGTCTAAAGTACCTGATTGCCATTTTTAAAGTGTGCCAAGTTCTAGTAAAGGATAGAAAAGAGTTAAGTTTGGAAAGAAATACAATAATGTATATTAATTGTTGTACCAGATTGACCTCTGTGTGGGAGAGAGGGTGTTTAGATGCAATGCCTGTGGAAGCCACAAGCCCTCTGCTACTCATTACAGGACATTAATCTTCTGGCTAAACTTAAGCCAGACGACAAGTTGCCCAAAACTAAACCATTGCTTCAAAAGCTTAGTGTTAATATAACATTTATAAGTCCGAACTCCTCACCTACAACATCATGATATATGTAAAAGTAACTTAGTCCCGTATTACTAGGCAGCCGGGAAGACGCTTTCCGTGCACAAAGAGAAGCAAAGGCGGGAGGAGAATATGGCACCAGCACTGACTGCAATGCGCACAGCGCCTTTGCGCTTAGGCTTTTGTGTCCAGGGCCAGTCGCAGCCTTTCACCTTGCCAGCTACATAACTTTCTCCTTCTGGGCGTTGAATTTGCAAAGAGGAAGCACTTAAAATTTAATTCAGGTAGGGAAGGCAGCACACGTGAATGCTCTAGACTCTACTAGCCCTTGTAGATGATATGATTTACACATTCACTCAAACAGCAGTGAATGAACAGCTTTCTAGCAGGCAACATGCTATTGTGCTGTTACTTCTGTGTCTTGTCTTCTTAATCAAAGGGTTTATACCTTCAAAGGTAATGAACTCGTTTTTCAAAATCGTTTACACATCTGCTCTGTTTCCAGTAAAACTTCAGTTTCACATTACTAAATTTGGCGTTATATCAGCAAAAAGAAGAAAACAAACCCACATGAGATATGCTGCTTGATTTGTAATGACTTCAGATGTGGAATCGCTAATAAGGACGAATTTCAAGGGATTAAATTTGGCCTGTGACTTTGCACCGGTAGCTGCTTTGGAAGGACAGTCAGATAAATATTAGCCAGGGGCCTGTGTTGTACTCACTGCCACATCGCTGGCGCAAAGCAGGACTAAACCCAGCAGACCCAGCCTGGGGGGTGTTGCTGGCGCCCACCTGGGCACCGCAGCCCCGCTGCCACTGGCAGTTAGAGCTGAGGGGGGGTCTCCAAATCCCGACTGCGCCCCACCTGCCACCGTAGCCTCCGCGGCTACCTGGCATCGCTCTATCACGAAGAGCTTTTCCAGCTGACGGTGGGGCCTGTTTTGGTTACTGCTGGCCAAAACGCGAGCCTGCCAAGGGGCGTGCGGGGTGTTGCGAGGGTCTCGGCCGAGCCTCGCTGCACCCCGGTCCTCCGCAGAGCTGGCGCCACGCTGTCACGGGGAGGGAGCAAGTGGGGGGGCCGCAGGGGTCCGGCAGCGCTTGAGCAGAGCAAGGCACACAGGGCTGACACCACCACCCCCTGCCGCACGCAGGGAGCAGTCCCGCTTCCTTCTGCCCACGGGCGGACGTATTATTTTAATTAAGCTATTATTTCAATAACCATTACGACGTGTGGGCACGGCTCGGGCAACATTAAACCCAAGGTAAACAAGGAGTGTAGCACTCCATCTGCTTTTAACACCACAGTTCAGCGACACGACTGTTTGGGCAGCGTACATAGCTGAGTACTGCTACTATTTACAGTAGAACACATCATGCCAAGTTTAGCCTACAAGCTGATCGCAGACACGAGGTTTCATTATTTTAAGTGATTTACTCTTTTCTGATGCAAAGACCGCCACTTCTCTGCACCAAATGCTGCCTGTGAAGTCTGCTTTTCCACTTAGGGGATGCTAAGCAGAAGCTAGCCAATGAAATGAAGGTAAATTTAATTACAAAAAAAATATAATGTTCGTCAAAAACGGCATCTCGCTCTCTCCCCAACAAGGAAAAACACAAATAAAAACCTTTTGGCAATGCTGAGGAAATATCTGGGGCTGAGGTGAAAGGGACACAGCTTGACGAGTATGCTGAAAGCTGAATGTGGATTACCCGTGAGTGCAGAAATGAATAAATGTGTTTTATTCCATTATATTAATGAAATGGTTAATTCGGTTGCTATAGCAACAAAGAACAGCCATGCTAAAAAGCTAAAGGGCTATACATAATGCCAGATACAAGGTCTCTCTAATTCTAAAGCTGATTTTCTTAGCTACAACAGAAGTGATGTGTGTTTTCAATCTCATCTTAAGCTTTTGCATCAAATCCTCAAGCTAATCCAATAACTAGGCTAGTAGCATAAAACAGCATCTATGTTTGCACCTCATAAAAACTTATGAAAGGGGTTTACCTATGCACAATCACAAGAAAAGCGCCACGGAGTGCAGCGTGGGGATCTTTTCACAAGGACGGCTCTGCAAGGGGTGGTGAACCAGCAAATGTGTCACAGTGGGAAGTCCCTGCAGTTACGAAGCAGGAGATGGCGCGGGGGATCGCCGCAGCGCTAGCCCAGGCGCCAGGATGTAACGCTGCTTACCAACCTGCTAGCTATTTCACCTTACGGAATACAGACTTTATATGCTTTTCACCGGCATTTTGCATGTTTTTGGTTAAAAATAATAGTGCTTAAAGATTGCAATAGGGAATCCTGCATTGCTTGCTTTGGTCGCTTCTCCCAGGTCACTAGCGATAGAACGAGAGGAAACGGCCTCAAGCTGCGTCAGGGGAGGTTGAGATTGGATATTAGGAAAAATTTCTCCCATTGAAAGAGCGGTCAGGCATTGGAACAGGCTGCCCAGAGAGGTGGGGGAGTCACTGTCCCTGGCGGGGGTTCAAAAAACATGTAGACGTGGCACTTCAGGGCATGGTTTAGGAGGCCTGGGGGTGTTGGGTTGGGGGTTGGACTTGGTGATCCGAGAGGTCTTTTCCAACCTTAATGACTCGGTGATTCTATGATTTGTTTTAACATTAAACTCAGAGAAAGGGCGCCCCATGGTCTTGCCAGCATTGCAGAAGACGGGCTGCTATTATTAAAGTCTATGCCAAAGCAACGGAAAGAGGAGTGCCCATTCTGCCCATCAGGGGGGCCGGGGGCAGACCCTGATGTCAAATTTCACATCGCACTGCCTAAAATAAATAAAAGGGAGTATAGCACACCCATCGGAGAGGGCACTGACTTCCCTCACTGAAGTTGGACTGACACATAAAATTTGGTGTCGCGCACCTGCGCAGACAAAGTGGGTGACTTTTATCTGCAGGCTGCCTGATTTGCATGGTAACGGGAGGTAAAGTCCAGGAAACACTATTTCTCACCAATTGAAGATTTCAGTGACGAGGCCTAAACCTGTCTCCAATAAGCTGTGACAATAAGTAGTCTCTAGCCTAAACAGGTGAGGAAAAACCTCCCTTTAGGATGACGATTAGCTCTAGTTGGTGGTGCATGACTCTCGTCGGCGATTACCAGGGTGAGTTGCCCACTGGAAGCGTCCGAGCGTGACTGCCTCGGTCTTGGCTGAAATGCAACAACAGAGCTCTCACCATTGAAGGCAGTAATACTGAGGCGCAACTTTAATGGTACCACAGTGTTGAAGAAGTAAAATATTTGGTCTTAAAAAAAAAAATAAGACAAGGCAGCTCAATGGTTGCCACTGTTTTGGTCAACTTGTATAAAAATTATTTATTAAGATTCTCCTGAATGGTCCATTGTACCTCAAAAATAGGTGAGCAACAGCTTGAAACTAGTTGCTGCCCTCGTCTTAAGGATCCTGGGTGCCAAATATGCGGAAAGGCCCACGCAACGGAGACAGAGCAGTACTGTCTAACCTCCACATCCGGAGGCTAGGAGGCAATGCCGTAGCCGTCCCTGGGGCGGAAGCCGCTGCCAGGTAAGGTGCAAAGGCAGCTCTCTGCCGAGCAGGGGCAATCTCCCCTGTGCTCATTGCACTGCAGTGCTGAGTCTCCATGAGAGGGTTGGTAATTCCACAGCACCACAAGACCCACCGATGAGTTCAGAGGTATGTTAGCCTCTGGCAAAGCATAGATAAACCGACCAGCTAAAGTTTTCAGCCACTGAGCCACAGCGGGAAGGACTTTCTTCTGTTCCAGTGCTCAGCCCAAGTAAATCCACATGTATCACCCAGCCCTGGTGTCCGAAAGCATCCAGGGAGGCACATCAAGGTAAAGCTTAACAACTTGCAGTTCTTTTACAGACCATGAACAATGGCAACTTGACTTTGCTTAAACTAGAAAGGGGTGGGGGTGGGTGGGTGCGTGTATTAAGAGTTACGATTGTTTAGGGCTATATTTGTGCAGAGGCGCTACGTGCCCACTCGCCGAGCTGACCTCCAGCTTCACGGCTTGGTAGCAACGAGAAGCTCTGCTCCCACATCACAAAAAGGCACGATGGGCAGATTCAGCTCTCCAAGAAAGAAGGAGGGCTACAAGCGGGGTCTCTGCTCCTGGGCAAGGCTGGCGCGGTCATTTGCACAAGACCCAGCAGACCAACCTGAGGATGAGTTATTAAAAACGGATCTTCTGGAGAAATAACTGGAGAGCTTACAGTGCCTCAGAAAAGAATGGAAACGGCACCAGAAAAGACGAAGTGACCCAGATGGCCCATAAGCAGACTAATTATATGAAAGACCCAGAAGCAACTCTGAAGTTACCAATCCAGCTGCTGAGCGAGCCTGCCAGGTTGCCAGATGTTGCCAATGGAAACCTATCTTCCACAGTTCAAAGTGGAGCAGCCTGGTGAATTGAAACCTTTGCCAATAAAATAAATATTTTATCTAAAAAAAAATATTTTCTACTAGGAGACGTTGAAAAACATAAAATTTTAACAACACGCCCAACCCCATGTTACAGTAGATGAATAATGGAACATACATACAGAATATGTTGGCAGGATCTTCTTATTGATAGGAGATGTCTCTGCTTAACATTATATTTCTAAGGCTGCAGCCTTGGACGGTGCTAAACAAAGTGGTTTTATGAGGCGTGGGGCTGACAGCACTCAGCTGGGGTTTGGCTAGTTCACCTTGAATCTAGCAATCACTTTTGCCACCTTGAGATAAAAGGCTTAAAGACAACAAAGCTGGAGGAGCCAAAGGTGACGGTAATACGTGCTGGAAGGCGGGGAGGCTGCAGAAATGACAGCGAGCCGCTCTACAGCTGCCGAGTCACCTCGCCCAGAGGCCACAGGGTGGAGAGCCCCGTGTCCTCCGAGGTGCAACAAAGAGGGGCAGCCATTCTCGAGAGGTAACTCGCATTTTGCTCCTGCCAAATTTTATGAGGAAATGGGGGCCTGCAAAGAAGGCTTCCCCTAGCGACTGGTAAAGCATCAGAGCAAGGTGCAGCGTACGCGTACATCGGCTTCAACAACGGAGACACCGGCGACCCACCAGATTCAGCCACAACGGCTAGTTTTCCTTTTGCTAAGAGGTCAAATTAATATTTCATTTAAAAATCAGGCAATTTTGTAATTTAAAAAGCCCGTGTAATTTTTCAAATGCGGTGATTTAACGTTGCCAATCCAGCGCCTTGGAAATATTATGTCTGTTCATCCTAGAGGCCAAAAACAAAACTGCCTGTGTAGTCTGTTAGCAAGGCAAAACATCTCTTTTTCCAATGAACATGTATGGGTGCATTGGGATTCACACAAGCAGATTTGGCAGCTTTTTCAAGTATTTCTTGGACTGCAGAGCATACACTGAACATGGAGAGCTTTTTCTGTTCAGGAATATGATGTGAATAAGAATGTGCTACTGGAGTATGAGCTACAGCCTTTCTATCATAATTTAATTTGCCAAAAATAGTTTACAATATTTTATAACAGTAATCAATAGGACAACACGCCTAAAAAACGTGAGGGCTGGGATTGTAGGATCTCGCCCAGCGTGTCTTTAATAATACATAATTCCTTAAACGTGCAACTAAATCACTGAAATATATGAGCTTAATTTGGAACCTTTTACACTTTGAAAATTCATATCCCTTTTTTAATAACTGGTTATAGCGTTCGCAGGATAGACCAGATTTTTCGGATTTGTTTCCTTTGCTCTTGAATGGGACAGATTCCCCAAGGTGGATGTGAAAAACCTATAAAACCCAGGGATATGTCCCTCGTGGCTCCCTCCCCTGCCTGGTCACACCTCGCCTGACCCGGATGACTTAAAGACGATCCTGCAGGAGACCCAAATGTGGCCATTTCTCTGAGGTCCTGCAACGCACACATTTATTGCTGACTGTCCGAGTTAGAAAGTATTCCCATTCATTTGGGAACGTATTTCCTGAAACTGCTAAGGGACGTAGACCAGGAGTGGGGGAGAGGGTGGGTAGTGAGAAAGAAACCTGCATAATATAACCCATTATCCCTTCTTCAGTAAACGAATTATGGTCTTCATCACAAGCTTGATTCTCAAAGAATGCCTTTACTCCTCCAAAGATCATTTTATAGCTACTTGGGAATACTGGATGTTCTGTGACTACCGAATATCCCAGGAAAAGCTGTGATTTTGCTGCTACATTCATGATGTACGTGTGCGTAGCTACTTAAATCACGTCTCCTAGCATCGTCCTGTATTTAAAAGAAGCCACACTACCAGACGTGATGCCTTCAGGATAGTAAGGTAATCAGGTCTGAGGATGCAGCAACAAAAGACCTGGAGAAGCTGGCTGGTTCAGTCGAGGTGACACACCACCTCGCACCCTCAGGGTTCGTGGTAAGTAGGACACAAAATCAGGAGGACACAGTAACAGCCTGGGAGAAGACAGCTACTTTCCCTTGCATCTGCGAACTGAGAACATAAAATGTTACCTGCAGACGATCTGATCTGGGTGGTTTTTTCTGCCTGTCAGCCGGCTCCTCGGAAGAGGTACCAGCGGCACATGCAGAGACTCTCCACACTTTGCCCCTAACATTCACGGAGCAGCTTGCCTTTCCTGTGAGTCCTCTGTAGCTCGTGGAAGATCAGAAACTACCAGAAGACAAAGAGCTTTAAAAAAGTTTCAGGCAAATATTTGCTAAGCAGTAT
Organism: Phalacrocorax carbo; assembly: GCF_963921805.1. Lineage (NCBI taxonomy): Eukaryota > Metazoa > Chordata > Aves > Suliformes > Phalacrocoracidae > Phalacrocorax > Phalacrocorax carbo. The sequence continues at coordinate 59,929,086 of NC_087518.1, forward strand.
GACTATATGACTACCTGTCCCCGTTTTCATCTGAGCGCGAAAAAACTGCAACGGTCAAGTGAAAAATTGAAGTACGAAGAGAGAGCTATTAGTGGAGACAGTGGGTTTGAGCCTGCCAAGGGATCACAGAATCGTTAAGGCTGGAAAAGACCTCTAGGATCATCAAGTCCAACCCCCAACCCAACACCCCCAGGTCTCCTAAACCATGCCCTGAAGTGCTGCATCTACATGGTTTTTGAACCCCCCCCAGGGACGGTGACTCCCCCACCTCTCTGGGCAGCCTGTGCCAGGGCCCGACTGCTCTTGCAAGCAAGCCCAAAGTGTCAGCAAAACAGCGTTGGTGGAGCAGGATCCCAAATAAAATGACATTTCAAAAGGGTGGAGTGGCACAGAGTGTGCATATGTTCACGCGCAAGTGTCTGCGTGTGCGCCTGCAGAAGGAGGCCAAGTCCAAGGCAGACAAAGAGGTGCGAGAGAGGGGCAAAGAGCGTGCTACATTCTGCACTGTAGGCAATTAATGGAATAATGTACACGTGAATTAACTCATTAATGGTTCCTGGAGTGAGGCTTAGAGATGGTGAAACGCCTCTACAAGAAAAATCTGTTTAGTAAATGAAAAAAAAAAACAGCCCACAAACAAATCCGAGTTGGTTTCAATATTTATAATTTGGTGCGTGATTCATAAAGCACGAAACGAAAGCATATTGCATATTTTTATATTTTTATGAATATATATATTTATACATTTTTAATCAAAGATTTGCTGATCACAATAGATGGTATAAGAAACCGAACTGACAGATCTTTCATGATTATGAAACTAAAGGCTTTATATTCTGAAGTGGAGTAAAGCAGACAGCAATACGGTCATATTAGAAAACTCCTACTGTGAATGAGAAATGGATTATAACTGAGCTATCGTTTAGCAAGACAGACAAATCTATCTTTCTTTTTGGTCGCGAAACTACCATAACCGTACACAACCAGCGAGTATGAAGGATCGGCACTGGGGGAAATCGCCTTGCCGCCTTGCCCTGCGCCTCCGTGTTTGGCAAACGCAGCCTGCGGGGTGCGTGTTCCATGCGCACCCAATCAGATCCCTGACCTGTAACGTGTACATCCTGGAACATTAATTGCCACAATTAAAAAGTTATTTAGAGGATGAGCTCGGAGCAAAAAAAAAATGTTGCCGCGTCTCGGGATCCTGAATTGCAACCCGGGCTTCATAATAAGCCGGTTTAACTGTTTTTTAGAGAGATATTATGAGCGTTCACTGGGGAGGGAAAAGTAACGATCAAGTTAGCCGTGCAACACACAAATCTGGAGGGTCCAGCATGTGTCAGCGCACAGCAAATTTATTATATAAAGTGACTAGTGTGAGGAAGAATTAGAAAGGATTATAAAAATATACTACCATATGCTGCAGTAGTGAAAGTGATTAATCCAGTTCTTAAATCCTATTTTAAACGCCCTTTCATTTCTTCCCCTAGAAAAATAGAAGCCACGTCGCTTTGTTTGAATGTGATGTAGTTAATTACATCTTCTAAGAAACTCTTTTAAAACTAAATGTAATGTTTAATTACGAAATGCTTCCTTGAAAACAGTCAGCCTGTCCATTGATTTGTAGTTCATTAAAAACGCTTTCTTAATTATATTTACAGCCAGAAAACACATAGAGATTAAAGAGTCTATAGAAAAATTTTGAAATTGCAGCATGAATTGTAAGGAGAAAGTTACACTTCAAATAGTGGACAACTGACAGCCACGACTGACTGATTGCTGCCTTTCTGTAATTTCAGAACTTAATTGTTGTAAAAAGAATAATTGGAAAACACAGTGTTCATCGTAACGGCTATCAATATTACATCTTTTTTTTTTTTTTATAAGAGCAGATTTTCAAGGACTAATTAGAAAGCAAATCAATTGCATCAAACAAGTGTAAAGTTCACATTAGCTGTCGGACCGATCACCTCAACACACGGGGTTCACGGCTAAGGGCAGCCCGCGCTTTGGTTCGTAGGGTGTTGTCCTGGAAACCATGCGGATGCAGTCGATAACAGGGCAGACGCTGAGACACAGGGTGCAGCCTGTACAGCTGTCAGTAACCGTGGGCAGGTGGGTTTGGGGATCAAACTGGATAGCCTGCGAACAGGAATAAACATTATTGATGTCACTCACGGAAAAGGTCAAAATTGCTCCCATTTTAGTGTCTGCGTTTCCTGTGCTACGGCACTTGGAGACATCTTGGTGTGCTTCTGCACTGCAGCTATAGCAACTGTTCGACTGGCAGGGAACAAAACATCGCCCCCCCCCCCCCTCGACACTTTAAAATTAGAAATATGGGCCAAATTATACCTCGGCGAAAGCTCACGGGTCACAAGGGCTGGTTACAAAAGGAGGAGTTTGGCCCACGACATCTAAACTCCCAGAGGGATATTTCTCTGGTGCGTGAAGGAAATATTCCGTACGGCAGCAATTTGCCAGGGTTATTGGTTCAGAGGAGGCACCAGACCACGCCTGCACGGCTTCAGCACAACGCTGCCCGCAGTGCCTTCTTTTGATTTTTATTTTCAGCACAGCATAAACAATCTAATTTAATAAACAGTAGAGAAAAACCCAGTGCGCTGTGCCTCGCACAACTGTTCTCCCTTGCAAACCTTTGAAAGGGCTATCTGAGTTTTGGGCAGGCAGAGCTTGCTTTAGTTCTCATGTTTCCATGCAGTGAATCCTCATTACCAATTAGGGTGATAAGTGTATTTGACTGTAAAATAACAATTGCAGTCTCAATGAAATAAGCTCCAGGTATAACAGACATGGCAATTAAAAGCGGAAACAAAAGCATCACACAACCGCAAAAGCTTCAATATCTACGAAGCAAGCCTAGAAAAGTAAAGAATAATAATAACGATTTAAAAATCCACTGAATATCTAGTTTTAAGAGGTTTAGGAAGGAAAAATCAGGCCTGAAAGCTGAACTCTCGCTTTTATGCAAACAAATCCTTAGCAGATCTCCCGAACCACCGTCAGCAGCTGGGGGAGCCAGGGAGGAGCCGGGAGGTCCGACGTGGTGCCGCAGGTTGGCTCCAAAGGCAGATTTGCGGCATTTGGGGTTTCACTACCAGGAAAGCACAGAAGTTGCTGTAGCAACCGGCGAGGGCATGAACTAGGTACTCGCTGCCCTGAATGGACAAGTTTTAGTTTAGCTTGAGCACAAAGAGAGCTTTGCCTTGTGAGGCTTGAAGAGGGACTCCTTCCTCTCTCCCTAACAACAACGCGCATCTTGGAAGGGAATTCAGAGGGAGAGGAAGTCAGGACTACAGTGCTAACTTTAAATTAGGGAAAGCTTTTCTGCTGGAGTCATGCAAGGTGATAGCTCTGTAGAGCAGCACGGATATTTTTTAAACCAAGAGAAGAATAAAGCAGATGCTATTTTGAACGGGGGGGTTGATTTCTTAGCAATTAAGAATTTCTTTGCCATTCTTTGCCATTAATTTCTTTTCAATTTCCTTAATTAATTAAGGAAAAAACCTTTTTTTGTGTGTGTGTGCTTAGAAAACCTCCCGGGGTTTTTAATCTTTGGTTCTTTTGGTGCTGGTTTTTTTCCAGTTATAGAAAAGAAAGTTTTCCTAAATAGAAAGACAGTCTTTTGCTCTCCAAGGACTATATCCTCCCTTTCACTGGGAAATCTGATGGAAGGAGAAGAGCTGAAGATTGCAGTGCAAAGAAGACATTTGGACAGTTAAAAGGCTACTGTAGTAACCTAATCTGGTATAAATGCAGCATTAATTTTCTCATATTGGTGGAAAAAAACATGTCTACCTTTGCTCTGACACACTTGCTTTAATTGCAGGAGTTGATTTGAAACGGGAAGACTTTTCACTGTATGTAGTTAAATTCATCAGACCTACTATTGATTGGACTGAATTAAGGATAAACAGAAGGTCATGGTGTTCAGAAGAAACTTGGGGCTCAGCTAAAGTGTTTGTTTCTGACAAACTGTTCTCAGATTGGGATGGATGGATGGAAAAATTCATGTAGAAATTACTGCTCACTACATATTAGATTTCATGAAGGTTACACTAGACCGTATTTTGTTTTTCTAAATGAACATGAGTCCTCCTGTACTGCCCTTTTTACTGCAGACCGGTCATCAGCTCCAGTGAACTTGGCAAGGAAAGGCACGTAGAAATGCTGACACATTTCATACAACTTGCGCTACCGTACGGAGCAGAAATCAGAGAAATACTTTGCTGCAAACAGGAGCCCCAGCTCAAAATTGTGCTATTTTCTGGTCACAATGATTTCTGCAAATTTCAACCTGCTGCTCTAAACCCTGGCAGCTATCCTGGAGAAAGGATTTGCACCCCGATCAAGATCAAAACAAAAACCCACCTGCCTGAAACCTGAATTAGTTCAAGTTCAGTTACGCTGATGGAACAAGGACTAGGTTTCTCAAAAAGCATTTGGCGATAAGGACAGCTCTTGTCTTCCACGCCCGCTTGGTGGGAAGGGATGCGTTCTTCCCTTTCTCCCTCCAAAGAACTATATTTACTGCCATCCGACTTGGGTCTCCTTCATTTTCTTCCTCTTAAAAGGAATCCCGCTTCCCGCTTGCACTTAGGGAAGAGGGACCAAGAGCGAGCCAGCGAGACGTGGTACGCTCCGCTTAGCCCTGAAGAAGCAGCCACGTTGGGCGGCATGCTCACCGCCGCGCAAACAGCTCGGGCCGGGCGTGCGCGGCGTAGCCCGGGAGCGCGCTGGGGTTCAAATCCAGGATTTTAGACATCTGTTTTTACCACCTGCTTGTTAACAGAAGGTGGATTCTTTCTTCCCAGCAGCAGAAAGATAACTCATCGTGCCTTTCGGCTAATTACAGCTGTGCTCTTACCTGGTAGCCAGAATCATTACAGGTCATGTAACATTTGCCACAGTTGATACACATTTCCTCGTCAATCAGAGCCACGACTTGCTCTGTGTTGCAGAGCTCACCATATGTTCCAATATACTGCAGTGCTTTTCCAATTACATCCTAGGGGGGGAAAAAAAGTTATCAACTCATTTAGAAGACACCTAAGCAGTTTCTATAGCTGTGCAGGAGCATTCTCTGGTACTTTACTATGGAAGATTTGGCCATGCATTGTGACGACGTTTAGGATTTTTCGTATAAATTTCCACGTTGCTGACCTTCAGACCTCCGGTAAAATACGAAGAAAGCTCCAGACAGGCACATTTGGAACGCAGGCAGCACTAGAAGTATATATTTGTATACAAACACGCTCTACAAACAGGTTACACTATTAGCACTTGATTTTGAATCTGCTATTGTTTTGCCGTTATTGCGTGAAACTTCAAGGAACAAAATGAAGCACAAAACAGGAGTGACATGCTACAAACAATCAGATCACCCTTGAGCATTTCTCGTTAGCACAGATTTAAGAACTTGCAGCAAGAAAAGAAAGGGGCACGATCAAATAAACTGACAGAGAGAACAATAACTGCTTTCCTCTCTTTAGTGAGATGTGCAAACGACACAATCATCAGTTCACTGCAAATATTGTGCAGAAGTAAGCCATGGGCCTAATCCTGCAAGTCACGATTCAGCTCTGTTACCTTCACAGGGAGGAATTCGTGGCATCAACCTCACACATCCGCATGCGTAATGCTGCGAAAGTAAAGGTGCATGGCAGGAACAGCGTATGGGTACATACCACAAGGGAAGACATGCCCTCTAAAAGAAGTTGCTGGGGACCTGCCTCAAACAAACCATTTCTGCTTCACATCACGGGAAACTGCACAGTTCAGTGGCAGAGATGGGCCAAGGCCCAGGTCCTTTGGACTACAGCTATTCCTCAGTTAAATTAGTTTAACTTGTGGAAGCATAGCACAGATGATGAACGTGACTGCATTCTGAAAGATTCACTCTGTGGCACTGTATTTTTTGCCTCTATTTTTTGTCAGTTTACTACGCATGCTCCTATAACAGTTCCTGTGTTGTAAAACAAGCTCAATTTTATGTGCAAGATTCTACATTGTTAAGATAAAGTTGGGCTCAGTAAATGAAGGTTATGTCATGCAACAGTACATTTTACTTTTGCTTTAAAAAGGGTTATAACTATTAAGTATTAAAGAAATCTCATTGAGTGATAGGAGAGCAGAACTGCCTTCAAAGTCATTCTACTGCAATAAACCAAGAAGTCATTATAATTTTGATTATGGACTTTGATCCAAGTCAATTGAAAAATGCTCAAGATCAAGCCAAATACGAGACACAGACAAGTCTGCCCAGAATTATAAGCTTCAAAGTGTTTACCTTTGGTCCTGCATTGCCAAAAAAAAAAAGTTAAGGATTTCTTTTTGTATTCTGTTTCTCAATATTTTTTTAAGAAGCAATACTTACCTTATTCCTATCAGTCAAAAAAACTTATTCTGAAATGATTAGCGACCATTTTAAGTGTGTAGTAGTATACGCTATTTAACCTGTATAATTTATAATTGCATACAATGCTCTATATATTGTTTTCAGTTCTCACTGCAGAAGAAATGGGTTACAGTAAGTTAAATTTTCATTGCATATCTTATTTTGGGCAGCCTTACTTTCAAACAATCTAAGCACCCCTAATTACTCCTGTGCCCCATCAGAGCAATAGGGTAATATGACTTTATCAATGTTAGCTCCAAAGGAAGGCTCTGCTACATGAATTAAATGCCAAAATAGGTCCAACCTTGCCTTCCAGAGTCTGCTGAGAACTTGCAACAGCAGCTCTAGTTCCTGAATGAATGACTCCCGTTCGTCTCAGTGAGGTTTTAACTTTGAGGCCTACCTGGCCTTCAGCACTTAAAGTACAACAGTATCTTTATGCATTGAGAGAAATTTCTTTGTTCGCTGGATGCAACAGTAGGATCTACGAAGTCGCTCTTAATGACTCTTGAAATTCTACCATATCCTAAGCCCAGGAAGAAGGTCAGGGAAACCGTACTGTTTTCTTGTTCCAAAACCACTGGGATGCTTTCTCTCTGCCAAGCCCCTAAGCTGCTGCCGTGTGACATACCTTGGTTGCATTCATGCAACGCTAAAAGCCTTCCAGATCTTCTCAGCAACATGTAGAGAACATTAATGCTCTTCCAGCATAAAACAGCTATGGCACATTGCTAAAGGCAGCACGACGAGTGTGGACAGATGACTCTAAGTGAGCGAGTTATCACAGCTTAATGAGTTAGCGTTCATCAGTAGAGCTGTGCAAGCTGATTATGTGCGTGGTCCAAATTTGAAGTAAAATCTGTTTGCTTAAACCACTGTAAAAGGTCAATTAACTACTATGAGTGTGTTTCAGCCAATACTTTTTATTTTGGTATTGCAAAGGACTAGAGGACACAGGCCTTTACTGTGCCTCCACTGATGAGCTACAGCTAACTCAATCAAATGAGATCTCTTAGGAACTGCTCACACCCCTGTATTTTCATTTCCATGTCTTACTCCGAAAAGTTCATGGAATTGCTCAGCAGTTTTCAGGTTGCTACAGTTCTCAGGTTTCTGCAGTCTTCTGTTTCAGTTGAAAAATTGTAGTTGTAGAATTCAGCTCCAGCTTGTGTCGAGTCTCATGTAGGCTTGTCTGTATCATACCTGCTACAGGTTTCAAAATACGTGTATCTGTATGACCTGCTGCCCCCAGAAACACTAAATAGCCTACAAGCCTCTCCTATGAGTATATAGCCCCCAAACATTCCACTGTATGTCACACGTGCACGTGTCCTCTGCATGTACTGATCCGTGTACTGAAGAATTTGAAGATATGATGCAAAACCTGTACAACACACAATGAAGTAGCTTTCCACTGCCTGCTCGTGTTGTGAAAGTATCAACATGGGGAGATTCCTGAAAGTGAAGGGCTTTTTAATCTAACAAAAGCAGACGTTTAAACAACATAGGTAGTTAACAGTTTTCTTAGGGAGGTTCTGGATTCACATTTGCATTCTTTAAATATCATTTGGATGTTAACAGAACGCACAAAGCTCAAGGAGGTTGCAGAGATGGGCTACTCAGATCATCATGGGAGGGAGGGCCTTGCTTACGAAAGAAGACAAAAAGAGCCTAACAAGATGTTTAGCCTAGGAAGACAAAGGCAGAGAAGGAATACTATATATATATATACATCAGGGAGGGAGACGAGCTATTTAAGTTAAATGACAATGCTGGCACAAGAACACATGGTTATAAGCCAGCCATGAATAAATTTAAAGCTGGAAACTAGAAAAGGTTTTTTTTAAATGGGAAAGGAGTGAGGTATTTAATGGCCTTCCAGAGAAGCAGCTGAGGGGCAGGAGGGAGACAGCCCAGGGTTTAGGATAGCATGAGACAGCTCAGGAAAATGGTTGCTTAGAAGAACATGATCAAAACAGATTTTTCCAGCTACAAGCTTACGAAGGGAATAACAAAAACAATGCATAAGGCACAGTGATTTCTGAATTTGTAACCAAGTCTCACTTCTCACAGCTCACAAAATACACTTTTGGGGACTTAGAATCCCAAATAGGGAGGATGATGGCATTTTAGAGGCCTGAAAGTGATTTCAAAAGACTGTGTCAATGATTTACTGCTCATTTACACTCCTGGGTGTTGTGTCTTTTAATCACTTCTTTCTCGCAAGCAAAAACTGCATCTTTATTCATTTGCAAAGTTTCAAGACTTTATTGACTAAAAAAGCAATGGTACTTAAAAGATGTTTTGCAGGTGCACTCTTTTACAGCATCTCAAGCTATCTCAGAGCTTCTTTTTTTCCATCAAATCATAAACATTTGGAACAAAATAAACAGTGCAGCAAGAAATAATCAGCTTTCACTGTTTAAAGTGCAGTTTCACTCCAAAAAGCAACTGCCTAAAATGGCACTATGGGATTCCACACTTGGTATATCTCAATGGCCTCCGGATCAAATTTGCACTGTTTACAGTATAATGGCTTTTTTTGCCAACTGCCAGACCTGCAAACAGAAGCCAGGTTCCGAAAGTCAAGCTGTGTTCTTTCTGGATTATGCATTACCAGCAGCAATAATTAAAAAAAAAAACCAGAACCAAAGCTGGAAGTTAAATTTTGTCCTAAGTTACACCTTTGCAATCTCAGGGACCTAGAGTCCTCCTTTTGATTGCTGCTGTGATGTCCCACTCTTCTCAACCAAACTGTGCTGAACGAACTGGGAGAGGAATTTAGTCCTGGAAGTGGAACTGGCAGGGAATTCAGTTGCTATGGAGAGAATCAGAGCAGAATCCATTAGTTTTATATTACTAATGGGTACAGAAAATAAATTCATTTTGTCACTAAGCTAGGCAGATGTGCGTTTGACGACACACAAGAAGCAGATTTGTTCAGTGGGATGTTATTTTTACAATGCTGTTTTTATTAGTATAGCTGCATTTTTAATGTTAATAGTTCAATCATTTTATGATGATTAGCTTTTCATTAGCCATCATATTATTAAACCTATATTTGTAAATACAATTCATGGTTCAGGAATGGCTCCTTGTAGAACTGCTGTGTCCATCTTCATGCAGACCACACTGTAAAAGACCACACTGTGCTCTAGAGACGATGAACATCACAGGCCTCTCATTAGAAAGCCAGACACTGTGCAGGTACTGCATCTCGTATAGCAAGTTCAATGGGAACACGTATGCGTGCCCTCTTATTGGGCTTTTTGAGTCACCATAAAACACGTTGCACGGCACACCATGTTCAGGAGAAAGGTTCACTCACTAGGAACCTTGTGCACATGAAGCTGACAGCAACAGCAGGTAAGGAAAGCAGGGTAATCTTTAGATTACCAGAAGTAGAGGTCTGCCTGTTGTGAATGGCAGTCTGTCCTAAGGACAGGCCTCAAGCTCGGTCTTCAGGTCTCTAAGGGATCGCTGACCACGATACAAATGCTGAAGTTGATTCACCACTAAGTAATACAAAAAGCTCCTAACAAAGCACCTGACGTTTAGGTAGCACAGTTGTGCACTCGATCCCAAGTGCTCTGCCTGTTCATTATTATTTACGGGCTGTTTGGGCAGCTCTCAGGATTCAGTAGGTTGTGAAAGAACAAGGGGCTGTGCAGAAGTGCCCTCCCCAGGATAGAGAGCGAGCACGGGAAGGGGATGAAACATTGCAAAGAAAGCAAATGACTCTCTGTACTGGCGTTTATCTCCATTAGGGAGATACCTGCCTTCCACCTCTTCTTTTTCGGTAATAAAGGTGAGGTACTGTCAGAGAGAGATGAAAAGAAGAAACGTTAGAAAAAAAATTATCGATTATCAAAGAAAAAGTCACCAGAATCTGAGGGTACAGGACTAAGGTCAATTTACAGTAAAGTAGCTAACAAAAAATACGTAATCTCATTAAAACTAACTTTACATTGAAATATTACAGATGTTTTGCCAATAGTTAAAAACATTATTAAATGTGCTCTGGGATTTAGGGCCTTGTTTCAGTAAAGCAAGTAAAAGAGTTGCAGCACTAGCTAAAGAGGGACTTGCAAAATAAGTCAAATGAACCTTTACTACATAATTCAATATGGCTGCTGTGATGAAAATAATGCCTCATGAATCTATCACAATTCTTTATGAAGACTGCGAGGCAATAAATTAAAAAAAACCCCAAATGGTAAACTTTATGTTTCAGTAGGCCTCTGACACAGGCCTCTGACACAGGCCTCTGACACAACAGAGTTCTGAAATTAAGCAGCTGTGAAGTAGGATTGCAAGTTGGCTAAACAAGGGAAAAATAAAGAGCTGGAATACACCGATCAATGTTCAGAAAAGGCAAAGTATTAACAGTGCAAAGTGTCTCAATTTTCTGGTTTAGATACAATACTGCTTAATATGCTTCTGTGTGTTTCAGGAAAAGATTTGAACCAGAAGACTACAGAGTTGATAGAGATTTTAGTGTAAACTAAATTAAAGAAAACCCAAGGAACATCATGGGTATTTTATAAAACTAGATGAACAGCTACTATCATGGTGCAGAGATGCAGGTTGACAAACAGCATATCAAAATAAGTAACTTTCCTTGTTCTTGCCAACAGATACATTCTAGATGAAAGAAAGCGGCAAGAGAAAAACAGTAGGAGACACCATGGACAACTCATGAAATCTTCTGCTTGATGTGCTGTCCTGACAAGAGAGAAGCAAACTAGCATGATGTTAAGATAGAAAATAACACCATAATTACTGTAATGCTGTTGTTATATTAATCAGCCATGATCTGGAATACACAGTCATTGCAGTTTCACATACAGTAGCACAGTGCCTTTCCTCTTACGGGCTGCTAGGGCAATGGCAGCCTTGCCGATGGATCTAGATAGATTGGAGCATTGAGTGATGATCAATGGGATGAAATTTAACAAGTCCAAATGCCGGATTCTGACCTAGGATGGACTAATGCCGGGTACAGGCATATATTGGGAGAAGGGTGGCTGGAGAGCAGCCCTGCAGAAAGCGATCTGGGGGTGCTGGTCAACAGCAGGCTCAACAGCAGCCAGCTGTGTGCCCTGGCAGCCAAGGGAGCAACCCGTGCCCTGGGGTGCATCAAACACAGTATCACCAACTGGTCAAAAGAGGTGATTATCCTACTTTATTCAGTGTTGGTGCGGCGTTACCTTGAGTACTGTGCGCGGTTCTGGGCCCCACAATTTAAGAAGGATGTGAAGGTCACAGAATCACAGAACCCCAGACTGGCGGGGGTTGGCAGGGCCCTCTGGAGCTCACCCCGTCCCACCCCTGCTGGAGCAGGCACCCCCAGAGCAGGGGCACAGGGCTGCGTCCAGGCGGGGGGTGAATGTCTCCAGGGAAGGGACCCCACAGCCTCTCTGGGCAGCCTGTGCCCCTGCTCTGGCACCCGCACAGGGAAGGGGTTTGTCCTCATGTTCAGGGGGAACTTCCCGTGTTCCAGCTTGTGCCCGTCGCCCCTTGGCCTGGCGTTGGGCACCGCTGAAAAGAGCCCGGCCCCATCGTCCTGACACCCACCCTTCAGATATTTATAGGCATTGATGAGATCCCCCCTCAGCCTTCTCTTCTCCAGGCTGAACAAGCCCAGGTCTCTCAGCCTTTCCTCACAAGGGAGATGCTCCAGTCCCTGATCGCTTTGGTAGCTCTCCGCTGGACTCGCTCGAGCAGTTCCACATCCATCTTAAAGTGGGGGGCCCAGAACTGGACATAGCACCCCAGATGTGGCCTCACTAGGGCAGAGTAGAGGTGGAGGATAACCTCTCTTGATCTGCTGGCCACACTCCTTTTAATGCAGCCCAGGTCCTTGAAGGCATCCAGAGGAGGGCACCAAAGCTGGTGACAGGGCTGGAAGGAATGTCCCATGAGGTGTGGCTAATGAGTATGCGTTTGTTAGGTTTGGAGAAAAGGAGCCTGAGGGGTGAGCTCATTGCTCTCTGCAGCTTTCTGAGGAGGGGAAGTGGAGAGGGAGGTGCTGAGCTCTCCTCCCTGGGATCCAGTGACAGGACATGTGGGAATGGTTCAAAGCTGCAGCAGGAGAGGTCCAGACTGGATATTATGAAACATTTCTTCACCGAGAGGGTGGTCAAACACTGGAACAGGCTTCCTAGAGAGGCGGCTGATGCCCCAAGCCTGGCAGTGTTTAAGAGGCATTTGGACAATGCCCTTAATAACATGCTTTAACTTTTGGTCAGCCCTGAAGTGGTCAGGCAGTTGGACCAGACAGATGGTTGTAGGTCCCTTCCAACTGCAAATATTCTACCCTATGCTATGTTACACTATGCTATGCAATACAATTGCAGAACCACTTGAAGCAGTCCTTCTATGGTCAGAGTGGGCAGGGAAAGAGGAGGTTTGGACTGTAGGACTTCTGCCCAGTCATGTCGGAATTCAGTCATACCTGAAGACTAACTTAAATTTGCTTAAACTGTCACATGTCATGAGAATATTCTCTGAGGTACTGTGCTAAAGAAGGGATCATTATGGGCTACTGCAGGACAGATCATTTCTGTGATTCATGTTGGAGCAAATATTTGAGAGAAGCAGACTTAGAGTGCCATAAATTATGGGAGACACATGCATAGTTCCACCTGAAATATGCACCAGCTCCACTCTTACGATGAAGATTACAATATGGTCTTTTTCAGGCAGGCAAACACAAGCTAAAGCTACTCATGTTGAACCACCCAGAGACATGCCAGGAAGGATCCAAATGGGACACTGTTATGGCCTAATAGTGCTGTGCTTACATCAATATACCTCACCTCTCAAGAGCATTTTATAGATTAAGCACAGCACTGGACTAAATGTCGCTAGATGCCCCCCACCGTGCCGGCTTCCAGCTGGATGCTTACAGCATCAGCATAAAAAGACTTGCATTTATATATGCACGAAACATCATGCAAACATATCTGTACACACAAGGGTGAAAAATAGTTCAAACACAAGGAATTTAAGCTTGAGGATTTCTATGGATATTCTTCCAAGAGGTGGAACAACGTGTCATGCCCTAGCTAAGCTGACAAACAGAGCTATGCCAGAGTGTTTAAACTACCAAACAGGGCAATCTCTACAGCAAGACTTGCGGAGTAAAAATGGAAGAAATAAAATAAGCAGATAAATGGTGACTGAATATTATATGCCCTGAAGGACAAAGGACTAAATTATTAGGAAAAGAACACAGGAATGTATAAGGAAAGAGATGAAATTAATAAGGCGGTAACCTGAGGTAGGCAAATACATGTGTGGGAGCTGTACAAAAATGCAACTGAAAAGAAAAGATCCAGGGCACATACCCACATACAGCAGAAATTCCGATATTACAGACATGTGAGGAAAGCAGAAACAACTCTGCTGAATAGCAAAGTGTGCGGTTTCAATTAATATTGAATAACAGAGAAAATAAAGAGAAAAGCCATGGGAAAAGCCATCCAAAAATTAAATTAGATTTTGGATAATCACAGAGGGTTTTTAAATCTATATAAAAAAAGGCATTTTGGCAGCATGTGGAATTTAAACAAATGTTGGAATTTTCATATCACCAACCCAACAGCCAATTAAGCAGATGAGGGAGTTCTGGGCAGGCATCAGAAAATTTGTAGCAACCCTGCAAAAATACAGCCAGCCAAAGCAGGGGTTTCAAGGACAGCTATCTTTCAGGTCCGATCAGCTTTCAAGCAAATCTCTTCAGTGCTCCAGAGAACTACAGTTAGGCCAGGACTAGCCATAGGGGCTGACCATTCCCACCCCCTGGTATCCTAGTCTGAGCTAACTGAACGCATTCTCTCCTCTGTCTAGAGGGTCAGCCAAGACAGAACTGCTTGGAGACGGTCTGGGATTTGTAATTCTGAATGTGAATACTTCTCGGACAGTTACAAATAAATCACTCAAGTCTGAGCTCCTCTGCCTCTCTCCGTGGAGAATTCCTGATCAGGGAAGGGTATCAGATAAGTCACCTTTTTTCATTAAGCTTCACTCAGCTTCCTTAATGATATTCTGAATCTTCCTGGCAGATTTTCTCCACAATATAGTAATAGATGGATCTATTAATAACAAACTTTATTAAAACCTCCCTTTGTAGTGGCAAGTTCCCTGCTTCAAGCAAAAGCCAGGTATCTCCCTGTTTCTAAGTGGGCATCTCTCATTGCTGTTTTTCTCATTATGGTTAAAACATTCCCTTTTAAAGAGATGGTCAGACTGAGAGACTGTCAAGCATGAGCTTTGGTGGCTCCTACCTTCTTCTATTGCTTCAGTCCTTTCCAGTCTCGTTTAAATGAAAGTGTGAGACACTAACCTGATTTCTCTGGCTGAGAAGCTCCTCACAGACACCACACAAAAGTATTCAATGTCTTTATAAACAAAAGTTTTTGTTTTGGGGAATTCATTTTCCTCTTCCCTGCAGTAGGGCCTCTTCTCTTCTTTTTAATCTATCTCCTACTACTTGGTTCTTTTTTTGCTTTTGTACTTGGAGTTAGGCTTGATAAATTATTGACCTCAAGTTTTTATTTATGTTTTTTTTTTTCAGGTCTTCATGTCTGTTTTTCCCTCTTGATAAACTTTTTCCATCATTGAGTTTATTTGCTTTTGGATGGTACCCATTTTTTGGTTTTCTGCTGTTTTCAGAAGCAAGATATCTCATTGAAAATGCAGTTATTGGCTGTTGCTTCTTCTTTCTCTTTTTCCCTACATCAATACTCTCCCCGCAAAGAGAACAGAAACATAAAACCTCTGAGGTCAAGTAGGCTTTGAAAATGCTCATCATAGTGGGAGAAGAAAGAGTAGATTGCTGTTCTTTGGAAATTCTTGTGTGCATAGAGAAGGGAACCTCAGCACAAGAGGAGGGGAGCGATTTTCAATAGCGTGACATAAACCAAAATAAGCAGTCCAAAAAAACTGAGAGAGGTCTACAGAAGTGGCAAACTATTTACTTGAAACAAAAAGGTTACTCAAAATTTCTCCTTGGCTGGTTTTGCAGTTCTACAACTTAGCCCGGAATACTGCATGTGCTGGTAAACTGCAAAATTCCCTTGAGAATTATATGTTATTTTGAGCCACTAATATTGTATTTTATGTTTGGCCTTATTTTTGCAAGAATTCTTACAGGTCTGATCATACAGTGAAAGTTACCTATCTGTAGATATCTGATATTCTCACATCATATATGAGGAAGACAGTCAACAAGCTCAACAGAGGTAATTTACACACTGCTTTATAAAAGGGCCTACATGAGAAGCCTGATTTAAAAAAAAAACACAAACCTGCTTCTTTTTCTTATTCTGACATGAAGTCTAAGGTCTAAAATGAGCATCTAGAATAATTAGCTTCTGATGTTTCGTTTTATTGACATTTATTGGCTACCTAAGGGAAGGGAAAAGCTCCAATGTATGGATTATGCAGTAGATGGGGTCACAGGTTTTATTTTCACCTTGACATTTACTCATTGTAGACAGCGGATCAGCTATTTAGACAAACATTCTCCAGCTTTAAAAGTTCAGTCTGAAAACCTATGACACGGCTTTCATATGTACTGAACGCCAACCTTTTCCATTGATCCTACATGAGAGATGGAGGCATTTAGCACATCGTCAGTAATCAAAAGGTATCATGCAAAACGGAGCTCATGCTGTAGCATTCAAACTGAAAGAAATTGTTAACAGTTCTGCTTCATTCTTCAAGGCGTTACCCATGCCTTGTTCTACAATTACTGTTCCATTGCCTGAACATCTTCATTTTGAAAAATGACATTAGGGAAATACCTGTACACGTACATCACAAATCATTTCCCATCGATTTTGGTTAAAAGCTAGAAAGTCTGCATAAATAGTTGTCTTTGATGCCCTCTAACAAGCTTAAAAGCAGTAATAATCAACTCAAACTGCTAGAAATGACTGTGCGTGTCAACTGCCTGATGGCTGATCATTTCTTATGCGTAAGCATGTATTTTTGTTACCTTGATTGCTGGAATGGGCTTCTTCGGAATGAAATGCTTTTTCTCGGGATGCACAGCAGCCATGCTCTGTTCCTTCAGTTTAATCTTGTTCTCAGCTATTATCCTTTTGCGTTGTTCCAGGTAAGGCCCAAAACTGGGTAGTTTCTGAAACAAAGATCAGGAAACATGATTACGCTTAATGAGCGGGTGTAGCAACAAGGTGAATCCGATCCCAAGGGCCAGATCCTACGTCCTCGCTGAGCGCAAATGGCTTCTTATTCAGGAAGTTGCACCTGAAACGAGTGAGACTGTACCAGAGCGAGAAGTGAAAAAAATCAACAGGATCTGACTTGAAAATATATATTGAATATTAAAACATTAATATACCACCGCAGAAAAATAGCTGAATTGCAGGTCAGCATCCAGCAGTCTTATATTTCCCCATTGCATACTTGCTTATATATAAAAATGTATAATGTTGAATAATTTAAATGCGTAACTTTATTTCTATATGTGTGGAAAGTTATCATAAAACTATCAGTTTACTTAGAAGGGTTCCACCAGCGCTGAAGATTATTTATATGGATATCTGAATATATCAATATATACTTTTAAAGGTTACAAAGAGGTATTTTGCATTCTGATAACAGGAGGCTGTCTTGACCTGTCAACATAAGGCTAACAAACACCAGAAGAACTGAAACACATTCTGATCTCCTAATTGACATCGATGTCCCCCTTGCTGTCTTTTCTGCAACATTTAATCCTTGAACCCAATTAAGCAAACTCTAGAGGAAGATTTCACTGAATTGCAAAACCTATGTCTCACCCAAGAACATGAAAGTGCTGGTTCAGATTTCATAAAACACCCAGCTTCCTGAAAGAGAAAGTCCCTTTGCTCACCTAGCAGAGATACGGACAACTGCAGCATGCCACAAGCACAGATTTAGGGGCATGAAAAATGGTAGAAAACATGGATTTTTGCTTGATGCAAAAGACCATGCCCCCCCCACCCCAAAACTAGGCCCATATTCTGCAAAAGTATTTTATCCACCTCACTAAACCCCATTCAGGAGCTACTGCAGTACTGCAGAAACTAGCAGGTAGTAACAGGGGATACATAGCCTCAGCAGTTGCTAGCATTAATTCACGCTAATGATACAACCTCAAAGAGCATATTGAACAAGATACAGTACTGCTGTGGTTATCAATTTTTTAAGAGGGAATTTCAATGTGAATTTTAAAACCAGAATTATTTAAAAATTTAGAAATTATTATTTTTTAAAATGAAGTAAATCCAGAAGAGGGTACCCTGCTCTTCCGCTAATCCTTAGGAGAAAAATTCCTCAATGAGCTCTGTGAGTCACGATACCCAACGTTGGGACCTCAGGCTTCTTGTTACGACAAATGAAAGCTTTCTTTGCTGCTAGGTTTTTGGCACTCTGAGCAAAGAGCCAGAGGCTGAGGTCCTTGAAGTGCTTCCCTGCTTCCGAGACTTGGTTTGTGGCCTCAACACATTTTTTAACTTCAGGTCAGAACAAGACTTGCAGTCTCACGGTGGTCTCGGAGGAGGTGCCCTCCTGCAGGCTGGGACTGAGCCGTACTCTGGGACAAAGCCTCGACCTAGGCAAATGCAAGAGCAGAACTGTGGGGGCTGTTGCAGACCCCATCTGTTCCAAATCTAGGTGTAGCCTGAGTTTACCAACCGGCAAAGGGCAGACAAAAGTCTGTTCAATGGGAGCTTTGCTCCTGAATGTCACGTTCAAGGGCTTCCTTACAGACATCAAACAAACCTTCTTCTCCATGCAGTTGCCGTACATGATCTTGGAAAGGAAATGTTCTAGGATGTCTTAAAGTTAGGCTTTAAATGTTACTGCAAACAGCAGTAAGGTAGTGGCCTTCCATACCAAAGCCAAATAAGACAGCAAACACAGGATTATTTTAAACAGGAAAATGAGTAGAAGGAAGAATTTGTCCAATTTCAACCTGATCAATAGGCTCTAAAGGACACATATAGAGACTCAATTCTATCTATGACTTTTAGAAAGCCTAAGACTTTTAGCAAAAATCTAAAAAAATATAAGTTTTGATAAAAAGCGTTCTTGTATGTCTGCTAGGCTGCATCAATTAGAAATACATTTTGGCTACGAATAAGTAGTAGCTGTGTCACCGAGAAACTATTTTCTCTCCATAATTTATGTGCTGATGCCAACAACTTTGGGCTTGAGAGGGCAGGAGACCTGATGACAAAGCTTTTTTGGACTCTTCCCTGTCTGGCCAGGAATTGAATTGCTGACTTTCAGAGTAGGTAGCAAAGCTAATTTTGCTGAGGTTTTAACTGAAGCAGTAGAGAGAGGAGACAGTTGTTCATGGCTTGAATGATTGAAGATCATCTTTGGGAAGAATAGCCAAATCTTTGCAGAATAAATCCTTTACTTTTCTGTTCTCTTAATGTATGGACAAACTCTTTTAATTTCTACAGACCGAAATACCGAGTATACTGAAATGAAATAGGTGATCTAAGGGAAAGCATGGGGAAAGTATTCATTTTTGTGTGTAGGTGAACAGTGAATTACAGAGGCAGCTAATGAATTTTCTAAGTTGTGAGATGGAAGTATTTAGATTTCACATCTACCAGCTGCTAGCTGGAATGTACAGCAGACATTTCGAAAAGCGTGTAAAGCCATCAGTACCATCATTCAGATGTTTCATAATGATATGCATGCAGTTAAATTAAACTATATAATGTGTATCTTTTAAAAATCAATGAAATGATGATTAAACTAGAAAACTAACATCCAACCTTAGTCATTGCTGTGCATTGCTGTTTTTCCATCAGTAAATTGATCAAATGGAATTTAGAAGAATTAAGGAAACACCCAGGTCTCAGTCCAGGCTTGGGCACATGCAGTGAGCTTCCACTGACTCAACAGAAGGTGACCGTGTGCCCATACAAATGGTCTGGTTGTTTTGTCTTTGGAGCCCAGTCGTTCACAAGCAGCCAAGCCAAATTTCATCAAACAACACTGAAAACCAGCAATCTTTCCTATAACAATAAATAATACATGAAAATGTAGCCTCAGGAGCTTAGGAAGGACTTATTGATGGTTCCCCTTATGAGTGATGCACAGATATAGGGAATGCTGATGAGACTGCTTATTGTTCAGAGCTGTGGTTTCAAACATTTTGGAGTCAAAGGGCATATGAAATGGCAAACAATGTTTTAATGAAGTGAGTTACTGGATATAGCAAATGTGGAAACACATTGAAATAACTGCTGGAGCGATGGATATTTAAGAGACTTTAAAATTAAATCACTTCTAATCATTGTAGGGGATATATTCCTAAGCACATGGGGGATTTAATAGCACAATTCCCAATGAAAGCAGAAGCACAGAACTTGGTGACTTTAACTCTGTTTGCTTTTGAAATCTTTCTACAGTATGTTTGGTTTGTTGTTGGTTTGTTTTTTTTAATTTCCAGATATTCCACTGTCACTAAACTCTCCATACACTGATATCTTTGTCATATCAACATCTGCCTAGGAAAAAACAGTTAACACGAGTATGTGGATCATAGCAAGTGCTCAGAAGATTGCAACAAGCAGCGTAATTAGATAATTCTTGTCTACTTATATATCTGTATCAGTGATGTCTATAGCTGCATTATTTGTATCCATCTGTCTCTATATAGCCATAATTCAATGTGTTTCTATTGGAAGGATAACACCAGGAAGAGAGCCAAAATAAATATATTAAGTGGTATTATTTCATTGTTTATAATTGCATTATCACAAAACTGGAAGCTCGAAGTATTGTGCTGGAGTATTTTACAGCAAGAAAGGAGAAATCCAAATCCTTCCTCCTCTCCCCAGACTTCCAAAAGCTGCCTTTTAACTGATGAACTGTATAAATCTTCAGCAACACTGTGATTTTTGTTTCAGTAGTTTCTCCAGGGATTCATCATTGATGAATTTGTTCTCACCAGAAAAGCTAAATCCTACTCATTTAAAGATAACAGTATCTTCCACTAAAACTGTCTCTATCCAGATATAAAAAAGCATTACCCTGCCGATAGAGAACTGACAACATAATGAATCAACAATGAAACCTTAAGCCGGGAGAGCTTTAAGGTGAATAAGTCTGTTTTGATTATAATTTATTCATGGATCAATCTAAAGGTAATTGAGCATATTATGAACTAAAAAAGGTGCTTGTTTCCTAATGGTAAAAAGTAGAGAAAATCCTCCCCTTCAGATGGCTGCAGTTCGTATGGGCACGCCAGCAAGTAGCCGAACTGGGGGGACAGGCTGGCGAACAGGGCAGTGCAACACGCCTCAGACGACCCAGGCTTTATTTCTAACCTTGAAACTGATCTGCTCCTTATTCTGGGAAAGCCCAACCTATGTCTCCGTGATGCAGTCATGGGTTGCTTATCTGGGAGCTGTCGCCTACGAAGGGGCTGGATGCTATCTACTGTTAGAAGACCCAGATTTCAGCTGGCACAGCTAGGTATCATCATAAACCAAAAATAAGCAACAGCCTCCCACAGTATTCCAGTGGATCTGAAGTATATCCTGCTGGTATATGCTGATGAAATGGGGCATCAAAAAGAACGCAGGAAAATAGTAATTTTCATAAAAATGATTTTCAGGGAGCAGTGGTCGCAAGGTAAAGGAAGAACTTAACGCAAACAATTCCAGGGATCACTGGCTCATGGAAATTTGGGGTGGCAGTATCATTTCGCTATGAGACAACATGGTTCAAAAATACCTTTCCCCTCATGTGTGAAGAATTCCCCACAATGAATGTGATGTCATTACCCACTTTCTTTTATACTTGAGTGTTGCCTCCAGTCTGAGGTATGAAGACGTGCATGCAGTCATTCTCTAAATTCCTCCCGTGCACTTTCAACATGTAAACAATTTTACGGGACACAGCAATGTCTCTCATGAATCTGGAAATAGAACTGAAGCCAAATTGGCTTATTTCACATACTTCACATTTTTCAAGTGTAGATGTTTCTGCTTGCACATAGCAAACCTAGATGAGAACAAGAATGAAGACTGAAAAACGTCTGACAAACCAAACTGCTAAAAGAGAGTTCAAATTGCTCTGCTGAAATATTCTATACTGGTTGCAGTAGAGATGCACCAAACAAAGGCCCACTCTGTAGCTATGAAAAGGGATGGATAATTGTCACACCAAAATTTTGCCACGTAGCAGCAAACGCTAGTGTGTTATAAAACGCTAGCGTGTTTTACAAATCAAACAAGAGGTGGCTCTTAATCTTCCTTCTCTGTGGCTAGTTTTTCTGAATAGATCTTTCTCTGAGATTACTTAACCAACAGCTTTCCCTCAGAGGAGAGAAGAACGGAGGAGAAAATACAAATTCTCTAAATGATTGCAAAGGACAAAGGTGGCCAACTGCTTTCACAGAATGACGTCGTGGTTGAGATTGGAAAGGGCGTCCTGAGACCACCCAGTCCAACCCCCTGCTCAGAGCAGGGTCGGCTACAGCAGGTTTCATCAGTTTGTCCATGAGGATGCTATGGGAGACAGTGTTGAAAGCCTTGCTAGAGGTAACACCTACTGCTCTCCTCTCATCTACCAAGTCAGTCACCCCATTGCAGTAGGCTATCGAGTTGGTCACATGTGGTTTCCGTACATAAAACCATACTGACTATTCCTTTCCTATGAAGAACAGTTGATCTGTAGCTGATGTAGCTATCCTCCCGAAATACCACTCTCTTCCACAAGCCTGCAGAAAAAGCCAGGCTTTGTCCCTTCGCTGCCTTGGCAAGACGACATCTGGGAAGGTTTCTTGTTGGCTTCAGAGAACCGGGGACACAAGCAGGTGAGTGGGTAAAAGCTAAGAGTGAAATAGCTTGGGAGGCTACACATCCAAGTGACTACCTCAGACACAGTTAAAGCTATGAAGACTGCAGACAAGAATGAATAGTTTTGAGGAGGGTAATAGGTGAAGCAGGACCCCTGAAAGTGGGAGCATGGTATGGAAAGGCAATCAGGTAAGGGAAACATTAACATTTAAGCAAGGTAGGCAGCTGCCCTCACCCAGGAGCTACAAGAATTTAAATCAGGTTTGTATGGGTCATTTTATATGCCCTCAGCACAAAGGTTTTAGTAATGTTTGACCCCCATTCGTTCATGTGGAAAACTTCTATATTTGATGTATAAAGTTTTCCAGAGAAAGCAGTTTCAATTTTAATGATTTTTTCCAGTTGCTTCTGAATCCTTCAGGTTTATTCTTTCTAAAGTCTAATGTGCTCAAAATGGCTGCATATAGCCTAGAACCCTTATTACATGCTGCACCTACGTGTGGCCTTGACACTGCGCGACAGTTACCATTCAGCGGTCTGCCTCCACCCTCCTGCAACTTTACAACAACAACAACAAAGAAGATTACTAAAGTTTCCTGAAGTGGTATCTGCTTTCTTCCTTGTTCCCAGAGAATACAATAAAACATGACTCCAACATTTCCAGAGGAAGAAAACACAAAAGTCCCGCTACCAAAGAACAGCAACAGTAACAACAACAAATCTTGTCACAATGTCAAGGCAGCTTGTGCTCCTTATGGGAAAAAAAAAACCCCAATTCAACAATAAAGCCAAAAACGGAATTCTGTTCTTTTGAAGGTGGCAAATAACGCACACATTCATATTCACAGACACAGGGAGAGAATGTTTTGCACAAGCTCTCCCCACTCATCGGGTCAGCTGCATAACTAATGGAAACTATGTAGGTATGGCAATGGAGAAAGTGAGGCTGCTAATTCTTATTGCTTTAGATGTTCTTACTCTTTCAGATATTCAAAGCTAAATTCTCTTAAATAGCTGCTCTTCTCTGTGTCAGTCTGGCAATGTTAACGTATGGGCCCTTCCCATACACTGCATGGCCCCTCGAATGAAGGAGTCACCCCAAAGGCAGCAGGGTTCATGTCAAGCCCTCCAGCAGGGAATGCCGCGAGAGTCCTGCCCACGGCATGTGGGTGGGCAATATGACACAGAGAGGACGGGATACTTCGCTCTATCCGTTTCCATCTGATAGTGAGTTTCTTGGGCCAACACCAGTTGTTCCAGCCCCAGAGCCGCTGCAGTTACATTAGCAAGAAGCCGCAGAGAATTTGTCCCTTGTAAACCCTTAAAGGGTTCACACATTCTCACAACCCTTTTTCTTAGAGCTGAAACATTACTGGCCTCGCTGACTTTAATGATGTGGAAATCCCTTCAAAATAAAGGACAGAACACAACAATTCTTCAGAAAAAAAATGAACTCTGCCTTTCAGTTATTTTGATTTTTTTTTTTCTTGGAACTTTTATTTGCTTAGTAAACAGCGCTGTCTCAATAAGCTGTAATTACTGCACATATACTTGTCCCTGTAACCTCTGCTCCCCACGCTGCGGGCGTGTATACCATTGCATTTAGTTACTCAACTATTCTGCCCGCTCTTTAGACCATGATTATTTAAAGCGGGTGAGCTAACCCCCAGCCCTACAGTAATTCTGAGACTAAACAGAACATTGATGCGTCTTCCAGCAAAACATATCGCTGTGACCTCACCACGAGATATACAGGACCATGCTTGAGTGTGTAGATAAAAACGTTATTTAAAATAACAATTATATCTTCCTTCATGCCAAAATTTTCTCTGCTAGCTCAAAATCATGAACAAATTATTCTTCATGTTCTACCTCAAATGTTTGGTTTTTAGCAGCTTATATATACCAAGTGAAGGAAGAGATTTCAGGATTATAGGCTTACTGTAGTGCAGCAAAAACTTACATTCTACAAATGTACTGAAGTCATGAAATATTCATCAATAAAACAAAAAGGAGTTAATATTTGAAGCAAGCTTAGACATTTACAATCAAAAGCCAGGATGACATAGATGATAAAGAAAATGTTACCTTCTGGGGTGAAGAAAAGAAGATACTGATACACATTACTGTGCTACTTCATGAACATCTGGCAGTCTGTCACTTAATAGACAACAACATCTTCTCTAAACAGAAGAGACTTGAATTCATCAGGGATTCCTGTAGTACAGTATGTGCTTAACTTAAGTACCTGCTTTCTGTGATTTCCATAGATTACCATATTCATGACACCGTGGAGTGAAAGCATTCTTCTCACTCTCTAACCAGAACATGCAAAAGAAATTAAAACATTGGCAGGCACTTTGTCTCCAGTTTGTTGGACATGCGAGGAAAGGACTTTCCACCCATTTATGCAGATGAAATTCTGTCAGCTAAGCAGCAGCGTAACAAAGATGTCAGCAGAACGGCTATTAACAAATATCTGACAGGCAAGCAAATATAAATGTATTCAAAAGCGTTTAGGAAATGTGGATCGGTATCAGCTGAGCCTTAGTACTGGAAAAAAACTTGGTGCAAACAAGATTTTGTATTTTACCGGTGCAGAAGTAAAAATGCATCAGCCCAGTATTCACATTTCCATGTGTATCTATACACCATAGCGTGTATATAGCCATACATTCAGCTTATGCACTTATCGCATCCGTGTTGTAAATTAGCTGATAATATGAAAAAATGCCATCGGTAGATACTTCTACCCACCTTCTCCTCCAAGCTGGCTGGTAATCGAGCTGTTCAGAACAACCTTAAAATCATCTGGTTTTTTGGGTTTAACCGTCCTCTTCCGGGGGTACACCTACAGAGGAGGTTGAACTCTAGCAGTACCTAATGACTGCCTGTTTTCTAGGTCCTCTCAAAGAGGTTTCAGAGGTGCTAGCTAGAATACTAAAAGGGAAAAAGAAATCTTTTTCTTACAGCTATGAGAAAGCATGAATATCCCCGCTGCTCTGGCTACATTAGTGCTTACCAACCGACGTGTCAATCATAGATGCTGCTGACCCAGCAAGGTGAGTGGTGAATTTGCTAATTCCACTTGTGCTAAATGAGCTGGGTCAGGTAGCAGGAGCAGCCTAGCCCTGTTTCTAGAACAGTGAAGCCCTGGGAAGCTGCATTTAAACTGCCTACGTGACCCCCGTGAACCTGTTCAAAAGCTCCTCGAGCAACCTGACGCTACCACGCAGTCGAGGGCAAATACACCCTGTGGGCAGGACGAGGTCAAATGCACGGTATCTACACCCTCCTTAGCTCTCCCACACTCCCTTCCAGCATCTTCCGGGGGGAATTACAGCTCTAGACACCCTGCACTACTTAAACATAGAAAGTCTATGTTTGCACCGTGGCCATATAAAATAAAATATACAGTCTAATCAGTCATGCCCGTCAAATTTGTGCTGTCAGGGGAATGGGAGACTAGGCAGAGAGGGCAGCCAGCAACCACCTCTTCCAGCCTCTCTCTGGAAGAAACGAAGATTTCGAAAGCCACTCTCTGAAGCTCTGAGTACATTCAGTACAATAACCACCGCTGCCGCGGTGTGCAAAGACAAGCGCGTCTTCACCATTGCTATGTGCGTTTTAGCTGCAAATTTACCTATCAAATACTTTTTGCTAGCAGTTAAACCTTGCACAAGTGGTAAGACCGTACACTTCTTCCATCTGCTGGAAGCTGTGTGGATTTTTGTTTTGTTGTTTGATTTTTGATTATCCTGACTTTTTGTTTTGATGTATTTTTTCACAGGGAAGCTCCAGGTTTATTACCGACTTGCCTATACTGTGAACAGCATACCGTTTCCATATATCCAGAAATAAAATCCACTTTCCCCTGGTAGATTACTAGTCACATAACTGTATGTATATATATTATTGCATTAATAGATTACTTAAATGCAAACCACTGCGAATAATTCCTAAGCAAACCTTCTTCCACTTCAGATTCATTGTAATCCATCTCTTATGGCAGATGAACTACAGTACTTATCCTCCTTCTGCACAGACTACAATGCTTTCGCTCATTCATCTCTCTCACACAGTAATCCTTCCATCTCTGCTTCACACAATCCTAATTTAAATGTAAAGTATTCAGTGCAGACAAATGAGCTCTAGTCAACTCTTGCAGTTATGACCAAGGAGCCTACCATTGCCTTTTAGAGTCTTCAAACTCAATACTACAATGATTTTTATCATCACCTCAATAACCAAAAGTCACTAAATCTCATGCTAAGAGTCATAACACAAACAGTTCTGGCATGAATAGTAAGTGCTTCCACCCCTAGACAGTCAAAACTCCCACTTCAGCTGGCGAGAGGTAGGATGAGCAAGCGCTGAATGCTCTCCCATGAAGAGCTGGGGTATTCTGGTTTGGTTAAGGCCTTCCAACAGTTTTGAACACGTGACAAATCAACACGTAACATATGAAATAAAAAAAAAATAAATGATGAGAACATAGCCAGATGGTAAAACTGGAATCGTCCCCTGAAAGAAAGTGATGATGAAGAATTCGGATCATCTGAAGTTATTAAAACTTTTTTAAACAGAAAAGAAATAAGTAATTGCTAAACTATTTTAAATGAATATTGTATCAAACTTATGAATAAAATATCAAAAGAGCATTATGAAAGTGATACCTCGACTAAACTGATATAAATGCTTCCCGTGTCACCACCAAGCAGCGAGGAGATGTCAACGCGTAGGTACCAAAGTAATAGATGCTATATAAAAACCTAATGTAGACAAACAGCAAAGCACCCATTAGAATCAACCTTCCAAGTCCCCCACAGTGCCTCTCCTGCATATTCATCTGGCTTTATAACAGCTAAAGTGTAATATCTAAAGTCTCATTATATTCTGAAAATGCATTACAATGGTCATATATTCTAAAATGCTAATTTGATTAGATTTTCGCTCAAGTCAATCACAAGAAGAATTTGAGTTTTAAAAATCTAACATGCAAATCATTAGAAATACAGATCACAGGCATATATCACTGTAGTTTTAAAAACTATCTTCCTTTAAATTACTGTAATAGCTTTAAAATGAGCTCCGATCATCTTGTTACCACAAGACTTCACTGATTTGTATGCACTTGCGACTCTACGCATTCAGCTTGCCCTCTGCTATTGAACATAACCACAATCACATATTGCTTCCACAGGCCGTCCACTTCTCCACTAGTTACGTGCTCCTTACGGACACACAGTGGAGATACATGAACCTTTCCTTCACGTATCACTTTGCCCTGTGTACTCGTTGGGCTATTTTGCAGGTCAAAAGCATTGGCAAGGCACAACAAACTATATAATTTATACTTGCGATGAAACTCCTGTCCTGATCCTACCAGCTTTTACGCACGGCTGACCCTTAAACGTGCAAGTAGTTACACTGACGGAGGTTAAGCCTCCGTGCAGCGACGGGGAGGACCGGGACCGTGCCTCACTGGCCGACCACAACCAACCCACCTTTTGGTCATGGTCCTACCTGACTTCATCACAGGAGTTACGGGTGCCCGATGAAAGATAAAATGGAGCGTAGAGTGCACACCTCTCTCGGGTTGTTTGAAAAAACTGTCATGTCTTCAGCTGCTCTGCATGCAGATAATTCCAGATAACGTACCTCTTCACGGATGAGCGATCACGCAAGCCCTACAGAGCGTTGCCACTCAAAAACCTGCCATATTTAAATACCTCACCCTCATTTAAATTGTAAAAACAAAATTATTTTTATTTCCTGACACAATTCATCTTGTTAAAGTTATGCCAGATAGTTAGAGTGGCTCAATCTCCAGCTCAGGAAAAATCATCGATAGCCATTTCGACCATAAGACAGAAAGGGAAACAAAATCTTCTACTTCGTGCAGCTTCTCTACATTAATGCAGTCTACAACAGTGCTGCTGCTATAAAGGTCACAGATGACATAATTTATATTATTATAGATAATCCATGTCGTCTGTCTGCCTGCCTTTTTTTTCCTCCATATTTTATAGGGCTGCTGTGTACTCTGATGGATAAAGCCCCTAGGAGAGCTTCAGCCTGAGCGGCTTACAAAGGCAGGAGCAGTCTCCACACAGGAGAGGCTTGCTGCTTCTCCTCGCAAGGCTGGGACCATTTCCTGCCTCCAGAGAAGATGCAGCAAGCGGTCCTGCGCGAGCACCAGGTCTGTTCCCAAACACCCGCTCTATCCGTGTGCAGACCGCGCCGAGCAGCCACGACGCCGTAGCAGGACGGACCGATTCCTACCAGGTGTGCACCTGGAGCGGGGCGGCCGGGGAGACGAGGGAGGGTAGCAAAACGCAGCTTAAGCTGGGGGGGCTTCACGGATAACCGTGGCACAAAGCCAGCTCGCAGCTGTGAAGAATTTAAGCAGCACTTGATTTTGCTGGTGATAGAGAGCAGGGCTGCCCTCCCACCCCCTTGGAAATGCGTGGTGAGGAGCTGGAGCACCCGCTGACCGGGCAAGGGGAAGGAGAAGGAGCAAAGCTGTGATTGGGAGCAACAGAGTGAGGAATGGCGGGGCTCTCCTGGGCAGCGGCAGCAACCCCTCGAATCCCCCACTGCCCCCCGTGCCGCCCCAGGCTGCTGCCTGCGCTGACGGTGACTCGACTGACGGGGCGGCTCGTGCCCCTCAGCCTCTCCCAGGCTCTCTGCAGGCTTAGGCAAACATTTTGCAGGCTTAGACAAACATTTTTCTGTGCTCAGACCTCAGAAGTGAGAGAGCGCACCGCACTCCAGCCTTTAATCCTTCACCCAGATGGATTATTTTCTTCCAACCACTTTTCTGAAGCAGAGTTCTCTGAATTTCCTACACATAAATATGTTTATGCAGGAATAAGCAAGCTCATTGTGGTGACGCCCCTCGGTTATGTTTGGCTGAGATGGCATTATTGAACATGAATAAAGCTGCTCTCCATCCTTAACCTCAGAAACAGCACATACAAAACCTAGTGCCTATTACTGGGAAAAAAACAAAATTCCAACTCAACTCTCTTGGCAACTTGGGTTCGGAGGATTGCTTTGTCACCTTCAATACTGCTCAAAACAGAACCTGCAAGCAGCATAACTCTTGGGTGGGCATCTTCTGCGAAGAGACTGCCCGCGGCGCAGCGGCTGCGGCGGTGTGGCGTTTGAGACGTCACCCACAAAGCTTGTCAACGGCATGCTCATCAGTTTGTGTCCCACTGAGCAGGCCCCTGGTGGAAACAGGTGCCTCCTTACCCATATCTTTGCCTCCGGCTCATATGGCGCAGACATTTGGGGTAGGACTCGAAAATACACTCGCCCACTCCTGCTTTAGACAACTTACAGCGTCTCTTCAACGTGGGGGGCTTGCACTCACGTTCGTGATGTATCTTGAGGAAAAGGTTTGATCTTGGCAGAGTCCTGGGACATTTTTTGGTGGTTGTTCGCCTGCTGATCATAGTATTGCCCTTCGATTTCTTTTCCCCCTGTTCTCCCTTTCCCCTTTGCCAGCCGCAATGCTCCCCGAGGCAGGCGACGCCGAGGAACACGCGTGTCCTGCCATCAGCACCGCACCAGGCTACCGCGAGCGCTTCTGCGAGAGCCATTTTTCCACTAGAGGATGCCTTCCTCTTTGCTTTCTTTAAAAAATTTGCAATTTCAGTTCTCGGCTCTGTTTTGCCATTCAACTTGCTGCAAGGCGACAGCAGTGATAGCAGTGATGAGAAGTGGACTAGACTTTTATTCCCAGGTTATTCGCATGAATGAGCAACAAATAGCCCAGGCTCCGCTGTCTCCAAATGCAGTTTGGTGGTGGGGCTGCCAGAGTGCCCGATCCTGATCGCACCATCTGCAGCGACCGCTGCAAAACGACCGCTGAGCTGCAGAAGTCTGACGAATACAGCAAAGGTCTGAGATTTCTGGTTTGAAATCAAGCCCTTCGCTCTACTTTTCCTCCACGTCTATGAAGAACGCAGTGAGTCGTTAGGTCCCTCCTTTCAGTTAGGCCTATGTTTCTTCCAGGGGTAACGCAACCACCGGCACAGCCCGACGCTCTCCAGGACGGTCATCCTTTGGAATGGAGGATTCTGCCCCAGAATAGCTTCGACAGGCGCCCAGCGGCGTTTCTGCCCCGGGAGCTGGGTGCTGTAACTTGAACGCGTACTGTACAGTTCCACTTACCCGCGGGGTCGCAGCACTCCAGGAGGTGACGGGACTTCTCCCTGCTCCTGCGGCCCACGTGGAAGATGGATGGGCACGAGCTGATGCTAAATTTTTGCCTTGTTCGGACACTCCTTTGAGGTCCTCCTGTAGCCCCGGTTTAGCAGCATTCCCTTGTGCTTACTGAGGGGTTGCTAGTCCTGGCTTTAGAAAATGCTTTCTAAGAATTGATGGTCACTTTGTAGAGTTTCCTGCCCTTAAAACCCAAGGATTGAAGTTTTCACTTGCACACATTACTCCAGCATGTCTCAGCTGGGCTGCTCCTACACTCTGCTGGTGGATGTGGAAGCCTTTTCGGAGGAGTTGTGCTCTACATACGCCTCACGCACACAGTAGTGCCTCCCCCGCCCTGCCTTGTGCGATACGACGGCCGCAGCATTTACGTGCTGCAACGCTGCACCGTGGGATGTTTTGTACAGCTCCTTTATATACGAGAAGACTTCCGTGAATTAGAGCAGTTTTATTCATAGCGTGGTTTTGGTTAGTAATCACCTCAGGAGACTGTACAGGTCTGAAAAGCGTGGAAAAGTATTGTGAGGTGCTTTATGAATCCCACTCATCTCCAAACTGACTTACCCATTTTCAGGTGTGGGTCTATCCTGCACGGTTTTTACTTTTTAGGAGCTGGGTAATAGCCTTTGGGAGGTCAGCAATTATCCCAGTGCTCCAGGAGTCAAATGCAATTTCACCTCATTTTATTTCATTTTAGATTTATTGCCTTGGTCATTTCAAGCAGATAAATGAGAATGTAATCACGAGCAGCTACAGCTTTTGCCGTCCTGTTTCTGCATCTATACAGCTGTGGCAGCGATCCCAGCCAGCCCCGTTAGTTCTTCTTGCCGATACTGCTGGCATCCTTCTACCACAGGTTTGATCCCAAATTGCATTTTCTTCCACCTGTATCTGCCCTATTGGATGCTCAGAAGGTATCGAGGTAGTTACTTTCTTTAATTCTTACATCGAATACATTTGCAACTATATGAGTACTGAGTCAGAAACTGAAACCACTTTTACTTTTTGAAGATGGAAAGCATATTACCACTGGCAGGTCTGTATAATGCCTTGTTAAATTGCTAAAAGACTGTGCATATGTACAGCGTCGCATCTTCTCTACGGCTGGCTTGCTGCCCATCTGACCTGTGGCTCTGGAAAACCTCAGCAATGAGACTTATGCCCTCCTTACTTTCACTTGCCTTATTGCTTTTTTCTTTTTTTCTCTGAGTGCGGAGGATATTCTATTAAGCAAGCGCTCTCCTGGCTGCATCGCTATCCCTTTCCAGCTCTCGCCTGCCTAGAAGGCAACCCAGACCTTTAAAACACCATGTAGGTACTTTGCTACGGGGGTCTTACAGGTTACTACCTATTTGAGCTAAGTTTTCTGACTTTTTGTATTTAACTTTTATGAATTGTTTGCCCCAGTTTAGTCACATGCCTCATTCATTCACTTCATTCGGTGACTGTAATTCATCTGTATTTCCTGGTATTTTAAATCGACAACTTTTCTCAGTAATTCACATTGTCCTGCTGGTATTTTGATTGTTCTACTGTGTAATACGCTGTACGTTTTTGTCAGCAGCTTCAGATTCTCACAGAACGCCAGCGAAGCCTCTGTTATCTAGCATTTACTGACGTTCAACTGCCCAGCTGACGCTCAAGCCCTTCTCTGCTTTCGTGCTTAGTTTAAAGTTCATGCTTGTGCAAATGGCACCGAAAGTTTATGTTCGCTCTTGTGTAGCGCATCAAAGCCAGATATGTGCAAAATCACATTTTCTGAGTCAGTTTGTTTTCCCGATGCGGTGCATTTTTTTTCTTGTTGCTATTGTAAGCAAGCTTTGGCAAAACAATTTTCTTGCCAATGCAAAGAACCCCATATGCGAGACAATTACCAGTAGATTTTCCTCCTTCTCCGCTTTGTGCTAATGCATTTAGATTTGCACAAAATTTTTCCTTGTCTCTGCAAACATTTTCTTTTCAGAGCAGTTGGCGGCTTCTGTCTCTGCTCCACCGGTGGTTGGCCTCGGCTCGCTCGCTAATTGTGCACATTAGCCCTGCATTGCTGTAATGCTGCTGCATGAGCTCTCCAGGTGCCTCTACATTAGTGGTTTAGTTTAGCTCAGGAGCAAACCTCCGAAGTGAATCTCCTGATTATCCCCACATACTGCACTTCGCTTCTTAGGGCAGAGCAGTCTCGGAGAGCGCAAACCGGGATTTATTTTGGATGAAATGAAACCTGAATGTGTGCTCCAGGAGCGCACCTGAAACGAGCTCCAGCTGCTAATGGGCATTTAGCCCGTGAGACCAGACGAGAGCTGGAACACGGTAAAAAAGCCCTGGAACGCATATTGTGCGGACACCAGTCTGCAGCACCAACCACCTCCTTCTGCAGAACCTATGTGGCCTATCTGTCCGCACCGCTCCTTAACGTAAACACAGCTCCTGAGTGCTCTCGTTTGAATCACTGCAACTTTGTCCCGCCTACGAACCGAACTCACCCATTAGCATGCAACGAACTCGTGCGTTGGCTGTTTTATACCATTCGGAAAGAAGGCAAGCTATTTTTTTTTTAGGCTGTCCACACTAGGGTAATACATATATACACCTATATACACATCTATATTAGCGGCACCATATAAAACGAAGTATATTAGGCACACATTTATATTATCTTACATTACATTCTAAGATATTTCTCGAGATTTTCTTAAAATTCTCACTGGTTTTCTTGATTTTGGAGCCTCAGGCTGTGAGAGCTCTTTTTCCCAGCGCAGTTTTCACTAACATCCAATATAGCTCATTTTTCTGTCCATCTCTCCATCTTTCATGCCCACTCACGTATTACCATAATCATTGCTTTCTGGTTTGGTTCCCCCCACCCTCTTTTTTTGGAGTCTTTTGCAAGACACTCAGTCTATATCCACGGTAGTAAATGAGCGCCTGGGAGCGTTCCTGGGCACGAGGATGTTGTCATGTATCCGAGCACAGCGTTACAACATTTTCTTGCCCGCCTTTGGCCTGTGCTGACTCTCAGCGTCCCCGGCAGCGCCTGGAGAGGCTTTGGAAGCCGGCGTGCTGCAGGAGCCATTCCCAGCAGGCAGCCTGCCTGCAGCCAACCTGCTTTGGAGACTAACAGCTTCTGATCGTCGGCGCAGGCTGCTCGGCGCCAGCTGGCCTGAGCACCGAGGAATATTCCCGGGCACGTTTAATATGAAAGTGCAGGCGTACCTCTCCTTTCTGAAGTCAGGCGCCTACAGGAATCCAGTCACTGCTGATGTCAGTGCCCAGGCAGAAGGAAGTAAAGCAGTTCAACATCCAACTAGTTTCAATAAATGCTATTCTCTGTCATCAGGGACTTTCTGGAACCCTAGTTACAAACCTTAATGCATAACCGCAAAACACACTTCCTAGTGTGGAGCTGCCCATCACAGATACCACTGCGGTTTTTTAACGACATCTCTTTTGTTGTTTTTGCAAAAACAGAACTACAAATACCGCTTTAAAAAGCCAAGAAAATAAACAACGTCCCAGCATGGGCAGAAGTATGAGCTGTATCTTCAACCAAGTCTTAAAGCAAGCTCCTGCACCAGGTGTGTCCTTAAAATAAATCATTTCTCCCTTCCACAGCTACTTTAGACCACACAGATTTCCCTCCACCCTCTGCGAAATGCTGCTGTAGCCTTAATCAGGAAGCGAAGTAACCTCAGGATGCTATAAAGTTTTCTTTTCGACACCTTAACTGGTGTCAGTGACACGGATACTGGTACAGACAGATCATAACATCATAATATTTTGATTTCGCACTCCTTTCTAAGTGAAATAACAGCTGTAAAAAGTTTTGATGCTTACTTCCACGGGAACTCGGCTTATTTAATATAATTTCCTATCACTCTTTTTTTTTTTTTTTCCTTAGGAAAACTTTGCTTCAAAGTCTTTAAACATTTCCCCAACAGAAACGAGGGGATTTGGGAGTCTGCTGACTCCTTTTTAGAACAATGAAACCGATCTGAGATATGCCAAATACTTGGCAGGTACCTAATGACACTACTGGGAACATGGATCACATCTGAAGACTAGCCCAGACACTTAGTTCCTCTCTTCAAGGATGAGCAATGCCTTGAGAGTTCTGGTTATAATGTCTTACTTTTTTTTTCTGAAAATAATACAAATTGAATATGCACAGGACCAGCCTGGGCAACAGAACTGGGAACTCATTTTCATTTCCTTTCAGTATTTAATTAGGTTTCTTGAGCCTGCCTCTCGGTGTCTCTGTTTCTGTTCCAGAAGACAAAAGAAACAAGATAAAACGGACACTTGCTTCCCGTTGTTGCCTTCCCTTGCAAAGGTTTTATGCCACCTTCATCATTAAAACATCCCAGCAGCGTCTATTAACTAACGAACTCCACCTATCTTCACGGTTCACCTACTCTCTCATCCTCATTCTTCGTACGGGACAGGCTGCTTTGTTTCGGTAAGATTTTAGTAATTCCCTTCCTGTAAAAACAAAAGCAAGCGGCAACACGGATACAGAAGGCAAAGCTGGAAAGGTGCCTTTCACTCTGAGGGTGGAAGGCAGAGGCACTCCCTGAGCCTTAGGTCCTGCGGGAGCTTGTTCCACAGCCGTGAATGTGCCCCTGAGCCAACCCAGCCCCCTCGCGCAGCGGTGTTGCAACAAGAGCATTGCTGGAAATCCAGCCAGGACAAAAAGCGAACGGAGTCATGGAGTACAGTCTTCCCCTGGGGTTTATGCTAGCACGTAAATTACAGAGGATCTTCGGTTCTGACGGCGCTGAAGGAGGGAGCCAAGAGCTGGTTTGCTATTCTGTGCTGGGACAGCCCATCCAGGCTTCCCCGCCACCAGCGCTCCTCATCGCCCGCACACGCGGGGAGCCGGGGAAGCAAAAGGAAAATAGAAAGCGGAGGCCGTACAGGAGGTCGGTGCTTCATCTGAGATGGAAGATGGATCTTTCCTTTAGCGTGTGCTGAACCTTACAGCTGAACCGCTGCGCCGGAAAATGCTGGGAATCCAGCCTAGAAAACGGAGGGAGGATGGCCTGGTGTGCCCGCGGCAGCTTTGGTTTCCGAGCAGACACGCTGCTGCGCCTTCTGCAAGCTGAAGTTTTCCAGAAGACAACCACAACTGCTGCCGCTTCATACTTTCCTTGCTTTTACTTCTTAGCAGAAGGTAAATCACAGTAATAATAAATCCTTCTATATAAATGCAAAGCAGAGCTAAAAATCAAATTGGTGTTGCAATTTTAATTTACCACTTTCGTTGTTGTTAATTGACACGCAAGCGGTGTGCTGTAGGTTTCCCCTGGAAAAGAGTCTAATTCCTTTCAAGCATCCCCCATGAAAACCAGACACAGGCACTCTGAGTTCCCTGCCATATTCTTTGTATGTCTTAAACGACTCCTTATTTCTTGTAAGCTGGGGAAAAGAACGTACCCCTGTAGCGAGACAAAGCCAAGCGGGTTCCAACCTTTATCTGAAGTTTCTGATTGCTGTGATAAGGAGTGAAGAATAATTTAAGATACCATCAGCTATAATAGATCACACTAAAATTTACAGTAGACTTTTTTGACCCTTCTTATGGATATAAAAGCCACCAGGGGCGCAAAGCTGAACTTTTTGGCTGAGTTCACTTCATAAGCAGCAGCTTGGTTCCAGCGCGGATCACCAAAGCTACGCGTTATCTTTCAAAAAGCACTTAAGCCCAGACAAACACCACAACATAAAATTTTCATCGCCAGCCTGCCTCCTTCACAGCACGCGTTACATGCAGCGGTCAGGGCTGGGCCGGGAGGGTCACCAGGCTTCCCCGCAGCAGGGCTCGTGGTGCGGGGCGGCTCGTACGGAGCATCCCCCAGGCCGGGACTCGCAGGGCAAGACGGGCAGAGGGTGGCAGGAGGGCCACGGAGGGCGAGCCAGACCAGCCACTGTGGAGCCCCCGTGGGAGAGGAAGCCCTGGAACACTCTGAACTTGTGCGCAACTATTTCTGAGAGACTCTTTCCACGGGGAAAGGTCCGATGTGTGGTACTGCAGCTGATTTTGGAGGGGAAAGAGCGCCCACAAATTGGAAGGAAAACTCTGAGCTGCACAGACCTTTGCCTGGGAGGATGCAGGTAAGCTACGCCACGCAAGTCAGCAGACTTTCCTACTGCTCACCTTCAAGATGACCGTTTGGTGTATTATTCACCTCCGAACAGGAAAAAGAGGGCAGCACTATCGAGAGCGACCGCGTCGTTTTCTGTGCCAGGTGTCCAGAGAAAGGGGCCACATTTTGGGTTGAAACTGATTTCGCATTAAACAAAGCATCTGTAATTTGGTCGCCGCCGTTATTGTACCATTCCTTTCATTGTAACGCTACTTAATTACGAAACAGTTCAATTTGCACGAGTAAAAAGTTTTGCCTCTGAACTAGAAGTATTTCCCTAAAACCAAGTAAAACGTTTTCAAAAGATAAACATCAAAAATCAGTTTTGCACTGATTGAGCTAAAACTCAGTCGTCTTCAGCAACATACTGAAATTACCTGGGTGTTTAAGCAAATGTTTACAAGTACTGTTAAAATCAAAATGCTTAATTTTCTTCACTCTAAAAAAAGAGTTCTGTCCTTTCATCACTGTAAAAGCCAACAGAATCCAAAAGCAATCAAAGCACCCCAGCCTAATATTTTAATTCAGTTGTTCAATAATTTCTATTTCTTTGCATTATTTTTACTTTATTATACTTTTATAATGCCCTCAAATATATCTATAAAACTTTACAGCCCTTTTCCAACAGCATATGGTGTGTGTTGTGATGAGAAGCATGTTTATGAGCTGCAAGACAGGAAGAAAATTAAAGCACCCTTATGGGACTGAGGCAGGGAGAGTTGACTACGGTTATGAGCGGAGATTTTGATATATGCACCACTACCTATCTGATTCTTGAGTCTCCAAGTTTTCATTGCAGCTGCATTGTAGAAGCATCTTGTGTTGGGCTGATAACACTGTACAACCTCTCAATGCTTGAAATTGAAAGCAAGTTACCCCAGAATCCCAGGTTGGACGGGACCTCAGGCATCACCTAGTCCAACCTTTCTGGGAAGAGCACAGCCTAGACAAGATGCCCCAGCACCCTGTCCAGACGACTCTTGAAGGTGCCCAACGTGGCCGAGCCAACCCCTTCCCTGGGGAGATTATTCCAACGGTGACTGTCCTCACTGTGAGAAATTTCCCTCTGGTGTCCAGTCGGGATCTCCCCAAGAGCAACTTATGTCCATCCCCCCTTGCCCTCTCCATGGGACTCCGCGTAAAAAGGGAGTCTCCATCTTCTTTGTAGCTGCCCCTTAAGTACTGGTACAAAAAGTTATGCTGCGCCACAGTCCCTTCCACAGCAGCAACTGAGTATATCCCGGCTGAATGAACAAAGCTAGCCTTGAAGAAATTTAAAATGAATTTTAACTGAACTAACTAGAGATGTGGAAGCAAATATTCAAAGTACGTAGGTACTATTCAAGAGCCATGTGTCATATCCTGATCCGATTCCACTCTCTAAATGAACAGCAGAGGCTTACTTGTCTTTGAGCTAGATGGGCTTATATGTGGCTGGCTGGTCACAGTTCTCAGCTCTGGGTTTCTAAAACGAACTTCCACATGGCTGCACGTACCTTTTTTTTTCCTTTCAAAAAGCTCAAAAGCATTGGCTGACATTTTGGACGAATGCCTCAACCCCTTCAGTCTGACCCCCTCGCCCCTATGAGCAGTAAGCCTGGTCAGTATTTCACTTGGACTCTTTGCTCCCTCTGGACAAGGAATGGTCTCCCTGGTTGACAGAGCATATGCTTTTAGAAACAGCTTTCCGCATCCTTTTTTGACTCTGTGTTTCTGCTTGTCAAGCTTTCGGTGTCTGAACCACACTAAGCTTCTGGGCAGGAAAGGGTTCATCCCCACCACCACGGGTCTCTAGTGCCATGCTCCAAGACCCAGACCTGCAGAGATGCCTCAGACACCTGTAAGGTCTTAAATCACATCTGGAGGCAAATAAATCCCACTCTGAGCGTGTAACGCTCAACTTTTCCAATGTCCTGATATCTGACTTGAATGCTTACGGCCAGGAGCTTCACTCCTTGTGCTGCAGACTCCTAAGGGCAACTGAACCAGTCAGATACCATGAATTGAGACCTCCCTCCGTGGACGAGCTGGGGATGGTGTTTTGGACAGTTAAGTTGGATGCTTACAACAGACCGTGTTAGGACTCCACCGCAAAATAAATGCTCAATTCCGAACTAAAAATTATACTCCCAGTGCGTGCTGAATTATGAACCAGTACTCCTACAGTCACAACAGTCAAAACAGACTTCATAGAGGCATGCCCTCCCAAACCGCCGTTCAGTAACTAGACAACTACAGATACAGACTGGGTGGGAAGGAAATGCTTTTTTTAAACGGAGGCAGAGAGGCAGACTTTCAAGCTTTTCAGACTGCACGTTCATCGCTGAAACGTTATAAATACCTTTGCAAAGCATTCACGCTACGCAGACAAAAATACCTCCGTGACAAACAGCACAGAAATAAATTAAGTCTTGTGGAAAAATGTAAACACGAAGTTTCTCCTCCATCTGCTTTATCCTGGTAATTAAGTCCAAAATCCAGCAGCAGGGGCACAGAAGCCCACCCACAGACCAGGCGCTGAAGGTCAAAACCCAAGCTATGACAAAATTGCTAACAAAATGGCTGCAGTCGATCAAATGAATGTTTATGACTTTGTTGTGAAGAGAGAGGGGGGAGCTGTGGAGCGTGAGGCATTTATTAGCCCTGCTCTGTACCCCCCAGAACGGCAGCTCCGAGAGACCGTGCCCCCTCCCTCTGGGTGCTCTTTTATAAACGTTGATTACGAAAGGCACACTCACGCTACAGTCACCCAAGGATTTCTTGTTGCTCCCACTTTAACGGGTAAGTTTAGAGGCTTCCCAATATCATTTCAGCTAACATAAATGGCACGTGAGTGGTTTACAGCTCAGTGATGCATTTTCAGCAAAAGAGAAAACGTAGATACATTTGTGCCTGTAGAGCTTTGTGGGTTTACAACGAGCCTTCTGGCTTGCAGTCTGCAGATGGAAATTTTTGAAACGGACATTACAGAACGTCAGGAGTGCTCAACGGTTGGAAGGCGGCTCGGTAAATGCAGTAGAAAACTGCTACAGAGTCTGGATTAGACTCTTCATCTGGAATTGGGAAAGGTGCCTTTTGGCATACACTTAATATTTTAAATGAGAGCACAACTACTCAGAAAACAGTAAAGATCAGCATCTCGGATGTAACGCTCTCTGCGGTAATGATGGGTAGTATAAATAAAATTAGAGTTGATAGGTTCTGAAATCCAACTACTTTAAACTCAACTGCAAGGTCTTGTCTTGAATGATCTAAAAAAAATTTACTATTTCACCGACACGCTTCTGGGTTTCTTGTGAATCCAGACATACTATATAAAACAACAAGGTATTTTATAGCTTTTATGTATAAATAAATCAGCAACTCAGAAGAAATACAACATAGTAATAGGAAAAAAAAAAGCATTAATTATTCCAAGCAGTCAAACAGGAAAGAGACAAAATGATTACCGCAAGAGCAGATATATCATATGACATATCCTGACCAATATATGGGTTATACAGTGGCTGACTTACACTGCGTAGATCCAAATGTGGCAATCAAAACCAGCCGTGGCATAAAAAATAAAAGGGAGCTATTTCATTAAAACTTATCTGCTGAGTTTAATGAAGGGCAGACAAGGTCGTACCTACGTGAGGATTACACCCGCCTTCTTAACAACAGCTAGTGTAGGTGCTCTTAAGCGCCGACCGTCAGAGGACCCAAGTGCAATCAGCCTCAATGAGATCCCAAGAAATCAATAAAATTCTTGCCAGGCCCCTTCAAACTATTACGGAGCCCCAACGTGCTGCGGAGCAGCAGATTACAGGCTGGCTGTAATTGTTCCCTGCAACGACCCAAACACAGTTTCTGGGCCTTAATGAATTCTGTACAGCATGAATAGGTCAGCAAAGCGCAGAAATCTCTTCTCTCGACTCCTACATGGAGAAATGGTGTGCCCAACAGCTCTGTCCAGTTACTGGGAGCAGTTGCCCCGTTCCAGTGTATGGGCAATGAAGCAGAAAGATCTTTTTCATCCATTTGCCCATAAAAACTCAGGAAGTACTGCTCTGACTGCTGAGGCATCCACGTGGTTGGATCAAAACCACGCAAGCTTACAGAAAAGCCTCCAAGGATTTTTACAGCAATAAAAATAAAATAGGTGGGGAAGGACGTAATCATGTTCCTTAAGTACGATCTTAAACTTTAAGCAAAAAGACGTTTCAATGGCGTATTACCAGACACTGCTAGCTCCAGCTTATACTGAGTGAGCACCTGAACACTTTGTTAGGATGCCGTGGCTTCCGCGGAGAGCCCCTAGTGCGCAGCTGCAATGCTGGAAAAGCCGTAGGCTACCTTGTGCAAACCAGACAGGAAAAGTCTACAAGTCCAGCACGTACCCCCGGCAACCCGAAATTTCTCGCAGCAGCTCTTCCGTTAGTCTTCATGCATTGAAGTTTTAAAAGTCCTCCCTACCTTTAATCTCAGCAGCCCAGCATGAAACCTCCATCATTTCTACAAAAAGCCTTTCCTTCCAATCAGGATAATTTTTCTCCTGCTTTCCCTAGACTCTTCCTTTTCTTTTTTTTCCCAATTCAACTCATCAGTCTTGGTTGAGTTCTCACTCTGCCTCGTAAAATCCCCCTCTCTCAATTGATTGCAAACTTTAAATATTTGTAGACCACAGAGTTCTCCACCTCTGATGTTTACACACATCATTTAGGCAGGACATATAGACACCCCCGAGTTTTAGCTCCTTTAGCCTCTCCCCATAAATCACTCCTGCGAGATTTCTCGTACATATGTGCACGTCACTACACCCAGGGCCGTGCTCCAGGGCCAAATCTGTTCCTGAGAGAACTGAGCGGTGTTGTAGTCAAAATTCCGCTCAAAACTAGCACCAGAATAACGTAATTCTTGGAAAACAGGCTGAAAATGAATACTTAGTCTGCTGTCTGTGACCGATAGCACGGACTTTGTTTGGCA
The DNA here is from genome assembly GCF_963921805.1 of Phalacrocorax carbo. Classification (NCBI taxonomy): domain Eukaryota; kingdom Metazoa; phylum Chordata; class Aves; order Suliformes; family Phalacrocoracidae; genus Phalacrocorax; species Phalacrocorax carbo. The sequence continues at coordinate 59,970,668 of NC_087518.1, forward strand.
CCGGGGCCCGCAGAGCACCTTGCTATCCAAGTGAACAGCTTTCTTAGATGAGAAGTTTAAAGGGACCACAATTCTCTCAGAAGCTAAAAGCCCAAGCCTCTACATGCAGATCAGTAAGTATCTCTGTGACTAGTACCACAAACAAAATGGGAACACATAAATAAAAGTGGGTTTTACTAATAATAGCTACCTGTAGATACAGAAGAGACGGTTCTGATCGCATCGACGTTTCTAAGCCATCTGGATGGCTGTAGGACATAACCTGCAACTCCATAAGACTACGTCTCATATAATATCAAGCATTTTGCCAGCGCTTAATGAATAAAAAGATGGTTAGAAGTACTGCTTAGAAATACACAATATTGTTAATAAATGACTTCTCTCACTAGGGGTAGATTCTAGAGGAAGAATTTCATATCATCAGGTTCTCAGACTAGTAATTATAGCTTACATTTTGAAAGGCACAACCTTGCTTTCACGGATGCAATTTGCATCAAAATCTGCACTTAGGAAATCAGGGAGAAGAGTTTTGCACACATAAATTAATTGCCGGCACGTTTCTAGTGCTTGAACAGTAGACAATTAGCTACCAGCCACTACTGACCAGGGCTGCACCCGGCGAGGACACAAAGAGTAAGGCCCTGCAACTAATACCGATCCCACGAATACTCCAGTGTCCTAAACATCCCCAAACTCCACGAGTTTCACCTGACAAAGAAAAATCTCGTTGGCAGTAAAAGCCGGCACGGAACTGAGGGTTGCAGAAAGAGGGGGGAGAGGGAGAGGGGGAGAGAGAGACTGATTTGCTCTCAATGAATATGAAAAAGCTGATCTCTGCCATTGAGGAAAATTCTTGCACCAGCAAGTGCTGACTGATTGCGATGAGGAATGCTTTATCACCAAGATCCAGACACCCTTTCATATGGTGATTATTATTCCTGTCATGACCCTCTGGTCATCAAGCCACAGTGTCTTTTGTCACGAAACAACTATCCAATAAGGAATAATCTAGGAATAAGCCTGTAGCATAATATCTTCTACTTGCTTATACACACAGCGGGAGGAGGAAAATCTTCTTCCTATGAGTTATTACCTGCTCTAATCCACTTTGGAAAATAGCAGTAGTTCCTTAATTTTGTGAAGCACGCAAACATATTTTTCACAAACCACAGCTACCTGAATAGCCCAGCACCGAGCTGAAAGCAAACCTAAGAGCTCTCTCAGGCAGTAACAAATAGTCCAACACCGCCATCGAATCCGTGGCAGCACAGAAATTGTCACATACTCCCATTAAACTTGATGAGGACATGCAAAGGCTGAACTGCGTGCCAGCTTGCCTCTACGTTTAATTTCATATTGTCTTCTTTAAGGCTGAAGCCTGGCCTAATTCCTGACGCTATTCGTGGAGCAACAGCTCTGAGGAGCAGAGGTAACGCATGTACAAAGCCCCAGCCAGCAGCACATACCGCCTAGCAACATTCGCCCTCTCTTAGTTCCTATACAATCAAACAACGCTAAACTCTTCAGAACAGAGACGTTTTGCACCAACACCACCGCCGCCCGTATCGGCATTACCCAACTACAGAATTCTGCGGAACGCCTTTAACCTTCCGCGCGTTATTCCGCTGGCTTTTCTAATTCAGCTGCTTGAGAGAGGGGCCGCGGCGGGGCAGAGGGGCTGGGAAGCCCTGCTCCGGGAGCAGACGTGAGAAGCCACGTCTGGCCACGCAGGCCAGTTCTTTTTGTGTCTTCTCTGTCCTTGCTGCTCATGTAGATCACCTAACACAAGGGCTGATTCGAACGGTTCTATCCAAGTAGCAAGCTAACCCCTAAGTAACAAATACAGCGATACACATACAACTGTACAGAATAAAAAATTAACGGTGTTAGAGAAGGATGATGCACAGAGACATTATGTGTGACACTGGGGAGGAAGTGGGGGTAAGTGCGCATGGTTAATATGAAAAGATGTCAAAAAAAATGAAGCATAATAATAGTGCAATTTATCCTTGCTAAACGTACTGCGCTGTGCTATAATTAAATATGAAAACCTAAATTTATCTCTATGTTCGGCTGTCATTAACTTAACAGCGAGTGCACATGTTCTAATCTAATGGCTGATTTTTTTTTTCTCCATGTGCAGCATATTAAAATGTATATTAGCCTCAAGGTGCATAAACACAAAATAATAGACCAAAGGTTTTGGCCTGTGGAGAAAAAAATCCGTGCTCAAAGGCCGTCAAGTAGCTGGTGATGCAGGGGAGACACTCACTTAGCCTCATTAAGCCAAAGCTCTCTTTTGCTTGTCTTTTGTTCTGCATGACAGCAGCCTCTTTGTTGTATAATAATTCATTCCAAGTTCGTTCCAAGCTACCGAAACTGGTGAACTGTGGCCATTTTAATGAGCAGTATTGGTGGTATGCATAATCTGGAAGCCACGTGGACCAGGCAATCACAGAGCACTGCAGCCAGCAAAATGAGATACTGTCGAAATCACAAATTTGTCAAGTTGTTTTTGGACAGGGTATTATAATAAGCACTAAAATATGCATCTTATTACTCTGCATCTGCCAGTCAAAGATCACTGTAATGAATGCATGCTGCAGGGTATGACCAGGCCGTTTCCCTAAGTAAAACAAACTGCAGAGTACAAAAAAAGAATAATGTATTTTTGGCAGTGCCTGGGTATTTTTTTTTGTTTTCCCTTTTAAATCCTTTAGCATCAGGAGTTGGATTTTCCTGGCTTGATGGCCGTTGCCAGCAGTGAATGCACTAAAACTGCCACGGCCAAGGAGTTAACGTGAATACATGGTTTCTTAATAGCCACATTTGCTGGCTGTGAGTATGAAACTTTAAACTCGGTGCTCGAAGCAAATTTAGCATACAGTGCATATAAAACCCACAAAGATTAAATCCACTTTAAATCCACTTTAATAATCCTGGTTCCTTTTGTTTTATCCATGTCTACTGCAAATGGCTTCACCGTTAGGGAAGATACATTTTATGTAACAACCTGCAGTCTCCGTGAGAAACAGCACCGCAGATAATCACAACATAAACTTCCATAATAGACCAGTTAGGGAAAAAAAAATAATGTTAGAGAGGTCCTTTTTTCTACAAATGGGTCAGGCCAGGGATTGCTCGCAATGGCTTTTGGCTTGCAGGCGCTGGGAGGCTCACCAACGGCAGCGTGCCTTGCGCGGCGGGGTGCGGAGGTCTGCTGTGCCGGTGGTGCTCCGGGGAGGGATCACCACGCTCCCGGCGGGAGCCACGCCTCTGGAGGCCTTTCCTCATCTCAGGGGAGGAGGTGAAGGAGGGAGAGGGGGAGGCAGGAGGAAAGGACCGACTTCCTCATCTGCCTGCAGGTGCTGGCTCAGATCCCTTTTGGCTGAGCCTTATTTTCCGGCAACCCAACAAGCGTACGCGCCAACGGTCCCTGAGTGTGCTGTTCCCACAATATCCTAAACCAAGAGGTTTCTTGATCAATACTGGCTTACTCTTATGAGGCTTTATCTGGCTGAGAGCTGTATTTCAGGTGCAAACCTCAGCTAATGGGAAAAAGGATCAAACGGCCTAAAATAATTCCCTCCCCCCCGACTCTTCAGAACTGGAAATATGGGGAAAACGGTTTCTTCATCAGCGGCAACTCTTTATTGCAATCTCTATTACCACCACACGGCGAGACGGTCTGTATTTCCGGACATGGCCACAAATACCGCTTGTTCTGCCTTCTTTATGCAGTGCTGGAAACAAGGGGACAGTTCTTCACCGTACTGGACCAACGGGCCTTCTCAAACAAGGAGCACTTCCAAAAATGACGGGTGAAAACCTCTGCCCAGCGAAGGCCGTCAGAGCTCTGGAAGAACCTGCAGGCAGCCAAAACTTGGTGTGTGCATTGCAAAAGTGTTCTTGCGTGGCTGGGAGTTTGCATATTATTTATTTAATAGAAGAGCTAATTTAATATTTTCTATGAAATCTCGATGGTAGAGCAAGGTTTCGTCTCTGCCATACAAAAGGCTACTTAGGTTTGACTGCAATCAAGTTAGCGTTTGGTGGGTTCGTACTGCTCAGAAGGCAGCTGAACAGCACCCGTAGATACCTGAAGGAAGTACATACATATTGTAGTCGTAATGGGAAGTTGGTGTATTCAGAGAACAAAATCAGCAGCCTGCTAAATTTAAGGCGATGAGAATTTGCACTGAAGTCCATACACTGTGAATGTTCAGGATCATTCTCTCTCATCTGCCTGCTGGAGAAAACCACCTTCTATAAATGTGTTGTGATCAGACAGGGTTCCAGCATTTCCAGCACGGCACAACCTTAATAGTTGAGGAGCATTCACTATGAAAACCAGTCTGGTTTGGGTTTTGGATATTTCTGGAATTAAGATGCTATAAATTATTTCTTTGTCTTCTTTTTAGATGGGATCAAACAAATGGTGCTGATTGCAAGGTATGAAACATCCATATATATTTATCTCTTCCTACCAATGGGATACGCTGCCATATTTTTCATGTTTAGCCACCTGGCGTTGCGCTAAGTATGATTTTTACAGCTGACATTAGGTGGAAGTTTGTACAGCAAAGCACTGTAACACTTCTGCGACCACCAGCTGACACCAGTGCATTTCTGGCACGTAATCACCTCAGCTCTCTGGGGTAAGATCAGTGAGCAACTAATAAGAGAGTCCTGTAATAAACAGACAAGGTGAGACAGTGACTACACACATGAGATCAAACTGCACCTCCGGGGAATACTGTACCTTATCCTGGTGAGAACAGAGTTATCTTTATCGCACCTCACCATGGATCTTCCTGAGAAACTCAGGAACATTATTCTAAAACATAATTCTGTTAATTTTGAATTATAAGGACACTACCTGTGCTCTCCGCCTCTCCTGCACAGCCACCCTAATAACTCTGGGTTGTAAAAGCATGCTCTACATCTTAACTGTCTGCTGGATGGCATCATACGCTTGATCTCAGCCCTAAATTCATGCTGAGGTAAGTGTGCTTTTACAACAGTTCTTCCTCGAGGGAGTCAGCGAGCAGCAGTATGGTGTCATCGTTACCTTGCCATTCTCTCATCTCGGAGTCGAGATTTGCAAGCTGAGATTATAGCTGAGACAAGCTGACAAGTTTTATTCCATGCCTTTAATGGAAAGGTGATTCAGAGGTGATATTAATGACAGTCATCTGTGTCAAGGCTTCAAACATCGGGTCCTCCCACAAGACAAAAAACCCCAACCCAAATAAATAAGCCATCAGAGAAGGAATGAGGAAGGAAGCCCAGGAGACCGGCTTTGTCCACCTTTGTGAGCCTGACGCAGCATCTGTGCTAGGACCGTCTTTGGAGCCGTTACGGGTGAGGCTAGAACCACAGGAAAGGACGAATAAAATAGTCGGAGCTGTGGGAAACAGGATCACCCGGTGGCTGGAAGCCACGACCGAGGCGAGCGTTTCTAAGCGGGAATCTCACTGCTATTACGGGCAGCGTAGTACCACAGGTCTCATCCTGGACACTGGCGAGTATCGACTCCAGCAGCAACTGCTGTGCTAGCAAAGGGGGAAAAGCTAGCGCTGTTGAAAAGACTGTCAGAAAATATCTGCTAGCTGGCTCAAAGATGTTAAATTTAGGGTCTACAGACCAAAAACTACATTCTGCAACAGTGAAAACCATAAAAACAGCACTCGAGTTTCCAAAATATTTTCCAGCGCTATGATGCTTCTCATATGTTAAGGGCTATAAATTATCAGACAGAAGTATTAGTTTCGTTAATGCAGACGCATGAACAGGTACTAATCAACACGAGTCTCTTTTTCAGCCAGAAGTTGGTATGTTTGCTATTAAAGTGCTTAATACCTGGCACTATTTAGCACAGTATTTTTAGTATTCTTTCTGTTTAGGAAGGAAAATATTGTGATACATGCAATAACTGACAGTGGTAACTGTTCAGTTTGCCATTTATCTGGTGACTGCACGGCCAGACGGCTTCAGTTTGATGTCAGGTGGACCATTTAGAAGAAAGTATTTACTTTTTAGTTTACTCTGGTCATCAAATACTACAATATTTCATGACAAAACTCTGCTGTGTCACTCTCCAGTGGCAACACTCCGCACTCAGCATCTCTTTGATGCTGAAACCAGGACAGCAAATGAATTATCGAAAGAATAGAGCACTGCTATATAAAAATATGGACATTGCCATTCGATATTGCCCTGTGAGTCAAAAGAGATACTATCATAAACATAGGTAGCTGGGAATAGGACCGGTCCTAACCGGAATATACTCAAGACTGGGAGAGGCTCAATGAATTTGTACAAAATCAGAAGGCGAGTGGTTCTCGATGCTGTCAAAAATAATTCCTGTCCCTCAGTTCCTTCTCGTTAAATTGTCAATTGCCTGAACTTCTTACCCCCGTGATCCTTTATGAAAATTAATTGGAATTCGGTAACAATTCCTTTATATTTTAATGTTTACCGCACCAAATATCCAACCTACCAAAACTGGCATCTTCACCTCTTTTTTTATTTTTTCGAATGCAAAAGTCGATCAGTATTTGCTGTTTCGCTTCTCACAGGGTCTTACTGAAGAAACTGCCTTCCACCTCACAGTAATACCAAGTCAAACTTGGGCAGCTCCTTATAAGTTTTTAAAACCATAATGCAGGATATCGGCCGTCACATTTTACCCCACGTATAACGTATACATTCCTACGCGTTACTTTTATCGATGAGAACACGTCCATCGCATCAACGGGCTGTTTTCTCTTTCCGAAATAGAGAGCAAGGACATGCTTTTTACTGAATTTATTTTGGAAAGAGAATCGAAGTGTGTGTCATGACTTGCTGCCAAGCGAGCTAGATATTTGTGTTTGAATCTAGATGAAACTACTTAACTAAATTCACTAGGCACAAGTACATGAAATCCAATATTGATAATAATTTATGAAGGTAAGAATACTGATTCCTATAATACTGCAAACTTAGTTTATGATAACATAATTAGTTACACTAATAACACTGCTTAGGCAGAGACTTGCTAATTATGATATTATAAATATTAATGATATCAGGCCTTTGTATTTGATTGCTCCTAGTAGGATCATTTATCACGGTATTTCCTTTTACCTGAATTGTATTCTTTTTCTTCCTTTTCTCTTGAATGTTCGTTCCTGGACAAAGAGCCATCCGCAGCTTATGCCTAAAATAAATCGCTACCTTATCAATGGCGCAGCCTGGTTAACTTTATACGTTATTATTTAGTAGCAATGATCCAATGATGTAATCCAGCGCTAAGGGCAATCAAATACACAATCAGTTATATATTCTGTATGCCTTGCTCCTTTTAAATGTCTCACAGAATCAGCCAGACAAGATTACACAGGGCTTTGTTTTTCATTCTTTTTCATGTGACCTGTTTCAAGTTAAGATTCCTTTGAATTATTAAATGCTTCCTTAAAGCGTCTTTTCACGTTATCTTTTTAAAGTTAATTATTGATGTAGTGACAAGTGGAAAAGACTAAGAATTATAATTTTTTTCTTCCTCATTCAAAAGGACATGAGAAGCGTCTTTGACAATGGTTGTCTGTTTAGTAAAATACAAAGGTAATACAAAGATAGACTATCGAACGCAGCTTTAAAGAATTACAACAAATCTCTGTTACATGAGTGGGAAAGGCTGTGTATGTTCCTACAGGTGTTAAAGGAAGGAAGTTTAGATATAACCCGTTGAGCCGGGTTTAACTGCTTAACATAAGTAGATGAAAATGAAACTGCTTATATCTTGCTTTATTTTTAAGCAGCGTTATTATCCAGAGCTTTAGGAATAGGATTGTCTTTTCTCCTGGAAGGTAATGTTATAATTTTCAGAGCTCCACAGAGAACAACAACAATATAGGAGTCTCTAATCTCCCGCTAAATCCAGCTCCAGTCATCAGCAACGATAAGCAGAGATTTGGAGGCGTTTGACACTCCAAATCCTATTCTTTTGTAATTCTTTACTTTTTACAACATTTTCAACAGTGTTATATCAGATTTTTGGAAGGGTAATCAATAGGCATGATGTACAACTGAAATCAGTCTTCAAAGTGATCCCCTCTAGTAACCAGAAACAAAAGCTCAGCCTCCCTGCTGTGCAGGTATTTTGCTTAGAGCAGTAGGCAGCGGGGCAGCACTAGGGAGCCAGTTACGCCTCCCCGCTTCTCTGCAGGGATCAGCCGGTGCCCCGGCGGAGGGGTGGCCACTACAGGGGCGGCCGCAACCCACTGCGCCCGGCAAAAGTCGCCAAAGATGCTTTTGTAGCAGGGAACTACTAGAGCGGAGAGGAAAGACAGCCTGGAGGTTGGGATTTCAGAGAGACCATAGTTCACATTCCTATTCCACCACAGACTTTTTGGTTTCAATGACCTTGTGGAATCTGTTAAATCACTCGGTGTCACTATTCCTCACCTGGAACTTCCCTGCCTTGCAGAGGGTTTGGGAGTCAGCACACGTGACAGACCACGCTCGGGCACGATGACCAGAGGGCCGCTTCTATCTGATCTAGCGTTCCAGCTAGGAGCTGGGTTGTGACGAGCTGTCTCAGCTGGGCAGGTCCAGTGCTAGGGGGGGCTTTCACGTCTCCTGGATGCTGCACCCTGGCTGGAACACCCAGGAACTTCTGGCACGGTATTAGTATCAATCTGAATTGAATTGACTTTCATGAACACAAGCAGTTCCAGAACTTCTTCCGTTGCATTCGTAAATTTACATCCTACACTTTTTTTTAAAGACTTGATGTTATGAATCAAGCGGAGAGACCATATTTATAGTAAAAATGTTATCCCATATCAAGTCATTTTAAGATTACCTTCTTAAGCTGCCTTCAGATACTTGTTAATACTCAGAAGGAGGAAGACCTGGCGACTAATTGTGACAGCAGCAGCGGTTAACCACGGTAGATAGCAGAAACTGCATACAATGATTACGGGATTGCGTTCAAAGCCAAGGCACGGTGTCATTATACAGGAACGGCAATGAAACAACATACCTTTCCCATCAGATCAGCAATTCTGGGTACTGGTTTTCCTTTCTGATGTTGCATGGTTGCAGGACTCTGTCCATTCCAGTCTTCAAGTTCCTCAATGCTTTTCAGGTAAAGAAGAGCTTGCAGTCCAGTGCAGTAGTCATCAATAACAGTGAAATCTTGGTTCTGGATTGCACTGCACACCTACGAAATGTAAGTCAGTTATCAGCAACATCCTGGCTGAGGAGCATACGGAATTAGCAAGCTCTTTGGACTTAGTGATTATCAGATGACCCTTCACTGGGAAAGAACTATGAGAATTCAGGATATTAACTGGCCGCTTAATCCTTTGTCATGATACCACCACTGCAGTTCAGGAAAAAAAAGGACTCAATAACACCAGTTATGCCTAGATTTCCTAATGGCAGCCCTTAGACCAGACCTGAAGGCTGGACTAATAAATAAGCCTGCAAGAAATAAGAAGTAAGCCTGCAAGCCCAGCCCGAAGCGTGCCTTCCGCGGCGCTGGCGCTGAGCGTGCCGAGCACACCGGCAAACCAGCTCAGACCTTTGCCTGCAGACAGACAGCGGGATGCCCCAGCCTGCTCTGTTCAGGAGCCACAGACACATCCAGATAGGTCCCACTCAAGCAAATCACAGACCAGAGACTTGCTGAGGTTGCAAGGCATCTCTGGAGATTCTCTTGTCCAACCTCCCAGCTCGGGGAAGGGTCAGCTGGAGGAGGCTACCCAAGACCGTATCCAGTCGGGGTTTGAATATCTCCAAAGAGACTACACAACCTCTGCAGGGAATCCAGTCCAGCGGGCAATCTCCCTTGCCGATTTTTCTTATATTTAAATGGGATGTCCTGTGTCCAGTTTGTGCCCATTGCCTCTTGTCCTTTCTCTGGATACCCCTGAGAAGACTCTGGCTCCAACGAGCGTGTGTCAGCAAGCAGCACCCTTTCAGCTGACCTGTTAGTGTGGGTGAGCATTGCCAGGCGCAGAACAGAGCGCTCCCCTTCTGCTAGTCACCATTTGCCGTTCAGTGGTACTGGAAAGCCAGGCTGCTTTATTTTAGATACTTTAGGAACACAGATAGCATTATAGCTTTATAAACATATAAAACAATGACCTCGGACCTGCAGAGCTTAACACGTAAACACGAAACTACTGACAGCGGAGAAAAGTCCGACCATTCACGAGGATCCTGCTGGACCACTTTGTGGTTATCAACTCAGATTTAAACCCACAGAGACCCCCAACCAAACTGACAAGTGACTAAAAAATCCCCGACTCTCCTCTGAACACCTTCTCATTAGCTAAACTCTAATCATCCACCAGTGACAAGGTGCAGGGTTGGTTGAGTACCATTAATTGTCAGGCCCTGGAAATGCTCTGAAATTCCAGATGTGTCGGTGTTTTCAGCCTCTGATTCAGCTTTTATGCCACAAGCTAAAAAGAATGCTGCTGATAACACCTACGCTTACATACGCGCCTAATGAACGCAACAGTGAGACAGCCGCCTACTTTAGAGCACGGACGTGTGCACGTGCACAGACATCCACGCTCCCTGGTCAGGCGAACACGCCTTGGATCGCGGCCGACATCGAGACGTAGGAAACACAGGAAATACAGAATTGTTTTTCACATTTCAGAAGCGATAATACAACGTGCGATTCTGAAGACGGGTACACATCGCATTGCGAAACACGCTGCAGCCGTACAAGTTAAAACTAAGGGCGAACGAGAAAAGAAGCACAAGAACAATTTCTGTGCAGCGCATTTACGTTACACCAAACCTTTTTCTCTGGAGAAACGGTGTGGGCATTAATTAGGTCTGTTACGCCTTCCATAGACTTCAAGACTTTTCTTTTTTTTCCAGTGCAATTATAGAGAACATCATAATAATTTCCTGTACAGGTTATTTAACTGCAAATCTCGACTGATGCTTATTTAAACCTTCTTGTTCACCAAGGGATTCTCTGTTTTTTTAGTGCATGGGTAACACTTTTATTAGCTGTTCTTAAAAATACTAAAACTGTAAAAAAATACAGTTAAAAGCCGTGTCACGTCACTTGAAACAAGTTCAGGCACCGTTGTCAAAATCCTGAAATATTTTGACAGGATGTATACACGTGAGATACACTGGAGGATACCTGTAATAACCTTATAAATAAAGAGGCTTTTACTGTTTTCCATCTTGCGGCGCAGCGTTACGAACTGCAATAATATAAAAATGTGCAGAAGATGATATCGCGCTAAGAGCTAACATTTGATCCCTGCGAGTCTATGTGCAGTGCACTGTTTGCCTTCCCTGGAAAGCCGAGTAGGTTCCAGAACCGAAGGCAAAATGCAATTTTTTAAAGAACAACGTAAATCTCTGCGCTAAAAAAAAATACCCCACGTTATCTGAAATGGAAAGACTTAGAAACAGAATTAGCAAGTGGTTTCAGATGATCCTCCTCTTCTGTAGGAGCCTTATGATTATGGTGCCCGATGGTGCAGGTAATTAACCAAAGACATGCCGTTCACTGATTTCACTGTGATAAAAGCAAGTGCTTATGTTTATGGGCCTTGCCTGAAACAGGAGCGATTCAAACATTAACGCATAGAAAACCAACAGAAATAGTTTTGCCACGTTTTTGGCAAATCTCAAAACATTCCGGGCTTCGACATTTCTTACGTCGCACATATGAGATGGTGAGAGTTGTGTTTTCGGCTTACAGTATCTTCCCACGAATCCACGTAGGAGCCTTTGCTGCACTTTAAAAGGTGTGAACAAAATCAAGATAAAAGGTCACCCTGACCCATCAGCCATGACAATTTCTACACCACAGAGAGAGGTTTTTAGCCTCATACCTGGCTGCCTCTGAATCACCCGTTTAAATGACACCGTGCCCTCCTTTCAGCACAAGTGAAGTGGCGGGGCAATAGACCAGGTGAGACTCAAACTCACGCATCCAGAAAAATTGCAGAAGAACTGAAACCGACCTGTCTCCACACATCATTAATGCCCCCGCTTTGCTCCTGCTGCTTGCGCTGGGAACAGGCACGCCTCTCCTCCCCTGCAAAGCTGAACGCTGAGCCCCCTCTTCGGCTGGTATCTTCTCTGATGGGCATGGAGAGCAGGAAGAGCAGTCCAGCTACGGCCAGATTTCAAATGGAACTGCCTTTCGGTTGCTACCTCCTCCTTTAATGTCTTATGAAACCACCTCAACAGGAGATAGAGGCGAGCAGGGTGCCGCTGTGGCGGCCGCTGTGCGTGCCTTGCACGCCGATCGGAGCGGCTGCATGAAACTGAGCTGCGACCAGCCCTGCCCGCCTCGGCTCCTCTCCTCAGCAGCACGCTTTTACCAACCCAACAGTCTATAGACCCTGCAGCGAAAGCCTGACCGCAAATGTAACTTCACAACCGAGCACATCCACGTGGCCGCATTGTTCCAGACCAGCAGTTCGTACCCTGTGCCCAACAGAAGCTGCTGAGGGATGAGTATAAGAAACAGAGCAAGCGTGGATCAGTTGCTCACGTGGTTTATCAGCCCAGGTTCTGGCAAGGGGTAGTGCTGGGACTTCATATGCCAGAGATGGCACCTGGTTAATACCCCTTGATCGTAAATAATCCGAGTGACTCTGTTTTATGAGTAAATTAACGTTCAGCTGGTCACTCGCCCAGGCTTTCACCTGAAACATCAAGGTAGAAATAGGATTTTCTTCTTCGGAAGATGAGAGACAGGCCCTGTGAGGAACCTATGGGAGAGGGTGAGGTCCAGACCACAACGGCGCTGTCAGCTGTCCTGCTGTCCTGCTGTCGTGTCGTTTCTCTCTAGCTTCAGACTAGACCTTGGGCTGGAAGAGAAGGGTGCTACGTTTTTCCTGCTTGGAAAGGTAGCACGTATTATTCCTATTGCACTGATAGACAGGGAGATAATTTTGCGCAGGCTTGGTTTTACTGCGTTGCCTGGCTCTGCCTTGGCAGTAGAACTGCTACAATTTCATTTTTGACATCCGACCTCGTCCCCTTTTCCCCAGGTCCAGCCTCCAGCCATTGCCCCTTCAGCCCCAAAAGAGACAAGCAGGCCGACATGCTACGTAGGACCAGTTATATTGCGCTCGCAGTACTCCGAGGCCTAAAACCGTTCAGCGTAAGTTGCAACCGTAGGTTACAATTCTAATCTGTGCGGCCACGTCGGAGATACTACAAGACACAATGCCTGCTTTGCTGCTGGTAAATCAAACACCCACCAAATGATCTCATCGGGGATCGGGGATGGGAAGTGAATCACAGGCCAAGGCTCTAAGTACAACTGTTCTTCAGAATGTGAAGATGGGAGAGGCATGCAAAGGTCCCTGCTGATGTCTTGCGTAAGAAATGACCCGTTTGCTCTATTAATAAATAAACATAAATACCGAGCCTAACTTTGTCAAAGGATCTAGAGCCATTACAAATCTTACCTGAGGAACTGGAGCAAATTGTCAGGAGATTATTATTGTGTAAAAAGAATTTTACAGGTTCCGTGATTGTTCTTAATCATTCACACCAATCTGAAACCTTTCATTTACGTATTTTGAAGAAAAAGTTCATTACTGGTGACAGGTACTACCACATCGGTTATAAATCATTGTGAAAGGCTTTGCTTTTAGCGGAATCATCGCACAACAAAGAGATGCCAATTTCTGAAGTCTTTACTGAGGCAAATCCCCTGCACCGTTTACTGAGAGGTCTGTCTGCGTAAGGCCTGTTAGGTTTTGCCCATAGCCTGTGCTTCCAGGAGCAACGGGAAAAACACCCAGACGGTGCGTTTTACTTTCTTGCGCTCCCTACGGAAGCGGATGCGGCTCCTGTCCAAACGTCGGCATATCCCAGGGACTCTGCGGAAGACCCGTGCCCGCCGCGCCGAACCTGGACGAAGTGGCCGAGGCGCTTCCAGCCAGCTCACCCGCTAAAGCAAGTCCTGCTCAGTGCTGTCCTTGAATTTTCCCACCGGGGGATGCTGCGGAGGAGGAAATACTTTCTGTAACACTAGGAAGAGGAAAACAATGCACTCTTCTTCAGGCATTGCTCTGCCTACACTCTCTCACCCCACGACCTTCGGTTTTCACAAAAACTCATTATTATACGGTGAAATCCCAGCTGGACATGTGATGACGGGGAAGATGGTGCCAAAAATGGACCCCAGTCCCCACCTGCCCTCTTTTTATTCCATCAGTTGCAGGGCTTTCAGCAGGGGCAGCAGAGGAGATGCAGCTCTAGACACGTTTGTGCCAGTTCTTCCCTACACTGTTTTCAACTCACAAGAGGCGGCGTGTCTGTCATCTCGTATACTGCTCGTTGACTGCACGAGACTGGAGCAGGTCAGAGAACCTAGCCGGTGTAAGAACGTGTTGCTTTGCAAGAAGTGTAAGCGTTCTTGGTGTGACTGGATCTGCGAGAACAAGAATGCTGCAACGTCTGGCAGCAGCCGCGCTCCTATTCGAAACTGCCTCTATTAAAACCCTTTGCCAGCCACGAATTTGTGGCAGGAGGCGATAGCTTGGAGAAAAATGTTAATTTTTTACACCCCTCCCAAATATATGTTTCTCTCCTCACAATATGTGTGTAAAATAATTGTCATTTTAATGAAAACAGAAGTAACAGTCAGGAGGCAGATGGGTGGCAGTGATATACAGTCTAGGAGTAAGAAGATTGATGGGTATATATTTGTATACACAAACGCAAATCACATAGCTTGACTGTTCTACCATATTAGTTTCCATTTGTTGTAGCTGTACAACATCAAAGCAGTGATGGCCCCATATATTGCATTTAGTGGTAATGTAACGGACTACCAAAAAAAAAAAAGAAAAAGGGGAAAAAAAAATCAAAGTGAGAGTTTCTAAGTAGTTTCCTGGCAACTGAGACAGCAGGCTCTTTCATCTGTGCTGTAACTGTGGCAGTGCATTGATTTAAACTCCTTCTGAGATCTCAAATGCTTTTATATTCTTAGGTCTCGCTGGCTGCTTTCTTTTTGCCTTTTTTTTTTTTTTCTCTTTCCCTTCAAATGATAAAATTCTAGCATTTAGCAGAATGCCATCTTGCTTCCCCAGAAGACGGAGACTTATTTCAGCTTTGGTTCTAAACTGCATAGGATCTCTAAATAAAATAGCTCTCAAAATGCCATCTGATTAGGAAATTGGCCTTTGACTTCACAGTTTCTAATATTCTTACCATAGCATGGGGATAAACAACCATTATTCCTCCGAGATACCTGTGAGAGGTTTTACAATGGATTATCAGTTTTGCTTTTCCATTAATTTGGTTGAGTTCCTTTGGAAGATTTTTACCGATATGCCCAAATGGTAAGCAAAGGATTTACCGTTTTGATTTTATATTATAACATAATTTCAATTTTAGCATTACTTATCATCTTTTTAGAGAAGCTTTCTTCTTCAATTAGAAACTCTTCCTGATAAGTATTGAAGACATAAATCCACCTTCCTGTTAGAGGAACGTTTAGGAATGACTCTAAGCTATTTTTCAATGTGTAGTTGAGGCTACTGCTTTTTTGATTACTGTCTATTGATTAAGATTCTGGTGGAAAAAGACCGCAGTTGTAAATGAAGGTGCTTCAGAAAGGATTCTAGTTGTGCCCGTTTGGGTATCCATACGAACTGACGGCCTTGAGAAAATTAATTTTATTGTAGAGGGCAGGAGCATAATTATAATCTGGATAAGGCATACATAGCATTTCAAATTTATTCTCAGAAACAACTAGCAAAAATCTGACTCAACTAAAGGGAGGCCCGTCTGGGCCATGCAATCTATACGCTGCAAGGCCCTTGCTTATGGAAATGAAAATGTATGTTTTCTAGCCCCCGTACGATGACTTAGATGTGCCCAGACCTACACAATAAAAAGCAGCACGCACAGCACTGGTTGCCTGACGCAGCACTCGTCATAAGGCGGCAGGAGCCGCCATGCGAGAGTAACGGACAGCTAAAATCTCCTCTGAGAGGGGTTTCTGTACTTCCAATCTTCAGGATACCGACGTCTGTGGAAAGGCTGCCTGCGTAACGATGGCTCCTCCTCCTCATGTCTCGTTGAACACCGACTTACTGGTACATTAAATGCGTAGCCTAAATTATCCTTTCTATCAGCAATCATTACTTTTCCTAAAGGGCTGTAGGATTAAGAACATTAGGGGGAGTGGATTATCAGACAATGTGGTGCGCTCTCTGGAAAAAAATGCGATTCTTTGTTTGAAGGAATAGATTTGTAAGTAAGAAAAAGCTTCCCAAATATTGATACAGTACAGATGGAATGATTTGATTCATTCACATTAGCTGCTTAAATGACTCTAGAGATATAGGTTAGCAGATGGGATGCTACTTAACAAGGCTTCAGATACTGGATCAAGCTGCAAAACTGATTTGGATGATAGCTGGTAGCCTTTTTAAAACATTAGAATTGAGCTAATATACATGAACTAATGAACTACTGTTTCTTCCAAAGTCTAGTACGGCTTTCAGAAAGCAGCTTGAAAGACACAAATATTACATCTACGAGTTGTCTGAATTGTGGGAAAAAAAACGACGTAATCTTTTTTACTGAGTCCTAGACTTGAAGCCCTAATGAGCCGAGGGCTTACTAGTGACACCTGAGGGGCAACACACAAAAGAAAGAGTCAAAGATGCTAACAACTCCCGGCTCTGCAGGGTGGGCAACCGTTCGCACAGGGCTTAAGAAATCCATATTGAAAAATAAAAAAGACTGGATGGTCCGATGTCATGTGGGTGTCAGTAATGAAGTATTTCAGTTATTTCGTTGTACCTCAAGTGAGTTCATCGGACAAGCTTGAGGTAAAATGCCATTCTAATCACAGGTATAGGCCATTACGCGTCAGTCAGCAAAGGAGCTCAAAACGAGTTAAAAGGAGAAGGAGGTCCCCAGCCCATGCAAGACAAGCTTGTGGCGCAAGAGCTCTATCTCCTGTACGGCTTGGACCCTCCCTACAACAGGACAACGTAATGCTGGCGGGGTGCTGAGCTGGCGTTTCGGGAGCATCGAGGCAGGGACCACAGGCAAGGACATAAGGATGCAGTAGCTGGGCGGCAAGAAGAGCCACACAGCTTGCGTTGAAGCCACAGCAGCCTCCTGAGACAGGCTGGGACAAAAAGCTGCCCCAGCAGCAAGGTGATGGTTAATCCTGCTGGCACAGAGACCCCAAAGTACCTGATTTTTGGGGGTGAAAGACAGACCTTCTTCGTGTATTGCACTCCAGCAACCCTGGGCAACTGCGAGTGGCCAACAGTGAAGGAGGAGAAAAAAGTCTAGAATCCATTAGCCACTTATCAGATGAGGGCACGGCAGGCAATAAGAGCACTGTAAGGGATCCTTTAGGAATGTTATCTGACGCATTAATTCCTAGCCTACTCAAATGTATTTTTCCTCCCCTTAAGTTCTTCTCTGCCAATTAATGTATCTTTGATCTAAATAGCTAAACTGGGTGTTTGGGAGTGGGAAACCGGTACTTATCAAGGGACTCTGAACGATGCAATTTTGTATCCCGTGTCTTTGAGAGGGGAAATGCAGAAGAAATCAAGAATTTTCAGAAGCCTCCCTGAGGTAATTGGTTTTTTTCCCTCCCCTGTCAACCACCCCTAAGGGAATGGTTATATTTCCTTATCTCACTAAAGCATTCTGTCAGTTCTTGGAACTACAAAGTGGACCTTTATGCACTAGGTGGGCACACACACTGATAAAAGTGCTGATCGCGATCATCTTTCCTAAGAAAACAAATATGATTCCACATGTCTCGAGCATTGAGGAGTGTGGGAAACAGCCTCATAATCAGCCATCTATAGCAAATCGTATCACCGTACCGTAGATCTACAAAATGAAAGCTATCTTTGAAAGCAGATGAGCTGGCTTCGCTGTACAAGCTGTCCGATCACATATAGAGGCTCTACAACTACCCTTAAATATATGTTGAATAACACTTCATATTCCATTTATTAACGCCCAAAGGTCTCGCCTCTCTCTTATAAGTACTGCTGTGGAAAATGAAATCCTTCAGTTCTCCCAGCGGTTCTGCAGCTGCTGGGACAGCGTCAGCAGCTGTAGATGGACTCGACCCGCTTCCACGAGCTGCATCCTCCAGCTCCTCCAAAGGTATTTCTAAAGCGGGTATCAGCGAAGTCGCTCAGATCTGATGGTTTGATGCTAAAAGTCATCATGTAACATAAGACATGTCGTCAGAAGTTAGCAGTGTGTTTAAGATCTTGTCTTCTGAGAGCTAAGCGACAGGAACACCATCCTCCCCGGGCTGGAGCCGGTGCGTTATTCCAGTTTTGGAGGGGCATAGCTGTCAGAAGGGAGCGTGGTTCCGGGAAAGCACGCTTTTCAGAAAAGAACTGTCTTCTGAAAAAACGGGTGGAAAAGAGTTTGAGAATTAACCAAGATGCTGCTTGACAACATGGAACGCAACGGCTCCGCTTAACTTGAAAATGTCTGCCTTGCAATTTGAGTTAACTGGAATGAAAAGGTCAAAACTAAAGCATGTTGCAAAATGATTGAAACAAAGATTTGATTCACCCAAATAATATTTTTTTTTCTTTAAATGTGTTAATTCCACACATTTTTTAGAATTTTGATTATCAGTTTTAACTGGAAAACTTCCCCATCCTTCAACTGCCCTCTGACAGAGTAACTATCTCCTGATCGTTGGTACCACTCAGGTTCATTAATGCACAACGGATCCAGGGTAAAGCTTCAGCGTTCTTCATCCCAGGACACTCTGAATCAGACACAGCGGGGCATTGAACCCAGATCTAGCCTGATTAAATGAAATTTGTCAATGAAGAACAGTTTCCTCACAGAAGTTTTCAACAACCTCTAATGAGAACCATCTACTGAGGGACATCCTCCTGTGACCAGAATTCTGAAAGCTGCAGACCTCTCCAAATCAAACAGCAAAGCAATTTTTCCATTTTGGAGCCTCAGTTCAGTCCTGCGATGATTAACCCCTCATCCTCGCGAGTCTTTCCCTCTAGTACTCTCAACATTTTATTTCAGCTAAAATTACTTTCATCCTTTATCAGCTTGCCTGTATGAATTTGCGCACCGGCTGCTGTGGCCATTGAAGAGTGAGATTCGTGTGAATAAAATAGTTCTGACCCTCCGAGTCCTTCGCGTCTGAGATAAAAACCCACTTCCACGTTTCCTTAGGGATTGTTTTACCTATCTCTGTCCAAATAGTAAATATCAGCAAGAAAAAGCGGTGGCATAACTCAGACATTGAAGGAAGTTCAAACCCTTTCTTAAATGTACCGCTAGCTTCAGAAAGAGAGTTTCTCTGTTTGTTTCTCTCATTCAAATGGCTTGGGTAAAAGGAGCTCCGCCAGCCACATCAAGCTGAGTCAGGGGGCTTCTCTTGCAGCAGGGAAAAAAAACATCAAGAAGGTGCCAGGGCTCCTTATTCCCACATTGCTCCCTCCTTCCTGGGCAGAAAAAAGAGATTTTTCTACCCCTGGGAAAACGGTCACCGATCTGCGGCTAGCCCCGCACTGAACCCGAGCCGGGGGGGGGCTCCGGGACCGTGCCTCCCCCCCCAGCACAGCCGCCCCAGGGCTTGCGCTCCCTCCCCTCCTCTCGCTGCCAGCTGCGGCCTCTGGCTGAAAGCCGAACAGAGCCGCTACGCTACAAGAAGGAAAGTTTCTTACACGCGTGTTTTCTTTGCCCGACCAGTAACGTTGCCGAGAAGAACTTCTCCGACGGCAGAGCTTTGCGATCCTGAATGATTTACGTCCCCCGCAGTTACAACATGTATCATTTAACACAAAACACAGGGAACTCCCTAAGTAATTACTGGTGACGGCAGTAACAAAAAAAGAAACTCAGCATTTTCCACCGTGCTCGTCTTTCCTTCCACTGACATTTTCAATATCCGACAAGGAGCTGGGTGCACTTTCAGGTTCAGTTTCCAGTCACCCCACACCGGCACACAAGGGGATCTCTGCCTACAACGGAGCTAGCTTCGCGTCTCAAAGCAACCTCAGCCGAGTAAAACAACTTGCCCACAGTTTCTCCGACCCTTAACCGAGCCTCTTTCGAAGAGTCATCTCCGTGTTGGCTTTACTTCGTAAACTTTTAAACCAAACTCAGGTGATGTGGTGTCATAAAGTCACCACGTGGCTTCATCTACAGGGAGGAGAGCTCTGTGCTTGCCCACGTAAGACAGCGGCAGCACGAACCCGCATCAGTAGCGCGAGGCCACATTAAAAATAGGTGCAGCGGTACTGGATTTTGGAAAGACAAGCAATATCGTGGGTCCCTGGGAGGGATGGAGAGACCGTTGCCAAAACCATCATCCCTCACATCCCCTCAACCCTTTAAGCCCCCGTGTCGCCGGGCCCAGGGAAGCAGGGTCGAGACCTTGGGCAGAGGAGGGGAGAGAAGCAGGCTCAGTGTCGCCAGGGGTTCCTCAGCAGAGGCTGGGAGTGACTGCTACAGGACGGCATTTGAGCTGATGCTCAACGGAGACCTAATTGTTATTAAATAATTATTATCATTCAGTGATAGTTAAACCTACTTTGCATGAGAAGCCATTATAAGAATAACAAAAAACCCAGTTGTTATGGAATGAGCTTGAATTCGTTCTTACAAATTCATGAAATAACAATCCTATCTATGCAGACCTCATTTACTAGCCGGTGAAATGAGCAGAAATAAAGGAAAGCTAATAGATAAATCCCCTAAGCAGCTCCAAATAAAATGTAAAACTGCTGCAAAACTGCACAAAATAAAAGGCCTTATTAACTTCGATTTTAGTCCGTAACTTTACAATGCGCTGGTTTGAACACTGCAACTTTTCATTAAAAGTGGCGGGATAATAAAAGTAACAATCAATAACGAAACCTTGCTCAACTCTGATATTTTTTTTCCAACTATAACCAAAAAAACCCCCGTTCTAGATTGATTTCGATTGACAAATTCCTATCTCCATGAAAAGGAGCTCTCACGGAAAATTCTCACTATCAATTAGCAATTTCCAGCCCAAGCATCTGCGACGGAGCAAGCGCGGCAGTCCTGTAATGACTTTTTTTTTTATTATTAGCAAAGGCAGACAGTGGCGAACAGGCTGAGTTTCCGTAATTAGCACTGAGCTACGAAAAAAAGCAGAAAATAATGACTTGTTTATCAGAAGGGATCGCTCGACTACGCCTGTCCCAACTCTCCTCTCTCTTCCACATGCGTTTTCTTTTTGATTTTACGTCGGCATCTTCAAACGGCCCTTTGTTCCCTCTTTTGTTTCTGCACGTACTGTAAATCTCAGCTCCGCAGAGCAGGGCCGCTCCATTCAGCGCCGCGTCCATTGAAGACTTTTTTTAAGCGCGCGGCTCTGCGAGCGGCGGAGCTAATGATACCTGGCTTCCAGCAGCTCTGCGTCTCCTGGTTGGGTTCTCTGACGTCTAATAAGGTGTGACTGCCAATTAAAGCCTTTCCTGTGGCTGACACGGTCCTAACAGCGCTGTCCCATGTGGATTCTCAGAGGTCTGATAAAGGGGAGCTCGTCGGGCGCTTGCGCGCACAGCGAAGGAGTGCAGGCATGCTCTCCCCTCTGCCTGACTTTTTAGTTTTCTCAAAACTTGTTATAGCAAAATACTTTCTACCTTCCAGCAAATTTCAGTGAAAAGGGCCACGAAACTCAAACGTGACGGAGGATTCTCAAAAGGACGTACAAACACTTACCGCGTGTCTTTGGGAACACAGGCTAAAGACTGCTATTTCTACAGGAGACTACATTTCTCTCTGTCAAAGGACTTACATCTGCCAAGAGGTTTTCCCTTAAGTGGTAATATTTTTTTTTCATTAAAATTGTTGGTGGATGCAAACAGCCATCCCTTGAATCTCGCCTCGTATCATTTTGGTGGCCTGCCACTGCGTCCAGCCATCTATTCTTCACTCATCAATTTAACTGGCCATTAAGGTAATTAACCTTAATCTCTCTGTATCATGGACAGCTTTGTACTGAAAGGTTTTTGTTCTTCTACCCCGAGCCACAGCCTGCGCCAGGAGCTCCACGGCGTCCAGCTGGTGCCAAAGCGTGCCCGTCCTCGGGCTTCTCCGCCCACGGAGCGCTCTCCGACGGGCACAAAACAAAGCCTTCAGCCTCTGTTCCCCCCACATGCTGGTGTAAGGACGGGCTGGGGGCGGAGGAAGGATGGGCTCTCAGCGAGCCCGGGCAGGAGAAGCCCAGCCTTGCTCTGCCACGCTGACGGCACGCTGTGGTTGTTGAAGGCTTGCAGCCACCCGCCCGACTTCATTCTCCTCACACAGAGCTGAGATTAGACACGAGGAAAGTCTGAGCCCTGCCTCTGCGTTCAAAATCACTGCTATTCATTGCAAGCCAAAATAATCCTTTTTCCAAGTGTCATCAGTATAAACAACCTGGAATTGTAGAACACGGGGCCTGCTCCATCACTGCCCAGCTCTGTCACTCCCCTGATTTCAATCTCTTTTAGTTTTTCACTCTCCATACCATTAAATGGCATAAACAATAATTCCTGGATGAGAAGCTTTTGCCCTCACCTAGTCCTCACTTAACGCAACTACTCGTGTCCTCCCTGACTTGAACAGACACTGAAACGGGCTTAAAAGAACACTAATTAAGTGCGCGGAGAACCAGCTCTGCACTTTGCAGTTCTGTAGCCATAAAAAAAAGAAAAGAGAAATTGCATCAGGGACCTTAATGAAAATTAGAAAAAAAAAAAGGGGGGGGGGGTGGGAAATATGATAAATGATTTACTTCAGGGGTTTTTGTGGGGTTTATTTTGAGACTGGGCTGAGGAAAATGGTAGCATCTGACCATTAGGATGTGACACAGTGTTTATGAAATGGAATTTTATTTTTTCCCTGTCGTTTCAGTGATTGTATTTTCACAGCCTTGCTTTTATTTTCTGATAGCCAGGGCATTTTATACCATGTAGAAGGGTTCCTCACAGGGTTTCACATTTGCACAAATACAATAACAATGCTCTCTCATAGTTCAAGTCCCACTATTTTGAGATGGAAAAGCTTGTTTATTCACACACAAAGGGCCATCCTGCTGTTATAAAAATCCCTCAGCTAAATGCTTCAGTAAAAAGCCTGCCGAAGAAAAAAATAATAATCAAACTGTCCTGAATCCCTTGAGATTCTGGCTCCAAAGAGGTACCAACAAGAACGCTCCTTGAAAACATTAAAAAAAAACCAACCACAAGCAGTTGCATAAAAACAACCGCATTCTGTGTTGGAGGGAGATTTTTATCTTGCAGAGGCAAAAATCATCGCTATTGCTTTCCGATCGTGGGCTGCCACGCTTCCAGAATGGTTTTGCTCTTCCTCGGATCCCTGATGTCTCATACGCAACGGGTGTGGGGCAGGAGGGAAGGGCACGGGGCAGATCCAGCATCACGGAGCCTCTGCCTCGGAGGTGGGGTACATTCCCACCACATCCCCTTGCCTGAGAGACGAGGAGGGTCGTGGTGAGGTCCGGAGGCAGCCGGTGGGCGCGGGCTGAGTACGAGAGGGCGCGGACAAGAGCACAGCGCCCGCAGGAACAGGGCTGCAAGGTACTACATCCCGTCCAGGGCAAGGCGGAGACGGAGATGGGTGAGGGTGGGTCTGAAGCAGGGCTCGGGGCAGCGCCGCAGGCTGCCCTGCTGGGAAACAGCATTATATGGGCGGATTTTAAATCCCTGCTATATAGCGAGCCTTACAGACGTCCATGCTGGAGCAAGAGGGGACACGTGGGACCTCCATAAGCTGTACGAAAAGAAATTGGTCTGAAAAGGAGCCCATATTCCCTACACGTTAACGACCAATATTCAAGATTAACAAAAGTATTGCACGCCAGTGGCAAGAGACACTACCATGAAACGAGTAGACTTCAGAGAGTACCCCTTTGTTCTACCTTTTTTTTTTCCGTTACGTCTGCTAGAAATGATGACTACAGAATCTCTTTCAACAAAAGGTCATTTATGTCAATGGACAGAACACAGAGGATCAGATCACCTGCGGTAATTGCAAATTAATGCTCTACCGCTAATGCATTAACTACACAATATTGATCTACAATTGAATCATACAGGCTACTGTGAAGTGATTTTTACTTTAATATTTTTATGCTTTTATTGCTTTTTCCATAATGCATTTTCTCTTTCGACTGGAATTTTCTATAATTGTCTCCATTTTTAATTTCCTACAGCGAGATGACTTTGAAAAATGTATGTCTCTTTCAAAGCCTTGCAAAAATCTAACAAGCCATCAATGTGACATGGTAAATCACATACATGATGCAAAAGGTGCAAAAAAATCCGATATACATCTTATTTTGATAAATTGGGGCTTTAAAAAAAGCTTGCTTAAATTAAAAAAAAAGTAAATACTTCAGCCTCACCGGAAGCCCATAGTAATGAACTGTACCTCAGCAAGATGCAGCTAGACATTTCGGGAGCTTTTGGTATGCAACGAGTGCAGGATTACCTCCATAAATACAGTTGTTATTTTATTTTTTTTTTATTTCATGCCTGTACCGAAAAGGGATCGGTGGATTTGGGTATGTTACAGAAAAGGTGTAGGGCTATGGAATCAGATGAAGAATGATTGGAACGTTTCAGCATTTTTAATAAAAAAATTAAAAATGCAAGTGGGGTCTTTTTGCAACCGTTTCTGAAGTCCATAAAGTGGAAGAATGCTCTGTTAAATTGTTGTATAAAATTTCAATCTCAGCCGCGACCGACTACAACGACGCGCTTTATTTTCTATACCTGCTGCAAAACTTCCTCGGACCCGAACTTTTCTGCCAGTAACGACACTACGATGTTGCCCTCCGTCTTCTAAAGGAGGGGGTAGAACACGCTGAATACTGAAACTCTTTCCCTAAACCCTTCCCTAATATACCTGCTTAATACCACTTGAGGTGGTTACAGCATATATCAAAATACGGCTTACCACCTGACTCCTGGCTTGCATTCCTGTGGATGATCGTTTCGTAAATGGAAAATAAATCCCCATGTTTTAAAAACAAAAGGGATTGGAAGAAATAATGGAGAACCGATTGCAGGTGAAATGGCTGCAGAGGAAAACCTGATCTTGCTTTTAATGGAGGTACATTTATTATTCATAAACCTCTCCTCTAAGAGATATGCCACACTGCAATTAAATCAACTCACACACAGCCTTTGTATTGTCTCAGCCCATGAACGTCACCCTCTCGTGGCACAGAAGGCACAAGACTCTTGCCTAGGCAGAACGAAGGGAAGCCCACGGCCACGCAAGCGCTGCCCTCCCGGGCTCTCTAGCTGGCCTCCGTGGATGGATCAACGTGCTGCTTAGTGGTAGGAGACCGCGTTTAAAGCTGGATGAACTGACACTCCCTACCCTTTTAAAATAGTGCTAACGAGGGACCACCCCCAGGCTACCCTGTGTAAGTACCCACTCCCAGGTTTTGAGACCAGCGCTCATGCGGCCCAGCTGAGCGCAGAGCTCAGCCCAGCACCGCCAAAGCCTGGGCTTGCTCGCTTTCTGCCTCTCGATCGGTCGTAAGGTGTCCTTGTGGTTTTGGAAATGTGCAATAAGACCACAAAATGTGCAGTACTGTGTCAGTCCAAGTGTCTAGCCAGCACCACCTCCCACAGTGTCCAAAGCAGACACTTCAGTAAGTCTATGGCATGCATATAAAATCCCCCCAGCAGAGTCCCAGCTTCCACCTACCTAACTCGGGGACTTGTTACGTAGTGAATCTTAATATACTGAATCATTCAGTAGATCACTTTATTTGATGCCGTCTCCAAATTCTGTACTTGCTCTGTATTTTGGTGCTGAGAAAGCAGAAGTGAACTGTCAAAGCCGTTACGATAAGCGACGGAGGTTTTGACCGTTGAAGAAGGAACAACCTGGGCCTTTGATACCAAGGGCGCATGAGAGAGAGATCGGGATCCAGGGAAAAGTATATTAGCTGGCTGTTCGTATGACCTTGGTAAGAAGGAAAACGGCAGCAATGATTCTCATAATCCTAATTAGGTTCCAAAGATGACCTGTGAAGACGAGGCTGTCCTCCTCTGCCTGCCACGCTGTGCCTCGCCTGAGCAGCAAATACAAGTTTCAGTCTGGTCCCGGTCAAGTGTATTTCTTGTAAGACTGTCTATAGGGATTACTCGTTTCCCTCTCCCTTCCATTTGCCTTTCCCAAGCGGAGGGAAAGACTTATGGCCTGTACTCACAATCTTGCATGAAGTTTACTGAAGGCTTATTTTTAAATAAATGTAATTGAACTAGCCCAGGCCCTTACCTACACAGCAGCTTTAGAATCCATTTATCTCAGATTAGTTTAAATGACTTCCCTACTTCAGCGAAACAGAAATAAGCCACTCAAACTGAGGATAGGTTTGATCCAGAGGAGTTTAAAATCAGTTCTAGAGATGACTTAAGTTAAACTGGTGAAGCCTAGGGACAAGAACAGACTTTTTTTCACCAACTCTGGGAAGAAATCTGTTGAAAAGAGAAATTGTTCTGTAAAGGGCAGAAGACCGGTATAGATCCAAGGCATATCTGGAAGCCGGTTCCAGAGAACTTGATTATTACTAAAAAGAAAACAATCATTAATGCTTTGTAAATCCAATATTCTTTCTCTTGAGCACTCACTGGGATGTCTGCATTAAATTATATTTCAGGATTTTCCATTACCATTGGCAAACCAACACGAAAATGAAAGAAATAATAAAAAATAAACAGCTACACAGTCTCTATAAAGGAAAAGTGCATAAACGACATTAAAAAACCTTCATTTTTAGTCACCCAGAAACAGACACAGCAGATGTAGAACAGAAAAACCGTTCCACTCTGTGTAGTCCAGATCACGTAATATTGTTACAGGCAAAGCCACCAAAACTGCAGCTCTATCAGCAATAGTGAATGAAATGCATCTATAGCACTGAAAACATTCCCTTGACGATCCTATTTTTTTGTAGACAAATGCTGCTCTGTAACTCGTACCGTTACTTAGTGTTTATATGGAAGGTGCTCTCAGACCACTAAGAAAGGCAGAGCTTGTGTCTGTCCACGGGAAGAGGTTGAAGCATTCTAATACAACCTAAAAAAGGAAATAGTATTAATAAACCTAAGGACCATAGTGAGTCTGTAGCCTTCTACTTCAACTCCCAGAGACGCTAACTTTGACGTGCAACGAAAACCCCAACCACACCAAACCACTGAGTTGGCCTATGCCTATTTTTTTCCCCCCGAAACGCAGCAGACAAATGACTAATGCCAGCAGTCGCCGTAGCTGCGCAGAAAGGACGGTCACACTGCCCCGAATTTGAATGTCAAAGTGAACTGTGGGAATGAAACCACTCCAGTCACCCCACGGAGTGACACAAAGCTGATATCCACAGGATCCACGGCCGCTGTTGGCTGTGATGGGAGCTACAGATAAAGGGGATGAGTATCTACCAGAATGCAACAATATAGAAGGGAATAATATAACATAACCACCACCTGCTCCTTATCAGCCATTCTAACGAACATGCTGCAGTGATGCCCTGACATGCCCAGTAGAGCAGATAAGGGGCTCACTTCCAGCCAGTTAATGAGAGGCCTGTAGTAAGAGGCCACCAAGGCTTCCTTCCACAACAGGGACTGACTAACCATGCCAGCCCAGGCAGGACCTCCAAACCACCCATCAGGCCATGTAAGCAGCCTCAACGGCTGCATGCAGCCCTACACCTCGCTCCAATGGGATGGGCTGCGATGCCGGCACCGTATGCAGGAGGTACAGCTCTGCACCTCCTGTTCCAATAAACATGCTTAAGGGACACTGATGCCTGGGGAAACAAGAGTTATTTCAAACTGGCTCCCAGTGGGACCAAAGTAGTGCTCTTTGAAATCCCTCTCCCCTTGAAAAGGCTCTTTGCAGAAGACCAAAACCAAGAATAAAGGAAGATCAGGTATCTCAAGCTTAACTCTATGTCAACCTTGTATGACAAGGGAGAGGTGCTTAAAGTTTAAATTCTATAGGTCAGAGAAAAAAAGTGCTAACGGATGCATGGCAAGCCTTTTCCCAGATTGGTATTGTGACACCCAGAGTCGTCTTCTGGCAAGTCCTCCTCCTCCTCCTCCTCCATCTGAAGTGAATGTCTCTTAGCAAGAAGTACGAAGCTAAGAACACGAAAATTCCTTTCAATGGTATGAAAGGAATCCTAATCCACTACCCTAATGTCCGAGAGGAAGATACATTATGGTTTAATTACAGTTATTTTTATTTTATAAAGGAAGAAAAGGTACCTGTAGAACAGAAGCCCCACTGTGCAGAAACTGGAGCCCGCTTTCAGCAGAATCGATGCCTCCGGTCGCTAAGATGGGAAATCCTGGGAGAGCACGGGCTATGGCCGACACCGCGCGGAGGGCGATGGGCCTAATAGCATTTCCTATGGAAAACCAGAACATTTGGTTAGCAACATCGGAACACACCCTGATGTGACGCGCACATCCCTCATGGTAGGAACATCAGCAACTAACGTCTAATTCTGAGATGCAGAGGTTATATTCATTTATAAATTGACACCAAGTGGGTTTCAAGTCGCATCAATTCTTGTAAAGTAGTATAAATTTTGCCAAAATAAAGAAAATCGCAGAAACGTTTGGATAAACCTTGCAAAGCTGGCTTGAGCATTTTTAGGTGCTGCTCAAAACAAAGACAAACAACGTCTGAGAGAGAAAGCAACACTTTACCTTACGCGACACTGTAGACAAAGAGATTTTTGTTTCGACATAAAGAATCAGGTTGCTTTTCTGAACGTAGATGTCGTCCAAGTAAGAAGGAACATCTTATTTACTTACGTCTGACTAAAAACTGTTTAAAAGCGCCATTTCACTGCACTTGATGTTTTATATATTATTTAATATGTTTTCCCTTTGGACCATTGTAGATTCGGATAACCCTTTAAGTAAGCCCCTTTTAACTATTAGCACGATGACCAGAAGCTCAAAAGAATTAAGTATATTCATTTAT
The DNA here is from genome assembly GCF_963921805.1 of Phalacrocorax carbo. Lineage (NCBI taxonomy): Eukaryota > Metazoa > Chordata > Aves > Suliformes > Phalacrocoracidae > Phalacrocorax > Phalacrocorax carbo. Next base: position 59,999,702 of record NC_087518.1, read on the forward strand.
GGTTGTACCTCCAAGACTGGAGCTTGCGTTTTCAAATGGGATACAGAGGTTGAGTCAGACAGCTCCTTGCTACAGTTAGAGGAATGATTAAAGTCTCAATACGCTGCGTCCGCAGTGCATCTGCTTTGGCTGCATCCCACTGATGGAATGCAAGTATTTAAAATATGCATACAGATGCTGCTCATTAAATGATGGATAGCATAGGCAGCTGACACTTTCAGTTATTTATTTTTTAGGCTAGTTGTGATTTCTCTAGATAACTCCTGTCTTCTTAAAATTTCCCTATGCAAGGGAGTGCTAGGACTTTATTTTTTTTTCACTGTATTAGATAACTCGGGGAAATACCGTGACACGAAATACTGCTGAGCACTCTCCGTGGGTATTTTCATAACCTTTAAAGCTTTGACCTTCTGCGAGAGCAAATAACAAAAAGGGAAGAAAGAAATAAAACCAATGCCATCAACAAAGCAACAGGGAGAAGAAACTGCCATTAGGAAGTGTGGGAATAGAGCCCATGCGGGAACAGCAGCCGCTGCATCGCCACAGCTCTGCTTAGATGCCCGACCAACATCCTCACCTCCTTCAGACAAAACGCCTTCAACCCAAACACGCTGTGTTGCCATTCTTTCCCTACCCTTTCTGAGACAGAAGCACTGCAGTCTGCTGGCTGGGTTTTTAACCCAAGACGGTCTTTAGTAAAGGATAAGTTGCTTTTTTCAAGCGGCCCTGTCTCGCTGAGCCCAGCACCTACCCTCCCTCCAGCGTCCCCGTCAGAGCTGGGGGGTCACTGAGCAGAGTTTTACTGGTCTCCATGAAGGACCTACTGTCGGCTCAGGATTCTGCTCGCTAGAAAGAGCCTCTGCCTTGCTTGTGCATCAGCTAAGACCTCCCCGGTCTAGCTGGAAAGGTCAATGAAGAGAATGATCCCACACAAGTTCAGGTCACAAGACCTGTCATGTTTTGCTTTAAACAGGACAGCTGCACTGTCACTTTGTCAGGCAGCTGTTTTTTCAAGGTAATTTTCCATTACAGAAAACTGAAATCTGGTTTGTCCAAACCGTTAAAAATACTCTGCCTTCAGCTCACATTGCCTTTTACAACATACCACTGCCCCTCACTGTAACCCTGACAGACAGCACTGAATTCACAGGAGACCCGGGCCCATCAGTGTTAAACACATTCGCACCCAAAAGCTCAGCTAAGCAGTCTCTATTGACACCTGATCTGGATTCAGCACAAAATTATCTTCTCGGGCGACGACAACTGCCGCTGCCCCAGGATAGACGCCTTCTCATTATATACTTAATACAACGCCTCCTCCGTCTTCAATAACTGATCTCTGCCCCTCAGCAAAGCCCAGAAGACCCGCTCTCTGATCAGACTCTTCCACCCGCCATCAAGACACCCCGGATGTTCTTCCATGCCCGTGTTAGGGATCAGGCCTGCTCACAGGCTTTGCACAGATACTCCTCGCTGGTTTAACAGAGGTGGCATAGACACAGAACGCTTTCAGCGCGGAAACTTTCATTTGCATAAATGGGCAGCCTAACCCAAGATGTCCTACCGGTGTGTTTTGGTGAAAACCAGAGCCTCGTTCATAAAAATTCGAAATCTGACTGAAACTGCCTTAAAGAGTCTGAGATCGCACCAGAACGGGTCCCAGGAAGGAGCTGGAGCTGAGCGGGAGCTTTCCACAGGACACTGACGACTATTTGCTGTCATTTGAGCTAGATCGATTGGAACATGTTTGAAAGGAACAGAATGATTCTCTGAAAGAAGATGACTGCTAGCGTCCAAAGAGCAAATATTATGACTGAATTGATGGTCCAGTCTTAGAGGAAGACTTGAGACAAAAACCAAAATGGAACCATGCTGCTTGCTGTCACGGATTTATTTATAAAGCCTTTCGGAGGGCATTACATGCCAAGACATACGCTACCCAGCCAAAACCACTGCAAATAATCTCATCGAAAAACACTCGTTCATGCAATTCTTCAGATACTCAGTGTTTAAAATTGAGGCACCAGGTAAGCGTCAGAATTGCTACGTTGCTTTCAGGCACTGACACGGCTGCTCCAGAATCTCACTGTGACGAGGCAGCTATTTTTTAGGAAGGCGAAAGAATACAGACCCTGGCAACTCTGAAATCATGTGGCTAGAGGGAAATTTCTTCCCAATCTGCACGAGTTAAAAACTAGCATCTTCCTTGAGGCGCGAAGGTTTATATTCTTTTAACCCCCATGTAACTCTGAGAGTTTGTGTTCAGTCAGTCTTTAAGCCTTGTAGACCCTTGACCTTAATGATATCTTGTAGTAAAGAGTTCCAGAAGAAAATATTTCCAGAATATAATTGTTCCTTTCTTCAGTCTGATTAAATTAGCCACCTTCTCACTTAAATGACTGTCTCTGTACAATGGTCAGTAGAGAAAAAGGAGCAAATGTCAGTTTATTTAAGGTTTCAGCACAATAGGCAATCAGAAAGGCCTTCATTCAGCCCAAAGAAATCAAGCATATCATTTGATGAAGCCTAGAAGAGACGGCAATAAGGCTTAGAATTTATTATGGAACATAGGTACTTTTTAGTACTAGCTGCGCTCGGTATTCATAACACGAGTTATTACTTACATTTGGTGATTAGTAAATTGGTGATAAATTGGTACAATCGCAAAAGTATTCCAGTCATCTATAATTCACCCAAATGAATTTAAAAACATTTCAGGAGTGCTTCTGATGAGAGTAAATAAATGGCTCTAATGACAATCAGAGGGTTGACTGAGGTGTCACTATTCATCCCAGCATTTTTTTCTTCAGTCTACGGAATACGGAACAAGCACATACATCAGAAGGTGCAGCCGTTCTCCCGTGCATTTCTTGATCAACAGTTCGGAAGCCTCCCCTTCCGCAATAAAAGCTGCTGGTCCGGAATACAGTGTGATTTACTTGTGGCAGGGATCCTACTGCCTAATGTAATGGTGACACCACCTTCCAGATTAAAGCCAAAGATAGAATAAAATAAAGAATACAAACAATAGTGATGGCAAGCTATTAAAAAAGAAAGGGCAAATAATAAAAAAAGAGCAAATGAGCACTGAATTTGACCTAGTGTCTCTATTTTCTTGCGTTTCCGTATGAGTACCACAGGAAGGTAGTAAATTCCATTACAGAGATTTGTGGAGAAGGAGTTTTTAAAAGGTTGAAATAAAGGAGATTTAATGCCGAATTTTAAGAGAGCTGTAAGTAGTAGTGGGAATTTGCAGAATGTTGTCTGATAAATCCAATGGTATTTAAGGAGCTGAGGTCCAAATCCAGCACGCATTTGAGAGACAGCTCATATGCTAAAAAACAAGCACCTACCATATACTTTGACATGCTGGGGCCTGTAATTCCACTAGTTAAGCACCCGTAGCTGCAGAAACTGCTGATATGGTACCCTCTTGATAGCAGCATTACAGCTGCTACCAGATGCTAGACGTGGCTATCATTTACCTTGCTGTAAAATAATGGGATTTAATAAACAAAGTCCATTTATCCAGACCGCAAGCAGGAGAGTGAGATTGGAAAATGAAAGACAGAGAGAAAAACACCTTGTGGAGATGACATGCTACTCGGTGTTGGAAACTACTCTTTCAAGTCTCTCATTAATTATGGAACAAATACTTGCTATTATATAAAGACTTAAAGAATGAAATAATTATATGATGCAAAAGTCCCTGACCTTTTTCTTGCATTAAAACAAAGAAGTTTGGTTTGTTGATTGTTTTTTTGTTGTTGTTAATAAAAAGTCAACTTTTTCATGACTCTCAGGTTCTGCAGTCAAGGAAATCCAACAGGTAAAATGCAACGTGAAGGAGAAGCAGAACGTACGTCCATCGAATGCCTCTCCCTGATCAGCACAGGTAGGCAGAGCTGCCCTTGTCCACCGAGGATAGCAGACTGATGACAATCTGATGAGAGGTATTATACCTACTTACTTGTTTGATTGTTTATTTTTTCTTAGGAAGTAAAAAGCCCTTTACCAATGCCAGAAGACTTATGTTGTATTACGAGATTGTAAGTCCGTGGGGTCCCCAGAGGACTCGATCCTGTCAAGCACCAAAAATGTTCACTAGATCGAGGCTTGAGAGCCAAACTTAATGCCTTCTTCAAGGAGAAGCCTGGCGTTAAGCTTCAAGCAACCCAGGAGCTTTGGACGTTCCCTGCAGAAACAATTCAGATCTTCTTGATGCCAGAGATCCACCGATAGGGAAAAAAATCAGTCTTGGAAGCCCTGAATACTGGGCTACATTCTCACTTGCAACATATTGCACCAACGTGGTAGTCTGAAGACTTTAACACATAATTGCAGCAGCTCTAAACGGGCCTTTAGGTAAAGATGATCCAGGTCCATTCAAAAACAGCCAACAGAACTGAGGTGAATCAACTGAGACGGATAATACTGAGCCTGAATCTTGAACCAGTCTGAGTGGTCTTTATCAAACCCTCTATCCACAAAAGAAACAGATGGAAAAGGAAAGCAAACTCTCGTACCTTGGGTTAGTGGATGACTTAAAAGCAAATTTTTGTATCTATGGTTACTAGATGGAATAAAAATGATTTTGGGTCATAATTCTCCCCATTCTGTGCATTGTAAAGTAAAATTAATTTTTAATTTGCATTATATTATATTACACTGCTGTTCTTCTTTACAAATTTAATATCAGATTTAAACCACAGAGCCTAAATATTACAAAGAAAAATTAGCCGATACATTATTCTTGATTAATAAATTACTGATAACGTCCCTGCTGCTAAAAGAATAAAACCCCAAAATCTAAGCAACATCACCCTCCATCCCTCTGTAAATACATTCTCGGAAGACAGCTGACATTGTTAGCTCCCTGACTGTTAAAATTCATAAAGCTAATTCCAAAAGAAGCCAGTGACAGCAAATACCAGTCTTGGGTGAAAAAGCTTTACACAAGGGAACTGGTCTGGGGAAGTTCAGGCATTCCAGATGTTCAACCCAAGAGTAGACGATCAATCCAATGCTGCAGGAAGTAACTCGGTAAGAAAGTTTGGGGAACAGAAAAGAAACAGAAAACATAATTCTTTGCTGCGACATTTTCTGCATAATGTCTATGCTGCCTAGCCCTGGTCATCAAAGTACTGTGTATGTGTGTGTCTATATATAAAATCTGCATTTGCAAACGGTCCAGGGAAATGCGCAGGTTATACACACTTCTTTTGCATGGCACTCCTCCTGACTGCAATTATTCTATATGTTCTTTCTCTCTCCCACCTGTAGGTGGCCACCATAGGCTACACTTATCAAATAACTCATTAGCAGGGTTTTCAATACTGTCATATCCAGATAATTAGCAATTTATTTAAATAACCAATTTCTGTGGAAATAATTGCCATGGAATGCCCTGAACCTACTTTTTATAAACTATAATAAAAGTGTTAAGATAATCCCTGACATTTGCAAATGCCATTAGTTCACCTTTCCTTTTGATAGTGCTATGGCATTATGTTTAAACAATTACCCGATAACGCGGCAGTTTAATGAAACAGCGTAGCAGGCACATCCTTCAAAATGGCCAGAGAATGCATTTATATGCAGAAGAAACCCCAATGAATAGACATGTTTAGAGAGAAAGAGTATCCACAGCTGTTACGAGGTCCCCAGACGGGACACACGATATTCGGCGCGCTAAAAAACACAGGAAGCGCCCAAAGAGCAAGTTCAGGATGGTCCTTGCCACAGCTTTAGTGGTGCACAGCCCAACACTCCTCAGGATCCAGAGCAGACTCTCTCCACTGCTCCCTACCTATTTCACAGCCTGGTCAGTCCTTCAGTCCATTGCTACTCACGCATTAACAGCCATTTGCCCAAATCACTACTAATGATGTGCTGTTTCCTCAGGCTCTGGCTATTTCCAACGGAAACTTTTAATTATTCATTTACCAAATGGAGCATTCGAGGGAATATTCGTTTTAGGGGATGTCTCTACAACAGTTAGCCGACGTCTTCAAAGCAACGGCTACCTAGTGCTTCATTTTACTGATAATTTGTGAAGGGTGATGCGCCAACACTACCAAATCAATGGCCAGGGTTCTGCTGACTACAGTGAAGCCAGGACTTCACCCCAACACTTCATTCTCAAGTTAATGATTCTGCAGACTTGAAACAATTTCTATCTCACTTTGCCTTCTTTGGCTCTTGAAACCCGCCGACCGCGTTCTACTCATTTTGGTTAGCGTATCATGACTATCTGTGACATTCAGGGCTGACAAACTGATGGTGTGTTAATCGTTTCACTGATAATTTTTTCCCCCTTCCTTTTTATTTCAAAGCTTACTTCTCATTTGATCCTGTTTGGGATACCTATGGGTTTGAGTCCAACCTCTGACTGGAAAAAAGAAGCAATCATTTTGCTTCATGTTTCCTTAAAAAAAGAAAATTGTACCCAAATAGAAAAAAATGGTGGCGTTTTCATAAAAGCGCAGAAAAATCGGTGTCCTTTTTAGGATTTATTTTTACCATTTTTGAATGGATACTAATGATTACTTCTGCTCTTTCAGCTGAAAGTTCATAAAATCACCAGAGTTCTCATCCAATAAATGTTTAGCAGTCATCAGAGACTTCTCTCAATTAAAAAGGTTAGAATCAGGGAAAGAGAGAGGGGGGAAAAGTAAATTTTTCTTATCTGTAAATATTATTTATCCAGGAAGACGTGGGGGAATTTTCACTCTTATTGAACTTCAGTAGGAAAAATGAAGAGGACAGCTGAAAATTCTTTTGCGGTTGCTGCAAGAGTTGGTTAAACTTTTTCTAACAAAGCCATTCTCTCACTGAAAACTAGAATCCCAGAATCCCAGCCTGGCGGGGGTTGGCAGGGCCCTCTGGAGCTCACCCCGTCCCACCCCCCGCTGGAGCAGGCACCCCCAGAGCAGGGGCACAGGGCCGCGTCCAGGCGGGGGGTGAATGTCTCCAGGGAAGGGACCCCACAGCCTCCCTGGGCAGCCTGTGCCCCTGCTCTGGCACTACAGATCCACTAAAAATCGATACTTCTGGTCATCTGCATGAAACCTAGCAAAGCATTTTCTGTTGCAGTTTATCAGATGCTCATTATTTAATTTCATTCGTGCTTTCTACGTTGGTTTGACTTGAAGCTGGAGATCGTCCCACACCGTGCTTTACGTGGGTTTTGGTTGGCTCCCAACATAACACAAGGAAAAAGACGTGTGTTGCGGTTTAGCCAGCAACTTAAAGCAGCATAAAAGCCAAGGGACAGCCCAACTAAGAAATACCGCCCACAGTTACCAGCCAAGACAGTTGGAGCCATCGCAGAGGGACAAACGAGCTCCTGCCAAATTTTGCTGGGCAATCCTTCCCTCCGAACGAGGCGAGTGCTTCACTTCAACACACGGTAGGTCTTGCTGCCCATTTATTTCGGTGCAGAGACAGATGTGCTTAACTCAAACTCTAGTAGAAGTGTTTGTGGCTATTTACCCAGAAGCTTACGGGTTTGTTCAAAGGCAGCCTTGCCCCTGTCAGCCTCAGCGGCAGCGCTACCTTTGCTTTAGCTGGTTTTAACCTCCTTAACAACAACAACTACCATGGTCAACACGACCCCGGCGCGAGGAAGCGGGACGTGCGTGTGCGTCTACGTGCCCGTGTCTGTGCTCAAGCGCACACATAATTCTAACCATACAAAGGCAATAGTATATCTAAGGACACACTGAAGAGCGGTGGCTGGCTGCTGAGCAGGGCGCCCAGGCTCCTACAGTGTATTTAAAAATAAAAACATTACTGAAAAATGCAGTACAATGACTTTTCAGGTTATTTACAAAACCTGAAGCAGACCTTGTACTGTTCAACAGCCACTTGTCTAAGAAGCCCGTTACAGAAAGGGAAGCAGAGCTTATGAAAGTACAGCAAACTAAAGAAACCAGATCTACGTATGTCCAAAGCTCAGACAAAGTGTTTCCTTCTCCCCTTACACAACTCAGTATCACTCTTATCCTATTTTAAGGTTTATCTATTTTATTCTATCTCTTTATGTTATCTATCTCATCCGGTTGCTACTACCTAGTAATACACAATTTTATGTACGGCTATATTTAGATCTATTTATAGATACATAAAATATATTAAAAATACAACGGCATGAACACAAAATTTTTGTGAAGCAAACGACTCCGTTTCAGCAGGAAACACTGTATTTGCCTGTGCAATAACGTGTGGCTACGCACACATCTACCATATTATTATTACATATCCATATGATCTGTGTGAGCACATATACACACGCACACTCAGTAGATGTATTTCCATATTCACATATACATAAAACAGTAGATGACACGTCCCCTGATAAAACCTGTTATTTCAACACTTCAAGTGAAAAGTGTTAAAATAAATGGCTCATCACATACAATGTGTTAAAATAAATGTTTATTTCAACACTATGTGTATCATAGCCATTTATTTCAACACTTCCCGTTTCTCAAGGCTCACACAACCAGGAGTAGGAGAACCGATAGCTATACCTAAGGCAGTTGAAGCACACAGCCCTACTCATCTCCTTGCCATAGGATGAGTAGGAAGTTATCTGACACTTTTTTTCCTCCCAGCAATAAATGGAAACTACCTACCTTGCCTGTTCATGGGGATCTGCACGTGTCTGTAAGGTGGTGGGCCGTGTCATCATTTGGAAAGAAGAAGGGCCACGCCGGAGTCTGCTGAGGTATTTGGAAGGCAAGCTGCTGCTACCGGGGTAGGGATGGGAAAAGAAGCAACGTATGGGGGCTTTCGACAATTTCGCTTTGCAGTTGTGGAGTGATCTGGGCAGACAGAGACTCATGTGAACGAAAGCAAAGGCTGGAAGGGATGTGATTTTTGCAGGACCAGTTATAATCTGGGGATCAAATTATGAGTTAGGAGGGAACAGCTGAGTTCCCACTCCATCCTGCTGCAAATAGTTTCTTGGGAGGATTCTTCAGCTCCCAAGACTTGCCTTATTTATTTTAATACAGAACCTGAAGGACCTTTGGAGCAGAAGCTTTCCGACTTTAGGCAGCGTCTAAAGGACAAATCTAGTCGTTGAGAGCTTCATGTTGGCGCGTTTAGATTAGTGCCAGCATCTGAACTTGCTCCTACGAGCTGAGCTCGGACGTTATGTTATTTGCCAGTGTTAAACCAGCATCAGTTTCTTTCTCTGCCTTATTCTGGGAGGAAAGCACTAGAAGCCCCCAACCTCTAGCAGCTCCTGCTGGAGCCGAAGGGCACTATGCTGCTATAGATCAGTCTCTAAGGGACAGAGGCAGGATGAGGATGAAGAAGATTAAATAACGCACAAAATATGCACAAAAACTCCACAAACTACGAGTCCCCTCTGAGCAATATTTACCGCTAACTTTGCCTGCAATGTTTTCTTACAGCTTTCCTCCTTTGAAAAACTCTCAGAGCATGATTAGAGATTTCCTAGGCCCTAGCAAGACAGCGTGGCCTTAAGAAGATAAACGCTTGGCGGGGGGTTCTCTTTTCTTTTTCTTGCACTTTTTCTTCCCTGAAATTGCAGATCTGTGTGCTGGTCTGGGCAAAGCACAAACTCACAAATTAAACTAATGAAATGTTACCGAAGGCTTTGCAAGCAGCTCACCCTGTCAGGAGCCTCTTTTGCACCCAGACAATGAAAAATTGAGACCACAGTTTCATCAACCCACAAATAAATTCACCGCCTCGAGCCAAGCCGCTGCACAGTGCTAGTTGCCTATATTCAAACATCTCTCTTCCTGTAAAGTTATCTTCCCCTAGTGTCACCTTTGGCAGATAAAACACTATAATCATTTTGTAGCAGAATAGTGTAAAACGCAATGAAAGTTCTCCAGAAAAAAAAAATAAAAAATAATGTTTTCACCCTTTCACTTTCTTCAGATGTGATTAGTTCCAGAAAGAGGAGGTATCATCACTCCTTTGAAGGCACGGTAGGTTATAAGATTGGCCCTCAGAAGCTGGCAACATGTAATAAAAGTGCTTTATTCCTAAACATCAATCAGTTTCAAGAATGGCAGTTGCTCACAGAATGGTAATAATGGAAATACTCGGCTAATAACTACCGCAGACATTAAAACACTGCATGACAGGCGTGCAGTGCTCGTTACACAAGAACACTTTCTTCTAATTACGGTTTTATAACTAGGCACACACTTTTCTAAATATTTTGTTCCTTGCGCTTCGGTATTTTCGTAATGAGATTTGCATGACAATACTTCATTCTCCATAAAATAAAAAGACTCCCCCACTCCAACAGAGACTTGATACCTTGGCTTTAGCCGAGACCTTGGATGACAATTTTAAAGAAAGGCTTTTGTTTCTGCTCTTTTTAATAACCTTCACAATTACAGGAAGTTTCATGCCATTTCTTTAGCTGAGAGCGTACAGGAAGCTGAAGAGTTAATGCCTCAATGGAAACCAAAATAATAGCATGTCCGTGCTGTGTAAACTATCTGTGGCATAAAGGAAGCACCAACCTTATTTGCGGAGGCCTTTACTAGCTCTGGATATATTATCGAGGGTTGGAAATTAAAACGTGGTTGTATCAGTCCTGCTTGTGACCAGCCCCACAACTCAACGCTGGTTTCGAGATGAAATTACACACCTGTATCATTACTCCGCTTTTTGCATTAATAAAAAAAGAACAGCATTAATAGGCCTAAACACTCATTTGTTTGATGTATTCAGAGCAATGTAAGGGGATGCGAGGGAATTTAGCGCATTGCTCTGTCAGATCATTTTAATTGTTATCCAATGAGGGCAGCTCAGAGGGTAAGGGACTTAATTTATGTACTTACTCATCCCCTCGGCTTCCACTGAAGAAAAATGATAGCAACACAACTCCTAAACTGCATTCACTGGTCTTCGGTGATCAAAGTAAAGGCCAATTAACAGGAAGCCAGGGGCCCACAAAGTGTGCCTTGATTTTAAAATACCGAGCAGAACACACGCCGCTGCTGCTAAACACCTACCAGCAATATTTGGCACTTGCACAATCCCTTCGCGGAGACGATATCCAAATGCTATACAAAGGTATAATATTTTTATCTCACAGAAGAGAAAGGGTGCAAAGGGAGGCCTGGAAATCTGGGTGTGAGGAGAGGAGTTCCACCCGGGCAGAAGGGGCAGCAGCCAGCCCTCCTGGTCACAACCCCCTCGGCCCTCGGCCCAGGATGTCATGCTGCCCTTTCCTCCAAAACCCTTGCTCATTTAAAGGATTCCTTTTTCGAGGGATGCTTTTTAAATCAACTCAAGCAGTCTCCCCTTAGAAGCAACTTACATGCTGATGTCCTGGGCACCTTATCCCGTGCATTTTCACGATGAACTTTTATGCCCACTCAAGCCACGGCCTGAAGCATGGGCATACGGCTGCTCGCAGAGCATACAGGACTGTCGACTGTTGCTGCCACCCATAAAGGAATGACGTGTTTCTTCCTTCCTGTTCTTCTCTAATCGAAAATAAAACATATCTGAAAGGATTGACTCGCGCTAGGGGCAGTGTCTTTGGGCAAAAGTGGGTTGCTTCCTTGTTCTTCTTGGTCACGCAGAACTATTAGGAATTCTGAAGGTTATTTTAAGCAATCAATGTACACATGAAAACGAAGAGATCCCATTTGCATGAGCTATCGCTGACATAATACTGTGTATGGAAAGCTCAAAGAGGAAGACTCACAAAAGCGTAAATGTTCCATGTGAAACTCTAACACATCTGTTCAGCACTGAAAAGCCAGCATTTAAGTCCAAAGCGCTAGAGAGCCGAGACAAGTGCATTTTTGGAATCAAAACAAATGCTGGTAATTTAAGAAAATACTATGAAGCACACAAAGACTGTACAATGCCATATGTTGCACAATGCATCTGGTAATCAGTTTAGTGTATATGCCAAATTTACTAGAAGCCCAAAGAGGCTTAAGTTCTTTATTCAGAAATTCAGAAAGTAAACTATAAGCATTATGAACATGGTGCACTCACAGTTAGAAGAAAACGTGGGTTTTTCTTTTAACTTACAGGACACAAATGAAAATTAATCTCCTAAATTATATCCCACAATGAATACATGTCCAGGCTTCACTTTTGATCAACAGCTTTCACAGGCACACAGTTTTAGAACATGGTGTGTTCTACAGCATAAAAGATAAATGTGATTTTTAAACTACTTTACACTGAACGTTTACTTCTGTTTTGAAGGTTTGAAGTCAGGAAGGTTTTATGCTGTCATTTGTGATTCTATTCACAACACGTTACCGAAGACGCCGTCAAACACAAATGTACAAGCAACCTCGCACGTATTGTGCTCCTAAATCAAATATGAATCCACAGTTACAGTATTAAAAATACAGTAGAAATCCCTAATTCAAGTGGACAGTATCGCCTATAAAGCCAAAATAAATGGAGTAGGATAATAGTTTTCAGACTTGGGTTACAGTGTCAATGCAGAGACTTGAGCTGTGTTAACTCACCAAGCTTGATCTTGCTTGCCAGAGCATGCTTGTCAATATTTAGCTCCCAGGGAGCATGTCACGAGTCTCTACAAAAACTAGTTTAAATACAAAATACTATAGCAGCTGCTGTGATCCTTTTTCTAACAGTGAGATTAAATTCCCGAAATTTGTTTTGAGCTTTTTTAAACCGGAGAATGTGTGCCATACACCTACTGTAACAAGAATATGAGAAACAGCATTAAGGGATTGCAATGCTGTTATTAGGGCTTATTAAAATACAGAAAAACACCAGATGCTTTACATTAATTGATTGGAAGATACTTTAATGTCAAGCATACAAATATCACTTTCTCCTGTGACATCAGATTAGAAAATGGAATGGGCTAAAATCAAATACATCTGTGTTTCCAAAAAAGAAGTCTATACCTGCACCAGAAAAAAAAAAAAAAAAAAGAATCATTTCCTTGCCTAACCACCGGAATTTCATCGCAAAACGTAGGCACACACCCCACCTGAGGCATTTGACAGAGGTACCTAAACTAGGAATATACTAACCTCAAATTTCTGATGCAGCCAACGGAGCGAGAAAGGAACCCACCTCTGAGAATTCCCGTCTCCTTACAGTGATGAGGCAGAAGCTTAACAGCCTCCTAGGGAAGTGCCTGAAGTTCGGCGGGATAACCCTTGGCTGCACTTGGTCAGCGTGTCCGTGGGGTGCCACAGCTGCCCGTGAGACCCCCGACAGCACGTGCCTGTCACCAGCTGGACCTTAGCAAGCCCTCGGCCTCTTCGGGGACAGCCTGGAAGGGCTCTCAGACACAGAGGTGCCCTGGTAGGAACGGGAGCTCAGGAAGGCAATGCAGGTAGCGCAGGCAGAAGAGAGCCTGCCTTCTCTGCCCGGCAAACCTTTGGCTCAGTGACTGTCATTTATGAGAAACAGAGAGAAATAGGAAAGGACATTGGAGACGGCTTTGGAAAAAGCCCGATTTTGGAAAAGAGATTGTAAGAGATTGATAATCTTCTTTTATTTTTGAAGACCCTTCTACCACCCCACACTATCTGACTTTAATGGTAAGCTGAGGACGACCTCAGAGCTGATAGCGAGCCTGAAAGAAAAGAAAAATAAAGACTGGAAAGAAATCCAATCCAATCCAGTCCCCAGCAGGAGGGAGCTCCTTCCTAAAATGCTCCTCAACATGATGGAGCAAGACTTGGGGTGACTTCCCTGCCTCTGCCAGGGTCTACCCCCTCTCTGGATACCTCCCATGGACTGATGCTCTAACGTGTTTTTATGAACGATGAAGCCGCAAGCAACCTCTTCGCTATTTCAATAAACCAGAGTGTGCCACACAGCAGGCGTTTTCAAAATCTTTCTTAGGGAAAATGAGTTGCCATCAGAGCCTCCTTAGAGGTCTGAATTCTTCAAATCCCACCTTCGGTAAGTTCTGAAGAAACCGCTCAATTTATAAGAAAAAGCAACCGATTCTTAAAAGCCTTGTCTGGCAACACCTTCTCTGCAAGTGCTCCTGATGCACGGAATTTAGCAGGGCCTAGAAGGAGAAGATTTCTCTGAGTAGTCCCTACTAAAATCTAAGCAGCTCTTGAGTGGGCATATATCCAAAAATGGGTGAAAACACTGCCAAAGCTGGCGTACTCAATAGGCAGGCAGCTGACGTGGCATTAACGGTGTAAGCACAGCAATAACTGACAGGGAGTAAGATAAGCTCAGCCCAGCCAAAACGTGGACTGGAGTAATCATAGACGCTTTTGAAAACCAACAGATCACTCGACAGGGCAACGAAACGTGGCCCGACGCAACCGTAACACAGGTACCCATGTCTTCGCTGGCGCGCCTGCTTGCAACAAACCCCACAGCTCTCTCCTCGTCTTGAGCTGCCTGTAACAAAGCTCTTCACAGCACCAGCCTTACCTCAGTGCTGGGTCAGGTGGGTACCGTGCATTTTATGGACAGATCTCACGTCGTTAAACACACCCTCTCTGCATAGCTGCCACGGCCGCGCAATGGATTTCTCATTGGGAAACAGTAGGACACGGCGCTCGGCAGTTCTTGCTCCGCTCTCACTTAACCCGAACAATAGTGGCTCAATCCCTGACTATGAGTGTCTTTTGGGATTTAAACGGGGCTTGGTGAAGGTGGTTATACAGTGCACATTAACAGGGGAGACATTTGCCATTACCTGGCAATGCAGAAATTGCAAATTGATCCCAAATTGGAAAACTGAATTACTACAGCAGGTTTCCTAACAGATTTCGTAGGACGCCTTTGTATAACCTGTGTGCGAGCAGGGTATCTGTGTGGCTCGTTCTATAGAATGGCGTCCTTGCATGAAAAGACACGTTAAAATGCAGATCCTTTAGCTGGCTACTATATATTAGTTGCATTCTTTTGAAAGGTAAAAAAAAATAAAAATGTTCTGTTGGTTGTGAAATACTTTTATAAATGCTTTTGGCAATAACTCATCAGGGATGATGTGACGCCCAGTGAAATACAAACCCAGGATCTACCCAGTTAAACAAATCTGCTATATTTTGCATCCTGTATTTTATGTGTGAAGTTGGCATTAGGATTTATTCATCATTCAAGCAGCATACTAAAAAATACAGAATGTTAGCAGGATTTAGGTGAATAAAGATGTATTCGCTGTGGTGAGTTCATAAATCATAGCTAACCAGCGATGGAACCTTCAAAGGCTTCTCCTGCATGGAAGCGGGACAGCAGCAATAACTGTATGTCTGTCCTTTCGGTGCTGATGGATGTAAAACAATGCCCTGGGTTTAAAGCTGTTCCAAGGATTATTTCTTTCTTTTTTTTTTTTTTTTCCTAAACCCTCATTTCTGATTGTCAAAATATCCTGCAGCTGGACTGACCTCAGCAAGGACGGTTTCATGGAGCCGTGAAACCTTCTCTTCAAGCCACCTCCCGACCCATTTCTATACGACATCGATCCAGTGAAGGCAGCGAGAACGGTGGGAGCCCCAGCATCCTCACGCGGATGCCTAAGCCGCCGAGGCGACCGAAGCTGCTGAACCAGGTGGAGGAGCTGGCGCGCGGTACAGCAGTTGGGGTGTACGGTCAGCAGTGGTAGTACCCCCAGACTGACGGCGGAAGACAGTAGCCAGTTGGCCTACCCTGCAAGCACAGCTGTCCCACAGAGAGAAGGAAGAAGAGGAGAAAGCTCCATCCGAACACATGTTAAAAAAGAAGACATTTTTCTATTTATTTGTTAGCTCATGTTCTGATGTTAAATGTATTGTAATTTCCTTTTTTTTTTTTGTGCGTGTGTGTAAATGTAAAACCATGTTTATTCTTCAGGTAAGATGAGAATATGTCCTCCACTGAATACAGATGGGCTCTACAACCAGTATATGCCACTTGGTGACTAGAGCAAATCAATATGCAAAGTAAGATATGGAAAAAAAATGAACATGCTTAAGACACATAGGTCAGTACTCAGGGGTTTTAACCTCCGCTGGTACAACTCTTAATCAGAATTGTTTACAAACTCTGCCAGATTCCTGGTTTGTTTGGGGTTTTTTTTTTGAGGAATTACAATGAGGACTTCTGCTCTGTGAGTGACAGGCACAGTTTATAATTTCCACAGAAGACGGTTGCCTCATTGATCACTCTCAAGTACCACCTGTATCGCAAACCCTGCTGTTGATTCGGGTACGGAATAACAAGTCAGCAGAAAAGACAGTTATGGGCCCTGCGTGATCAACAGCAGGGAGGCTGAAACACTGACGTGTATTCACATGAATTTGGACCCTATTTCCTTCGTCAGGTCTTTCCTCTGCCTCCTATACTGAAGCTCCCTAAACTCTCACAACCTCTACTCAGGTTTGAAACCAGCATGCCCGTAACACTGCAACAAAGCTCTGCAGCCTTCCAGGCCAACTCAAACGCTACCACCTGAAATGACCATCCTTGTGCTCCAGCCTCGACCGCAGAACCAGTGCCTCTGTACAACACATACTTCTGCGCTGCCTCCAACACCGAGAGCAGAAAGCTAGGCCCAGCTCTAACTTGCGTGATTGCTGGAGACCAGTCAGCGAGGCATGACCCTTCCACCGGCCACCGAGCAGCCGCTGGGCTACCCTAAGGCATGCGATTCTCCCAGCTTAGCCGCACTCTTGTAGTGAGTAGTAGCCTTTCAGATGTATGAAAGGCTGGAGAGTTATGCTGCATGCCACCGCAGTCTCTAGCCCTCGCTGAAGCTGCACTCGCAAGTCAAAAGACATTTTGACTTCACCGTGATTATCCGGCGAGAAAGGTGAGCAAGATCAGACCGAGAGAGCCGCTGAGACTTAATGGGAAACAAACCTAGCAGTAGACTTCACCAGGGCTCTTCTCAATTTTTTATTATTTTAATTAATGTCTACTTGAAATTCTTGATAGTATTTTAATTCCTGTGTTAGAATAAACTGAAAAGTACTTAAATGCCAAGTATTTTTCAAATAAATAATTCATAAGATACTTAAGGCGGTTATATTTAAATGACTTCCAAAATGAATTGTACTAACTTTTTTATGATAGAAATAGATCAGTTTTCAAGAAGATAATCTCCAGAAGATATGACACAAAAAAAATTCCGAGACCTTTTTTTGGGAGCGTTTGCTTGAAATTGGAAGAGGTGATCGTGAGAGAAAGAAACACCTTCTCCCCTAGACCTGACGGACACGGAAGACAATCAACTCGTGCTGGCAACGGCAACACCAACGGGCTCATTCTTGCTGATATTACCGGAAGGAGAAATTTTCTGTTCCTGACTGACTGACGCCTCCTCAGCAGGTCATAGTTTGCATTCACCTCTGCCCATTACCGTAACCGACCTTAAATACCAGACCCCGCCCCACCAGCCTGCTTTAACAAGCTTTGACTCCTGGTTTACTTTCTCTATTCATTTCCATTCTTTGTTAATCAGACTACGCCTCTAAAGTTGCTAACTATAAGAGCGCTCCTTATTCCATCACGTTTATCTATGCTGTCGCACGAACCGATTTCCCACGTTATCTACCTGCACCCAGATTAAAACCACGCGCTCTTTCACCCGGGCTTCGGCAAGCCAGGCCACAGTCATCCTCTCCTATTTTTACCATATTACGTCCAAGCAGAATTTACGATTTGATCTGAGTCACCTTCTGACATTCGCCTTTGGTAGCCATCGGTAAGACCCGATCGCGTAGCGGTTATCTGTTTATTAGAAAAACCCGCTCATCTGGGAAATGAATTATTTCAGCTGGCCGTATTCAATATGAGCTTTGATGTAAACAGTAAATCCTGAGTGTTCAACAACACTAGTTTAGAGACTAATCTAATTACAGGAGGAGAATACAGCCGACCGCATTTCTAAAACCCTGCACAGACCAGTAACAGTTAACGATGATTTGATGGTTTTCTAGGAGTTTGGAACAAACACTTGGCTTTTAGTCTAAGAGCAACGCTGGACGTTTCTGTCTGATGCTTGGGGGATTCAGCCAACTAACAGATACATTTGGTGAAGAATCTCATTCTAGTCATGCCCTCCCTTCCTAATTTCCCTTTTCACTGTTTTGTCGTCTTTGCCTGTTCCTCAGGGAACCGCGTGATTGATAGCCTAATCCAATGACTGTATTACAGCTGCCTCAACTTGGACTCTTTTCCTTATCATTAGCAGTTAGCCTATGGTTAAATTCACAGCTCACTGCTTGGTACAGCCCCTGAGATTTAAGGGTCTGGCCTTTAGAAAATATTTAACATAAAATTGAAATCTTGACATACTGAGAATTCAGTTCTCTGCAAGGCTTCTTTAATTAATCCAATGTACTGTACCATTGTTCTATATGAGGCTGTGACATGGTGAACTGTTACTGAGGCTCACAGAGATGTATAATTCTAAATTAAACACTCGCTCACATGTACCTACGCTGCATTTGTTTCCCGAGTACATGCGCGTGAATGTGGAAATTTAAATTCAATCTGTAACAATAATAAAACACAAACCAATTACACTTCAAGAGTAAAGACTTTTCAGTCATTTCAAGCTCGGAATGAGCTTTTTTCAAAGTAAGAGGGGAAGAAAACACAGCTTTGTTCAAATGCGGTGTGCAAAGACTCATGCTCCATTCTTTTTCCAGGACTCGTTTAATCTTTTGGTGAATGAAATCAATTATGATCATTTTTAATCAACTACAAACGGCACCTGTGCTAAAAGTGCAAAGCGTTTTCTTTCTGGGAAAGAAATTGGCTAAAAAAACCCCCCAACATTAAAAGTGGGAAAAATATGCTTAGTTCTCTGACCTTATCTGGAGAATAATACTTATTTTTAAATAGCTATGGGAAGGATGTAGACCTTGATCTATGCCGTAAACCTTTGCCCTACTTCCAGTCAGTCGATGAGCTGCAAGCTTCTATGAAAATGGCAGCTGAGTCCCAGATGAAAAATTATGCATCTCATAAACTGCTATTCTGCTGAAATGTCAAGCTATGGCAGGGCTGTGCCTCAAACTCAGCGCTTGGCATTTTCCTTCTGTCTGCTTTGTTGCCATGAAGCAAACATGAACAGTGAGGATTTGTGTAGGGCAGGTAGCAGGCGAGCTCCCTGTCAAAAATCTATTATTAGGGCTCTGATCTCTCCCGCACAGACCAGTGACGGCAGAACGCTAAGAGAAATCAGACCGCTGCAAGGACACCACGGAAAACAGAGGACTCTTTGTGAATCCTGACATAATATATGCAAATAAGGGCTTTTAATAGCTGAGCTACACTTAACGGAAATAATAAAACAAAATTCAAATTGTACTGCGGCATGTATTTGTTTTTTACTCCTAGCCCCGCTGTTTTATAAATATATGTTAACGTAAATGGTCTTTAACTCTCGGTAAATATTTATACCAAACAGAAGTGCCTATGCATACACACATTTTGTTTCGTTTCCAGTGATGGGCAGCTTTTCATCCGGTTCTGTTGACCAAAATCCACACTGCACAGTCACCGAGAGAACCGTGATTAAGTGAATGCTTCTGGGTTTTTTTTTCCCCACTTTTCTTTTAATGGTGTGTCATAAAATTAAAAGGCAGCCCATATTATTATAACTTCCATTTTTCCTCTCTCAATATATTGTGTGTATGAATTATAATGAATATATAGAGTTATATGTTGAATCTATAGAGTATATGCCCCTATTAATAATGTCAATTATTCATATAACGTATACATTTTAATTTAACGAAGTAACACCCGCAAAGAGTTCCCTTAAAAGTCACAATTGCTGTCTGACAGTGGGGTTTTTGGTAAAAAGAGACAGCTCCGCTAACTTACCTCGAAAGTAACTGAAATGAACCGTCTCTGCTGGTTTCCAACAATTACACGTTCGCCCATCTAATGACCGAATCTGCTATCCGGGCATATTCCTTCTGACGTCCCTCGTGGTCAGCTAGGAAGTTACAACACCCAACTTTCTGCATCTCTCCTGCTGTGGAAAACATGCAAACGTGCTGGACGACCTATTCTATGTGCAAACAGCGCCAAAATACTACAGAACGCAGTAACTGGATGCAGCGGTAACAGCACAGAGACACGAGGCGTTTGAACGACTGCTGCAAAATACTGCCATATTTTTGCAGCAAAGCATTAAAAGGTTACCTAGCGAGCGCACCGTAGAGAGACTCGCTTTTAAACGAAGATTTTTGCTAAGTCCAGTGTATGGTTTTATAAATTTATCCCCTAAGGATCCGGCTTCCAGACAAAAACAAAGAAACAAACAGATGACAAAGAACAAAAAACCATGGAAATTCAAACAGAAGCTCTGCTCTATTTTGCCTGCAATGGATATCCTATTGTGCTGCAATGTGCTGTGCTTTATAAAACACATCTGGAATGTAGCAGCACAGTATGAAAGCTCACGAAAAAACCTTTATTTTCTAAAAAATTTAAAATACATTTAAAGGAAACATATCTTAGGGAAGCGTGTACCTGCCGACAGTATACTAACACTTCTCTGGGAAACCTGGTATCTTATTCTACTACCTATAAAATACCCGTTTTCAAAATAATTTATACTTACACAGACCAAAACATCTCTTTCAGAGCCAGAGGTCATTATTCGTCATAAGGATATCCACCTCCCCCCAGCATTAGCTTCTTTTTAAGAAACAAATACTCAGCACTGCATGCGTACAGGAAGAATTTGGGGTAAAATCTCAAGTATTCTCTATTCTCAAACCTGAAACACAGCTGGGTCAATTCTAAAAGCCCCTAAAAGTCAAACTGCGCCTCTAACCCTGCAAACATACGTGATAGTTATACAGTTTGGGAAGCCTTATCTTAATTTCAGTATTCTTCTCCCATCAGAAGGGCTTATTTCTGCAACCATATTTTGGAGGCTTCATTAGGACGTTTCCACTTTTTGAGTAATGGGCAGTTCCTGGAAACTTATAAAAAATGGATGAAGACCGGGATCCTCTAAGCACAATGTCCTCTCGCGAAGCGGGGCCACAGAAACCCGTAGGGCTACCACAGCCCTTGGGCTCAGCTGAGGCTCCACGGTGCCAATTAGAAATGAATTTTATCTAGAAAACAACAGTTTGTCAAAATTAAAGTGAAATTTTTCCTGCAAGCATTTTCTGGCACCGGGATAGAGGTAGAAGGTGGAGAAAAACCAGAGAGATTACAGGAGGGTAAACTGGGAATCCAGGGGACCCAGCTGGGACCCCAGGCTCACACCTGGGATTTAAACCTGGCTCTCCCAAGTCAGGCTCATGTGCTGGTCCGCGGGCTGTGCTAGCATGAGCGTGTATCCTGTGAGAGCTGTTTCACTTTGTATTAATAATTCAATATTTGCAGGGAAGAGGCGAGGAGAGAGAGACTAATCCTACAGTCTGGTGGTCAAACACCCACCTGGGATACTGGGATCCTTCCCTGTCAAAACCACCCAACAAACGGGAGGGTAGGAAGGAGGAAACAGCAATGCCTCTTACAGCTTAGCAATTTTCAGCTGATCAAATTAGATCGAAACAGGAAGGTCACCGCCCGAGCGCTGGCTGGGAAGAAAACACTGGCTGTGACAACTCAAAGCTAAATGGGGATTTTAAAGTAATCTCGTTAAGTCTCTCCTTCTTTGAAAGATTTTTTTTAAAAAAACGTTTTAAAAAAACAGAGGCATAAGTCTGTTCTCTAAACATCTCAGGTTAACATTCATGATGTTCATAGACTTTTTTTTAAATTATTTTTTATGTATTGTAGACAAACCATAGGAAACTACCTGCCATTTAGTAATTTAAAAGGAATTAAAAAGAAATTCCCTTTTCAACGTCTCTCTCTTTTCTGGAAAAACAAATGACAATCCCCCTGCATAGGGCTGCAGAAGGCAGATGAGAAGAGGAGGAAAGAGGAGGCCAAGGGGAAGCCGTCCACAGAAAACCTTTCTTCAGTACATGGCCACGAAGGAGCACATTTTCACAGAGTGGAGGACAGGGGAAGACTGTAAGTCAAAATGTCAGGCTGCTGCTAGGACAGGGCATTAACATACTTTCATTATTTGCTCTTTGGCGGAAACCTTCATCAAACTCCGTGGAGTGAGTTTGCACTCACCCGGAGAAGGCAACCCGCACCGTAGGAAGAGACGTGTGGACACAGCGGATTTATAAAGCATACAAGAACGGCTGTCCGTCGAGAGGGGCGACTTCCTTGCGACTAGAGCCTTGCCGCGCTGCCAGCCCCCCCGGCAGAGCGCAGAGGACAGAGCGCGTCGCCCTACGCGACACCAAGGGAGGAATCGTGCCCCCGCTGCCGCTGCGGGCCCCGAGCACAGCAGCTTCTGCTTTTCACTCTCTGAAGCAAAACCACCCTTTCAGCCCAAGCAACCCCTATGCTAGCAGGCAATGCTACTGAAGGGAGAGCTTCCGAGGATTTATGGGTAAAAAGAAGAGGAGAAAAGACAAGCAAGCCCAGAGTGATCTAAAAATCTGTGCCAAGCGAGCACCGTTTCTAGTTCAGAAAAGAACTAAAATCTGTGCAACTGGAAAAAGTCCCGAAAGCGAGATGCAGCTTGGCTATGCCGGTGCCTGCTCTAGGTTTGCACGCTAGAGAACGTGATAAACCAGCTGTGCTTTGGTAAAACACACGGAAAATGGACCCGGCTTATTGCTTCTGCAATAGCGCTGACTTTCGCTTAAAAAATTAATTCTCTCACGAGGAATTCTTTGAAAAAACAACAAGCACTTACTGACTCTATCAGAAAATAAAACAGAACACGAAGTTTAAGCAAAGCGAAATAGAAAACCGGTACTTTACACTATGAAGCCACTTTCATGCCAGGACCACAGAGCGCTTCCCAACAAGCCCGTAGGCATGTAAGCGGAGTTCCTGCCATTTCACAGGCAGGAGAAACAAAGCAGGGAAAGGTCAAGTGTCTGGCCGCAGGCCGCGCGGCTGAGCCCCGGCACGGCCGGGAACAGACCTCAGAAGCACGGCCACCCTGCCCCTTGCTCTGACAAGAGGACACGCTCTCCCATTTGTTTTTTGTCCTCTCGCAAGTGTGCTAGCTCTCCTGATTTAAAGTCGCGTCCCTGCTTTCGTAGATTTTTGCACTGCTACACCCCGATCGCTGAGCAAAGAGTATTGCGAGGCGTTGCGGAGCCTATTGACTTTATTGGCTCTGTGGCTTGCTTGTATGCAGTGAGTCGTGGAACTGAGACCTCGTGACGTCAATTATCAGCAAGAAACCTTTATATATTTGTCTGCAACAATACGCTCTTTCAAAACATAATAAATCGACAGCACTTCCAGTGGTTCTCATATTTTTTCAAATAACCCGATTTGCGTTATTGGTAATGGCGCCTCCTAAAACGACATTTCCTAAAACTTCAGGAAAAAAAATTACATTTTTATTCTTACACGCACACACATATGCATAAAAATAAAAGAAACAAAGAACTTTTCCTCAGGTCCCACTTATAACAGAACCATAAACCACAGAAACGCTGGAACGTCCTCCTCAGAGCTGAGCATCCGGGTGCCGCTGGAATTTACGCTACCTCCATGTTTTAAATTTGTGACATATGAGACACACTTTTCATAATGCAGTCATTTTATAGATTTTATTAGACAGACTTATGGTAGGAAGGAATATTCAGAAATTGCAACTTAAATGAGAAAATGTGAACGGTGTTACTTATATAAAATACTACTGCAATAGTTCTTTTATTAATTTTTAATGCACAGCACCCACTGTGACCTCCTTTATTCTTTTCCTGTCAACATGGCAGGCTAGAGAAATTGAAATGGGCTGTAGCTGTTCTCTTCTTGTTCCCCTCTTCCTCCCATTTTGCATAATATTAAAATATAACATCTTATTGGACTGTCACTGTGAAATAATCATTATGCAATAGGCATAACGATTTTTTCAGATTGTTATCTCTTCCTTGCTTTTCAGCGTCCTCTAAAAAATTCCAAATTCCAGGTAGTTATCTAAGGCAATAAGGCAATTTTCCACTGAATACACGAATCTGAATTAAAGTTTGTAAGTTTGTTTAAAAGGTATCTTTTTGCTACATTTCTTGCGGTTCTCTAAGGATAACACCAGCCACATAAAATGAAGCATTTTTTGTCTGTCTGGTCTCCTCCGATTGTGTTTTTGGGGTGAGGTAGGAGACGGGTCCGATGAAAAAAGTGTTTGACTCGATCAGGAGGATGCTATTACTTCTGTTATGTTTATTTACTGCTGCCTCTATCACCAAGGAGACTAATCTCCATACCGGTGAAGTCAAGAAGCTCACAGTATTGTCTTTGCAGGGCCAAGTTCATGTTGTCACAGCAACAGAGCGCACAGGGTCAACAGATTAATACGTTAGCGCGCCCAGGCGCTGAACTGGAGGTAAAAGTTTGGCTGCCGGTTTTAAAATGATACTGTGAAGCAAGACTTGGAAATACGGCCTACGTGAGACAGTCATGTGTATCTCAGGGAACAGGCTACGGGAATAGGCATATGTTTGCCTAACAGAGTCTTATCGTTTTTACCACAGCGGGAGGAGGACGAAAACAACCTCCTTGGAAGAGGTGCGCTCGGTGGGAAGGCGGGAGGACGGCTGGAGTTGGGGCTATGAAACATACACTGCATTTGGATTGTTGATATTTCCCCCTGCGATGCCCTTTCATTAGCCTCTGTCTAACGTGAGGCCTGACAATTGTGACAGAATGAAAAATTTGAGGAAAAGCGAAGGTCGCGAGAGAGGAGATTTCCTTCCCTCTCCAGTGACCCTATCACAGTATTCTGATGCAGCGCTTTACCATTAAGGAAAGGGCAACCCAAGAGCCTTCACACTTAATCTGTTCCATCTGTCATGACCATTATAAACATTGACCAGCAGTGAGCTTTAAGGACTCGGTGCGACTGCAGACATGATATTCTCGCCCGCTACAAGGACCTCCCGATGTTTCGAAAGCCTCCAAGGAAGTACCACGCGTCAAAAAGGGCAACACCTACCTGACACGCCACCATATGTGGTCCTCAGCGCTCCACCAACTGCTGGCCAAGGTGTGCTGTCTGCTTTCAGTCCCATCAGTCCTGACACGGTGTTGGTGGCTGTAACACCATCTGCGCCACCTGTGAAAGAAAAGGTCAGCCACCTTTTGTTAAATCATGTGTATGAGAACGAGAGAGGAGAAAAATGCAGCAGAAAAACCGAGACTGTGAAATAACTAAAAATTCAAATAAACGGCTGAAGACAGAAGGCAACAAACTGAAAGGGGATGCGCAGGAGCGCCCTTAAGACCAATGCTGGGCTGATAAATTCAACGCTAGCTTCAAGGCAGACCACATCAGCCGAAAGGGCCGTAAGGGCTATGAAGACGGCATGTGGGGAGCCCTGGGGCTGACAGGCAGATCTCTGCCCTGCAGCTGTGTGGGACTGACCCTGCTACAGTGGCTGTTCGACACCCGGAGGTGCCCCGGGCACTGGGGTCACCTCCTCCAAGCTGGTGACACCAGCTCTGCACTGACGCAGCCAGCCCGTATTCTTGTTTCTCGTTGTGGGGAGCAAGATGACGTGAAAGACGCAACAGAGAAGCGATGACCGCGGTTCTAAGCAGTGGGTTAACACACCTACTTGCAAACTGATTTCCTGCCACGTTGTACTTTCAGCTCTAAAGAAAAAAATAAAAATATACATATACACCTTCAAATGGTGTATTTCTGTTTTCTCAGGACACACACGCACCGTTTTTCACTACTAGACACAGGAATAGGGGAATTTACAGTGTATCATAAATGTATAAATATGATAGAAATAGGAGCGTGCGGACAAACACACACAAAAATATTAGATTTACTGTTAACAGTCTAATATAGTTTTCTTCATATATCGCTATATTCTAGAAGCATGGGCAAAATTAGGAAGCCTTTAATCGGCGTCCTTATTCTAAATATATCAAATAAACTATTTTCATGTTAGTTTCTGTTATTATTTGTTATTATTCAATCAACTCCCCTACTTTCCCCCATCCAGCAAATTAGCAAATCTGCACAGCTTGTGCGCTGGAGCCGGTTACCTTCCTGCGCAGCCATCGCAATATTCACAATATCGGTGACATTTGGGGTCAGCTTGGCAAAGAAAGGGACCCGAACAGCTTGTCTAACCCAGCGACAGATGTTCCGTACCAGCTCTGGATCCTGTTCAAATAGGTCAGATAAATATAGAACATAATTAAAAGTAATATGAACAAAAGGTATACCAAGGAAATAGAAAACTTTGCTGTAAGTGGCTGTGCTGCGGTTTTGTGAAATTACACGTCATCTCATTAGGTAACTTATTTCAGACACATCGAGCAACTGCAAATCCATTATAGAAAGGTTAGTTCATGAAAAAAGGAAAATTTGCTTCCCCCCCACCCCAAACAGACAAAGATATCATAAAATGTTCCCTTCCCAGAGAGGGGAAAATAGCAATTTGGATGACAGAGACTTTTTTTTACCCATTTATTTTAAAAATTACTTTTCAGTTTTAATGACTCACTCTACGAAAGGTATATTGAAAATTACCGGCATCGTATAAAATAATGTGAACCTGAAGCACTGGCTGATCATGCCTTGCTCAGAGCGAGGACGGGCTGAGGTTGCAGGGCTATCACACCGCAATTCAGCGTTTCTGAACCCTCCTCTGACTTCAGAGAATAACTTGGGATGGCCGTAGTGTAAATGAAAGATCAAAATCTTCTCTGTTAAAGCCAGAAATCGAAAACTTCAAGTGTTGGCTTTTCACGATTTCCAGGCATTTTCTTCCCTTACGGAACGCGTCTCATGTAGACAGTAATCAACTACCCTTTCCACTGAAAACAGCTCACTGGAACTAACATTCCGCCTCTGCCACATATAACGGTTATTGTTCAATATAGCTCTTAGGGTATGGATTGTTGGGTTTTTTTTTCTGTTGGCTGTCGATAATGCTCTTCAACAAATACCTTAAAATTTGCAATACTGATGCATGTAGAACACGGTGCGTGATCTGGTTAAAAACTGAACGGTGCTACTACAAGGTTTAGTACAAGTATAACCCGTGAGCAGGCTAATTGGTAACGCAGCAATTCTTTACGTTCACTACATCTTTATCACTCTCTCAGAAAATGAAGTCTGTCGTATATGAATAATTTTCTCCCACTCGGATATTGTAAAAACTCAGAAAACTGAAAACGGGATGAGCCTAAATCAAGTTTGGTTTAAAGCAATCCAGTGGACGCCAAGGTTCTCAGCCTAGCGAGCACACGGGAAATATCCCCTTGTTCTTTTTTTCTTTTTACTGCAATGGTTAAACACAAACAAAAAAAACCCACAGGCTGCGTTCCTGGAAAGTACACAGTGCTTGACATGAATAGTAAAACCCTGAGACTTAGCTGTGCCATTCCAATAAAAACAGTGATCTCCCCGCCCATGCAGCTGCCATGAAATATGTATGAACGCTGCACTGGCAGTATGAAAGTAGTCGCATCTTTGACTTTCATTCCTGTCTTGAATTTCCTTGAGGCCCAATGCAGAAATGAGAGGCCCTCCAGAAGATATGAATTGTATATCCTTTATGTTAATTCTTCTCCTTCGAAATCCTTGTAATAAAGTTCAGAATGTTGGCACCACGTAAACTCATTACGCTGACTTCGTAGCGCTTACAGTGCCGCCATAAAAAGTCTTACTCAAACACACTAACGCTTTAAAAAAATACAATTATTTGAATCCACGTTGACTGACTGACTGGGAGATCGCTTTCGTTCGTATAAACCCAATTTCCATTACCTAAGACAATTTAACTAGTGCGTCTTTCTTAAGAAATAATAATTTGACCTTTTCCCCCCCCTTAGTTTTCCTTCAGTTCCGCTTCTTCCACACCAAGCTTAATGCAACGAATGCAATGGAATGGTCTTCGGTTTCTCAAGCTAGTAAACACTTTAAATATCTGATTGCACAGCACATGTTTAGACAAAGCCCGTTTGAAAGGCCCCAAGACTTGCACCAGTCTTGGAAACCCGCCCATTTTCAGTACCCAAAACCCCACAGGTAACCGAATAGGAAAATGGTTGGAAAACTCAACTGAAGGAGGTGCAATCTTTGGTTTTACTTCACTAAATATTCCAAGGAAAAAACAGGAATGTTTAGTGAGGAAACAAGGAAGAAATGAAGAAACCAGCGAACACGGTGCTTTGCTGCATAGTGAGGCAGTCACTGATAGGAATTGGAAAGGTGTTGAATTTTATACAAAAAATTAGAATTTCCATGAAATTTGACATTTTTGGATTGAAACAGGTATTTCTAAAGCTGATTTTTTTTCCCCCCCATAACCTTTTATCTAGTTCACTTGCTCCTGAAATAAATATCATATAAAGAGAATGCTGGATACCTTAAAAACAAATTCCCTGTGCCACCCCCAGAACACACGCGCATGCGATGGATCTCGCCGCTTCCCTTTCCAGTGCGAGTCCTGCGGTGGGGCTCTACGGGAGCACCCGGCTGATCGGCCCTCCCTCCGTGGGGTCTGCCCCCAGCTCCCTCCTGCTCAGGTTCCTCCCGGCGCGGCGGCCAACGTCAGCGAGCCGCCAGTGCTCGCCCTCGCTCCCCTTGCGGAGCGACACTGCACGTGGCCGGCGGCCACAGCCACTACGCGCCCGAGCTCCCCTGCTGCCGGAACGGGTCCGACGCCGTGAAGCCACCGCTTTTAGGCTCTACAGGCAACTAACGTCTTCTCAAAGGGGAGTAATATCCCCACCTGTTTTTATCTGTAATGTCACATTTTTGTCTTTAGATGAAGAAAAAGTTATTCGTTCATTTATAACATTCACCATTTCCTACTGCATTTGCACCGAGGACTTGGAAAAACGCATCGTAAGCCATCAGATGGTTGAAACCAGAAGAGATTCATGTCACTGGACAGCTAGTTTTTGTATGGAGCGAACGAACTACATTTCTATAATCCCGGGGAGGTTCGCTGGATGGTGGTGTACAACCTCTCCGCTGAAGCCTGCCTTTGGACTGAGAACTATTTGCAGAGAGCACACAAGAGCACAACTTCTGAGAAAGATTTAAGTGATTAAAACCAAAGATTTCACTTCTAAGTGCAGCCAGGGACTACAGAAATTATCCCAATTTGAAATGCAGTTCAAAATTTAAGATTCCCGAGACCGTTAATTTATCATTTTCAACAAAGTTTTAAACTCAGGTGCAAATTTAACGAGGCGAGCAGCCTGGTACCAAAAACGAGATTTAAAGATGCTATGCACAGGCTTCATTTTGCCGATTCAGGGCCTCCCATCTACTTGGATTTCTGAGAGATTGACCCCAATTTTCAAATTGCATTGACTGATTCTTAGCAGAGATTTGATTTATAAAACATCCAAGGATTAGCATATAACTTGTAAGAGAATGAATCTTGAGGCCTGTAAATCATGTTACAAAAAAATACCCGTCACTACTAACACAACGTAAGTATCTTTTTTTTTTTATGCCAATCCAACTTTATGAGAGTGCCCGCGGCTTTTATCGTGGATAAGGTGGTTGATGAAGCCTGTGTGGTTAAGAAATGTTTTCTAGATGGCTTGATACGTAAAATGTTACTAGCTGAAAAAAACAGCTGGGCATTTACATTCCCCAAATCAACAACACGAACTAACTAAAACGTTATTCTGCTTAACGTAGTACAGGATTTTAATGCTTTTGGTTCAAAGTCTACCCCGTTGCTATAAGTTATCTCTTCTACACGTAACTAGGTTTGTTGGTTCTCTCATTAACGATGATACAGCATAATTTTGCTCTGTGTGTCAATCCAGAAGAACGAACAAATGCTTCAATGGACCGTAACATCCGTCGGTAGCACCCTGCATTTATCTGCTGTATTTTTTTTTTTTCTTACAAACAAACACCATCTAAATAAAAGCTTGGTGAAATTATCATCCGCTAAAACATAATATTGATTCACGCGCTGTACCTACAGGAATCTGTAGGTAATTTAATACCATCTAAAGCCTCTTTTGGTATGAGGTGTACATCAGTGTGTCTTCTGCTTTCCTGTGCTTAAATCAAATATTGCTTGTTTATTCCAAAGGCACGGGAGATTTGAATGTTGCAGGGGTTGTCTTTTTACTTCCCTAAGCAGCAGTACAGAACCACTTCCCTGAATATTCATTACAGCCTTGGGCTAGATGGAGCTTTTAATCCTAACTACTCATTGCCAATGGGTAGATAGACTAGAGGAAAACCAACTATTCGCCTTTTTTTTCTACGTGATCACATGATAAGCTTAACTACAACCATAACTATAAGAATCAGTACTCAGAAATTAAAGCAGCAAGTTGTCCGCTGATGCATTTGGCACTGGTAATGAGACGGATCCCACGTCCTGTCACCCCCAAGGCAGAGACGTCCTGCCTGTTCAAAAGGGAGCGTGAAAATGCTGCGCACAGAGTAGGTCACCTCTCCTTGTGTTTCATGCAAAGGAACAGAACCATGAAGGGATTACCACAGAAACGCCTGGCTGTAGGTTTCTGGAAATTTTGGAAATCTTTACTATGACCTATTTTCAGTATTCTTGCAGGCTCCTCATTTTCACACTATCCTGTTCCTGCCCAATCTTTATACTGTATCCAGAACACCTCTCGGAGGTGGGGAAGTACAGTTGTACCTGTTTAATAAGTGGAGAGAGGGGAGTCAGGCAGGGGCATCTCCTCAAACTCACCTTGTTTTGCTGCCCAGTTTTCGCTAAGTCATTTGCATAAGGATCTGAAAAGGTTTGTCTGGCAGAAAACTGCACTTGAGTCTTCAGAACACCTTAAAGCATGAGATATTTTCCATACTAACAAAAGAAACATTTTTAATACTTGAACTGAATCAGTTTTTCAGAGTATTTGAATAATGCAAAAGACAGAAACGCAGCTACTTTAGGGTAACAAACATGCTTTTCTTAACTACGCAAACAGTCCTCGGGAAGCACGTATGTGCGACTGTACATACATATGTAGGTGTGCATACATAAAGACTACAAATGTCAGTCTGAAAGATGCCACAAAAACAAACCTGTCACAGAATTTCCCCCAAGACCGTCAGAAGGAAGGCTACCTACCGCTCAGCAGAGCAAACGGCCCGCAGCACGCCGTCGTCGGCCCATCCCCGATCACTGTAACGGCGGCGGTTCCGCCTCACTGAGAGCGGCTGTGGAAAGTACAAAACCACAGCTCCTCTTGGACAGAACCCGGGTGTATGAAGGCTTTCTTACGTAGGACTACTGGAGCTACCGTTGCAGGTCACGCTGGTGATTTGTGCCGGTCCGTTATCCTGACTGCGATGACGGGGAGCTCTAGTTGGCACAGAGAATATTGCAAGAGCCATTAGGACCTTGCACGGCAAGTCCTTAAAATCTCATTTACCGCTGACTACAACGACCTAAACAACAAAGTTTCAGAAATTAAAATACTTTATTCTATTTAATGCAAGCGTAAGTCTGATCTTCCTCATAAACCTCAGGCCTTTGATGGCCACAAAACTATTCTCGTTTATCTCTCTTGCCGATGAGTTTCATGGCTGAGTCATGCGTTATGTCAACGTGTTTGCAATTTTAAATACCGATACTAAGTTACAGAGGACTTATTTTGTCTTTGTATTAATTTAATACCCATGGAGCTGACGTGGGGTTCCTTAGATATGGCTAGTAGGCAAGTGGCACCAGGAGTCCCTCACCAGGGCATTCTTCTGGTGGCAGATTTTCTTTCTGTACTGCCTCTTCAGGAAAAATCTTGCAGCCCCCTTACATCTATTATCATTGGAGGAAGTTTTATATAAAAAAAATGTTCTGCCATTAACTTCCTCGTTCTGCACAGTAGATACATTTTCCAAAATAGTATGGAGAGCTATGGGGAAAGGAGGGAGCGCTTTTATGTTCAGGAATAATGTAGCCTAAGAAAAGTGAGAACTTGCAAGATTTGGCTTTTAAATTTAATCCATGGACTATTCTCACTTTACTGTTTCATTCAACAATAGTCTACAAGGGAAGAGTTAAACCTGTCCTCAGTCAAACTGCTGTCCGGGAGCCCACGAGGGCTCAGATGCACCTTCATCTGAAAAACAAGGAAGGAGAAAATAGCCTTCCGCCATCTGCAGACAGCCTCCATGCAACGGGCGGGCTTTCTTCCAGGCCGTGCTACCCTTCCCTTGCGACCATTACAGCGGCGCTACCGCCACCACCTGCGGTGCCGGCAGGCACGGGCACGGTACGTTCGAAGCAGCTTTAGCAAGTGAGTAATGATCATTTCTATAGATTTCCTCACCGATTCAATCCACTCCGCCGGCTCAACATGTAGGTCTGGACCTGCACCTTTTACAGAGGTCCCGCAGGCGTCCTGAGGACTTGTTAGCCTGACGAGCTGTTAGTTGAAATGCTTTTTACAGGTGGCTATCACATATTTCTTTTCCAGATCAAACATGGATCCAGAAATCCATTAGGAAATCAGAATGTCAATAAAAAATAATCAAATTTTCTCTCTGTGTGTGAAGAGCTTCTCTTTTGCTATTCCTTCAAATGCGAAGAAAAAGTAGAAGTATGGGAATTTTAGCTTAAAGCATTGCAAATTGATATCTTTAGCATTCACCTTTTTTTTTTTTTTCATATTACTATTGATCTTTTTCCACAGCTATCTTTTTTCTCTCCTCCTGTGAGACGCCCAACATCACCTTCATAAAACTGCCTATCTCTAAACCTACCCAAGATTTCCACAGCACCTAAGCACAGAATTGCAGTCAATCACAACAGCAAGGCAGACACCGTTTCCGACCCTCGCGGCTAGCTTTACTGTCTTCTCGCATGCTAGAAAGGGGCAGTTTAGGTTGTGCATTTGTCCCATTTCAAACATAATTAAAGCTAACAATTTGTTTAAAGCCTGTCAAATTAAGGGAAGGATTTCCCAGCGTAGAAGACAAATAACTCTCTACTCCTCATCTGGAGTAAAAAAAAAAATGCTTCCTCATTTCTCAGGAAATTTGACAGCTGTTGGTCAACATCTATTGACCGCAGCTGTCAAAAAGAAAGAAATGAGGCAGTTTAACCTAAGGCAGGAGTAACAGTTTTCACAGCTGCATGTGAAGCTATCTAGATAAATTAAGAAAAATTTCAAATAATGCCTAAATGACTTCAGAGGCTTTGGGTCAGCCTGGTCAACCCCACCAAACTGTAGCTGCTGGATGAGAGCTTATATCCCTCCAGCCAGAATTTATGACAGGACGTGATGTGAAACCAACGCCACAAAATATATATAAATATATACAACAGTATGTGAACTCAGGACTATTTTCCTTACTGCCCTGCCTTCTGGCGCGAGATCCAGAGTGTACCGAAGGGAGCGGAAGCCTGTTCCATTGGTTTAGCAAAAATATTTACTTCAAAATCTCATTAGACATCTTCAATAAAATGGGACAGGAAAATCCTATTCAGGATAAAAATTCAAAAATGCCCATAAATGGATAATTTCATATTTTGTTCTGGGAGGATCAAAATGTTTCATTCCAGCTCAGGCTTTCAGCTTTTATTAACTTGCACTCTGAAACAAGAGGTTTCAAAATGAATTTGGGGTTGTAGGGGTTTACTTTGGGGAAGAATTTCTAAAAGATCAGAGTTTACCATGGGAAGAATTGAGCAAGGCCCACGTAGTTACCATGTAGCTACACTACCATAGCAACAATATGTGGTGTGGCTATTGCTCACTGGTTTAATTCAAGGATATACTTATTTTCTACTCTCTTACATACTCTAAAATGTTCCTGTTTCTTAAAAAAAAAAAATAATTTAAAAGTCTGGTGGGTAAAGCAAGACATTTGTTTTACTTCTATGTAATGTGTTCTCTTTAGAATTTGAACAAAACCTGTAATATTTTTAAACAGAAGAGATGTCATATGGCTTACATAACTACGCATGTACTACCAGTGAAACAAGCACAGTTCTGCTTACAAAATACTGCAGATAAAGACGTAGAAGTATAGCTTGGAAAATCTCCGGTATCTTTTACAGACTACATTCTTTCTTTTTGTTATAGTCTTTTCACTCAGGCAAAACGATTACCATTCAAAGACCATGTAAGGACTATACGTTTTTTATTTTAATCTATTATTTCTTTTTCATATATATTTATAGGGAGCAGTGACTTCCCATTTTCAGATGGTTTTGCCAAAGTAAAAATCCAAGCAAGAGCCTGGTGGCTTGATTCAACTTTTTTTTTTTTCTTATTTCCTGTGGGAAATGATAAGAACTAACAAACCCCTGTCACCTAGCTCTGCTCTTAGATGCTAGGCTTTATTACTTTAAAGTAAAGCTGAAAACATGGTGTCATGATTTGATCAGCTGCTGTTCAGATCAGTCGCTTCAAGTTCCACTTGGGGGAGCCTGATTGAGATTCTCCTTTACTTCCAGTGATACCAGTGTGTCACCGGACAAAATCAAGTCGCTCTGGATTAGGTCCAGGCTTTGGTCATGGCTGAGCTGAGAAGCCAAAGCTCTGAGACCCAGCCCATAGTGGGAGAGATAACAGCTGGTATTGAGAACAGCCAACATGAGACTGTGACACTACTGGGGTTCCTGCTTCTCACAGTTAGGCTACTTTGAAAATCTCTAAAAAGAAAGTCCTGCTCATAAAAGAAAAAAAAAAGGAATTTAAAAAATTAATAATGTTTAACCAAATAAACCTTAAAAGACTCATAAAAGGTTTTCGCGGAATCAGAATATCTTAATAAATTTCAATTTTAGCAGATCCCCATCTCCCTCTTCTTTGTTACTCTCCTTTGGTATCACAGTCACTCTTTCTCCCTTCTCCAGCTCCACAATTAGAGCCTTTGAAAGATGTTAAAAGCACAAGACAAATAGCCTTTGATCACCTCTCTCTATTCCAAATGAAAAAATGGGAACGATAAGTTGCTACAGCATTCCCTGACTGCAGTACGCTGCCGGAGCAGCACAAACGCATGATGCTTAACAGCACATTTTAAAATATCCCCAAAACCAACACCCCAAAGCTTTTTAACATACCACATCTAATAGCCGCCAGTATTAACCCAGGTCACTATCCAAACCCAAGAATACATTTATCGAAGCGCTGCGTGGGAGATCCGCTTTGGACACCTTATTAGCACTGTGGCACTCCTACAGCACTTCTCTGATAATGTCGCACCTAACGGCTGAAAAGCTAACCAACATGAAGACAAGGTCAAAAGTGAGCTGGAAAATTTTGATTGACCGTTACACAAAATACAAAACACAGATTTGTGTTGGGAGTTAGAGCAAACGATAAGGGGGATGTCAAGATCAAGCAGAACTGAGACTTGAAAGGTTTGTGGCTGTCTTTAGTCAGCTGCAATTACTCCCTTTTTCAGATCACATAAAAGCTTTTTGTTTTCTCCCCAGCACTAAAAGAAAAACAACTGGATTTAGTTTGAAAACGGAGTCCTCTCTCTGAATAGGTGGTCGAACCATAACGTTTGCCTTTATTCCAAATTTGTTTCGTTTTAATTTAAAATATTAATCTAAGCAACCAGAAGAAACACCACTGTTAGAAAACTTTCTGTTTTTAAATTAACTATAAGGCTTTTTTAAAAATTGCTATACGATAGGAAAAACTCTACGTTGCGTTGACGTAGGTCAGTTAAAACTGCAGCAATCACAATTTTCACCTATTGACTTTAATGCAACATTAAAGGAGTCAGACACAACCGTTATTTCCTTTGGTTATCAGAATAAAGGTTAGTAATGGTTGGCCTGAAAGGGTGAAGCACAGATTGCTGGTTCAAATTAGCCAATCATTTGTTCCGATACCAACTGGGCCTAAACATTCCAAGTGAGAAATGGGAAACCGCACGTGTACATCTTACAAACTTCTTGGAGACACTAACTGGAGAGGTTTATTTATCAGCAGCATCGGCACATATAAAGCGTTGACTACTAAAAACGCCTTTTTACCCCTGCCAGAACAAAACATTTTATCTTGGTCGTTTCTAGCCAGCCAAAATAACGTTTCTCATACCACTGTAAAAAAGTGGTACGCAGCATGATTAAACAATATTTCAGCCCTTTAGTTCATGCAGAGGTTACCTGCTGGAAGGTACAAAGGTCTGATTAGGTTTACGTCATTACAAATAATATTTGAAAGGGAAGCACAGAACTCGAATATATGAGTGTTGCAGCTACAAACAGCTTCGTCCTGTGGTCAGGAAGGCAAACTCTCAGCCCTTTCCTACAATAGAGGCAGAAAATACCAAAGAATTGAAGAAACCACAAACTTTTGAAACCGCCAGACTAAGGAACTGAAAACCTATGCTCTGAGAAAGATTTCCCACTCAGTCTTACGATGATCACACAGGCCCGCGTTCAGAGTTGGTCTACTGAAAAGAGCAAACCTCCCAGCACACCGACTAACTTGACTAGGAGGTGAGGCAAAATTAAAAAAGTATGAGCCTAGTCCTAAAAATTCTCGTGTAGGCAGCGAAGAGACCAGTTAACACACATAAATTAACTTTATCGAATGATGGCATAAAACTGAAACCAGAAAAAGAAAAAGCTATTAATGTGCACTGCGTAGTTAACTTTTATTGTGCACCAGGATGAACAATCTTATTTTATTTTACCTGCACAGAGATACTTGTTGCTGATCGTTTCCTTTCCAATAAATCCTCTTTACCATACATCATCAGCACGAACAACTGCAACACCTTACACTGCAACCACATATCCAAAGGCAAAGCAATCCGCAGGATCTCTACGTTTAACCCAAACGTTTAACCATGTAAACCACGGAAATATGCTTGCCTGAGCTTTCTACATTTCCATTTTCTGAAAGCTTCTCAGTGCATTAAAATCCACCGCAAGAATAAGTACAGGTTGCCATTTGGTTTTAAAAAACAATCATGATTTTCTTTCATTCTGGGAAGCCCTCGCTATATACTCAATCATACTTAGGCTACTGAAGTGTCATTAAAACAGCCCAAATCTTTTTCTTTTTTAAACAGCGGCAGGTCACTGGTATTTTGCCCGAACTGACCTCCTTTGTGACACATGTCATCCATAACGTGACTTCCAGCTGAAATGCTTCCATCATAGCGAGACTGAAAATAAGGTTATGCCCAACGTGCTTTCACGTCTTCATGAATTTCAAGGAAACAAAATAGCTTTTATGTTTTCTAAGAAAATCCATTCTCTAGAGAGTGCTTTCCATACATAAATGAAAAGTCACCGCACATAAACAGTATTTAAAACCTTATTAACAACCACACCATGCCATTAAAAAGTTTCAACAGGTCGGTAGCGCTGTTAACATTACTGTCCTATTTAGAATCCCTTTTAATTTTCTGTTTTGTCTGAGAAATTCCATTAAAAATCCTTCAAAGCAATAACAGTGGATTAAATGTTGTCAAACCACAATGTAAAATCACAGAACGGTGTTCTGACGATGAAGTTATTAAATGTTGTATCTTAATTTATTTCTTCTCAAGTGTATGAAAAACAGAATTCTTAAGACAAAATACCAATTAACTGTCGTGCCTCATTATTAAGTATAATAATACAAAAAATAGAACACACGAGCACATAAAGGACATATGGACCTGAAGACATGGAAGAAATCCATTGAAATCATGACATTTAATCACACCTGAATCCTGTGAGGGCAACACAAAAGGAAATGAATCCTCAGGTACTGGAGGAAGGTGAATGGTGTCATCAACCGGGAGCGACCACATCGTGAGCAAGCTTTTTCCCATCAGATTTACAGTAAAATAGCTCATGAGTCGATGGTTACTTTGAAAGCAACTCAGCAAAGGGTTTACTTTATGAGCAGGGTTTTAAAGGAGGAGGGAGTAGAAAGAGAAAGGGAAGAGACACACATGAAACCAGGGAAGTTGAAAATATCGTCCAGAGAGATTAAAACAACACATCTGAACTATCACAAAGGACGACATGTGGCCAGGATCAGTGCAGGAGCCAGGAACATCAGCCCACAAAACACATCTCCTGGCCTGCGAACATCCCCGTGCTTAGATCTCCGTTTGCAGGAGCTGGAGGTGGCCGTCAGCGGCACCCCTTCTCCCTGCGCGACCCCAACGCCCTCCCAGCAGCACGGCACCCAGTGCAGCACACCTCTGCGCACGCAGAGCAACACCATCGCTGCCTGAACCAGGGGATGCCTGTTTCTGAGGGGCCTGCGCCTTGCGACCGAATGGCCTGCGTCTGCCTGAGCTTTCTCCTCGGCTGGACTATTATGGGTCCTGTTCATATCACAGAATCCCAGAATCCCAGCCTGGCGGGGGTTGGCAGGGCCTTCTGGAGCTCACCCCGTCCCACCCCTGCTGGAGCAGGCACCCCCAGAGCAGGGGCACAGGGCCGCGTCCAGGCGGGGGGTGAATGTCTCCAGGGAAGGGACCCCACAGCCTCTCTGGGCAGCCTGTGCCCCTGCTCTGGCACCCGCACAGGGAAGGGGTTTGTCCTCATCTTCAGGGGGAACTTCCCGTGTTCCAGCTTGTGCCCGTCGCCCCTTGGCCTGGCGTTGGGCACCACTGAAAAGAGCCCGGCCCCATCGCCCTGACACCCGCCCTTCAGATATTTATAGGCACTGATGAGATCCCCCCTCAGCCTTCTCTTCTCCAGGCTGAACCAACCCAGGTCTCTCAGCCTTTCCTCACAAGGGAGATGCTCCAGCCCCTGATCCCCTTGGCAGCTCTGCGCTGGACTCTCTCCAGCAGTTCCCTGTCAGTCTGGAACTGGGGGGCCCAGAACTGGCCGCAGCCCCCCAGATGTGGCCTCAGTGGGGCAGAGCAGAGGGGGAGGAGAACCTCCCTCGCCCTGCTGGCCTCGCTCCTTTTCATGCAGCCCAGGACACGGTTGGCCTTCTTGGCCAACCAGCCTGGGCGGCAGACAACTTCCCTCCCCTACCCCGCTGCCTAGTTTTATGAAACTTGCAAAAATTCACTATCTTTGAAACAGTTTCAACTCTGAGAAAGATGACTGAAACAGGTCATTTGGTTGAAACATGCCCCAAAGCGACAGAGGGCACTGACAGACACGAGGACAGTGAGATCAGCCAAGAGTTACCTTCCCAACCTCCTTCCCTTCCCAGCCAAAACAGATGACAGTGGCCGATGCAAGAGAACCACAAGACGCATAAATCCTGGAACTCCACTGCAAACACCAGCACAAACCTCACTTCGATTTTACTGGTTTATACTGGATTTTGGGTGCCGATGCTCCCACTGCTGCTTCAGCACAGCGTAGCACCACCCTGCCGTACTTTGCATTAATTTGTTGCAGTAACTGATACAAAAGAGGAGAGAACTAATACTGCCTGCAGGACTCAATGAATTATACTTAACCAGCATATTATTGTAGGGTGATAGTAGAATGCCACATGAACACAGATATAATCAAATCCTGTTTGGGGCATCATTTATTTAAAATACTTCAAGCTCCTTGCTGGCAGAGCAACAGCGAATTAGCATGCTATGCTGTGTGCTTCAATTAAAAAGCAGCCTCATCTTTCCTATTTCCAAGGTACAGCAGAGCAAATCTAATTGTGCCATGCAGCCAGTTCTCATCTTCGCAGGGTAACCAGGGCTTTGGGGTTTTGTTTTTTTCTTTTTGTTTTTAACACATTTGTCTTCCTCTGAATGAGGCAATGTGGGCTTTTATGAAACTTGCTTCCTAATTGCAGGCAATAAACATGAACACAGCCAGCAGCAGAGGCTGTAGCAAGTACAGTTTAAGTAAAATGAAAATAAAGGTAAGAAAAGAACCACAAAGCACGTCCATTTTACATATATCTGAATAGTTAAACCACCAGGATGTGGATTTCGGTGCTCACAAGAGACATACATGCCTCCTTCAATATAAACTAAGAAAAAGCAAACAATCCCCTAAACCTATAGCTTAAATGCTGAGATAGGCAAAGATATTTTTTTTATATATTTTGGAGGTTAGAAAGTATGACTAATTAATGAGAAATATTTATGAGCCAGGATGTTATTAACTTTTAAAATATTTGCTTATAGCATAAAGAATCTCTGTTCTTGCACTTAGGCTGAGATCTCTGAATATGAGATTTGCCTTTTTTTAAAAGTGCGAAAGCATCCTCTGTGCTTTGGAAATTTAACTGAAGCATTGCTTTCGACTTGAGATCTCCCTGTCGTACTGATCATCTCACTCCACGTGAGCAGGTGAGTCCTCGTGCTTCCTTTTACCCACGACTCACCTCCCGTCTCTGGTACAAACCATGCAGTACCTTTGGGTAGAAATTGAGCCAGGTGAACCCACGGACTCACAGAAACGTTTCTCCGAGAGCGCTTCTGGAGGGCAGCCCGGCCAAGCTCCTGCTCTGAGTGGGACCGGCGCCAACACCAGTTGAGGCTGGCCATGGCTTTGCCTGCCTGAGCCCTGAAAACTCCAGAGGCGAGGAGTACCCAGCCCCGCTAGACAACATGCTCCTGTACTGCATCGCCTTCTCCATGAATTTTTTTCCCCGATGTCCAACCAGAAACGTTCAGTCTGCAGTTTGTGGCCGTTGCCCCTTGCTGTATGATCTGACATACAGAGAATCACCTTTCCCTCTTTGTAACTGCTCCTCCAGCACCTTTGTTACTACCTTTCAAGCAGCCGTAGGCTGCTCTTCTCTTCCCTCCGTTGCTTTTCACTCCCCATTGGGCCAAGGAGGCCCACTGGTATTTCTGAAGACTTTGGATATCACTCGTCCTAGTCGGTCTCATTCTAGGTATACGCACTTTGCACTTACTAGTCCTGGGGTTCCATCTGGACAACAAAGAATGACACAAAACTTAGCAGGAATGCAAAAATAAAACCCAGATTATGGACTCAATTCAACGACTTATCCGTTCTTACTAAAGCAACTGGAGAGACTTGTTGACTTTTGGACCAAAACCAAAAAGCCAAACGTTTAAATTTGTTGACTTCATGTCACAATAATGGTCCGGAACATTTAATGCCACTTTTTAGAAGATAAGCTTAAGAAAAAAACAATTAAAACATCTTTGCAGAGTTTCCAGTGACGAGACAAAAAGTGCACCACAAACACCACACCACAAGTGAGATATTGAAACGCGGGTGCTACCATTTCAGACGTTTGATTTATTATTGTCATAATTTTATGCTATAATGACTACAGTAATGAACTATAGTGCGAAAAGAAAACTGTAATTTTTTTAATAATCTGCCCTTCACCACATTGTCTTCATGTTTACCATTAAATGTTTTGTACGCTTATGTTATCTGAGTCGAAGAAAATCTGAGCATTAGTGCTGTTAAACCTAATGATGGAAATTGTATTACGATTTTTAATGATATCCAACTTTTATACAGTTGCAGATCGTTATGAAAGAATACAAACCTTAACTTTGTTATCATTAATCAGCATTAGTAAATATAATTGACATTTTATACAGAACCAGCTTTAAGTAACTTATTGGCAGCAATACAGATGCCTCTTAATATTACCCTCTGGCTAGCTACGCTGTTTGGGCGCCAGAGTGTCTGCACTAATGACTTAGAATTAAAATCAAATAAAAGCTAAGAACTGTAATTCAGTATAAAACAAACAGCTATTCTTAGTACCAACTCTTCATACATATAATTTGGATATAGCTGGAATTTTTAAAATTTACAGTGCGTATAAACCAGTGGAAGTGTTTGAGAGTAGATAACAAAATAGGACAGAGAAAAAACAAATCTGATGTTCCCAGATTTCTACACTTACCCTTAGGCACACCGTAGGAATTGAAATGAGGAGAAAAAGTAGACAGTGTAATTAACCTTTCCTTTCCCTTTTTTTTTTTTTTTTAAACAGCAACAACAAAAAAAGGCAGAACATTTTAGACCTTATGAATAATAAAAATACACATACATGTTTTTCTGCCTTTATTTTTCACCTCAGCAATTTCTGGAGTTTCCTGAGGATTTAATGTGCTTAGGTATGAAAAGGGACCTAATCTCTAAAAAAAATTTCCTATGAAGATGTGGATTATGTTATCAGAAAGATTTAAGCAACCAGGAAAGCTGGTGTGTCTCTCAAACCCCATGCCCTGACTTCCACATACCGAGTGGTGGGGTTTTTCTGGGGCATATCTGAGCCCTCTCTTCCCCACACCACCTCCGTGTGACCTGCTTGACTTCAGCTCCGGGGGAAAAACCAAAGATTAGGAGCAGAGCTCAAATACTTCCTAGCACTTTCCTGTCTTATGATGGGGCCTCCAGGGACCACCACACACGAAGCCCCCAAAGGGCTACTGATAAATCTCTTTGCACGTATCGTTCTTTTATCCAGTTTTTCCTCACCCTTTGCTTCGATAAGCTCCATTTAAAACCACTATCATTTAATTTTAGCCAACTCTGAGGAAGAACCTTAGGATCTGGCCCTCTAAAGATGGCTTGTTTTGTTCATTTATTTCTCTAAAGAAGTAGATTTTTTCCCGAGGTCTCATTTTGGTGGAAGATTTAAGAAAACGCAAGAATATATTTAAATGACAGTACCATGTTAAACATTCAAAAGAATATCCATATTGTATGGGGAAGAGAGAAATTTTATTATTATACAAACATATATGTATATATAATGTAATCTTCTTCTTGCTTTATGGATCTGATCTCCTCCA
Organism: Phalacrocorax carbo; assembly: GCF_963921805.1. NCBI lineage: Eukaryota > Metazoa > Chordata > Aves > Suliformes > Phalacrocoracidae > Phalacrocorax > Phalacrocorax carbo. The sequence goes on from NC_087518.1 coordinate 60,042,333, forward strand.
AGGAGAGTCACAAATCCACGCGATAGCCCTGAGTGCTCAGATTTTGCGTTTGGTTCTCTGATTTTACAATAGCTGAAAGATATGTAAAAACTCATGTAGCCAGACAGCTCCCTACTGACTACACATCTAAGCAACTTCACATGCATATATTATTCCAAGCAGTGAAAGCTGGAAATAACATATGCCTTAAAAAAAAAGGCAAAAAAAATAAAAGAAAGCATGCCTGAAAGGAGCCTGTTTCAGCCCCCGCGTGAAACCTTCAGGGCTCCCCCTGACCAAACCGCCCCCTTCTACAGCGTGCGGCCATCTCAGGTGGGGACAACCCGAACTACTGAGGCACCTTGTGCAGAGTGAAGGGTGGGAATTGCTTCGTAAACTTATAAAAACGGCTACTGTAACTTTTTGTTATTGAATGTAATTTGGGGGAAAAAAAAATTCATCACAGCTAATATAATTTTGCTAGTGTGGTCCTGGAGGTTTTTAATAATTTTCTCCTCTCCCGTTTTTAATCATAAATTCTGTCAGTGACCACTGGCCATGAAAAGCATCCAGATTACTTTCATTAAAAGTAATAATCTATAGCATGGAACAGATTGACATCATTTTTTTCACAGAAAATAATGAAACGTCCCTGCACTGCACCTGACAGTATTGCTATGATAAAGCTTCACCTGCATTGAAACAACTACAGCTCCTACTGCCTCCCTACTAAAAGTTTGAGCAAGTTAATGGTTTAGTTCTTAGAAGTTCTTAAAAGTTTTATGTTTAACTGAGGAAGTGAGCGTGAATTAAGATGTCTACCAGCCCTCGTCAAGGAGATCAACTGGGTAGTACGTGTCGATTTTAGGGCATGTAATCATGGTTCCCACTCTGCACCTCCCTCCTTTTTCCCCTCTCCCCAAAACGTAGTAAGATGGGTGTAGCCCATGGGAAGGACTCACGTTGGAGGAGCTGGTGGAGGGCTGTCTCCCGTGGGAGGGACCCCACGCTGGAGCAGAGGAGGAGTGAGAGGAGTCCTTCCCATGAGGAGGAAGGAGCGGCAGAGACAACGTGTGATGAACTGACCACAACCCCCGTTCCCCGACCCCTGCGCCGCTGGCGGGGAGGAGGTGGAGAAAATCGGGAGTGAATGGTGGGGGGAAGGGGTTTTAAGATGTGGTTTTATTTCTCAATACCCTTCTCTGATTTGATTGGTAATAACTTTAGCTAATTTCCCCAAGTCAAGTCCGTTTCACTGGTGACAGTAATTAGCAAATGATCACTCCCTGTCCTTATCTCGTCTCAAGAGCCTTTTGTTATATTTTCTTTGTCCAGCTCCCTTGTCCAGCCGAGGAGGGGAGTGATAGAGCGGCTTTGGTGGGCCCCCGGCGTCCAGCCAGGGTCAGCCCACCACAATGGGAAGTCAAGCAGGCTTCAGACTTCTGAAACTTTGATGGTCAAACTCTAGATGATCTCTCCCGTTAGACTGTAAACCGAGATTTTTCAGAGACATCCAAGTTCACCACATTTGGGCACGTTTCAGAGCCAAAACTAACTTAAAAGCATGACCAAAGCATGCAAAAAATCCAAAAACTTCAAAAAGATATTAGTATGAGGATTGGCTTTCGTGCGCGTTTATTTTCTTTTCATGGGCAAAACATCACGCACTCTCCTGACTGAAGCCACAGGATCGACTGATAAACTCTGCATCGGATTTCTACACGGCAGAGACACCGGGCACGGATAATTCCAACCTAAACTGTATAAAGCATCCAGCCTATAGGTTACAGAACACAGGCTCTTAGAAGAGAAGACGGTAGCTGCAGGTGGCACGACCAGAACGTACGCCCTATTCCGTGGTTCTAAAATGCAGTTAGGTTCATAGGCTAGAAATTGTGAAATGAAAGGTGTGTATAACTCATGTCCTTCAAAATCACTATTGATACACGCAGTAGTTACTGGGTTGCGATCTAAAAGATATCTACAGGGCACTGAAACGGAAACCAACAAATCCTGTCCAAGCGCTTTTTTGAAATTATTTGTTTTCATCTTGTTCCTTGTCAAATACATAATGCATTTTTGTTCTCAGCAAAACTAAGCGTTTTGAATATTCTCAGCTTCTGTCGTCTTTTTTTCTTTTTTTGCTTTCAGCGCTAAATATTTAAACACATCCAACCTAAAAATCTCCAGCTCGTAATCCGCTGCTTGTGTCTCTCCCCTGAGGTGTAACTATCAACGAGGTAGCGCGGGAGTGCTGAAGAGACATGAAAGAGATTGCGGTTGCAGTCCTACCTGCCCACAGGCCAGGCCCATGCCTCTCTCCCCCATACCATGAGGACATGATAAATTTAACTCCAGCGCATCTGCACCAGCAACCTATGAAACATGCAAAAGGGAGAAAAATAAAGGCAAATTAACTTCAAGTAATGTACTCTTTCCTGTAGCATTTACTGTTCACGTTAAAGACATTTCTTTAGACATTTGATTTTTGGTTTTTTGTTTCATAAAGAGAAAGCTATGGTTATGAGAGCCTGAAAAGGAAATGTGTTGATCGTTGCAGAGAAAAAATGTCAAAAACTAATGCGGCTTCCCAAAATTACAAAGGAAATTAAGGTAAGAAATAAATTAAAGAGAGACAAGCACAATAAGGAGTTGGTTCTGGAAAATGTTAAAAAATGAAATGTAATTAGAGGGCCTTAGGGCAGCACCGAGCACGAGGTTCGGGAGTCGGTGTTACCCAGGTGCTTCTGCGCTCTGAAGAACTGTGACTCAGTGGCAAATTTCTCCTTTCTGCTTTAATGAATTTAGTCTCTAAATTTTCTGCAGGTGTCTGTACTGTGCCGCAGCTTTTGTCGTTACATGTTTTTGTCTCTGAAGTCAAACAAGAGACTATTTCGAAAAGGTCTATACGAGCATATTGTTCAGGCTAATTTCTCCTCAGCACCTTTTATTAGCTACAATTAAAAAGGCAAAGGAGCCGAGGTGCTCCTCCTCCTCCCTGCTGAACCGCTCCGACCTGGGGCGAGGCTCTCCCCCGTTGCCTTCCACGTGGCTGTGACCACTATTTTGTTTCGCATTTGCATTTTGTTTTTGCTTATTGAACTGGAGCAGCTTCGCCCGCTGTGTGGCCATGGTTCAGCAGCTCTGCGAGTGCGGGAGCAGGGGAGAAGCCATCCATCACTTCCAGGAAGGCTCCGCGTCCCGGCCATGCTGCGCTGATGCTGGTGCCGTCGGCCTCCGTGACAAGCTGACCTTTCGTATGAATAGGTCGTCCTCCTGCCGAGAGGCACTGCGGGACCTGCTGGGGCTCCTGCTCTTTGGAAAGCCACATCTATTACCTTCTAGGTAGGATCCTACACGTGCAATGAAATATCACTGCTCTTCGGCTGCGGATTCCGGAGCGCCCCGACCAAGTGTGCTGCTCTCCGCAGAGCGGAGCCTAACAGCTACTTTGCAGAAGAAACTTGTATCGTACACATTACACATTATTCAGTGCGTTTAAATAACTACCTTTTTCTAAATACAAATACCTCAATATTTGTATTTGCATAAATACGAATGCAGGTTGGAAATACCTGTCTTAACGTGGGCAGCAGTACCACTGGATAAAAAAAAAGAGGAGCAAATGGCACAATAAAGCCGTTCATCTTAGTTTAAAAGCAGTACTGCTCCTGTCAAGTGCGGATTCCAGAAAAGATTTCATGGTTAATTAGGTAAATACAGGTATAAAATGGACTAGTGGTGAAGATCACCAAACCAATTACTGATAATGTTTAATTTCACTTCCCTAAATCCCCAAAGCGATTTTTTTTAACTCATAGGTTCAAAATGCCCAAAGAAAACAGAGGAGTGTCTTCCCACATCACCATAGGAGGGCTCAGGACACTGTGAATAAAGAAACAACGATGTCCAAACGTACATGCTCAGCCATATGAAAACACAAATTCAGAATATCCGCACCCAGATCGACACATACATAAAAATATCTATACAAAAAAAAACTTATGAAGCATTTAAATGTGAGCTAATGCTAGCAATAATGACAAACTACTTTTTTTTCTTTGCTTAAATTTGTTAAAACCTTCCTTTATTGATCTGAAACTATGCTTTTTATTTCCTCTAGATATTTATGTGGGAAAAAAACCCGAGTTTTATTAAAAAATAACAACTTTGGATTACATTCAGGTATAGACACCTTTCTGAATGAAATTATTGTGGTCTTAATCAAGTATTTCTTACACTATTCCCTACGGACACAGGTACATGCTTTTAAATAGCGGTTTTTTTCCCTCAAATTGAATGGAACTTTCCGGTGCACAGTCTGTTTGCATTTGTGTAAGATTGGATTTATATTATAGGAAGCCTGCTGCCTGCTATTATATACGCTGGCTTTCTCTGCTACCATTTTTGAAAGTCTGTATTAAAACTAGAATAGCATTAAATGAGCCTTTTATACTTTAAATATTCAAGAGTTTTATATTCAAAATTTCTTCTGGTGCTGTCAAACTAGTGTGCCTGTAGGCAAGGTAAGATCAAGTTAGGCTCTCAAAGGTAGAATTAAATTTTATCAGGGCATCCGTCATAATATACAGTTTGCTTAAAATGCAAATAAAAAGCACACAGATTCAAAGACTAAAGGCTTTCCAGGTACTGCTTAAAAATCCAAGGGACCTTTTTTATGGAACAGATTTCTTTTAAATTTACATTTCCATCATTTTAATGAAAACGCAGAATAAACAAATTATAATGGACACACTTTAAATTCTCATTTTTCACTTTGAATCTATTTCTTTCAAGAAATTCCTTATTGCAACTCTTGTTTTTAAGGAGAACAAAAAAAAAAAAGATGCAGAAACGCATTTAGGAAACCGTTACCTCAGCCATTTTTGAAAGTTCGGTCCAGTCCTCCCTGCTATAGCTGCACATGATGCTGGCAATCAGAATCTGAAAAAGAATGCATACGCAATCATTTTAAGCCACGTTACCGGATTTTGTAACGTAGTACTTTGCTGTGACTCCAGACATTAACTACCGCGACCCACACGTGGGAACCACCAGCTGCGTGCTACTAGATGTGTAGTGAAATACAGCTGTAGATTCCACCGGGGATGAGAAATAGCATACAAAGTCATCTATTTTGTCCCTGGTTTTTAAGTCATCAAGGAAAACCAGCAGGTCTGGTCAAACATGTACTGCATTCTCCTCGTCGTAGGGTAAAGTGAGGACGAAGGTTGTCCTAGGCACAGAGCCCACCAGCAAAACGGTCACACACTCCTGCTTCTGAGGTCAGAGGAATTAAGTTATTTACTATCATTGGTATTCATAGTATATATAGTATTTATATAATGCCAGAAGTACTTGGGGCTCTTTAGAGGTAGGTAAGACCTAAGTGTCAGAGCTTCCAGTTTAACGTGGCAGTGAAGGAACACGATATTCCAGCTGACTTCAGGGAGCCAGGACACACCAAAACCTGGGATCTCCCACCGTGCAAGTTAAGGACGGCGACAGGCAGCCGGGAATGTTTTGTTGCAGCTTGAGGCCTTTTCCTCTCATCCGATCACTTGTTACTTGGGAGCAGAGACCGACCCCCCCCTCACTCCAGCCCCTCTCAGGCAGCTGCAGAGAGCGAGAAGGGCTCCCCTCAGCCCCCCCTTCTCCAGGCTAAACCCCCCCAGCTCCCCCAGCCGCCCCCCAGCACACTTGTGCTCCAGACCCTGCCCCAGCCCCGCTGCCCTTCTCTGGACACGCTCCAGCCCCTCCAGGCCCTTCTTGTCCCGAGGGGCCCAAACCTGAGCCCAGCACTCGAGGTGGGGCCTCCCCAGTGCCGAGCACAGGGGCCCCATCCCTGCCCGGCCCCTGCTGGCCACACATTTCCACTGTTTTGCTCTGATGAACCTCTACCTCTCAGTCTATCACCCACCTACCTCCAGACTACCTACCCGGCCACCTTCGGCTGACGTTTGCAAGAAGGGAGTCTTTTGAGAAGGAAAGCATTTGATGAAGTGCCTGCCTTGCCTGCAGGTGCCCATGTCCGTGCACCTCCAGCGTAAACATAAGACCAAGCTTTTCCTTAAACGCACACAATCATTACTGGCCATGCTTTTATTCCCCTCTTGACAGAGGAAAAAACTCTCTCACCTATACCATAAATTTTTCTATTGTGAAAAACCTTACCCAGCTCTATAGGTCAAACGTTGATGAAACAAAACTTGCTCTATTTCCTATTTGAACACTCAAGACAATTTGAGAGCTCCGGAAGTAAATATAATTCTCTTTTAAAAATTAACATTTTTAAAAACACAAATTGTGAAAAATCAGTTTAAGAAAGTATACAGGAGAAAAAATTAGAGGAAGAAACTAGTTAAAAGATGCACTAACTGGAAGTTAGCTAGAAACCGATCTTGTAAAATTCACACTTTTTATAAACTAACTAAAGCAAAAAGAAAAAACCCAACTCAGACACCGACGACACGACAAGGATTTTCACAGTTGCAGTCACAATCCAAAGTTTATCAGAAATCTACACAATTCAGCTTTAAAACAAACCAGATTTTTCAGTGGGGAAAGCTGTAAGACAAGCAGGGCGGCCGACTGTATTCACAGGTAGCTGAGTTAGGCTGTGTCAAGTGTAATTAATGGCATTCGAAAATTCTGCTGGGAGTGGACAAAGGAGGAGGAACAAGATCCATGATGTTTCAAAGAGTTGTTAATCAGGACAACATGTTTATTTAATATTGATTAGTTTTAGCACTCGCTTTAAGTACATACTTTTGACAGAAGCAGTGGTTTACAAGAACAAAAAGAACTGAAAGCAAAAATTACATTTCTGCCCTGACTGTCCACGTGAAAACCATGATCTCAGAGGGATTAATGAAAATTTAAAAATAGTAGGGATTTTACTCTCTTTTTTCCCCCATTGTTCTCTTATAACTTGAAATTAAACTTAATTCCTAGCTGGAAACTGATCCTCCAGCACTCCGTGTTAACAAAACTCTCCTTCCTCACGTGACTATTCTTCCCCAAAACGCCTCTATGGTCTTGTCATTTGGAACCAGTACCCATGACAAAAAAAATAATAATTATCGTATGTGGACGTTCAGGGTCATCATCTGTGATGACTGAGGTTTGAACCTACTCCTAAAATCACGCACGGGAATTTATAAAGAAAACATAGAATATTATCTCCTAGTACCTAGAAAGAGAATAGCAAGGGACAAGTATCAATAACGAGTGATAAAAATCAGAGTTTTTATTTGAAAGTAATAAACAGAAATTGTATCACATTTCAGCTTCTCACCCTCTTCTCTCTATTTTAATTTTTTTTTTCTCTTTTACATCTCTGGTGCCTAAAATGCCATGTACCACATTACCACCCCGGTGCCTTTAACAGCCCCAAAGAGCCGGTATCTCATAGAAGTCCAGCGCACGGCCCAGCCCAGGAGCATCCCCGGAGAGCACATTCCTCCTCTTGACTCCCGAAATTTGCAGTGGCAGCCTGACACGAGTTTAATTACAGTTGTTTGAAACACAGGCGCGAGGCCGCACCACGCTTGCCCAGCTTACGGAAGTAAAGACTACGGACGGATCTTCCAATAAAGCTGCTGCTAAAGTAAGTGGTAAATGAAGGTTGTCTAAATGGCAGCTTTGTCATAGCTGGAGCGCGGCACAGTGGGATGCCTGGCGCGTTCCTTATTCCAGATCAGAAGCGTCGCTGGCACATGCTGCTCCCTCTTCTTCTTCATCCAAACTGCTGTTTTGCCTGTTGTCGACAGATCCTGCCTGCTGCGCCCCGCGTCGGGCAGCACGGCAGCCCGCAGACACCGCTCCCTCCCCGATGACCGCGGAGACGGATGTCACGAGACAAGGTCTTTATGCCCTGACGTTGCACGAGGTGACGAGGCAATTTCTCCAAACGCCTATAACGGGACAAACGCCTGTTTGTTGGAGGGAGGGGAGGCGGAGGAGGGAGCGTACATAACGTACCATTTAGGATGTGATCATAAGGTGAATATACTGTAGCTAAAGCACCTAGTAAAAAGCTACATTTCACACAATTCTGTAACTAATGCATTAGTAGTTGTTCTACTTAAAAGGACAAGGTACTTCTCATAATCCTTAAAATGTTTTTTTCCCTGTTTATAATAATCCCCTGGAAGCTGAAACTAGAATCTATTTCCCTTGTGAATTTTTTTTTTTTGCTTTTCTCTTCCATTATCTTTACGTGGATGTCTCGTGAATGCAACGGCATTAAAAGAAGTACAAAGGATGAGGTTCACCACCGTGTATTTTTTAAGTGATCTTTCTTCCCTAACACACGGAATTCATGGCAAGAGTTTGTAAAACAAAGGGAAGTTGAAAAAAAAAAAAACACCAAACAAAAAAAACCCCTACTTTGGGTCAGACAATCCTGAGAACATCTATTTAAAGCCAGACAGCAGTAAAACTCTAGGTAGACAATTACCATTTGTCCTGTGCTGCTCTGCAGGGAACAAGGGAGTTTCAGTACTCTCAGAGTGTCTGAAAAAAAAATAAATCTCAGGGGGCTGGATTTAAACGTGAACACTGTCAATTCCTGCAACTTCAAGAAAACTTCCCAACAGACACGATGGAATCACGACCCTCTACCCTCATGCCTGCAATAACCGTATACATTTTGGTCATCTAACCCAGGCCACAGCCCGTATCTGTTCCTAACCTATTCTTCCAGGGCTGCGCGTAATCTCCCTGCACTTCAGGAAATTCAGCCACCCATATATTTTCTGCTTTCTCTTCCCTGCCTGTCCCTCCTCATTGCTGTGCCAGGCTTCAGGACAGTTCTGCACCAAGCGCCCATAGATGCTCCGCGTAGACACTGCTGCTGGCCTCACCCCGCAGCCCCTTCTGCGGTCCCAAACACTTGCAAAATCCCCCAGGATTTTATTTTTGATGCGCACAGCCCTTGGGGAAATAGAGATTCTTAATGTCATTTTTAAGAGAGCGTTCCCCTGAAAGCTGTAAAATGAAGAGAAGCTTTCAAGAAGGCTGAAGGGCTGGGTTTGTAACAGCTACCTGTTTGGGAAGCGGAGATATGGAAGAGGGTAATTGCTGTGGATAGAGGGAGTGCTGAGATTAAAGACTACGTTAAAAACCAGATTTCAAATACCCACAAAATGATTCTTGATCAATCTAAATTTCGGAAGGCACTGGTGTTTGGGTCAGGTGGAAAGACCTTAGTCTTCCTTTCAAGACATGTTTCTTCTTCCCAAGCAACGCAACAAGTATAGCCTTGCCACACCACCCTCTTAGCCTGAATAATCCCAAAGGTTTTTGACCAGGATACCTCAGGAAGCTTTTACTAGGAAGACGCTCGGCACTGAAGATACACTCTTTCCAAAACAATGGCAAAAATAACATTTTTAGTTCATCACTCACCGTTGGAAAAGACACCTACATCTACACAAACACATTAGGACAGAAGAACTTCTTGGCAGCCGAACCGTTATTTCACAGCGTTAAAATCCCCCCCTCCATCTGAACGAGGGGTACGTGCACTCAGTCCCGACCCACGCCATCTCTCATCTGACCGTAATGAGCCAACGCACTCGGAGCATTTCCTGAAGGTCCTGCTGGCGTGTGGCTACAAAAGCATTGTGGCCCACCAGGTGCTTGGTGAAAAGTTAAGAAAGAACAGTTTACTGAGCACTCCTTCGCTATTTCAAAGGCACGACAAACAATCTTCTAAATATCTAACTGAAAAACACGTGTGCTACCTATAGAGTTCTTATAGTTTTTCCCACACATGAAAGAATGAAACATACGGACCATCGGCCAGATTCTGCCCTACCCAATAGCTCTTAGACGCAGCCTCAGTAGCAAAGAGCGAGTACCAAGGGAATAAACAGCACCACGGGAATTTCTGAGCTGGTACAGGTTTTCCACCTTATCGAGACTTGCATGACTAGCCCGCCCCTGTAACCCTGCCTCTCGCCCAACGTCAGGCTCAGGACAAGTCACAGCTACGCCACATCTTGCCAGCAGAAGGACCCTTGGAGGCTCACCGACACTCAGCGCCACTCGCGGCAGTCCTCTGCTTTTCCAAATGGCTGCTGAAACGATCATCCTCAAAATCATCCAGCCGGAGTTACCGACGTAGAGAACATTTCTAACGCCCACCTCGCAAGACAAGAGTACGACGGGAGCAAATACTCTGTATTGCACAAACACCCTTAAATGTGAACTATTGAAAACCAATGGGAGCACAAAGACTGTTGTAAAAATAACCCTCTAGGAAGCAGCCTGATTTTGGTGCCTTGGACACCCAACCAGGTTTCACTTTTTCTGTACTTTCTTGTTGTAATTTTTGATTTGTTGCAGAACGGAAATAAAAATAAGCTTCTTATTAAAAACTACCTAGAACATCAAATCCCATGCAATAAGAAAGTTAACAATTGTAAACCCTGTCATGTCTCTGAGAAGCAGAGGAATTATCTTGTTATCAATTTAATAATGGAACATTGAAGTAAATGATGCCATCCACTGACACCAGTAACACTGTCTCTCCTGGGAAATTCATGTCGGTAGGAACTGTCAATCTAGATGGATATGGACATATTAAACATTGTACCTTCAGTCTATAAATCTATTCTTTCTATGCTGCCTTAATAAAAAGATTCTGCATGATGATAAAGACAAGCAATGCAGAATGTCGTGACATCGCTGACCTGTAATTCTGCTTCTCTTCTCTCATCTTTTTTCAGGGAGCGGAGAGTTTAACAATCTCTAACCATCCATTGTTTTTCCTTCTTAACTTGCATTAAAAGACATTTAAGATAATTTGAGTAAATAAAAATAAGACAAATAGGGGATATTAGAATGTTTATTATTTTGCTGCCTTTGCGTGGCAAACCTTCTGAATAAAGCCCTATCTTTACCTTATTACTTTATATTCAGATCTCCAGCTCGTTTTTCAAAGCGAAGTGAAAATGAGATAAAACAGATCGACACAAAACCAGGCCAAACATTACCAGCTCGTAAATAAGTCTAGAGAAGCTGATGATAGGAGTTCGAAAATATTAGCATTTGCTCACCCGAGCACACACACAAGATCAGCACGAACAGGAAACAACAAAGATTCTCTTCTCAGGCTAAACGGAGACGCTTATTTTCAAAGGCAGTTATTTTCGTATGGTGACTCTACTTTTATCAATGAGATTCCATCTATTTAATGAGATTATTTGACATGTGTCAGTGAGTACACTGGGCTATGGCTTCAAATTAGGGCTCAGAGTTGTTAGGATCTAACGTCCTCAGACAAATAAAAACCAAGGGTTATGAACAAACCAATTCCTTTGTAAAATAACCGAAAACTGTGGCTTTGACAGGAGTGTGAAGCTAAACAGATTGCTCTTCAGGAGTGGCTGCACCTAGGAAAACAAGGGAGCAGCTTGGTGCTGTAACTGCTCCTCTGCCACGGGAGGCTCAGCATCGTATTGGCCACTACCAGGGCAGGAGTTGAGCTACCATGGTCTCGGCCGCATGGAAAGCGTGGATAAATGAGAAGCTAACCTCCCATTTAAAACATTTCACAAGAGCCCTGCCAACTTAGAATATGCTTGAAAGCAAAATGAATGGGCAGAAAAAAAAGAGACACAACGTCAGGCTCAGGGCACTCTTTAATTAATAGATGGTAATTCCTGAAGACTGAAAAGGAGACCATGGAATATGAGTTCCCCAAAACAGATGTTTAATGAAAGAAAATGTAGCCCTTGCAGGCTACAGGTTTGCAGGTTTCCCTTCCAGGGAATCTCAAATATTTTACATGATTAGAAAATGTATGTCCATTCTATGACAGACTGTTGAAAATTTCAGTGCTTCAGGTAAACCCTCCCAATTCCACTGAGAATTCCCCATGTGGCTGACAACTTCCCTGGAAATTCAACAGAAACTTTGGGATTTTATTTTGCACAGGAAACCTATCCCAGTTCAACCCTTAGTCTCTTTGGTAATGAGTGAAAACAAATACGTGGGTGAAGGGAAATTAGCATTACTGAGAGGAAAAGATGCCGGTTAACAAAGGCTGAATCCAAGAGTAGGGTGAAGACAGATGCACATTTTCAGCAGCACTCCTTGCAAACAATACCTGCAAGCTCTTGTGGATCTGCCATGCCCCTGCTGTATTTCTGTACTTTCCACACTGACTTAATATAAAGAGAAAGCAGAGGAGGCCAATACAATATTGGAGAAGCTACAAAAAAAAGGATATATCTAATTCTATGGTATTTCAGACACATGCTATGACCTGTAGCAAAAACTTTACACCAGGGTGCTGACACATTATTGATTCTTAAGACCACATATGGAAGACAAGGCTGGCAAAAGGCAACACAAATTTGTGGATTTTTTTTTTTTCCCCTCCGCTTTCAGAAATTTTTCTCTCAGCAAATGATCTGCCCAGATATACAGACAGCCCTTTTTAACACAGTTCTTTGAGCACCTCGCTAATTGTTACTGTTTATTCTCACAATAGCACAGGCGACTCTCTGCAGGGTGCCCCTCTGAGACGGGAAGCCAACTGGAGACAAATATGTTCAAGGGCTGTAGGCTGCTCCTGTGGAGGGAATGAGCAGCCGTTGCTGAAGGGAACCCTAAGATCCCTTCCAGTCCCTGACTGCTTCGAGATACATGCAGATACATTTCCCCTATTACTCAGCAGCAAAGCTGCTTAACATATTAGAAAACAAATCCAGTAGAAAATAAAGAGACAAAATCCACACTGAATAACTTTGTCAGAATTCTCTAACTCCTGCACTCAGTCAGCTAGCAATTCCCCAGGTCAAATCTGTCTCTTTGCATCCACGAGAAGTCCATCCCATCTATTCCCTTGTTCCATCACCCCCAGGGCTTCTTTTAATTCACCTCCTTGGGTTTGAAAGCTCAAGAAAACTAGCAGTATCAGTGCGGTAGAGGAGAAAAATGTAGCTCCGAGGAGGGAGAAAAACCCCTCCCTTTTACATTTTAGAGCCCTGTGATCTACTTCATCATGTGACATTGCCGGTGCCAAAGCAATGCCTGGGAGGGGTAAGTGATTTTGTCAGCCTGGCTGCATCCTCCACAGCTCACCCACTCTCTCTCTGTGCGCCATTATCCTCGTGGTGATGTATTGAAAAGCGCTGACGATTTACCTGATTTTGCACAAGCAGCTCTTAGGTTAGGCTGTTCTGACAGATGAGGGTATGGTCATTAAGGAGGTGTGCGGGAACAGGCTGTAAGGCTTGTCCTTTCTTCAAGAAATTATCTGAGGGCTTTACATGTCAGCTGCGTGGGGGAGACCTATCAGTCCCTTAATGTTGTTCCCTCCTGTCTGGTCTAGGACTTCACAAAGAGGAGAGCTTCCTCACACTCCAAAACCTGCCTGATTAATGGGGCAGGTTCACCTCATGGAAGGAGACAATCTGCAAACGTTCACAGGGCTGGAAACATGGGGTCTTTCCAACGGCCAGAGCGGGACCAGACCAAAACTTCGCTGAGGATCACCTACAAAAAGCTTTTCTGGGTTATTTTCTTGTTGGAAAGCATGGATGAAAGGACGGTAGAAAGCTACAATGCACAGAGTAACATAATAATAACTGTTCTATCTACTGACCTTCATTTTCTTGTGATACCTTTGCCTTCCTCCTCCAGACACTAGAATGAATCTTTTGAAAACACAGATTTGCACTTCTTTGGGCATCCTCTCCAAATCCATATAATTTTCTCCGAATGGTCTGATTTCATAACCAGCTTACTTTGAGCAGGTCGGGCTAGCTCACCTCACCTCCTGAGGTTCCTGCCAACCTAAATTTTCCTACGAACACTCCTGCAAAAATACACACGATCAACAAGTATTCTTGCCTCATTCTCTTCATGATCGCTTCATACCCTCGCACCAAGCAGAGAGCCACCTATCTTTAGCAATTCTGACATCAAGCCTATCGAGCCTGCCCCAGGCACCGGAACCTGATGCTGTGTGATATTGTTCAAACCTGCCTTTTATCTCTATATTTTGCCCTCTGTTCTCTCATACAATCTTCAAGCTATCATCTTTGCTCCCTTTTGGGATCTGGCTCATTGCTGTCGCCACTGTCTCCTCCTGTGAGCTCGCAGGGCCACTGCGTTTAGTTTTCTTCCCTGTTGCCTACTTTCAGACTTTGTTCTCCCCTTCATCGCGTACTAAAGCAAACATAGTCTTCAGTTCCACTTTTCCTGCCACTACCCGAGCTTGCACAGCTCTCCTTTTCAATAAGACTCGGTTGTTACTGAGAGACATCAGACCCACGGCCCAGCAGCAAGGCCTTCTCCACAAGTACAACGTGCCAGTCGCCTCCCTCACGCACAACACCCAAACCTCGAACCACAACAAAGCCAAACACCAGACGCGCTCACATCCTTTCATCCATCCCTACCCAGCTTTCACCTCTCCAAATGAACAAGAGCCCTCCTGACCTGCTGGAAGACCACTGTTTCTCGTTAGGCCCATGTTAATGGGAGCCCTAGGCTCATTTAATGCTAAACCTGTATCAACAGTAGCATTTCTTATATAAAATTAATTCTTGCTGTGCTTTTCAAATGATTAGCAATAAATTAGCACTCGATAGCTTCTTGCCAGTGACGTATTTTAAGAATTTTTTAAAAAGAAAAGAAATAAGAAGGTGAGGCAAGGAAGAAACATACCTTATGAACTATACAAAAGCTCTTAAGACCAAATATTTTAATTAGAAAAAAAGTTTCATATAAAAATAATTCTATAGTGAAAATTATGTTAAAATAGTCCCTTAGCAAAGAAGGAAACTCTACTTTCTGTCAGGCACACAAATTTTTCAAGAAGTAAAGATGAAAATCCGTGTTTTCTGTTGAACTTGATCTCTTTGTGTATCTTTCCTATTACCCCTGGTATCTCCCAGCTGGGCCAAAAACTCAGCGAACAACAGTGCCACGATGCACCGAACCTCGCGGTGGCACGTCTTCAGTGCTCCTATCTGACATGTGATCGGAAAAGCTCCTGAGTGGGTAGCTTCATTTTTTTTATACGCAGACATTAGGATCTACTTAAGTAGCTAGCTGTTATGTCTGATGACCCAAGTAGTTTTTTGGCTGAACTCCAGCAGCAAAGAAGATGCAAAATTAAGGGCTGGAAGTTGGCAGCTACCTTCTGACTAATCTTTCCTCCTCAATTGCCAGTTCCACCCACCTCTTCATCTTTTAGGGAAGCTTATGTGAAGACGCTGAGAAACTGAAAGAGGCCTTACTATTTTCACTAAATATTTGGATGTTTAATAAAATTGTTATCTAACTTGTTCAGCACACCGCTATGTGATTGGACATTTCAAAATTAAAATGCATTGAATAGTCTATAGGATTAGAGTCTCATTCAGATAAATGCACTGTAAGACCAATGGCCATCTCATGTTAGAGAGGTTTTATCAAAGACCCAGCAGTGAGTATGTGTGCTCCCAAAAAGATAAACTGAGAATAAACCACATGAAATGTGGATGCCTCTGGAAGAATCAGAAGCAGAAGTCCTTCTAGGAACCAGAGGGGTGCCAATAGTACAACATTAAGAGAGTGCAAATGGGACTTGCATCCATTTTTCATGTCCACCCTTTACCTTGAGATGTACATACTGCTCACAGGTAAGAATTTGGGGTACCTATAAAATTCACACCACCTCTAGATACTCTCACCTGAACTGTAGTCAACTTAAATGAAACATTCTGCAAATGTATTCACATTTTAATACGGAGGTACATCTCTCATAAATGGCTTGGTGGCCGAGAATGGTGCGGCTAAGAATAAGTCTCTCAGATTCTTACACTGCAAGAAAAGCGCCACATAGTTTTAGAAATGCTACCCTGAAATTTAGGAATAGAGCTTCAATATATTTTTTCCCCAAACCTAAGACCTTAACCAGCTGTTATGTACAGGCAGAAACAATCAACACAACTACAGGTCCGTAAAAAAAATGTTAAACACAAGGAGAATTGAAAGAAAATGAAACCTGTAATAGATTAGGAACCCTGAGCTTAAAAAACTGTGAGAAAGATGTAAAGATAAACCAGTGAAGAAGCATTCTTCCTGAGAGCTGCGAGACTGGGAGGTGCAGCAGCAGGAAAAAGTACTCTGTTGGTTTCTTGGAGTTTACATTTAACTTACGTGGCTCATAACAAAGGATGTATTTAGGCATCCTTGAAAGAAGCCCTTCAAATATTTATTTGGGATTAAGTGTTCAGAAAAAGAAGTACTTACTGTCACATTTTTCCTTCAACAAATAAAAAGAATATAGCATCTCCACTAGATATGCACACGAGGCTTAGACACGCAAAGAAGTTACCGCTGATTCATGAGTGACCAGCAACCGGCACGCCTGCATCAATCGCCTGCTTCAGCGCTCTTTCAAACCCCGTGAAATGCAAGGTAAGTCCAGTTTGCTACCTCCAAAATTGAAGAAATTCATATTAACTTGAATTAGCTTGTATTCGCTGTGAGTTACCAGTACGCACACGGGTAGTTACCACACTGACCCGCAGTAATTTCCTGTCCCATGGTAACTGGTTGGCATGTCTGGGTTCACGTAACGGTATAGCAGACTAACGCTATATGAATAGAGAAAGAGTTTTGCTTTTTGGGTCCTGCTGGTCACCTGATTTTTCAGGTTTAGTAGTTGCTGCTTAACCTTAATAGTGAGTACAGTTCATTACCTTCAACCAGAACATAAAAAAGGAAATAAACTATAAAAGCAGGGTGAACTGGGGTCTAGAATACGGAAATGTGACAGATATGAGAAGTTTGGTGAAGAAGACTATGTAAAAGTTTATGATCATAGTTCTTAATGTGCATTAAAAGTTCAGAAGCTATCAGCAGTGTTGAGGGTGTAGGTTAAGATCAGTTCAGAGCCCACTAAGAATTCTGCTAATCTACATGTTCCTCTCAGTGGATAAGGAAAAAAAAAACCACCATTTTGGAACACTTTATTCCCACATTTCGCTCTGAATTTGAGATCTTTCCATAGCCCCCCTCCCCAGAAAGCACAGGAGGCTGGGATATAGTCCAGCTGCTGTCAATCAGACTGAAGATCTGGCTCCAATTGTGATAGATTCAAGCGTGTGCCTCTGCCTTTCTTGTCTAAGCTAGAACACGTCTGCGTAGCGCCAGCTCTCCTACTATCGACGGAGTTCATATTAGTAAAGTAAACTCTTTACTTGCTCCTGAACAAAAATAAACTGTTTGATGGTATAACTGCATCTACGCTCGGGTTCTGCCAGGACAGCAGTTAGATGCGATTTTATTTTTAGTATTCCTAGCCTACATAAGTATGTGAGCAAGACTTTTAAATATAGACCTAGCCTTCATATTTTTCTTCATTAGAGCTCTAGCTGAATGCCTACAGTGTAAACCACATCACAGAAATTAAGTGCAGAACATGGGCTACAGGAACAGCACATACTTACTACTTCTATCAGGTATAAATTTGCTTTCTTACTATTACTGTAATATACACCACATAAAAGAGAAAAAGCAGAATTATCGAAATCCCATACACTCCGTGCCTCATAAAAGACTAAAATCGTATCACAGCCAGTATAAGTGAATGTCAAAGCTACTGTGCATTTTAAAAGATCAAATTTTGTACTTTACCCAACTGCATGCGACAAACGCGAAATGGAAACCGGAAAGAAGGATTTGGGGGATAAATGTTTCGCAGAGGTAATAAGACTAGCAGACTTTTGTCATCCTTACAAACTTTAGATTTTAATTTTGATGGATCGCTCACTGTTAATAATTTTAAAATTTTGCCGTTTGGGGGTTTATTTTTTAACATTGCCACAAGGTCATTTTCTCCCCATCCAATGGCAACTTCTACGTCCTAATATTAAAACAATAACTACCCAGAAAAGGGCATTTCCCAGGGAGTAATGACTGGCTGGGAGGAGTTGATGGCCCGAGGCACTGCTGAGGGCCATTAACCCTGGCCAGTTATTAATCGCCAGGAAATGCCCTGCACCAAGGTTGTTATTGCTATTTTAAGCACAGATTGGGAGGGGGTGAAACGGACACCTCGGTGTTCAGATGTTTTTTTTGAAGGCATGATGCAATTTCCTTTGTTGCAGTTTATGGAGGACGTTTCTAAAAGAATGAACGCTCTGCCCGATACCCGGCCGGATTTCACAGACCATTTCGCAGCACTCTATTGCGCGCTCAGTATCTTACCAAACTGAGAAAATGGTTGGGGATTTTAAGAGCTTTTCTCTTCTCTCCAAATAATAGGCTGCGTCGAAAAAATAAAAGGGAATTCAAACCTTAATATGATGAACAAAAATATGCAACTCTTCATGTCACCGTCAGCAGAATTACACTCTAGAAATATCTTTTTAATCACACCGTCTTTATGTTTAGTGCATTTCCTTTGTCGATACTCCCGCTTAATGACCATTCACATCTCTCTTCAAAAAAGGGATTTTTAGCAGCAACAGCCAAAGCACATCCTGCACCAGCTTCAGCTGATGCTAGCCATTAAAGAATTTGTCTTTTCCAATAATCAAGCAGATTGGGTCATTTTCTAGGAGACAGTTGGTGAAGTATTTCAGAAACTGCTTTAATTTTCTCCTAGTTCTTAGCCTAAGGCTAAAGTTTTAAAGATGCACTCCTAGCCCTCACAAAACTGTGAAAATTATTCTTTTCTTGCAGGGATCAATAACTCACTCTCCAAATCAAACGGATATTCTTAGCGTACGTACAAATAATCCGCTGCCTTGCTGAACTACTTACTATTTGACAAACCTTAGCTGTGAAAGTAAAACAAACAAAATAAGTCATGGCACAGGAAGAAAGTACAGTTCCGCGCTGAACTAGTTTGACAGGTTTCTCAACAAAGCTGTAGTTTCCAAGCACCAAACATAAAAGATCTTCTCACATTTCTCCTCAAGGTCCTAATCTGTCACCACAAGCACGTACATCTGAATCATAGATTGATTGTAAAATTCGCACTGAATTTCCATGTGGTTCTACTTTCGGTTACAAATTGCAGTTTCCAGATAGAGAGATGTGTTTTCTTAAAACGAAATGCCCTCAAATTGAGTGTTTGTTCCCACCTCTTTTGCCAGATTCTTCAAAAATTAATAACAACAAACCCACCAAAATTAATACTGCAGCAGTTGGGACCAATCCCCATGACATGTACGGCACGATCATTTGAACATGCGTGAACAGGCATTGTCTCTGGGTAGATTTTTAGCAGACTTCCTCGTGTTTCTGTATGTAGGATCATCTGTGGTGACCCTCTGGAAACGCAGCCTTTCAAATCTTACTAAATTGAAGACAGCACTTGAATTATAAAACCCTTAGCACATGATTTCAAACTAGTACAAAATATATCTTCATCTCAGCTTGAGTTCAAGTTATGTAGTTACATGCTAATCAGGCTGTCAAGATGTAATACAGGCACAATGGTCCAAAGGTTGAGAGAGAACTGGGAGGCAGGAGAGGGTTTCTGATCCTGGGTACAAATCTAACAGCTCCTCTTTGTGCATCGACAATGTAAACCCGTGGCAACGGGTTACGTAGCTCAGTACTCCTTCCCCGACACGCACCGGCAGCAGCTCTCTAAGGTTTACAGTAGTATTTCCCTAGAAAACCCTTCCAGCGTTTAAGAAATCCGTGGCACAGGAATTCCCTGAGCAAGAGATGATGCACTCCATAGCCTTCTCCAAATAATGATTCCAGTCGGTTCTTTCTCGACCCGTATGTACCCCCGGCACCGGCAGCGCCCTGCGCGAGCGAGCTCCGCAGCCACGTGCTGAAGTGTCTCCAACTGCTCCCTTCCACCTATCACCCTTCTGGTTCTGATCCAGCTGCACCCTTGCTGAGACAGAAAAATCTGAACCACGCAGCGTATTCAGAATGTGGAAAAAAAAAAAAAAAGGATCAATATGCTGGCGTAGTGATGGTTTTTGCTTTGTTCTCTCTTCCTTTCCCAGAAATTCTGTGTTTGATAAGCTTCATTTCAATGCTATCCAGCATTAAGCTGAGATTTTCATGATGTTCTCTACTCTAAACCGAGTGTAGTTAGCTTAGAATCAATCACTGTATATATAAATTTAGTGCTGTTTTATCCCATGTGCATACTACATTTATCTTCATTTAATTTTATCTGGCAGTTCATTGGCCAGTCACTCAGTAATGCAAGATCCTTCACAACCCTTTATAGTCAGCTCTCATCTCGATCTCCCTACAGTACTTACTATTACCAGCAAACTTTACACTCTTGAAATCCTCTCTCTTTTCCAGGTTGTTAACAAACATTTTAAATAGCACAGAACACAGCACAGGTCCCTGGGGGATTTTACTGGAGCTCTCCATCCACTGTGAAAAATTGAGTATTTATTCCTTAACATTGTTTCCTATGTTTAACTAGTTATTTATTCATGTGGGTTTCTTCCCTCTAATCTTATGTCAACTTAATTTCTTCCAAATCCTTCAGTGGGGGACCCTATCAAATCTTTCAGAAACCCAAGCTCACTTTATCAGCTGAGTCTCTCTTGATGTCCTCAAGGAACACTTTTTTAAGGCATGGCATACTACACAAGCAGTTTCTTTCCTCCTTCCCCCCCTTTTTACTAATACTACTCTTTAGAAGAGCTTCTACCAATTTGCATACAAGGATAGAAGTTCTAAGGTCTGTAGTTCACCTGATCTCTCCCAGAAAAGAGGTGTTACTCTGACCACATGCCAGTTCTCTGCTACTTTTCATGCCTCGAGCAGATCTGCTATAGCCAACACTACTGTCGAAAACATGCTGATGATAGATGAGAATTTTCCTGTATTTTCTCATTTTTTTACTAACACCTAAGCCTCCAGAAATGAAAATTTACAGCACCGTGTTTTGTAGCTCAGTCCCACCTCTATTAGTATTTAGGTCATATCAGGCTTGAGCATTTCTTATGCCTTGTGGAAGAGCCTTTCCCAGAAAACTGCCTTCCATATATGAAAATGTGATCTCAAAGACCCAATACATCAACATTTCTGTTACTAGCCCCTGTTTTTGTTCCCTTACTCTTGCAAATAGAAAACTGCTGTGCTTACAGAAACGGACGGGCACTTCTGGTGTAAATTCACTGGGTAAATCCGAGTTCTTGCTGAATTCCTCCTTAGACAGCAGAGGGGAAAATGCATTCTGCTAGCTCCTGAAGAGCTGAGCCAGGACACCCTCGGCATGTGGAAGCTCCCCTGGGAGAGGTGAAGGCACACAGTTAATGTGTCTGCTCTTCTTTCATATCAGCTCTCTTCTCTCTCTTTTCTAAGAAGCATCTTTCTGTACTGTTTTTTTAATCTTCCTTTTCCTTGTGGTGAAGGATGAAGAGGAAAAGGGAAGGTGACCATTCGCTCCAAGGCCTCTTTCTTTCTACCCACCACAGTAGTCATTGGAAATTGAGGAGTCTTGACCATTCTTGCACCCCAGACTAGCTAGGGCCAAGCGCTTTAGGTCCTGGGCAAGGTAACCAGTGTGAGTGCCTTATTGCAACCCCATCCTCCCTCTTCAGCTAGGATTTCCTCTGATGTTAAGGGACTAGGCCTACTGCCAGTTTTCTGTAGTGAAAGGGATCTTTTCCATATGGTGAATTTAACAACTGCTGTGTGGGTTTTTTCACCTCCTACCAAGCATCCATGACGGCTGGCTTTGGGAAGTTTAAGCTGCAGCAATAACAACTTCTGGAGTTTTTTAATGTGATTTGTGGATCTGAAATTCAGATAAGGGAAGCCAGGTAGCTGTTCCGCGCTGCTGGGCACTTCCACGATAGGGAGTATTCAAGCCTCTGGGCAGCCTGGCTTGTGGCTCCCTCCCTTTGTGCTCTGTTCTTTTTCAGTTCATGTGGAAAAGCATCTGGGCTTCCAGCAAGGGTCCTCTGGTAGGCCTGAGAACGCACGATGTGCACCCTCCCCGTACAGGTCCACAACACACTGGCTGCTGTTGGCACCGAGCGAGGTCCACACGGGCACAGCCCTACCTGGGTGTTTAGAAATGCTTTATTCCAAGTTTGTAGGCGTCGTGGCTTGTCAAGATGTCTGTGACTTCTCGTGAGGATGCACACCTCAGTAGGTATTTGGAGCACAAAATATTATTTCTTTGTGATGGAAAGGCGAGGCTATCTATACTAGCCCAAGAAAAAGCAGGCATTTATGGAGAGCAGCTGGCTGACTTCTTCTGAACTCTTCACTTCTTCCGAACGTGACTCCTGCAAAGACAAAGATGAAGGGTCTGCCTTTCACCTCACCTACCTACCTGTATTACAAATACTATTGCGAATTCCCAAGTGTTTCAAATTTGAAACCCAAATGGTAAAACAAACTATTACCTTTTATAACGTGAATCAGGTCAGTGGCTGGTATCTCGAAATGTACTATGTACTTTACACAACACCCCACAGACCTCTGAATACCCATCAAAACTAAAAGCTATAATAATGCCTGCAAAAATACACAAATTATTCCTAATACATCTAGCGAGAAAGCCAACTTGGACCTTTCCCTCACAGTAAAGCTGTGAAGTTTATGATTCCTCTATATCTTAAGAAGTTTCCCGTCTAATGTCCCTTAATTTTAAGTCTCGGAGGAGATCTACAGCCATTTTAGATATTCTGATCAATTCCTCTCAGTAACCAGATTACAAGGTCTACTATTAGTGCAGATGTAGAGAGGCAGAAGTTTATATAGATATACAGAAGTTGTTCACAGTCTGTAGACAAAACGTGCTATTAAAACCAGGGTCGGTCCTACACGTAAGCTTGATACGTAGGACCTCACTTCAGGGATCACACTGGCACACTAATCAAGCCTCTCCATGTAAACCATCCAAACAACTATTACTGCTGTTGCAAATCTGGTTTTTTATTAATCTTATAACTTCAGGAAATCTTTTGGAACATCACATTTTTCTGCACCAAAAGTTATTTACAGGGGCAAGGCAATCCCTTATGCCTGTTCAACTGTCATTTTCTTGCCCTGTAACCCCTCATTTCCTCCTGTCCTCATAGAGCAGAATTAAAACAAATCTGATTTTGTTACCTAAATTAAAAAAGAAAACAAACAAACAAACAAAAAACCTAAAAAAAAAAATCCCAAACACCAAACCCAAACAAAACTGGCTGCCCTATTTCATACCTCTATGGTAGAAAAAGCCTGCATAATATAAAAAAAAAACCAGTTACATCATTCCAGGAGATTAAAAAAACATAAAAACCTAAAAAACCCGCCAATGCTACAAAGAAGTCGGTTATCAGCTGGGGATCAGCGATCTGTTCTCGCGCACTCCCTAGCATGGCTACTCCTGACAGGTGTTCCTGGGACATTCTGAACAAAATGTTGAACAAAAATACATCTTTAACAGTTTCAGCCTTGAAAAGCTGCTCTCTGCTGAGTTACTGTCAGAGCGACTGTCAGCAAGATGCTGCAAGCAGCAGAACAAACATTAAGACAAGAGTTTTCAGCTTAGTTTTGGGGTCCAAGAGTACTTAATGTTTCTAGCAGAAGAGGTTTCTCAACTCAGCATGTCACAACACTGATATCCGAATCACAGAGTCAGTGTCACAGCTGACAATCTGGTTTCCGTGTATGTTCCTTAGAGTTACACAGCAGCCCGAACCACTCTGCGTTCAGCAAGGAGGCCAAAAAAGTCACTTTTAAGACTTCAGTATACTAATATAGCAATATTAAAAAATGTTCAGTTTGGCGTCTTCCTCCAAGATCCCAGTTCTTCCTTGCAGTATAAATTTCTCAGACATTTGCTTGTTTGTGACAGGCTTCTGTTGGCCCTGGAGGGCCATTTCCCCTGCAACCTATTTTGCTCCAATAAGCGTCCTTTTGAAGCCCTTTATCTGTACTACTGTGGCCTCCTGCAGGTGCTCAGACCCAACCTATTTTGCATATTGAGGTTTTTAATGAATTTGCTTACTTTTTTTTATCATCTACAAGGCACCAATTACGGTTTTGGGAAGGTGGAGGAAGACTACCCGGCAACTGTGCCCATCACCTTCTTACCGAGCCCTCAGTTCCCATTTTTCCGTAGAGAAATGTTTTACCACTTTCAATCCTTGCTCTTCTCAAGCTTGTTCTCCTCAGCGCAGATGCTAAAGAGGTTTCAGGGTAATATGAAACCTTAAAATATTTGCCCTACTACTTTTTAAAACTACTTCTAGGTAGTGTAAATATACAGAGATGCTTATGAGACTGGCGGAACAGACACCTGTGTAAGGAGGCGATTTACCGACTCAAGTGAGAAGGCCGAGCTATGGCAGGCAAAAGGCTTTGATGAGGAACGGCGTGCTTTTTCTGATGAAACAAGTGCTACCACCGATACACCCCGTTCCCTCGCAGTCACCAAAAATGATTCGCACGATTGCCAGCTTCGCTGTGCGCACAGCTCCTTGTTTTGCCGGCACACGGGGACGTAGCGCCACTACCCGCATTCACAGTTCCCACCACCGAAAATGGCCGTAACGGAGCTAATGGCAAATATGTGAGTATAAACATTCAGCAGTAAGTTCTTTTCCAAGGTTTTATGATTTTCTTTTCAACTTTTTCAGCCACTTTCTACTGATTAAACCTTGTGGACTTTTGCAAATGTAAAAGTGATTTTTTTTTTTTCACAGTTTTCATTCCTGATCATATCATTAGGCTGAGTTCTACTTGGCCAAATTCATATTTCTTAAATAAATTGATTTCTTGAATATACTATAAACCACCATTTTTTTCCCCAGCTACATTTTGGCTGGGAAGTACGTCCATACACCATATAATCAGGTAAATAAAATACAGAAGTAGGACACGCTGTGGCATTAGTATTAGTTCTTTTGCCCCGTTACCTAAAGCACTTCAAATATTGCATGTCCAAATCACGGTCTATTCTTTTTCACACAAACAGGCAAGTTTATGCATTTCTCATCGGTGGTGGGTTGACCCCAGGCAGAAGCCAAGCCCCCACCCAGCCACTCATTCCCTCCCCACCTCCAAATCTCCCCTCTGCCATTTCGAACCAGTCTAAGAAAGGGAGAGTTTTCCTATTCCTCATTATGATGTTGAGATAATATTTGTATTGCACGGGAACAGTTTTTATTGGCCTCGGCCCAAAATGTCCCTCTACAGCAGGGAATAAGGAGACAGACTACCAGACTATACAGTTTCAGCAGTCATTTCTCTCACTCAAGTAGTAATTAAATTTCAGTCTGAAAATCGTGATTATTGATGTTTTTCTTTCACTTTTTTCTTGGGTCTTAGATGAATATAGCATTTTACAAACAACATTTTTTGGGAGAGTGGGGATGCAAAATTTGCCAGTAAGGTGTCAGCTTTATACTGATTCGGAAGGGATATTTTAATCTTACACTTAAGACCATGAAATTAATAAAATAATTGATCCACCTTTTCTCGCTGTCAAGTTCTCAGTCTTTACTACTAAAGGATGAAAAAAAAAATCCATTTTCTCCTTATTAATAATTGCTCAGAATGATAAATCCTGCGGTATCAGATGCTATGTGTGGCCATAAGACAGAAAAATATAAATACTTAATAGACTCCCATAAAAATCCTCTTAGTTAACCACATAAGGAAGATGCTTGGATATCATGAAGACAAGCCAATATAAATAAATAAAACTACAATATCTGGGAAAGTAAAATGATGACCACAAACACAAACAGGCCAATTTTCTTCTCACTTTCCCACCTCCCTGACTGAAAGGGTGTTTTCTTGGTATATAGGAAAGCAGTGGACGCAGCGTTTTTAAAACTGTGTCCTTTGAAAATTTAACAACAAACAACGCTGAATAATACCATATGTTTTAGATGGTCTCAGCCAAGCTGCTGAGGTAATCCCTTACTGAGATGTCTGAAGTATGAGAAGGAAAACAATCTCATTTTAAACTGCAAATCATTTTAACAGAGAAACACCCCATTTAAAAAAAAATAATTTTGAAAAATCATCTTGGACCTGTACTGTGCACGCCACCTAATTCCTTTTTGTGTGTGTGTTTTCTGAAAAAACAGTAATAGTACTATTAAATTAACTCATTTTTTTAAAAAATCCCAAATTGAAACAGCAAAGATTTTGATGATACTTCACAAGCAAACATACAAAATCCAGATACTTTCTCTTCCAGCTCTCTCCTCTGCTTGGACCCTTACAGATATTTCATTCACTGCTGGTGGCATTGAAGCAAGTCCCTGCTGGTGGCAGCTTTTGCCCTCGTCCACCTGAAGTGGATTCAGGGTTGAAGGGAGAAGCTAACAGAAGAAAACCCTGGGACAGACTGCCCGTGGTCCTCTCCTGCACAGCCCCTTGCAAAATTTAGTTGAAATCCTACGCTTCACTGGGGGAATTCAGCTGCTCTTTTTGCGTTATGGTTCGCGTCTTCCTAATGGCACAAGATAGGATGCTGCTGTGGGATCATCTGGTGAGGATATTTTGCTCATATCCTTTTCATCTGTAAGATAAATCTTACCTTAAGGTACTTGTATTACATAGCAAAAGCAATTATGTACAAATTTTGATTTGTTTTTAATATTTACCATAGCAAGGTAAGGTTTTTTTACTGTAACCAGTTGTGTCATCAGCTCTGTTTGAGCAGAAAACGTCATTCTTTGTTTGTTGATTAAGTTCACCCGAACAGTTCTCAGAAACTGGTTTTGGTTTTAATAAACCCCTCCCCAAAACACAGCAAGTTTAAAAAGCCTTTCTAGAGGAGTGAAAAAGAATTGGGGGGGGGTGGGGTGGGAATCCTGCAAGCCTGAATTATAGAGACTATTTCAAAATAAACACCAAGGGGTTTATACTCAGTTAACAAAATTCTGTTTTCAGTTAGCAACAAATTTACCATTATAATTACGACGGTTCTTAGATGAGTTCACGGGCAAGTTTTAAAAATCCCTGCGAGCAAAGCCAAGGACTACTGCTGGTGCTGCTTCCCCCGTGCCCACGCAGGCATTAACAACCTCCGAGTTGCCACAGCAGCAGCCACAGCCAACGTGCAGGAGCTGAATTCACATTCTCAAAGTAATAACTCACATAGCGAGGGATGATCAGAAGATGCTCACCCTGGGAACTCTGGAAGAGTGGGACTTCTTCATCCCACGCAAGAGGCTAGGTCTCAGAAAATCCAGATTTTCCTTTTGAAATTGTTGCTAGTGCTTTTCCTCACAGAAAAGAACGGTTTGGTCTCAAGCACAAAATGCTGCACTAGATTTTTGGTGAGGACTGCGACGGGAGACCATTCCCACGGCTGAAATGGCCAACAGCCCGCCTGCATCCAATACCCAGGACTTGGACAAAGGGTGTTAAAATCAAAACCAGAGAAATACAATACTATCTTTCGGTTCACGCTTTTGCTATTATAAAGCCCAGCCACGGTAAATAAAGTGAGATGAGCCTCAGCAAAGAAACACGCAGTCCATCCAGAGTGAAGTAGGATATTCAACATGCAGCACTTAACTTTTACTGTCAGTACAATGTGTTTAAGTGTTTTTATCCTTGCTGATGTGTACATTTCAACTAAGGAATAAGAAGAAAACCCCCCGATTGTCTTTGTGCCATAATATATTCAGGAACGCTCACTTTGTTCATAGCTGAACCATGAGGCAATAACTTCAAGACAGAAGATATGTAAGCTCTGGGATTTCTAGCTCTACCCATTCGAGATAATGATTGAAGTGAATTTTACTTTCCACCTCCTTGTTCTTATTCACTAGAACAGTAGCTGAAAACCCTTTATGTCATCTAGCTGGCATCACTCCTCCCAGATTTGATTATTACCTTCTAGACATATATTCCCCATAGCCGAAAAGGCTCTAACAAAACTCGGTCTTTGCAGTGAAGTTAACTTTAAGTTAGTCTTGTTTTTTTTTTCTCCTAGAGCAGCCAATAGCTTATAAAAATATTAGAAGTATCTTTCATGCTTGGATTAAGAATGAAAAGAACAAAGACCCCCTTTATAATCAAAATTCAATTCACAATGAAAATGATCATTGTAAGTTACGTCTTTAAATAGGATCTTAAATACAAATATTATTCACAGCAGAAGTGACAAGCATCCGCTCTGGGATCAGCTCTTTCCCTTGAGATTACCTATTTGAATGTAAACATCAGCCTAACTAAAAAATCACGACCGTTCTGTTTGTGTGACAGTCACTTCACAGAATTTTCTGTCATAAAAGATTACTTGGATGGACTTTTCTGTTTTTTAATAACATACTAGCATGTCAATAAAGCAACTGGCGTTCTATTTAATATATATTTAACAGG
This sequence comes from Phalacrocorax carbo, assembly GCF_963921805.1. Taxonomy (NCBI): domain Eukaryota; kingdom Metazoa; phylum Chordata; class Aves; order Suliformes; family Phalacrocoracidae; genus Phalacrocorax; species Phalacrocorax carbo. The sequence goes on from NC_087518.1 coordinate 60,070,611, forward strand.
TGGGTTTTCACGGATCTATAAGCCGGAGATTCTAAATAAGTATACTGCATCTGTAAGACTCAGTGGTACTTACGTGGTTTGGGAAGTCAGCCTTCAGTTCAGCAATACTTTTACACCAATACGCCGCTGTTTTCTCGCTGATCAGTTCAATGTTCAGAAAAGAGCCTTGGCCTGGACCGTACACAGGACCCGAAGTAATTCCACGCACAATCCTCGGAGAAACGTTGGTTACAATGTCCTGCAAAACAGCGAAACCTTTCAGATTGACTTTCTAAAGTGACGCACGTATCAACGATGTCTTTGATATAATATAAACTTAAACGTATGAGATGTTTATAAAAAGTACCATGATTATGAGTAGGAACTACAATTATAGGCCAGTTCTCTGAATTAGCAGATTCTCTAATTATATTCTCTACATCAGAGGACAAAAACGTTTGCTGTACATGCAGAATGGTATAACTATCAAGAAAATGGCAACACAGGGCACCTATACACTGCCATACAAAACATCATTTGAATAATGCGCTTGCGTTGGGTAGAGGGCGGGCAAGACTCTGTGCAAAAACCTGTGTAGGCCTCAGTCACGGCACAGCATACACGGGAACTATCCCCCCCCAAAGATGATCGAAGTCCACGTCCTGCACTGACAGGCCAAGTGCAAAGCGGTGCCGCCCACCAGCCTCGCCGATGAAAAGTCAAGGTCACGGGTCCAGTCACCGGCAAAAGTCGAGCAGCGTACCGAACTTCACAAAGGAAACGATGGGATTCCGAGAGATCAAAAAATAAATCCCCAAAGACAGAAAATTAAGATCAATATTGTAAAGCACGACATTTCTGAAGGTCAACGGGAGGTTAGCAAACAATTTTGAGACCTGCAGTAAACACATAAAATGTTGACTTGTTTAGTAGACTTAATTAAGCCGCGATGTCACCGTATCTATATTAACAAAGAACTGTAAATTCTGACATTATTTAAAACTAAAGAGAAACATCGATGGCAAAATGTTCCTTTTGCCAATTTCCAATTAAAACTAATTTTGAGTAAAGGTCATTTATTTACAAATGTATCAGAATTATTTGTTTAAGTACCCCTCCTCACCATCTTGTCATTTTTAGTGAGATAACATGAACCTCCATTAGTATATAGCAATTAAGGTCAATTTACATATTTTAATTAAGAATCATCCCATATAAAACAATTAGGGTAATAGGCATACTAACTGGATTTCATAACATTTGGACGTTTTTCCAACTAGATAGACAGGAAACCTTAATTAGCATTAATTAGCACTGATCTGCATATGTTTGATAAGGCATACCCTTGCCACAAAAGATTATTTATTCCTGAATCTGCCAAATGCTGCAGTTACAGAGGATAAAGGGACTTTTCTTCACATTGTATGTAAATTTGAGGTAATCTTCATTTGCTTATAAAGTTGAATTACTTATTATACAGTAAATATGCGCTAATATTTTATACTGATAGGTAATTATATGTCCATTTACATCTGTAGAAATCACACAAAGTAATCTCCCCAGTTCATCTATTTTCAGGCCTGATAAGTCTGGAACACGGACACCGCAATAATCCCTAATTTTCCTATTATCATATTTTCCCTTCATCACAAAACCTTCACCTCCCTCTCAACAGTTAAGTTATATTTCCAGAAAACCATAATTCAGAACAGTTTATGAACTTATGCAAATCCAAACCAAACAGCAAAGCACACTCCCAAAACAAATTACAAAAATTGCAGTTTATGCAGAAGAACCGTTTCCATCGGCTTGCTCCACATTATCCTCTCGAGCACTTCATTCCTTTTAAATTGCCTCAGAGGAGCCTGTGCCTTGACTTCATCCCAGAAAGCTAGTCATACACCCAGGCCAGTACTCTCACATCATCCGGCATGATAAAAGATGCAAAGTCAATGACTCAAACCTTGGCAATACGACCTCACTCTTGCGAGCACACGGTGCAACAGCAAGCGACCGTGACCTGCCTTCCCGCGTGCTCCAAAGCAGTCAGAAGCTATGGAGCTGCAGCAGTACGGCTCCAAGCCTGAGCTAACAGCCTGTCTGTTGGTGGGAACTGTCATTCTTGGGTTCAGTGCAAAGTACGGTAAGACGCACGCGGTATGACTTCCAGTTTGCGGCTGGCTTGTGTATGTGCGTATGCCAGGCAATGCTCGGAGCCACCTACGGAACCGTTTGTTATCTTACTATGTGCGTGTTGTGTTGTTCTTCCAGACTCTCTCATTTTACTACAAGTAAGAGTCTGAAGAGTGAGATATTACAGCTAGATTATACCTCTTGCGGGACACTCACAAAACCTCAGACTGCTTCCCTGCGAAAAACTCAAGTTTTCCTATCTGCTTTGGGTCTCCAGGCAATCTCTTCTCCCTTCTAAGAAGAGAGACCCCTGTTTAGACCCTGCGACTGCATGTTCTGGCATCCCCATGCCTTTGACTCACTCTGTCCCAGAGCTCCGTCACAGCCGATATCTGAGTGACCGTTTATCCCTCCGGGACCCCACGAAGCTGAATCGGGTAACGCACAGCCTTTGCAAAGCCAGCCACTCTCCACTTTAATGTCCGCAAGAGATAGGCAGAGCCACACGAAACAGTGAACACACATACACCTCTCTGCCTACATTTCCTCGCTCTTGAATTTTCTTTGAGATTTTGTGAGATCCCCTTTGGTGCTCAGGGACCTTCCCCTCCCGTCCGCCGCCAGCAGACAGCTGCTCCTCCAACGGTGGCTTCCACTGCCTCCCTACTGCCTCTGCGCCACAGGACCCCTCCGCTGTGTCCGTGCATCACTTTATCTTTCCTGACCAAGCTGCTTCTGCTTCCAAAAATCCTTCCCAGCTTTGAAATTCAAACATTACCACCTGGCTGCTTTGTCTTGGTTCCTCCCGCGAGGGATACGCTGTCCTTATTTACGATCCCGTTCCTCATTTGCCTCTCCTAGCTCAGAGTAAGCTAGAGGGAGAGAGCTGGTAATGACTGACACGCTGGCACCTCTCCTGTCTCTTGTTAGCACATGACAGCCCCAGACACAAGGAGACTCACAGTTCATGGAAACAAAATGGAATTTATAACTTCTGTGATGATTCAAAGGAATCTGTCTTTGTACATACAGGATAAAATCACACAAGTGACAGCAACGAAAATTGTCTCTCTGAGATGAGTGTGAAATACCTACACAGAACTTGCCTTACCATCATCTTCCTCTTCAGTCTCCTGCCACAGCTACGAAAGCTAAACAGGGACAGAGTTAGGCAAAGGACCTATTGGCTGGGCTCAGCCAACTTCATGTCCTGCGGGCCTTAGGAGGGAATTTTACGTGGTATCACAGGCTCTTGCACTAAGATGGGCAGTTCTGGTGGTTGGCCACTTCATAGAAGCATAGAACGTCCTGGGCTGGAAGGGACTGTCGTGGGGCTGAACCACGACAGGGACCCACAAGCATTGTCAAGTCCATCAATTCTTACCGCTGGCTCCAAAACAGCAGGGAAGGTCAGAGCAGCTGAAGCAGCCACAGCCTCCAGCCCACAGGGTTTGTGACAGACCATCTTCTGGTGTTTTAATAGAATTTAATCAAATTTAATTTAATCAAAGACTAATTTTCCCTGTTTGGAGGAATTGTCTGGCCAAATGCTGGCACTCATCATTCCTTTCCTTTTCTGAAACCCCAGCTTTTCCTTTTATCCCAGCTATGCACACAACCCTTTCACTGTTAGTAAAAATTGTTGTGTGCATAAAAAGCCACGATGGAACTGGAGCAAGAAGCCTGATAGGAAGCACTTCAAGGTTTGAACCTAAAAACTTTTTTGAGTCTCAAAGAAGCTGGCTGCTACAGAGAGATGACCTGAGTGATGAGTTGGTCTGGTCCCCGCACGCAGCTGAAAGTAGAGGTCCACATACAGGAATAGGAGGATGTCCCCAAACTCCAAAACGAATCAAGTATCGTACCTCCCCGTGCGATGGAAGCAATAAACCGTCCTTGGGAAAAAGAGCACAAAGCTCTCACGTGCTCTGAAGACCATGGATAGAAGACTTTTAGTAAAGAGCAACTAGGGGAGAACAAAGCTTGTATCTGACCGCACCGAACGACAAAGCTATGGAAAAGATGACTAAAAAAAAGTCGTTGGCAAAGGTAAGCAGAACAGTCCTTAGAAAGTTCATTTGTTTTGTGGGGGAATCTTGCAAATTAATGTAGATGTGGGGATTAGGGGAACCGTGTTCAGTACCCAGATTTCAGCAAAACAACTTGGTTCGGGGGAGTTAATGCAAACGAAGAGAAACAGTGACAACAAATGGAATCAAGGGCCAGTTGTGAATCATGACTGAATTCAGATACTGAATCTCTTCTTTTGCCTCAAAAGCTGATTCTTCTCCCCAGGAGAGCACAGCAGAAACAATAGTATCAGTCCCTCAAATATGTGCAGCTCGGGACATCACCTAAGAAAGTGGTAGTACACAGACAAAAGGGCCAATACCTTGCTGCTTTTGGATTCCCCTTTTCTGCTTATGAAAAATTCTGGTATTCTGGTAACTTGAGACTGAGTTAATTTGCGTTACACATATATTTCTGTTCCTGTTGATTAATTAATTAACAGACTAAAAAAAAAAGGGCCCAAGGCATTGATCAGACCCCATTTGCTCTAATAATCTCCGAACTCAGCAATCAGATCATTGAATTCTAAACTACTTAAGTCTAATGGGCTGGGAGGTTTGAGACGACGTCTTCAAGATAAAGCCCAAACACTCAGCACTTTTCAGTCAGTGGTATTTAAATAAAGGTGCAAATCGATTTGTCAGCCCATGCCTTACCGATCACTCTAAAAGTTGCTTTGCTTCACACTGCCCACGTTTGCAGTTAATAATTGCCACAGATTTTTGTACTGTAAAAACACAACCGTGCTGTTTAAGCTGAGAGAGACAGACCTTTACGTTTGGGCAGCAGGGACGTTTTGAATTTTAAGGGACCCAAAGGGGTGTCCGGCACAGGGTTAGATCATGCGATAAGCACATTCATTGTGTGTTTCTCCTAAACTAATCAGCAGAGAAATAATTCACATTGTGAATATTAACGTTGTCGTCTGTAGGCGTGGAAGTTAATGACCCGTAGAAATGAATCAAGCCGTTCACCTCTCTCTCAGAGTTATTGTTTTAGGGGAATCGAGAAGACAGCTCTTCATTAACTAGGTTCACATTTTTATTTCATAATCATGTCTCCTAGAAACTAAAGAAAAAAAAAAGTTTGGAGAAAAACGTTGTGTACAGAGGTCAGTTGCAGAAATATGTGAAAACATTCTCGCAAAAGGCAGGCCACAGCCTCATGCCTATTCAATTAATGTAGTTACGTTAGGCAAATATAATAAAAAGATCGAAAAAGATGAAGCTGTATGATTTTTCAAAACAAAGCTCGGATGTGTTTCTGTCGATCGCAGAGCTTGAAGCATTCTTTTTTGCCCATTATTTCCAAAATATTACAGCTAATGGTATTTTAATGAACACTTGAAACAATAAAGTTGCTTAAGAGAACTCACAGGCATTTCTAACTGGGATATGGAAAGAAAATTAATTAACTGTACCTTTAATTAATATATTACCCTGTTGTACAAGTATTCGCTCCTGAAAGCGCAGGTGTTCTGCAATGTAAATATCTGCAGCACAATTAAGGTTTCGAATAAGATTTTGGGATTTATTTTAAAAGGACATTTAATCGCACTATACCAAGCGTTAAACGTGTTTTCTTCACTCTGAGAGGCTTCTATGAGACACAGAGGACGACGTGCCTTGCGGCACTGGCCCCCAAAGTCAATGAAAGTCACTGCGTACTTCAAATTATGCTTTTCTCGTCTTTAACGTATGAAAGCAGATAGGAATTAGTGACCTCTGCCACTTCCCTTTCATTAATATGAGAAAAAGATTTAACACAATGAGCAGATTACTACTTATTACAAAGTTAATTTATGTGACCTTTCTTTCTTCTAGGGAGGGAGGGCATTATACTTGCCAAGTGGAGTATGCATCTGTACATTCCCAGGGTTGCTACTTACTAAATGCCAATACGAACTCCAAGGCAGCCACACTGGCCTCTTTGTGAAGAGATTGAAATAAATACCTTATTAAGGTAATTTTAGTCATGTATCTCAAAACAGCATACTTAGAAGTTAGTAGACAGTAAACTGCAATGTAAAAAAAGGCCAAATGTAAGTTTCTACTTTCTACATTCGATATACCATCTTCTTTACTCGAACAACAAAACACAGTAGGCTGAAAAATGCAGGTATTTGAGCAAATGACGACATTCTCCTCTTCCCCAGATTTTCAAAGATGTATTGAAAGGGCTGTAAAGATTGCAAAATCCAGTATGTATGAGATGTTTTTAGAGCTTGTTTTCTAAACGCTTTAATCAACCCCCCAACATCAAGGTTCAGTCTTCCCTACTGTTTCCGCTAATTACGGTAGAACTTGATGTACACTTTCACCTATGTAAAAATATGGAGGAGAAGGAGACATCGCCCTTTTCCGCCTAATAGCACAGTAGTTAAAGCGTTCTGGAAATCTGGCTCACTGCTGTTTGCACACCCTCATATATACGAACGGCATCACAGACTTCTGTCCTCGTAATTCCCTGCCAACTCTCACTCAAGGTCTTGTGATGATTTGCCTCTTCTGTGACTCAGCTGTCTAGCCAGACTGTGTCTAGTATCACCCCTTCTGGAGTTTTAACCATCCACAAAAGGCAAGTGAAACCTGAAGCAGCAATACCACTTCTCACGGCACTGTTCCTATACATCCTTTCCGAGTTGTTCCTCACCTTCTCTCCTCCACCAGAGCTGAGACACGTGACATCTCCGTAGCGTTCCTCTTCTGAGGCCCAAAGCACTGACTCGCTCTCCTGAATTTCCCCAACCTCAGAAATTTTTCCAGCTGAGCTTGTCAGGCTCCTTTTAACAGGAAGCTAAATCCCCAGCAAGGACCTCTACAAACACAAACCCATTTCATCAGGTACAATCATGCAGATTAACGATTAATTTCCATGAAGACCTTGTCTGCTAGAGTAGGATTTTTACAACATAGAGACTTACTGGCTCATGGAGCAAGGCAAATAAATTTGCTTACGATTTCTGCCCAAGGCGGTTTGATGTCTTACGAGAGCAGCTGAGGCAGCTGGGGGGGTTTAGCCTGGAGAAGAGGAGGCTGAGGGGAGCCCTTCTCGCTCTCTGCAACTGGGGCTGGAGTGAGGTGGGTGTTGGTCTCTTCTCCCAAGTCACCAGCAATGGGATGAGAGGAAACGGCCTCAAGCTGCGTCAGGGGAGGTTTAGTTTGGATATTAGGAAAATTCCTCCACTGCAAGAGCGGTCAGGCCCTGGCACAGGCTACCCAGAGAAGTGGGGGAGTCACCGTCCCTGGGAGGGTTCAAATAACGTGCAGATGTGGCACTTGAGGGCACGGTTTAGGAGGCCTGGGGGTGTTGGGTTGGGGGTTGGCCTTGATGATCCTAGAGGTCTTTTCCAGCCTTAATGATTCTATGTAGCCACGGGCACCTTCCAGTGCACAAATCACTGTTACGTTGCACGCAATGCCGCCTGTTGAATTCGTAACACTTGTATTTAGCATTTTATTTTAGTGAGGGAATAGGCCAGACTTTATTCTTCCCGTATCAGTACAAAACTTCAGCAAAGTCACTTCCTCGCTCCCTCCTTCTCCTTCGCTCACTAAATACAGGAGCATTTTTTAAAAACTTATCTCAGAACACCCCACCATGCAGAAACTGCTCTAATCTCTCCACCACCAGATATGAGAAATCTAGTACCATAAAGACACCTCCTTTTTTCATTGCTTTTGTGAATGTAGTCTAGACCTAGCCCTCTCTTTCCTCTTCACGGCTTTCCTTCTCTTGAAGACAGATAGCATATAATGATAAAATGATGGAAAATAATTATTTTTCAAGTTCTCCCACCAAAATAAGAATTTAATTTAAAAATCTATTATTTCCTCAGCCTTCCAGGATTGCTCACATTGGTGATTTAAAGTATAAGTGTTCTGATCTCTCCACTAGTACAGACAGATCTTGAAAAAGATCCCTGCTGTTACTTATAAATTACACTTCTTCAGCTTTTGCGTACAAGATCCAGTAGGCTATAGAGGGGAAAAGGATACTTGAAAAAAATATTCTTATCTGTCTTCTGATGTCTGTTTGTCATGTGTTTGCAAAGATGAGAGTACCCAAATCAGTATGTATATCCTGAAAGTCTGGAGTACAAACGGCGCCTGTAAATCTTCCTTAATATTCTACTCTATTTCTAGACTGAATAAGCTGAGTTATGCAAACTATTTAAAAAAAAATAGACCGTTACCTCATAAATGTTTTTACAACATTAAACTATCCCATTTGTGTTTATTAAACCAATTTAACACCACAGCTCCAGCGAGCAAGCTAGCTTTCCAAATCAATAAGTTAGCACAAAAGGCTGCAGCCCCATAAGGGAAAAAGCAATGCGTCAGGATTTTGGAGAAAAACTGCTGAAGCACTCATATTGTGTGAAAGACAAACGACAAGTTAGAGGTTTAGTTACCATGTATCTGATGTTTTTCTCTACCGTCTCATTAGCGCTTTCAGATTTAACCACACGAACGCATGAGAAGCTTCAAAATGTACAGACATTGAACTTAATTTCTACCTAAGCTTTTATCGTTGCTGCTTGCTCAGCACACCACCGTTCCTACTAACGCAGTTTTCAGACAGTAGGCCATCACTACCGGTAATTTAGCATTAAGACAGCAAAATTCCAAGCTTTTTAGATAATCTTACTGGATTAGAGTATAAAGAAAATTTCTTCACTCTCTTTACCTTCGAATAATCTCGGGACAATCCCATCCCCATTGCAAGTCAAGTGAAAATGGTCTGCGGCCCTCCTTAAAGCAACAGCAGTCCTCCAATCTGTGTTAATTCACACCTGATGGTTTGACTAGGAGTCCTAATTTTATAAACTAAACCTCCCTAAAGTAATAAATCAGAAGATTAAAATAGAAGACAAAACCAATACAAATTTTGAGTAAAAGTACAAGAAACTGAAGAGCAACTGTAATGTTTATGCCAAATGTACAAGTACATATTTTCTAGTTGAGTTACATGTTTTACAAGAAAATGAAGTTTTGATCTTTGTTTACAATTACAATCACCGGCGCACGTGTTTTTTTTTTTAAAGATTTTCATAATAGAAAGCCATAACGCTTTAAAATTAAAACAACTTGTAATTTTTTTCTGATTTTTGACATATTTGCTTGTTTTCTAGACATCAGAATGTAAAGACAGTTGTACTGTAATTACAAAAGCTCATTTTAAAAATGTATTATGTCCTACAGCACTTTGCCTTGACAAACAATTACTAGATATCACATTGAGCAGAATACAAAAAGCAATCTTTATCACAAGGTTAAAATTAGTCTTTGAACAAAAGATGCTTTCAAAGCAAATCCAAATTCTCATCAGCTTTATATCAGTTTCTCTGGGAGAGACAGGGAAGCGAGGGAGGGAGAGAAGAGAAAGGGGAAAAAAAGCCCTGAAGGACATTTGAAAAATTTCTTGCTCATGTTCAGTGTGAGCACACATTTTATCAGTTTTCTGATAAAAGGTGTAAGCAGTAGGACAGGATTAAACTTCTGCTGTCAAACCGCGTTGTGGTCAAAAACTGTTCCCGTGGAAGAAGAGAGAAGTAGACTTAGAGTTCTTGAGAGAAAGTTGTGTCTGTATTCGGACACTCATTTTCGGATCTCTTTTTGCAGTGAATGATTCTTAGATCTCAGTGTTTTGATATAGCAAACTATGGAATCGCTGAGCGGTTGCTTTAGCCGACTGACGACAAAAACGTTCATTGTCTCGAAACATTAATTCATTTTCAGCAAGAGGCCACAACAACAGAAAACCATGTTTAAACATCCCAGGCTTCTATGAGAAGGAAATCTGAAGCCGATCAGCAGATTTCTCAGGCTTTGGTTGTGGAGGGATTTTTGTTGGTTTTGGTTTGAGGTTTTTTGGTTTGAGGTTTTTTGGTTTGAGGTTTTTTGGTTTGAGGGTTTTTTTTATTTTCTTTTTTCTTTTTTTTTTAAGAAACAAATATAATTTTTCTACTCCAAGAGCAAGCTTTCCCCATGTTTGGAAACAAACAGCACACAAGCTGTAGCAGAAGGAAAAAGAAGAAGAGGAAAAGATACTCTTCAGATAATGAAAACAATTAGAAATAAGAATAAAGCATGGCAGAAAGCACAGAGTAAGAACATCTAGCAGCAAGCTCTTTAGAAAATTTCTCTCCACAACTTCTTGACAAATGATACAATTTCCAACAACAATGACAACAACAAAAAGAATCGGATTTTTTCCTCGGCACAAATGTTGGTTTGTCTGAAGGTTTTTTTCAGTTTTCCATTTAATTAAGCAACCAGAGCTTTCACAGTGCAGCATTGTTTTCTGGACTGTGCTCTGCACCTCCCAGGAGACAACCCATGAACAACAGCCACTGATGAAGAAGTCAGCAGCGGATGGTCAACCCTGCCATTTTAACCGAAGCACGGAATTCAAAATACCAACAAAAGGGCACTGACTTTAGCACTTTAAGTAACCTCAGCTCTAGAAATACACCTGAAGCTATTCATTGCGCTATGTGGACTGTACTGGGATCTGCTAAGAAACCAGAGCTTTCAGAAATCACCACTTCAGACTATATGAGGGGAGATGCTTGAGACTATCTACAAAGAAACAAAATGCTACACTGTAACAGCACAGGTAATCCCTGAGGTATTAGGATAGAATGTCTTGAAACTGAATAAAAACTCAGTTTTACTCTCCTACAAGTTAAATCTTTGTGTCAGCGAATCATTATTTGTGTAGCTTGGATGAAGTACCTGATAAGCTTCATCAGAAAACCTAAACTGTATCTGTAACTCACTGTTCTCTGAAGCACTGACAAGGCATTTCTGGATAATAACGCAGAGCAGATGCTCACAAGTGATCAACACATTGAGACTGGATTCTATTACTCCGCTGCAAGGAAAAGGTTGCAATGCTAATGATTTGAGGGTTACAGAATGGAGTAAAATAGGAGTACATGGATAAATAAAATATCTACATGGACGGCAGCTTTTGATCTGTATCCTAAAGTGAAATTTCTGTGGCATGGCTTCTAAGGACCTGGGTACATTCACAGAGGTGGAAAATCAATGCATAATAATTAAAATATACTAGTCCAGTTTATAATGCTTACCCGTGGAACTCCAATGGGTTTAGATCATAAGAACTTAGCTTGCCTTAAGAGATTAATTCTTTTACAGGCATCTAAAAATATTAGTCCATTTGCAGCTGTCAGGGAATATCATCATCAAATCAGTGAGCAAGACTTGTTGTGAAATATACTTAGCGGATCAAATAAAGGAGCAGCAATTCTGAAGGCTTCATTCTCAACCAGTACTATTGAATGGTCCCATGAAATGGGAAGGAAAAGGTGGTTTGAAAAGTATGAGTCTAAGAAAACCAGGCAGGGACCAACATAGGTAAGATCTAAGTAAAAAAAAAAAAAAAAAAGGTAAGACCCAGGCAAGAGAAGGAAGAACTACATGACACGTTCGCAGCAGCAGGTTTGGGAGAGTCACTAAAGGAGTTATGCTTACAGGGAGAATACAAATGGATTCTCTTCTTGTACTTCAAGAGGAGGCCAAATGAACAGAGTTTTTCAAACATCGTCATTAGAGGCAAGTCCATGTTTTTTTTTCTCTAAGCCTGTTTCCTAATTGCTAAACAAAATGCTGTAAGAAGGCAGTGGGGCAACACCAGTAGCAGCAGGTTCCTAAAGGGATGAACTAAAAGCCAAGGCACATAATGCCACAGAACGAGCTCCTCTGGATAAAAAATGGGAGAGAATTGCAGGCAGCCTCGTAGCTCTAAGAAAATCCCTGACAGAAACAGCAAACAATGAGAAAATGGGTTCTTTAAAGCCCACAACATCTAGGATTTTGCACTCCGTGCACAGACACAGAAATTAAATGAACGAAAACTCTTAACGCAGGAATTCGAACGTCTGCTAATGAAGCATGTAACTTCACACTTGAAAAAAGCAAGGAGGTAACTATTTATTTATGAGACAATACTACACGGATTAACAAAGCACTTGTCAACAACTCCGGACACCTGTACCAAGCTCACTTATTGCCTAATTAAATATTAACATGCCCTGATAGAATCTGTGATATAATTTTAATTACTGTTTTCTCATAGGGAAGCCATATAATCAATGTATTTCTAGCCGTTCCTAGATGCGGTTTTGTAAAACTCTATTAGTAAATTGTGAACCGTCACTAAAATATTTTCCTCCAGATTGCTGTAAGTAAATCAAGACTATGATATTCTCCTAGGAGGAGGGGAGAATAGATGCTTCCTTTCAAGGGGAGAAAAATATGATTTCTTCAATAAGTAAGACAAAAAATCTTTTAACTATAAACCTATTTAAAGAGTTGTTAAAATTCTTGCACAAAGAATCAACATCTGGGATTTACAGAACACCAAATTTGTATTTAAATTTATGCATAATCCAAAATATTTGTATTGCTGGATTAAGTAATTAGGAGGAGAATCACATGACTCCCTTAAAGCACGTATTTAAATTTTCTGCTGGGGATGAACTGCAAATATTGAGGTGTGCTTTGTGCCTACCTGCAGCATTTTCTTTCTCCTGTAGGATTAAGAATGCTTAAATACTAGAAACATTGATTAGCATTGTGGTGAGCAATTCAAGGAAATGATACCAATTCTATTTGGGAAGATATTTAAATAGCTAAAAGAATCAATTCTCCAGGTGGCACTAAACAATTTCAAGTCATAGATAAAGGGGTAACAGGGAAGGTGGAAGGGTTTCAGTATCTAGGGGAATATCTTGTTTTACATTCCGACGATAATCTATCCGTAGCGCTTCTGCTTTGATAACCTGAGCTCTTAAATGTTAACTTTGTTGTGAACATACTCCTTTTATCTTTTCCTATACAAAAGTCCTACTGAAGCCAAAGAGTCTTTTGCATGAGCAGGGATTGCAAGGCCGAGCCACCTACCACTGTCAGAGCCTGATTATACGCAGATCCGGATAAGGTAATCGTGGGGAAAAACAAACCATGAAAATATCAGCCCCTATGAATTAAAATTCAGCACTTTAACATCTTAAAGTGATTCAACCAATTTTAATTCAGCACTAAATTTTAAACAGAATCTTTAAAATAGATTTTGATTTCTGTTACAGGCCTCATCTACTTTAAAAATCAATGAAATAAAACTAGTATTTTCCTCTTTGTATTGGCTAACAGAACGGAGACACACATAAAAGCACTGCATGCAAACTGTTAGGTTTTCTTTTTGTAGACATAAAAGTAGTTGAAAAAGCGACAGAATAGATTTAAACTAAATGAAGAAAACCAAGTAACTGACAAAACTCTTCTGAAATTACTTTCCTGTGAATCAACTTCTGATTCATATCTCAATATGAATTCACATTCTTTCGTTCTGATTCACAGAATCTCAAATCTTCCACTCCAAATTAAACTATCATCCTGACTTAGTTACCATTTTTGTAGTGATTAGCGGGTTCTTCCTGACCCCCTGAATCACGGAACGAACTCTGCAGGCATGTCATGCTAGATTAATGAGGACGCAGTACAGCTCTGGTAAGAAAGCCGAGACTGAACTTGGGGCACCACATATATATCCTGGGGAGGGTTTTTGGGAACGCAGATCCTGGGTGGGATAGGGCAGGGTAGAGCCAGCACATCTGGATCTGCCATCGGTCTCTGAGAGTGCTGTGTGTTCATCACACGAGGCACCACATGTAGGCTCCATAATCTAAAGAGAGATTACTTCTTCCTCTCGAGAGCCTCAAAGCAGAGATTTCCAGCCTGCTGGGCTGATTCTAGCCTTCCAGACTGAGCTCTTAATAAATAAACATTCAGCGTTTGCACATGTTTTAACTTCCCTGACAGACAAGAATCCATGTAGAGAACTGCTGAACTCTACATAGAATTTTTATGCCAAAGGACGAGCTCTAATTCCCACCCACCTGTGGCAGACACAGTGGTCCCAATCTCAAGTCTGGTTTTCCTCCAGGTTCACCTGAAGTTTTCATAGCAGTAGGTTAATCATTTCCTATTATTTTTTTTTTTTAAATGCAGAGGAAAAAATGACATGTTCTATTGGCTTTGAAAAATCAGCCCTGTGGGACGTAAATCACAAATTTAATAAAGCGAAAAAGGCAAAGTTCATTAAAATATTCTTGTAAGAACTGAAAGTTGCCATGATACATGGAAATTCCTAGCACGACGATTCTCCTGTTTACCACTGAGAGAAAAAAAAAAAAAAAGTTATTCTGAGCTGGCTGTGCTCCTTCTCATTAAATGTATCATAGGTCCCAAACCCCAGCACTCTTCGGAGTCATTGCTCAGGTCTGGCAGTTAAGTAAATATGCTCATCGGAGGACCCAGCAGGCACACACAGATTGGGTAGACATGAAAACCGTTCCCCTTGAAATCAATAAGAAGGTGGTTGTAGAGAGTACAGTTGAGTTCGGGTTTCATTTGGGGAATCTGTGGTAAATGTTCCCACTACTATTAATGACAGAGCCAGCAGAGACGTGCTACAAAAGGCTTACGCATGCTCAGAACTGGAGAACTAACAGTAAATCTGTCCTCAGCTAGAGAAGGCAGCCTGACCTGCAGGCTTCTCGTCTATTCCAACAGAATATTGATTTAAAACTGGGACCAGGATTCGAAAGCCCCCTTGATGCTAAACATAAAAAGTCACGTGCAAAATTCTATAAGGAGGAATATGTCTTTTCACCCCACAAAATATCATTGATTAGGGATAATTATATTAGTGATAAATAGGACATAAGGAACATCTTCCCATCCTTTTTCCTACCACATAACTGTGGAGTTTAAAGCACAGCTCACTGCAAGACCCCGCTGAGGACCAGGATATACCTGGTGCTGACACACGCCAGGTCACGCGAGCAGTCTCACACCGAGAGCAACGAAGCCAAGTTTGCATCCCAAGGACCAAGGAATTCTCCACAGCACAGAGATCCAGCATTTCTCCCTGCAGCCGTACGTTACTGATACTCGTATGGAGATTCATCTATACAGTATAGCCAATGCTCACTTATCTTAACGTGCAAAACAAGAAAGTATATAGGCAGGTATGGTTTGCACGTTTCTGCTTTTGGAGGCAGTGGAAACCTGGTTTTTTACATCTCTGCTTATCTTAGATCACCTTTCCCTAGCTAACACTGCTTTGTGCAGCCAGGACAGGCTTCTTTCCTGCAGATCTAGAAGAGCAAGGAAGGCTCTGCAGAGGCACCTGGACAGGCTGGATCCATGGGCCGAGGCCAGTTGTGTGAGGTTTAACAAGGCCGAGTGCCGGGCCCTGCCCTTGGGTCACACCAACCCCAGGCAGCGCCCCAGGCCTGGGGCAGAGGGGCTGGGAAGTGCCCGGCGGAGAAGGCCCTGGGGGTGCTGGCTGACAGCCGGCTGGGCATGAGCCAGCAGTGCCCGGGTGGCCAAGGAGGCCACCAGCCCCCGGGCTTGTGTCAGCACTGGTGTGGCCAGCAGGGGCCGGGCAGGGATGGGGCCCCTGTGCTCGGCCCTGGGGAGGCCCCACCTCGAATGCTGGGCTCAGGTTTGGGCCCCTCGGGACAAGAAGGGCCTGGAGGGGCTGGAGCGTGTCCAGAGAAGGGCAGCGGGGCTGGGGCAGGGTCTGGAGCACAAGTGTGCTGGGGGGCGGCTGAGGGGGCTGGGGGGGTTTAGCCTGGAGAAGGGGGGGCTGAGGGGAGCCCTTCTCGCTCTCTGCAGCTGCCTGAGAGGGGCTGGAGTGAGGGGGGGGCTGGGCTGTGCTCCCAGGTCACTAGTGGCAGGACGAGAGGGAACGGCCTCAGGCTGCGTCAGGGGAGGTTTAGGTTGGATATTAGGAAAAAAAATCTTCACCGAAAGGGCTGTCAGGCCCTGGCACAGGCTGCCCAGAGAGGGGGGGGAGTCACCATCCCTGGGGGGGTCAAACAACGTGCAGATGTGGCACTTGGGGACATGGTTCAGGAGTCCTGGGGGTGTTGGGTTGATGGTTGGACTTGATGATCCTAGAGGTCTTTTCCAGCCTTAATGACTCTATGATTCTGTGGCACAGTGACACTGCACACAGGGATACAGCCAAAACTTTAATTCTCACGGTATTTAAACATTATTTTGTAAACTACAGTGCAAAACACTGAAGCGCAGCATCCCAAGAATTTCAACAAACTTTCTGACAAATTCTTAAACTACAATCACAGAAAGTAGAGTTATTGTAGGAGGGAAACCAATCGGGCATTATATAAGCTCTTTACGCCACACATCTTTTCATGACTTATCTTCATATATTTGAATTTTATCTAAACATATATGCACTATATATGCATAGTTGCAAAATAAGTTGCATAATTTTGAATTTGCATAATTCATACTTTAGTGAAACGTTCTTTTATTTCGGTACTCTTTAACCCACAGCCCCCTTAAGGGAAAAAACCTGTCTGTTTTAAATCTGAATCATCCCATTATTCTATGATATTTAGTGTCACCAGTGATAATAACGCTTCTTAACCAGGCCCGTTCCTGTAATTAATTTCATTTTCACAGTTCCCATGAACTCCAATGCGGCTTCATTGCCAGATCGGAGCCTTATTAAAGTAATACCGTTTTTACTCTTTTTTTTTTTTTCTCCGCGAGTAGAAGGATGCTGAGAATGGCTAACTCCCTACACATTGTACGTGTACAGCCGTCAACAACCCAGCCCTTTCTGAAAGCATTCATATATGAACATGAGTGCTGCTTGTCCTGCCGTTCTTTAAAAGTGACTTCTCTCTCACTGCAGCCATTCTGTTCTGTAGTAATATCCCACTATTTGCTTGTGAAAATATGTGCATCTACTTTTTGTTTACAAGTACTGGATTCTACACCAGGATCTCATGGGATTTTAATTACGCATCATCACCTAGCGATACAGAGAACAGAGTTCCCCCATCTAAATCACGAATACTAGCATCTCAAAAGATTTTTTTTTTTTCTTTTTTAAGTGAAGATAAGTTACCGCATTAAAAATGAGCTATTTTTGTCAGTTGATTGGACACTGAGTACACATAATAAATCACCAAGAGCATTGTGTGCTAGCCTACGTGCTAACCTTGAGCTGCAGTTTATCTATTGCCTGCAATTCAGAAGACAATAAGGTATTTTACCCAATCAGCTGATCAGCTGAAGGAACTCAAAAGACTGAAATGGCTTTGAAATACACAGGCTTTTAGATATCAAATTACCTCTGGAACCTTCTACCCAGAAGTAACTCGAACAAAACCCATTTGAAATACAGCTTCAATATTCAAAAAAATCAATAATTTAAACCACAGGTTGAACATTTTTACTGCTTCCACTGCAGACTGTCGTTTTTTGAAATGAAAATGCTAATGGCACCAAAGGGGAAAGCTCCAGCCAGAAGAGATACATGTGTGCAGGCACGGATTGGCTAGAAATGCTGGTTTGCTTTCCCTCCCCCAGTTACGTTTACATAAGATCTCTTAAAATAAACAACTCTCATGACTTTAAAAAAAAATAAATATGTTTTTCTTTGTTGCTTTTAATGTTTCTGTCCGCGAGAGCATAGCTATATCAAGACACTTCACTGTAAACACGCATGCTGAACGCAAATCCTCCATCCTCAATGATGCTATTAAGTTGCATTATTTTGAAACAGGCATTAATGTTGTGCTCTTGAACATCAGCTAGCACACTGTGAACTCTTGTTTTATAGACCGAAAAGGAGGGATATAGGTGATGTTGTGCTCCAACATCTACATCAGAAACGGGAAGCAGTCCGGCGCATCCTGCAAAAAACCAAGCAAGTATGGACGGCCCGCTGCCCGTGAAAAAAGCTCATTTAAAGAGCAGAAATGGCTGGCTGACAAAAGACTTCTTAAAAGATAAGGAAAACACATAAGGAAGAGGCATGGTGGGAATGTGAACCCTTAAACATAATTGAAGCAAGCTACACATGGAGGATGTCTGACACAGAAGCAAGTCTCTCCTCTGCATGAATTCGACCGTCAGACAGATTCTTAGCAGAGCTTGAAATCTGTCAGTCTCTTTGTGCAGAAACTGTTATCTTTTGGTAATTTAAACCTCACTAAATCCTTGCACTCTCTAGCTCTAATTTTTAAAATTACGTTAAAGGAGGAATGCAAGAAGCAAAAAAACCCGCCCCAAAAGCAATGAAACATACCTCACAGGACAGAGCTTATGTATCTACAGGTACGCAACTCCCAACACACGCTGAGAGCTATTTGTGTTACGGTAGCTAAGCATCACTTTCAGTACTGAAGAGAGGGGCATAAGAAACAGGTTGTAAGATTGATGTTCTTTGATTTATAGTTTTAATACTTCACTCGCAAATATATCCTTACTGTCTCCTTCGCGTACTTTTAAAGTCTTCTCCAACCATAGGGTTAGAATGGGAAAGAAAATGCAAATGATATTATGAGTGTAAAGTTGCTCAGGTAAAAAAAAAAACCTATGTATTTGGATACACGCAGTTTGATTGTAAAGTGAAGATTAAATTTGCATTTCCAGGTTAAACTTTCTGTTTCTAGAAAAAACTCATAATATTCGCTTAAGAATTTTCCAGCTGATAGATTTGTTCAATTTCAGCTCAAGACAAATGCAGATTTTTAGCCTGGAATAAGAAATGACAAAAGTACAGCCATTAAAAAAAAAAAAAGGTGACACTCCAAAATGCATACTCCAAAAATTTGGACGTGGACTCCAATATTCTGCTCTCCCTAGAGGCACAAAACTTCTCTGGCTATCAAACGAAAAAAGTCCAGAAATGTGAGCAGAGAAATTCATCTGAGTTTAAATATACCCAGAATACAGGAAAATAAGATTTTGTTTACTTATGTGTTTGAGATCTGCATTACTTTCATGTGAAACCACCTATTTCAGGTACTCCTGGCAGCCTTTAAAATATACCTCCCACACAATAGCAGCAATCGACTGACCTTCCGAGAACACTGCTACTGGCAGCAACATACGCTTAAACAGAATGATAAAAAAAACCAGCAGCAGCCAGGAACCCAAAAGTCACCCTTTCCTCAATTCTTGCAAAGTTAAGGAGGAAAAACAAGTGCTTCACGTTTGTGCTGGAGTGAAGAGGCTCAGGCTGTTACAGATCACCCCAGGGCAAGAGCTCCAAGCATATGCAAGAACGGCGTTCAGATGAACTGCCAGCATCTCCTTCCCCTCCATCCCCGTGTTCCCAAAGCAGCCAGTATGGGCTGGGCGCATTTTTAATTCCCCAACGAGGCACTTTGCGGCGTTCAAGCCGTGAAGTTTGTCACCACTGACAATATTTGGATAGATTTAAAACGCACTCCTGTATAGCATGCATTGGCATAGGTTAATCTTGAAATATAAAGCATGGATACTCTTAGCCAGGCCAGCATTCAGAAAATAAAAGGGGTGTAGGCTCCTGGCTCTTATCTGCTGTTGCAGCTACAGCCTGGAATGGAACTGCATCCCTCAGCCGGAAGGACTGATAATTCTCTTGCCGTAGCCTCTGGACGTTTCCTCTAACGATCCCAGCATTACTCCTATCTTGTCTGGATTGACTTTTGCTCAGCATGCTCTCAACCATGCCCCAGTCTCCCACAAACACTGAATAATGCAATCAACTGCTCAAGCTAAATCAGCCGAGAGTTATAAAGCTGAGTTTCGACATATTGAAAACACTTCAATCAATGTCACTTTACTAAACCTTCTCTATGGCTTGATATACACATTAAATAAAAGGGTGGCAAGCAGGAACCCTCCTGAACTGCACGGGGAGAGAACCATCGTCGGCAATAAACCCCAACATAACACCGACGACGAGCCAACAACAGGCTCCTCTGACTCCGTTGTTGAAGCGTGAGGTTTGAAGACAGGCAACGAAGACGCTTTGGGAAAGAATGCATCGGGGACATTTGGGGAATGGCTCCCTTTCTGACCGAGTCCGCAACAAAGCACAGGTATATGATAAGATACAGCTACAGCTGCGTATGGAAAGATTAATACATTTTAGAAAACGGGGATTTCTCAAATAAGTTGGTAACTGATGCTGCCGAACAGCAGCATTGCTGCCACGCAATTTTTTGTTATTACAGATGTTGATGTTGCAATAGGGCTCCATATACATATGCTTACTATACCACCTCCATTACCAGAAACATCCTTTTCTATGTTCGTGTGATTTATGAAACCATAAATCACAACAGCGTGTGCCAGAAATTCCTTTTGAAGGACGTAATAAGGTAACGATTATCCTCTGAACTCCTCTCTCTGTCTTCAGAGAATAAAATGCATTAGCAACATATCCGTTTGCTGCCCCATGATAGGCAATGAAAGCAAGCGTGATGGTTGCACCGTATGCTTTCAGTTCCCGCAGTTGGCTGGTGAAGTGAGCTCTGCTCCTGAACGTGCTGTCGGAGGCAAAAAGGATAGTTTCTCCAACGTTTTTAAGGAATAATCCTTAATAAACAGTAAGGACAAACGAACTGAAGAGGTTTGGTTTTGCAGATGTGTGGATGGATGTGGGAAAAGGTACGGTTCTGACTCGAATCAATGAATTACACCTTTTTTGTGTTACGCAACAATTCACAGGATCCGATGCAGGGGAATCACAGCACTTTATTCTGTGCAAATATACACAGAGGAGCAACGTTACAAGTACTGTTATAATCCCCTCAGAGAAGGTTTAAGGCCTTCTAGATCAGCCGGTTAGCGACTGGCGCGCCTGGCGACTGGCAGAGTGAGAATGCTCTTAGCGTACCATGATTTTGCTCAATTATTTTTGAAGGAAAAATCATAAACAAAAATTCACAGCGTAAAGGGTGCTACAAAAAGGCATTATTAACCGTGCAGGTGCAGGGAGGTAGAAGCAGCAAGATCACAGGATAAAAATGGCTTCATTAATTCAAAGTAAGTATAATTTTCTCCCTCAAATTTTGGATAAACAAAAAAACCCACCCCTACTTCTACAGGAGAAAAACCATATTTGTGGTGTAAATTAAAAAGAAAAGTATAAAGCCAACAGTTTCTGCAGAAATCCTGATCTGGAATTCACTCTGTTTTCTTTTTTGTTCCAGGAAGACACTGTGCCCAAACCCCCTATTGCAAATGCTAAAATGTAAGAAGGCGGGGACCTCTGAAACAATATATAGTTTCCAAGAGTGAAAGTGGATATTAAGCTTCGCTTTGCTCAAGTGAGATCAAAACATTCCTAATAAATAAATAAATACATATACACATGCTGTCTTCACCTTAGCTCACAGTAGATAAAAGAGAGACTTTTTTCTTAGATTTTGCTGATAACGTGGCTCAAAATGAAATCTTGCGTCATGTGAAGACCCAGCCCTGTGTTGTGCTGGGCGGACTCTGCGGGAAGTTTACTACTTTTGTAATTAACTGTAAGAAAGCGCACGTACCACCTTATTTTACTGAATGACAAACTTCAATCACAGCGAACTGCTGCTTTGCTGCACTGGTGTCTGCGCTCCCGTGCCGTCCAGGCTCTCGCTGTCTAATACTCCCAACGGTTTCCATCGGCTTTGGGTCAGAATCTGGAATCTAGATGCTTTCGTTAATCATATTGTGCTTATGAATAGGGCAGACACGTTTAATCCAGAGCATCATTATGCCCTGTTCATACTCACCATGGCTAGGGATGGACACAATGCCTAACGAGGATTCAGAATACCATGCATGATGGTTACGATGGCGGGCGAGCATCCTTATTAACAGCTATACTACTTCAACGCCGACATACAAATAGAGTATCCTGGGAAACGGTATCATTTTGTGACTCCACTAAACAGATCACGATACAATAATCACCGCCACGGTCAAACTGCATGGGTTGGTGAAGTTCTTTACATGAGAATTTCGATGCTCTGTGTTTATTAGCCAAAATTTTAATTATCTGAAGTCCAGATTCTGACTAAAATATGAGAAGAGCAAATGTCACCGCTTTGCTAATATTACACGCTTAAACCTTACTTTATTTACAGCTTCCAGTAGCTTTCAGCTAAATGTCTCGTCGCGCCCGCTGCCACGTAGCTGGAGAAGGCTAACAAACCCCTCGGTGTTCGCATGACAACCTTTGTGCAAACGCATCCTTATTCTGTCATCTACTGGCAGCGCGCTTCCCAGTCATGTTCTCTGCCAGTCCTTACCAGTTTGCCAATTACACAAGCTGCTTCCCAGACATCAGACAAAAATTCCACAAGACTGCTGTGCGAGCGTACCCTAATTAACCATCAGCTTAATTAGACAATTTACTGTGTAATTAGCAGGCAATTAGTCAACACCTCTCAGATCTTATTGACTGCTGTGACAGCCTTCCTTAGTCTACACGTTCCCATACGCTTCCACGACCGCGATCCCAGCCCCATCCCGTACGGCAGCAACCCGCGCAAGGGAAGGGAAATCATATTGCATAACAAGGGAAGAGGGAGGAAAATCAATATATAGCCTGTTCATTTATCGACCCGCCTTCTCGCCAAGACTTTCCCTTCTCTAGCAATAGAAGGTCAGCTGCTAACAAAAAACCAGCCAGCTATAACATTAGCTTACCTCCTTTCCGTTTGTAATGCCAGTTAGGATTTTTTGTTTAAACTCTTATATTCCGCTGAGTTCTCAGAGAATTCAGGCAAGCAGAAGTTAAGGAAAAAAATAACTCGTAAACTTGCCTACATATTGTAGGTTTAAGTATATGGCCAGCGAAAAGGTGCCGATAGCTGCTTTTGAAACCTAGAGCTAGCATGGTAATTAACACTTTCACAGCCCAAAATGCACCAGGAAAGTCAACGCAGATTAACTTTCAAGTATGAAAAGACAATACTCGATAATAATTCAACGACATTAACGTAATTCAGTAGAAATAATTTCTTGAAGTAGCAGCAATTCCTCCGCGCAAATCTGAAGTTGTATGCCTTTATCATACATGGTGTGAGAACGTACAATGAAGACTATCAGGATACGTATATTAAGGCAATATTAAAAATGTGCGTTCCTTTTTCTATAGGCCAAAAATTAGATTTTCCAATTAGCTGTGACAAGAGCATTCTGGACAGTTCTTAAAGTAATAAACGCAAAGTTCATGGGATGGGCGCAGTCGTCTCCTGCTGCAATTGGCTCTGGAAGGTTTATTCACAAAATCCTCCACTTCCTGACTGAAGGATGGAGTCCCACAAAACCACAGTCTCTAATACAGTAAAATATTTAGATAATTATAAATCTCAAATAACGATAAGAAACGTTATTTAGAATACACTCGCACACATGTTTGCAATCGGTATTTTAACATAAGAACCTATCAGTTTTTTTAAACATATGGGACTTCATTCTGCTTTTGCAAACAACGTCAATCAGGAGTAAATGCAATTATAGCACCATGAGATTCAAAAATCAGCTCTTTTCCTTCTGAACTTCTTGTGTGGGCAAATCCGATGTCAAACGCAGCCCTACCAGTCTCATTTACCAAGCGGGAACTCAAGACCTGAGATAACTCGAGCATTTAGGAGCAGCATTGTTGCCTTTACATAATAGCTACGGTGGTCTAACTAAAAATGCCTTGAAAAAGGATTAAGCTAAACCCCTATAAACCCGTGCGCGGAAACACATGCCAGCTTAGAGCTACTTATTTCAGCTTACGTCTGCAAACTTTTTAACACAAGCTATACAAACCACCGCCTACATGCTTGACATTGATTTAAGAGTGTCCATGTTGAGTCGCTTTGGGACCACACGTCTCAAGCATGTTGCAAGGTTGCACGGTCCGACCGGGAACCTTTGGGCAATAGCTGTTGCACGCAATGCTTCAGCGCTCTTGTGTTTTTCTTGGTGGGGATGGGGAAAAGCGCTCCTCCAACAGCAGGGCTGCCATTTCACGTGCACAGCTGAAGCACGAAACAACTAGCTGGTGGCCAGGGGAGAAGGCAAGGTGCTGGAAGCGTGCCTCCCCCAGTCTATTTGCAGCCTGATAATGTCTGTGGGCAGAGGCGGGGTCCCAAAGGGTCACCTGGACTCCTGCAGAAGCCAACGTGTGACCACAGCTACCCGCTTCGCGTATGGATTCTGCATGTAGGCCGCAGCCAAGATGCTCAGCTGTAAACAAGAGCAACTGACGCCTAAAGACCACTTTTCCTTTATTTGACTTCAGTACCTCAGTAGACCTGCTGAAGTCCGGGCTGCATCCTGGATTTTCTTATCATTAAAATGTGGAAGCGAGGGGAAAAAACCAAACTCTGACACATGCGATTAGCCAAATGGGGAGGGGGGAAGGTCAGTGACTTGATAGAAGGGAAACTTCTGAATTCTCCAATGGCAAAATAAATATTTCTTTTTTTTTCCTGAAAGTCTGTGGTTATCTAGAAATGCGCATCATGACAATTCCAAACAAACAGGGGAGTTTATTATGTCATTTATGCTAAGAAAAGTCAAAAATGTTAAATATGGCTTTACGCTGTCATTGTCTTGGATCGGCAGTTTTTAAATACAACTGTTAGGAAAAACGTACTGTGACTTTTTCTAATAAACATTACATTAAATACATTCGCGCCACTTAAGAAAGTTATATGCAGTCAGTTGTTCCGAAGAAAGCAAAACACTAAAAAGTGTCTGCAACGAATCTGAATTGAGAACGAAACCTACGTGTGAAAATTCTAAACTTCAGAATTACACTCGGCAATTTCCAGCTTAGAATTGAAACTGCCTTTTTAGCGGAGTTCCCTTCTGACACAAAATTATCTGAGGTATTGCCAAGATTACCAACAACCTTCCAAGGGCACATAAAATAGGTCCAGAAAATGAAACCTGAATGATATTTTACACAAGTATCTTATGTATTTGCTTTTTGGAATCCTGTTTATTCAGGATGTGACATTCAAGAACGTCGAGTACTTCAGATACAGCCATCAGGAGCTGCAGATTCCCGGCGGTTCTGGAAAATCATGCACGTGCGCGCTCTTTGTCTCTCTTTCGTTAAATATTTGCAGACATTTTCAGAAGAATGAGGTAAATAAAGCAAAGGTAGTAAAGAGCAAAGCAGCTTCTTCAATGTAAA
The DNA here is from genome assembly GCF_963921805.1 of Phalacrocorax carbo. NCBI lineage: Eukaryota > Metazoa > Chordata > Aves > Suliformes > Phalacrocoracidae > Phalacrocorax > Phalacrocorax carbo. The sequence goes on from NC_087518.1 coordinate 60,095,835, forward strand.
AAGAAACACTGTTCAGATTTTCAGCCAACGGTAATATTTGCATCCTTTTTGTTTGACTGATTGGCTAATAGTTGCGCTATGAATAGAAATTACATCTTCAGTACGGGTCACTTCCAGAACAGCGCATATTATGCTGAGCAGGAACGAACGCTCCTACTTCTGGCAGCTATTTTTCATAGAAAGGCTTATATAGCAAAATACTCAGTACTACAACCTTTACGCTCTTCCGAATTTCACTGGGACACTGGGACTGCTTCTCAGCTATGCCACTCTAAGTGCGCAATGAGTTTCATTAAAATACGCAACAGTATTCCGATTAAAAGCTACCTAAAAGACTGGTTTACAGGTCTTTTACACATAAGCTGTCTAAAATATTGAAGCTCAAGGTTAACGATCAAATTCACACTTTGTATATGTTAGCGCACTGTTGCTCTGCTCTTTTAAACCATTGGCTCCGGAAGAAAAAGACACGAAAACGAAACAATCCCTAAATGCTGTGTAAAATAAACCAGATGAATGGAAAACAGATCCTTACACGGCGACATAACTGAGGAGCCTGTCGTCTACCAAGAACCAGCTCCGCACATATATCTGGCTTTACCTCTGATGGCCAGCTCTGTGTGCAGCTTTGGGGAAGATACGTCATTGCTGGCTTAAAGACTCTGTGGAACTTACGGAAGGAGCTCAAGAAGCCTTAGCCGTAGAAGTTAGAGCCAAGCCTACTCTGCTGCATGAGGGTGAAGGGAAAGAAGAGGGAAAACATGGAAAGCAACTTGCTGATCCTCTGTTTGTATGAACCCGTCCTTGAGCACGGATGAGGTTTACCGACCCCTGCGGGACAGATCCCTGTTTGCCTTCCACTGATAAGTTGTGACATTGTGATCCACGCCTGGAGATAACGGGCTTCTCCATGACGGACGCTGAGCTGCGGCTCTCGCTGCAGAAGAAATGCAGCATTTCTGCGCTATCTAATGCTACAGGAAGAGTGGGGCTAAACATTTGCCCAGAGGTGTAATTTTTATCGTGAACTTTTAAAACTGTTTTCATTTCTCAAGTACTAAATACAATCACAACGAGACAGAGACTTTTTACAGGTGGTTGTTAAACTCTTGCTTTAGACATGCAGATCATTATCCTCAACATTCGAAGTATTAATTGGCCAAAATAACCAGACTTACTAAGGGTAAAAACAGATTATGAAAACGACCCAAAGTACCTCAACTTGCAAATTCACTGGTGTCAAGGGGCATGCTTGCAACAAGTTAAGGTGTACATCTACTTGGTGCGCACGTCAGCTGTGGGAGGAAGGGACTTGGCTAATGATTAATGACCTGGTTAAAGCTCTCGGTCCTGGCCTCTTTGGCCTCTCTGCTATCCCTGTGTTGTTCGAGCCGTGCTCCATCTCGCCGGACTGGAATTCCTCCCTGGTGAAGGTGTGACAAGCCCCTACAGCTCCAGGTGTACGGACTGAGGAGAAAGCGTGGTCAAACGCGGTCCTCTCCGGTTCCTGAAGCTATTAAAGGGATTAGCATTTAAAGAGAGCCTCCAGGCTTCTCTATACTGGGTCAGGGGTAGAGTGAAGCTAAGCAGAGATGAGATCAGGCCCTTAAATACTTTTTCTTGAGGAAAAAGGAGGAACATCAAATACATTTTTCTGCCACTTACTCAGATTCACAGAGTGACTTGTTCCTTTTTGTAGCCAAATAGCACATTTTCTGTATAAAAATACTCGAGTAAAATATAGTGTCATAGCTACGGCATTTTAAAAACTAATAATTGCATTCTCTTGCGTTTCCCTGGAATAGTCTTCTACCTCCCCTGTTAAACGTTGCTAATTTTATGCAGGGATCTAAAACCGTAAAAACTGGGGAACAAAAAAGCTGGTATTTCGTATTAAAATTCTCTCAGAAACACAGAACAAAATAAGGTACGTGAAGAACTCCTAAGAATATTAAGGCCAATAATAATCATCTTAACATTTGTAAAAGCAAAAAACAATTCAACCCAGGGAGCTTTGCCTGCTAAGGAATCCTCTAAAATGCCCACTTTCCTGCTCAAAAAATGGAGTTAATAAAAGCTGTCTGATGTTATTTAGCAGAGAGGCAAACAGTCCTTTTTATATTTGACATTAACAATCTGATCATTTGTCTCCCCAAAGAAAGCCCATACAGCTTTCATACAGACCACACAATAAAGAATAGCAATATTCCTGTTTACTGAGATATCAACTGGCATTTTGTTGCAAGTCAATGGTCTATCTTTGCTACGGCACACTAGACCTCAGTCTGGCATCTACAAATGTCAAGAGTATTAAAAAAAAAAATAAAATTATAGGATGGAAATCAAAAGCATGTTCTAAATTCCTAAAAAATGAAACAAAGTTCACCTAAACATATTTGCTGCAGAAATCAGTACAATATTCAGCTGTCAATCTTGAAAAACAATGAGGGAGCGATGCTGTCAGTAGGACAGGATAATAACATTTCAAGCAGATGTTCAGGCAGGGCTCTAATTCTCACTGAACTCCCTTGGTAAGCATTTAATTTCTTTATCATATGCAAGCTAGGCAAATTGTACTTCATCAAAACTGTATTGTGAAATATTAATATTTCATATTATAGCAAAACTCCATAGAATAACCTTTGTCATATTAAGAACATCAGAATTTCAAATGTCATGGTTCTGCATTTTAATGCATCTTAAATAGCTTTTTGGCTTGGCACCATAAATTATAACTAGTTTAATCTAAATTACTATGCCGTAATATCATACAAAAATATACATTTTGTAATACAGATTCACTTCTGTGAAATACTAATGTTATGGAAAACAATGCGTCATTGTACCGTGGTTTTTTACCACCTTCAATTACGAAGCGAGGTGCACACGGTGCAAACGCACCGCGAGAGAACTAGTTGGAGCCTGAACATGTGTATTGCAACAGCAGCGCACAGGAATGCGATATATCCTGGGTAAACTAATTAATTCTCTACCAGCAATGGTTTTAATTTAGAGATGGCTCTGAAAATACATTGTAAAATCTACATCAGCGGATGGTATAAACATATATCATGACTAGAAAGTTTCCTCTGCTGTGGTGGAGAAATTTAATCTCGTTTTAATTGTAGCTTTGTTTTTAAACTCATCCATGCAACTTGCTCCATATATAATGAAAAAAATATTAAAGATTAAAAATGAAGTTAGTCTGCATGTTGATTTCTGCCGGTTCTCATAATAAAGGCAACTGTTTCCACATTATTGAAAGCGACAGCATCACAAATCAATGCATGTCATAACAGAATAAAGACAGATGTATCTGATTAATCAGAATTAAATTTTAGAAGTGAAAGAAGCATCTAAAAATCAAAGCAAACATTTCTGCTCTCCCAGTTGTTTTTTTTTTTCCTCTTTCGAAACAGCCGGTGCAACGCAGTGAGAGAAAAACAAAGCCTGAATTCAGCTGATAAAACCCAAATTTCTGCTATAAACTTCTCATTGTCGTAATGGATACGGTATAGAGATGTGCACGCTTCGTATAACCTCCGACTTATTTTGATACTGTGTTTATACAAACTCTCCGATTACGGGTTTTAATGCAAATTTTGTGCGCTACACGATACTCGCTAATAAATTCTAAGTAAATAAACCAGCTTGGTATAACACTTCTACTAAAAAACCCCCACTCACTGTTATTTGTTTAATTAATGCCGTATCTGTCGTTCTGCGGGTACTTTTCTCTTCGTCTAAGCTCTAGACCAGGTAATAATTGGTATTCCTCCATCGCGGACCCTGCGATAGGCAGCTCCCCCATCTCCCCGTGATAGGCAGCTCCCCCATTTCCCATCAATAGCTTGCCAACAGAATTTACAAACGATACGTTGCGGCACAGAGTTATCTGAATAAGACAGAAATACTATTTGAACCAACGGAGCAATGAGCTATTGATCCTGCGGTGAAAAAGGGAAGACGTGAATGTAGGAAAAAGGCGTGTGAAGGGGCATTTTTATTCTGCTGCCATTTGTCTTCCCTAGCGATAGTCCATTTTAGAAGCAGTTATTCTCGTTTTTGGAGGAAACCAAACCTACTGGATACTAGAGCAGCTGTGCAAAGACGTTTAATCTGGTAAATGAAACCTTACAAGCCACTGTCCCCCTCACAGATACCCACAGACGCTTGCAGGCGCAGTACCCTATGATTAATATTTGCATTACGCTATAATACCCAATACCTTCCAAAATATTTAGAGCGCGGTATACTTAAAGGTATAAACACTCCGAAGGCATTTCAGCTATTTCTCATGTTAGCTTTCCTTACGTTTCAACAATAGTACAGTAGTAGGCAAGAACAAACTTCTGCTGAATCACTCAGAGTTGAAATCCTCACCCTACAAACAGAAAACGCTACGCAGGTTGTCACGAAGGCAATTATGCAGCCAAGGCCGTGGGCGTTCGAAAAGGGAGCGAGCACGGCACGAAACCGCCAGCGCTGTGCTGACTCCCTCTGTGGCAACACGGGATGCTTTCAAGGTGAGGCCGAGACGGATGAGGGTTGGGAAGACTGGGGGAGTAAATTATGGGCCAGGGACTGGAACTGCGGCATTGCTACCCGACGGTTCCGCTCTACAAGAAAGTACGGCCTCTCGTGGGCTGCAGGGATCCCTAGCCTAGCATTCAGAAGAGATTTAGGTAGAGAAAGAGGGGAAAAGGAGAAGTTCATAGGAAATGAATCCTCTGTCTCATGAGAACGACAGCTCTCCAGCCTGAGTCCTTTTTACCTCTGCCCTAGGATCTCCTTCTCCCAAGATTTATCCTGCTTTTCTCTCTGATCTTATTGCATCACACAGCTGTTAATGCACGGAGATCTGTGGTTAGGCTGTATATGCTTTTCACGACCTATATGTCACTCAAATTTAGCCCGCATCGGTCACTTTTGCTGACGTGCCAAAGGATGCCCGTGGCCAGGAGGGACGTCACTGGTTCCCCTATCAGGGACTGAACGCAGCGGTGAATTCAGTGATCGGCTCTGGAAAAGGGAGCGTTTCGCCTGCCGCTAAGCCCCCCGTTGCCACACGGGCAGTTTACGCTTGGCCTTTAACTGTTGCAAACAAGAAGGAAACCCACAAGTTAAACCTAACCAGGACAGATAAAACGAGGAGACAAGAGGGATGAACACAGAATCCTGCTTGTGGAGCAAGCGGAGGAGCTTCAGCTGCCAAACGCTGTGTCTAGCGAGCTCCCTTCCTCCCAGAAGCTGTTCCACTCCTGGGAGCTGTACTGTCTGGGGAGCAGCTCTGCCTCCTCCCACCGACTCTGCAGGCTTAGATCGGGAAATCTTTGCTCCTGGTCCTGCTACGCAGTTAGCTGAGCCTAGCTGGGCAGGGCGGCTCAGTCTGAAGTCCCCGCTTCCATACGTACCGCAGCCTGAGAGAGCGTTCTGCTCCCTGCTGAACGCTGCACAAGATTCATGTCTACATAATCAGAAGTTAAGTCTTTAAAAAAATAAAAAACCTAGCACATTATGCCAACCTGCATTATTCCAAACCCTCTACCCGCTCCTTGTTCTAGCATTAAGTCAACGAGAGCAGTCTTTGTGTAGTACTCATTGTTCACGTAAGAACTGCTGTTCCTCATTGAGCTTTTCTTCCCATTTGAAATATTTATTTTTGCAGCATTAATTACCACGCTGCTGTTACAAATTAAAGCAATTTTATTTCTGCAACACCTTGCAGCCAAGCATCTCAAATCATGTCACAAATACTAAGGTTTAACACCTGTGGGAAGCGCACTACTGGGGAGAATACAACAGTAGAAAAACTAGGTGGTCCTTGGGTGGGACACAGTCCTGCTGCACACAGCAATATCTGATTCAAGACTTCAGGCACCAGAGGAAGACTACTGCCTCCTACTGAACTTTGGAAGAAAGCTTCGCTAGAAATAATGATCACTGGACTAGAACTTGTCCAAAGCACTTTTCTGAACTTTTTCCTCTTTAAAATAAATACTACCTGCAATATTTTGCATCTTATTGCAACAAATATATTAAAAAATTGTAAAAATACAAACACTTCACAGAATCCCAGCCTGGCGGGGGTTGGCAGGGCCCTCTGGAGCTCACCCCATCCCACCCCCCGCTGGAGCAGGCACCCCCAGAGCAGGGGCACAGGGCCGCGTCCAGGCGGGGGGTGAATGTCTCCAGGGAAGGGACCCCACAGCCTCTCTGGGCAGCCTGTGCCCCTGCTCTGGCACCCGCACAGGGAAGGGGTTTGGCCTCATGTTCAGGGGGAGCTTCCCGTGTTCCAGCTTGTGCCCGTGGCCCCTTGGCCTGGCGTTGGGCACCGCTGGAAAGAGCCCGGCCCCATCCCCCTGACACCCGCCCTTCAGGTATTTATAGGTATTGATGAGATCCCGCCTCAGGCTTCTCTTCTCAACTTAAGCTACTTTCTAAAGCAACTCTCTCACTTGAAAGACCTCTAGCCGAGTCACACCTCCAGAGCATGGCATCCAGCCGAACACTTGCAGCCGCCATTTGAGAAATGACTCAGAGCCTGCTGCTTAGTGGAGTACCGACATCTCTTCCTACAACATGCACGTCTCTTTCCTCCTGAACTCCCACCCAAGCTGGAGCCCAGCCAGTGTCTGTTTAGCTGTTGAGATGCACAGTAATCAACGTGCAGTCTGGCAGGACTGTGAGCATACCAGCAATAAAACTGATAAATAAATAAATCTTGGTTCTTGCTACGAGTTGCCTTTAGCCTAGGCACTGAATAATTACAGCTGACGGTATGTTATCCACATAAGTCAGTTGTAAACATACTTGAATGACATTTATGTCCTAAAAAAGTGGTTTAATAAGAAACCCTGTGAACTAGATTGGAATCTCCATTGCAGTCCAGAGGAACACTTACTTCCTTAGGGCTGCTTCAGGTGTAGGTGACAGCAGAAGCCGGTCTGCCGTATTTTACAGTGTGCCGTAGTAATACTGCGCTTTGTCCTGAGACCTTCCTCATATTAGAGGGCCACCCGCTATCGTTAATACGCTGCGGTACTTACCCGCGTGGAGGTGGCAGAGTAACAAATCCACCTTTTCTCTCCTGCTAAGGCCCCCATCCATCAGTACACTCTTACATCCCGTCTCTGAACCAAGAGCAAAAGCTCCTTGTTTCCAAACTCGTCGCAAAAGCTCTCGTCAGCCCACGCTACTGTCTGTCACTGGCTGACAACACACTGCCATTATTCACACTGTTACTCAGGCCTATACCCAAAGATTTACCTTTGATCCTCTTCCTCTGTCCAGAGGCCAAATTGTATCTACACATCCCGGCCCAAATCCTGTATTGTTTCTCTGCAATACCTTTATCAGAACTGTTGTTTCCTTTCACTCTCTAAACTTCTTGCTCCATCTCATTTTGCCTTTTCGAATGTAGAGGCAGGAAACCCATCCCGAATGCAATTCCCAGGTCAAACAAGCAATTACAGACTTTAAATCTACCCAGAATGCTTTATTTTAGGCACCACACTGAGCCGTAGCCTTCAAGACTTAATTCTAACTCCTTCCTCTTCCACTACATGTTACTGAAGGTTTATGTCACTTGGCTACACACCTTCAGCGCAACTACTCTTCCCTTCATAGGCTTGTTTTACGTTGCCTCCATCTTTCTCTTCCACTGCCCACCCAGCCTCAAGCTTACACCCACATTATCACAGTGCAACTGCAACTCACTTTCAATGGCTTATCTTGGCAGTCCTTGGCACAGAAGCCGCCTTTCGTGAGTTGCTTGATAAAGCTGTTACTCATTCCCTTTGCATTCTGATCCCTCACAGAAAACATTTTCACTGCAGTATTTAACAAAAAGGACTAATATCCTTACTAGTTGGCTAATATTAGAAGGTTGGGGAATAGAAGGGAAGAATGTAAGTGCAAACAAAACCAGAAATTGTGTCACCGTTACACTGCACTGTTGGAACCTCCCAGACCAGTTGACCTACGCAATGTACCATACCCTTCCCTGCTATCTTCATGCCAGCTAGATTCAGATTTTTCAAGTACACAAAGAAATGATTACACGCAAAATAAACCTTAAAGTATTTCCTTACCTTATCCAGGGAGAATGTTTTAGTGACAGCAAAGCCCCATCCGGCTTCAAAAGCTCTTCGAATCATTGAAGAACTAGTAGTAGGGGTTGCACTGGCAAGGCCAAAAGGATTTGGAAACTTCAGTCCAGCCATCTCTACGCTGATGTCTACCAAATCGATAGGAGTATAGAATAGTGGTAGCTCTGGAACAGTAGAAACTGCAACGCCATGTAAGGACTGCAAAAAAAACCAAACAAAAAACACAGACATTTTTGCTGATTCATTTTTATATGATTTATTATTAACCCTGATAAGGGAGGAATTCATATATAATAACCCAAAACACTCTGTGTCCGGACTTGCAAACCAGCAAGGCACGCAAACGCTTGCATATGTAACATCTGCTGTCCAAACAGCATTCGCGCTGAAAAATGACACCACGCTGGAAGCAACTGAGGAATAACAACAGTGAAACAGGTATTTCACACCCTGTACTGCTGGCCTGGGTCAGGCCAAAGGTTTGTCCAGCCATTCCGAACAGCCAGTTCTGCTCCCTACCGCAGCCAGCCGCAGCGAGGCTGGGAAAAAAACCAGGGGATGCACAGACAGACCCTGTCTCGTTTGCTTTCCAGGTGTCAAACCATAAAAAGTATCGGGATTTGTGAAAAAAAGAGGGAAGGCATGTATGTGCACGCTCACTCAGCCCTAACTCAGGGTATTTTGACCTCCTGCACCCTTTTCCCCCCCCTTTAAAGATTTCACCCAGCCTACGCAATGGGATACATATCAATATACGCAAAACTATTAATGGTTTAATATTTAATTGTAGCAATAGGAATACTTTAAGGGTGACAAAAATTAGGCTCTGATTTAGGATCAAAGAAGAACATACAGGCTACGGCTGTAACACCACAGCCACTTTTGTTTTCATTTTAAAGACAGCCTTTTCTCTGGAGAGTCAGTGAAAAGCTTTCAATGTAAACGTTGCATCTAATACTGCAAAAATTGTAGAGAGAAAAATCTTTCTCCAGGCACGGATACTGAACAGCATCTTAATCAGGCTGCGGTAGGTAGAATTAAAATCTTTGCTCACTCAGATGGCTGGCTCAATAAAATCGCAAAGAAATAAAGCAGGAGGTTCTAACACAGAGAAGCCCAACACAGTCCGTGCTCCTAACAAGTCCCAGCATAAGATCACAGCAGCTTATTCTATCCTCAATATGAAGATTGCTTCAGCAGGACAAAAAGAACCACTGCTGGAGGTGTGGGGAACATTTTCTGTAACAGAGCCAAAACCTCAGCCTCTTACAAATTGCTGCCTTTTGGGTTGGTTTTTTTTTTTCTTTAAAGGAACTTATTTACCCCATTTTAACCTGTGAAAACTAATAAGCATGGATGGGATGGGGGGTTTTCTGTTTGTTTTAGTGCCTTCTGTTTCCTAGGCTGGCTCAAAACCTGAGAATTCACCCTTCTGTTTTGTTTGGGGACTGCCTGGATCCACGTCTCGGATTCTGACCCCAGACTTTCAATTCCTAGGACAGAGAGGATGCATTTGGGGGCCAAATTTTCCGATGGCTTAAAAGCAACGAAAGCAGTGAAATTGTCCCAGCCTGAATGACGCGAACCCGAAGGCGTCCTTAACGGTGGGCATTTTGAGAACAGCTGATTTGCAAAGATCCCTGACACGCGGGACCAAGCGCCCTCCACTAGCACGACCTCTCCCAGCCAGCAGCCGATGCAGCCGCACTTCATCAAAAGCCGGGCATCCCCCATTCCCTCCCTCCCGAGCGCTCACTGCTTCCTGTGTGCCATCCTCCGCAGGGCTGTTTTCCTACACCAGAAAAATCTGAGCTCTTAGAAGGCCAAAGAGCTCGGCACTCTACATCTCAAAAGCTTTTATTAACTGAAAAATCAAAGGAAAAGAAAAAAGAAAAAAAAAAAAAAGTATTGTCTTCTGATTATTTTGGGTCGATTTCATCCTTTTAACTTTTTTGTAGTCTTTCTTAACTAAAATTTCTACTGCAAAACGCTTGTTGCAACGCCCAAGCAGAACCTCCTGGATTACACAATCAAAATTAACGCATTTTTTAAATATTTAAACGTTTCTGTCTCCTACATATTTGGAAGTGGGGAAGTCTCCTGAAACCAACACTGATATCCTGAACTCTTACACTGAACTCTTTGATTTTGGTTCTGTAAGAATGACAGCAAAGACAGACTTATGGAAAGGTTTTTGGCCAAACCCTCTCTATGTGCACTTGTGGGTAATAAACCTAATTTTCCCTTTTGGGAGCACTTATTTGTTAATTCATTCGCTATCCAGAATTGTTCAAATATTCTCTGTGAATATATTTCAGTCTGTAGACTGCTCAGGAGCTTTTCATTGCTTGTATATCTTTCAATATTGCTTGCTAGAGAGAGGGGCAGAGTAAGTGCTTAATATGCAGCTTAAGTTACATAGTACTGGTTTTTTTTTTTCCCCAAGCAGGACAATTCAATCTCCAAAAGTTGTTCTCACCTAAAACGAGTGTTGCTTGAAAGTGGTTCTTAACTAGAGACTCAAAATGAGCTTTCTGTGATAAAATAAAATCCTATACAAGACAAAACAATAAAATCCACCAGAGCAGTGCTGGAGCGTGTCCAGAGAAGGGCAGCGGGGCTGGGGCAGGGTCTGGAGCACAAGTGTGCTGGGGGGCGGCTGAGGGGGCTGGGGGGGTTTAGCCTGGAGAAGGGGGGGCTGAGGGGAGCCCTTCTCGCTCTCTGCAGCTGCCTGAAAGGAGGTTGTAGCGAGGGGGGGGTTGGCCTCTGCTCCCAGGTCACCAGTGATCAGACAAGACAAAGCGATCTCGAGCTGCATCTGGGGAGGTTTAGATTGGATATTAGGAAGAATTTCTTCACTGCAGGAGCGGTCAGGCACTGGAACAGGCTGCCCAGAGAGGTGGGGAAGTCTCCATCCCTGGAGGCATTTAAAAGAAGGGCAGACGTGGTGCTTGGGGATACGGGTTAGTGGTGGACTTGGCAGTGACAGGTTGGCGGTTGGACTTGATGATCTTAAGGGTTTTTTCCAACCTTAACGATTCTGTGATTCTATGATTTTTGAGCCAGGTGGTTGAATACCCTCCTGCAAAAACAGGCCTTGCCTCCTGCGTGCCATCAGGCGAACTGGTCATAAGCAACTTAGAATCCTAGAACTCCCCAAACCATAGGCAAACTGGCCTGTCCTTCCTGCCAAGCTTCCCTCGCCCAAGAGCAGAACCACAAACGATTCCACCCGGCGGCACTCAAGCACCGCAGGGTGCACCTCACGGCGCGCTAGTGACGAGGTGACCGGGGAAGGAGGGAAAAAAAGGGTTTCAGTGGAATAAACCAAGTCTTTAAAAACGCACAGGGGCAGGAGGCAGCTGAAGGCTCAGTAGCCAGCGACCAGTCTTTATCTCCCTCCTTCCTATCACTTCCCTTTTTGCTCTGTTTATTTTTTGCTGGTTTTTCCTTCCAGCACAACGCTTATAAAGGAAATAAATTTACTAAGCCCTGATGTATTGTGTCCTACAAAGCAAAACTTTTGGCAAACTAAAATGTTTTATAGCTTCCTGAAAGCAAAATCATCTTTATAATGAAGGATTTCCCTGACATTGCACAAACAAATAGGAAAAGAAAGCCTGCAGGCAAAGGTTTACTTATAACTCTTCCCTTGATTTTTAAAAATAGAGGACAAGAAATTCTCTAATTTGATGCCAGCTAACAATGTTGCAGGTACTTGCTGTTCCAGTCACGGCAATTTTTTGGATACTGGAACCGGGTGGTGAAAAGCCCCCAGCAGGCTGCGCGCGGCGGCCCTGCCTCGCTCGAGCCAGGGTACGGCTGGAGGCGAAAGCAGCAGAGCCTGCAGTGCCGGGCTGAGACGGGAACTCGGCTTTAGACCTCATACAATTGGTGACATTCGTTTTCTTTAGACGGAGAAAATTCTTAACCACGGCGATACGGTCTAACTCCATTTTCGGGCTTTTAACAAAGATAGACTGTGAAAGTGAGTAGTTGTATTACTGTTATTTTTCACAGAGAGCCGTCTCCACAAATCCAACTGCCTGGAAGAGTTTTCCTGCATACTTTCATCTCACTCCTGCTTTCTCTGTTTTTAAGTCTGATCTTAAAACGTACCTTTTCTCCCTTGCATGTGCTTCTTCCGTCCTCTCTCCGATTATCCATTATTTAACTTGGTTAAATACATTTAAACGTCGCGAAATCTGCTAGTTCACACAATCTCGGAACGGTGGTGGAAGGGATGCCTGGGGACCGCCTAGTCCAACGCCCTTGCTCAACGCAGGGTCAACTAGAGCAGGTTGCTCAGGGCTCTGTCCAGTTGGACAGAGATTTTCTAAGCTCCTTCCCGGCTTTCTGTTTCTGGAACAGACATATTGCTTACTCGGTGGTAAGCGACTGAAATTCCAGGTTTCCTGCACTTGCAGTTAGCCCACCTTTTCTCAAGCAGTGCTTTGTTACTCATCCCCATGCTAGTGTTTCACATGTCGTTCTGGCTAAACAAAGGGACATTCAATTTTTCCTTTGGTTATCCTGAAAAGAAGCAGACAACATAACTAACGGCTTCAAAGACAAGCTTCCTGGGAACCACCCATCTCTGGTATTGATTATGAAATAATGTACATTCATGCGTGCTCGAGGAATATGTGAGAACGGTCAACCTTCATAAAAGAATCAACAACTCTACTCTTCAGATTCAAAGCCCATATATTTTTTGACAGCATAGATAAAGAAAAAAAATAGCAAATATACAATACCGGTTTGAAATAACACAGTGATGTGCTCAAAATTCATACTGAATAGCGTCTTAGTGAAGCGCAATTTATATCAGTTGGGATCCAGCCCTCTATTCTTTGAGTGTATCATGTACATTTCAGTCTAGGAAAAATATAAAAGAAACTGTCCGCTCTGGGGAGATTACAGTAAAGAAAAAAACAGATTTAAATAAAAGAAAACTTATTGTGAGGAAAAGTCACTTTTTAAGGGGGATTTTAGCGAGAAGAAGACGGCAGCTTGACTGCCACATACGGGAGTATGCTCCACAGGTAAGGGTATGAGTAGGGCAGGAATGAAGCGGCAAGGCTGGCGCAAGTGGCCCAGGAAGAAAATACTGGAAGAACTGCAGATAGAGAGCTGCCTTTGCTCTCAAGGCAGCCATAGAAAATTAGAAGTTAGTCCTGCGATAATTGTGAATTACCCTGACTATATTATATTATTAAATCCCATTAATTGATCAAGAAGAAATGGATGGTAACCGAGGCATAGACGAGAACAGCAGCCTATATTGCTTCTGCACAGGACCATAAGGTCACTGCGGGACAAAAGCAAGGGCCGTTACAATCCCCAAACTAGAGGAGTCACCGAGATTATTTTACAGACATTTTTACGTCGTTCACGGAACAACAAAAAAGGTTGAATCCTGAAAAAATGTTGCGAAGAGCAGACAGTGGAATGAATCGGGCCGATCCCGTCTGGATCTCTAATGGTTTGCAGAGAACGGTTCTAGGAAGGCTGGCTTCTAACAGGTTCTGCTTACAACTATCCTTAGTGAGGCTGTGATCGGTCATGTTTGTAGGAACTAACCTGACACAGCTGCAGGCAACGACTTCTGAGATGAACCTATGCTTCCTATAGCGGGAGGAATATGTTAAGAGGCAGGAGATATTTAGGCAACTAATGATGGAAAGTTTCCAGCATAAGAGCAGCCAAGACACTTCTGTAAATAACTCCCAGTTTTGAACATAAGGCATTTCTGCTGGAGAGTCCTTGAGTGTGGATCTCACGCTTCGCTTCACCATGTGCCAGAGCTTGCAATGATTGGAGTTCCAGGGCACATATCAGGCCCATCTGTTTGCTTAGCCTTTTGCCTGGAGTAGGTTGGGACACAAGCAGCCTGCCGTTCAAACAGCGCACTCTGCAAGCAGTCGGGGTGGTGGGTTTCGGGTCCAGCCTTTGACACGGTCTTGGGCGGGTTGAGAAATCCTAGGGAATACTTTTCTGTCGCTAAAGGCTGCCTGCATTATTTATAGATCCTGGTGCTGAGACGGCGGCGATTTTTGGAAATGGCTACCTATTCCTGTAACTAAAATGAACGTGGACAGACGGTATCGATGTATTTATTTAAAATTTAACACGCAGATTCACAGGAAGGTCGCTTGCCTTCGAACCTCACAGTAGAGAGAAAATAAGGTAGCGTTTAAGGGTCTTTCTTCATTGCATATCGGAAGTTTCCAGAATACAGGGCTGCGAACCGAGCGCGCGCGCAAAGGCAGGCACACATGCGCGTACCTACCCCGCTAAGCATCAGGGTAACACAGTCCCTCTCTAAACAACTTCTTTAAAAAACAAACTCTCCTCCGGTCACTAAAATTTCTACCAGGTCCGAAGAGCGGTGAAGTAAATTGCCAAATTACAGCACTCTGCACCACGGCAACCAGATTTAACAAGGGCTGCACATCCAAATAAATGCCCCTGGGCAACCCATTCATCTAACAGCTGGAAAGGTGACACCTGACATTTGGAAACTTTCCTGTGAAGATTGCTGTAAGGCTTTCCCATTAGCTTCCTGGTGAGACTGTAAGGTCGAATAAGCTGCCTTGAAAGCTGCAAAGGGTAACGAAAACGCTCCAACATCACAAGCCTGCTCGATTTAAAATTCTAATTCTCAAGCCATGACTATTCAGATTTTTTTTAAAGTATTCAATACTATCGGGGGGGGGGGGAGGGGGGGAGCAAGCTTTGAGGAGGAAGCAACATGATAAAGGAGGGTTTTTAAGTGATGCATGTATTTCTGGAGGTTAAAGAGGAAGGAGACAAAAAGGAGGAGATACTCCCCTCTCCCCCCATCCCAGTTACCCAAATTCACTGTGCACTGAGAACTTAAGCAAGCAGGTCAGGGATTAAAGATGTTTCACACTCAGCATTTTCATAGGGTCTAAGAAGGCAGGACACAAACAGTGCTTTAGAACAAGTGAGAAAAAATATGCACAGATACTAACAACAAGCTTTCAGTTGAAGTATTTTTAGGCAGTGAAATCAGACCCCAACAGCATGAAATTGCACAAACATGCAATCAGAGAGGCTTTGAGCAGATGGATGGGGGAGAAAGACATCGAGCTGTTACAGTCCCAACTTCAGTTGTTCAAACCTCTTTTTTGTGGGAGAATGAATCATGTATCGTGTTTCTAAAAAGTTCCTTGCACTATGAACACGCTCTTTGTCAGCTGGTTCTCCACACACAGGCTGCGTCTCCTGCCTCTGCAGGTTCCTCTGCAGCTCCTCTAGACTTTGTGCTCCTTCTTTTACTAGAAAAACTGGGGCAGAGGTGCTCAGTCAGCGGCACACACGGAGCACCGAACCGGGACATGCGGTTACCAGGTTTTTCAAGCCTGTACCCCTTAAGCTCCCATTTCTCAAGGAAATTCATTTGCATTTGCACCCTTTGCGTTATTTTCCCCTGTGCATTCTTGTGTCCAGTTTATCAGCCTCATCAGAGCAACCTTTGGTCCCGGTGTGGATGATCTGAGCGCTCTGTATACCCTCAGTACACTTGCACTCTAAAAATACTACGGTTGTCTTCCCCAGGTAACCGTATGGGCAGTATTTAATTTTTACTTTAGGTACTATTGAGAGATTTGACTTTTTAATAGTGATGGGCTTGCTTCTTTTCCCCAATTAGCTAATTAGGACTTCTACTTGCGCTGTGCATCGCGCAGGAAGCCTCGCACCCTCGAGTGGGATTCAGAGCTGGAGCCAAGAAAAACGTTGCTTGGATTTCAGTGTTAAGAGAATGCAAGAAAGCTGGGTTCGACTCCCCACACTCAAGCGCGCGATCCAAGTTGAATGAATCTATAATGTTCAAACCCTCAGGTGCTGGTTCCTCAACTTGTGTTTTTAAGCTAAAACACAATGAATTTATTTTAACAATCTCAATAAAAGTATCTAAAAGCAGACAGAGATGGGAAAGAGGAAAACACTTTTAAAAAAATCACCTGTATGTATCTGTGCATGTACCAGGATGCTTGTTTTCCATCATTCACTGACTCCACCGTAGTGTTAGCGAGACCACCGATGTCACCGCCTGCAAAAACCCAGGGCTCACTGGTTTGCATCGTTTCTGGATCTACTTCAGGAAGACCCCATCTGTTAAACTTGATAGGTGCCATGGCCTCTCTGACTGTAATTAAAGGGAACGACAACTATGTTAATAGAAGAAACAAAAAATCGGTGCTAAAATCTGTCAAATAAACACTGCTAACAATCAGAAAAGCAGTTCCACGTCCTAGTTCTTTCACGTAAATGTAAATTTACAGTAGAAATGAAAAGTCCTTTTATATATGCGAATGTTTTCATTGAGCTACCGGAGATATGTAATTCCCAACAGGACTCAGACAGAAGAACACCACGCATCGTACAGAAGAGAGATCGGCGGCACCAGGAAGGTCCCCGGCTCCTGCCTGCCTGCAAAGCCAGGCTTGCGTACAAGACAAACGTATACGGGCGGCATGAGGAGCGACCGACGCGACGCGGGCTCAAGACATCATCGGTGCTGATGTTCTTCTGGTCGCTCCCTGAGACCACGCTGCGTATCCCAGAAGCTGGGATTCACAAAGCCATTCTCACTGGCGTTATTCATCTCCCAGGGAGAAAGTCCAGCACTTCTGAAAACCCTGTTAATGAACAATATTAACAAAGGAGGAATAAATCTTCTCCCTTTGCCTTCGCCCATAGCGTTGTACTGCACGCACCGCACCAGCGTGCTTTCTTCCTGAGTAACCCCCCATATCCTCTCTTGTGCAACTCTAAGATGCAGCCCACGATTTTTGAGGTTTAAAATGAGAAAAGAATGTTTATGATACAATTTCTAGAAATTCATTTAGATCTCCAGAATTTACTTCCCCCCTTTATTAACCCTCACGACAGAAATGATACTCTGCTACTTTTTGACAGGTCATTATTAAACCTGCCTGAGAATTTTCAGATGGAACATTTTTCCCACCCGGAAACGTGGCACTATCACAGCTTTGGCTTTCACAGAGAGTGTTGGTTTTGAAGAAATGTAGTTCCGAAAAAAAGGTAGATTTCAATAAAGTCAAAACCATCCCGACTTAACATTTAAACCCAGAACATCCTAAAAGTAAGGCTCACTTGGAAACTTGTTACGGCTAATAAGAATAAAACCATAAAACTACCACCAAAATGAAATGCTTACACAAAAGCAATAGCTTTTGCATCTTTTTCACTGCAATTTCTGATGGTTTTTTAGAGCATGCATTAAGATATCTTAATTTTTTTCATGTTAGTAAACAGCACGTATAGGCATTCTGCACATGAACTATTATTGTCCTTGAAAATAATGTAGGTGCGAATATAAAAAAATAATTTTTTGTACTGCATGGCATTATACGAACGGCACTAAATGCACATAAATGCTCAGAAAAAATTAATCTTGCTCTATATTAACATGATTTTTGTTATGCATTATGCATTTTTAAATTATTTTATTATAATCGCAAAGACACTTCAAAGCAGCTTCGTGAAGAGAATCACTTCTTCAATAAATACTTTTAGCGAACGTGGATGGGACATATCAAAAGGGGGGGTTTGTACATAGCTTTGTCTACAGGAACGGAAGATTCTGCAACAAAACGCAGCCTAAAACTGCGGCGTCCCTCAGGGACGTACCACTAGCAGATGCAGATTGCCAAGGTCAATTAAACTGATGTAGTTGTGCTGTCAGACACGGAAAAGAGAAACCTGCCAGGTTAAGCCAAGACTATTTCCCCAGCGCGAGGGCAGAGCCGCAGTACTGCCCCAGCGCGCCCCCGCGTATGCGGCAAGCTTCGAACGCTTCTTTCCGCACGGCACCCTGTCGGGGTTTCCTTCCCGGGCTCCGCATCTCCCCTCGCCTCCGAATCGAAGCACATTTCAAAGCCGGGGGGCGGGGGGGCGGGGGGGGGGCTGTGTATGAGCCAGGGCAAAATAACAAAAGAGGAAGCAAGGCACAAACGTCGTCACCTCCTCGTCCCACCCGCGCGCTCTCCCTTGCCCTTGGCATACGCAAATATCCAGAGGGCTCCAATCCAACGCGGTTTTTTGCAACCGGTTCAGGAGCCAGAATCACAGGAGACAGCTTCAAGCTGAAAGACTGTAGCAGCTTTTCATACCAGAAGTATTTAATCTCTCTTCAAGACCTATTGCTCGCACGGTCCCTCCCACCCCGCGTGTACTGGTGGCTGGACTTGGCAAAAACAATATTTGCATAGTAACAGAATCAAACACTTACGAAACGGTTTTCCTCTAAAAATATTTCAATTGCTGAAAGATCGCACCAAACACAACCTTCGGGCTGAGACGTTTTCCAGTCTGGAAAATGAGTTTTTTCATTTGTTTGTTTGGTTTTGAGGGTGGATTTGTTGTGGTTTTTTTGTTTTTTCCTTAAAGTGCTGATAATGGCTGATAGCAGTTTTATTAAGAATGCTTCAATAATATTCATAAATCGACACATTAACTTTCTCTTTATGTCTCAGACTGTCTGTACTTCAAGAAAGCTTTTGATCATCTCATATTAGTCATATATAGGATAACTTATTGCACGCAGCGGTACCATCTCAGCGTGTGGTCTAGACAGTTCTCGCAAGCTAAATACGTACAGGCTTGTAAAGACGTGTTTGGAAAAAAACCCAGAGGAAAACGTAGTGCTGCGGGATTTGGTATCAGGGATTTAATAGATGACTTTTGCTTCTCTGAGGCAGGACTGAACCACGCTAAAGGTGTTAAAGGGCAACGTGCTGTCGGAGGTGTAGTTTTTCAGAAGAAATGATGTAAAACTGGAAGTTCTCACTACTTATTTCTTCTTGGGGAAAAATAGGGTATTACCTCTGTTATCCTGGATCTATTACATTTCTCAAATCTCTCTTTGGATTGTTTTGTGCTAAAATAGCTGTCTGGACATAATTATCCCAAAAGCTTCTGGAGTGCAAAGAAAGCCCAACATACCTTCACCTGAACCATCTCCCCAGGGCCTGGGGATTTGTCTGCCTCATCAGTATTTTTAAAATTGGGGAAGAACATTTCCCTGGTGGCAAGGTTGGCACGGTAGCCGGCAGCTATTTACTTCTGCCTTTTTTTATAATCTCCGAGATTTAGGTTAAGTAAAAATAAGAGCATGATTTAAAAGCATCTTACACAAGAATTCCTAACATCCTCACAATTTGGCTGTGGTACCCGGGGCAATGTGAGGCCGAAGGGACCGCCTCCCAGACCAGCTGCAGCAAGAAGGGGAGAGCTTTGGTCCTCACAAAGGGAAGTCCCTCCTCTGCCCCTGGAAGGGGTGGGAGAGAGTCTAAGAGCCAAACCCGAGCTTGAAAGGAGGCGACCCCAACTATCGGTTCTCCACGTTGCTGTTTGACACTGAACACTAAGCAAACTAGATACCTAATGTTTTCGTTGGTGCGTGATTTGGGACGGGGGGAAAGAAAAGAGTGTCTTTCAAAGCCCTGCACCCTCACAACCTTTGAAGTTTAAAAGTAATACAGCTTTTCCCTTGAAAATTCAAAGTACAGTCCCGTGGCTGTGCTGCCTTCTCCTCCATGGCCTGGTGAGATATTATATGTAATTTGAAAAGATCCTTCTGGATGAAAGACAACATACAATTGAATTATTCTGATGCGATCAAGTGATGCGAACACAAATAACACCAAACAAAAGGACAGTTCTGAATATATACTCCAAATTTGCTATATTCACAGAGCAAACAAACACAAATGGAAAAGCAGCAGCAAATTACAGCACTTGCAAAACCAATATTAAAATATAAGTGAATACAGAAAAAATATTTTAATTAACAAAACAAATCAAATGGAAAAGATTCCTCAAATAAAGCTTTAAAAGTGAGTCTCTGTGTGTTTGACTGCCATGACTAATTATGTATCCATGTAATGTGTGTTCAATTTGGGCTTATTTAAATAGCAGAAATGCTCATTAGCTGCAGTATATCTGTGAAGCTTCAATAAACAGTTTAATGGTTTTTATGTTTAACCAATTTCATAAGTTCCTGTAATTTTAGCTTTAGTAGCTCATTAATGTTATTTTTGATATCCATCTTACAGACTTCCTTTACAGTGAGTAGCAGCATTACTTCAGAAAAATACAAATACACTATAACTTTCTTAATCTCAGATATAAAACTACAGCTGTCACATGCACCAACGGACTGATTAAGTGCTGACACGGCTCAGCCTAAATGCCCAGCAAATAAAGAAAGGCACAGTCATGCTTCCCACAGTCTCTGCCCCACGACCGTACTGAACCAGGATTAAAATGCGGTTTAACTGGATAGAACTGGGTCCAGGGGCTCCTGCTGCCAGCTGCTGCTGACTTCGTTTTCTGCCTGCCACCAGCAAGTAAATGTGTACCGATGCCTACCGGGTGAAAGAGCAGGATTCCTGCTCTGTGTTAAAAGGGCTTTAGAAATCATCCCGGAGTCAATTCTGGATATTGGAAACCGGCAATCGTTTCAGGGCGTGGAACTGCTGCACTCAAACTCATTCAGTAAACCTATTTGTGGAGAAAAATCCTATTCCAAGTGACTCAGCAGGAAAACTCCTACCTCTTTCACTAGGAATCTTTAGAATCTATATAAATTTCAGTTTTATATAACAATCTTTAAAAAAAGTCTGGTGACTAAGAGTCCATCGTGTGGGTGCGAGGCAGACGCGCTGCCAGGGAGACGCCAGGTCACCCCCGCGGTCACTCCCGGCTGGGGCGTCACAACACCTCTCTTCCTCCCTCCTGGTCTTTCACTAGATAGTCGAGGCTTCAGCGTTTTGGGGCTGAGGTTACCCAGCTGTCCACGCAGGCCCTGTGAAGAAACTCAGCACTCCCCGCAGGCTCGCTGGCTTCCGCACCGTTTCAAGTTCCGCATTCGTACAAAGGAAAACTAACGCCTCTTTCACTTACGAGCTCAGAGCTCTGCAGGCTCTCCTCCCTTCTTCCCTTCTTCTCAATCTATAGAAATAAATATTAAGTAGGTGCAGATTCAATGACAGAATTGTAAACTATCTGGGCAAAATTATCTCTGCTGTATGTTGAAATATACTGGGGGGGGGGGGCAGCAGCTATGCTCTAGTGAGCCTTCTGGGCCTCGCCGCTGCAGTTTCCGAGCGAGATGACAGTCGTACTGAAAGCAAAAGCAAAATATCTGAACGTTGTCGCTGATTGCCAGAAACGTGAAATAAAAGTCTGCCCCTCAGTTACCACGCAATAGCTAGCTACTATCAAAAATTTAATAAAATCTATTTTTGCTCATAAATAGCCTATTATTTCATGGGGGGGGGTGTGGTAGTCGGAGTTTGCTTGGATATTTCTGTATTTTTTGCCTCACCAAGAAAATAAAATAGACATTATCATGCTAAGATTCAGCGTTCTAGAAAACGGGAATGCTTCCTCTTTACTGCTGCCCGCTAAACAGAGTGCCGAACTAAACGTACGTTGCCAGTCCCCTACCCTGCCTTAGTCCCCTCCGTTTTGTAGCGCGTTTTGAACAAGTGTATTATTTTCCCCAATTCCTCCACGGTTCTCCTCGGAAAGTCCAGGTTCTCCTCACAAATTCCAGAAAATAAATCAGAACAAGGACATTTGGTCCAGTGCAAAATTTTGCAGTCCGGAAATATTGTTCCCATTTGTTTATCAGAACTAAATAGATGGGAGAACGGTTATTCAAAGCTTAGACTTTAAAACCAGCTGGACCGGTGCTAAGTAGGATGCTGAGGCTGTACGCGGTGCTAGGGAGTACACGGAATTACGTTTGTATATATTGAGCAGCTGCAATTTGGGATGGTGACAGAAGATACTTCAGTAATTCGCTCACCCATCACAGGCCTCCAATATAACAAACCAAGCGAAAGAGCAGGAACGTGAGGAAAGGTACCAAATTCTCTCACAGCTCTTTGTTTATGTGGGTCAGTTATGATGGCTTGAAGGCTTTGGTAAGCTACGCGATGAAAAAAAGCAATTTGTCTTTGAAAAACCTTTTTTTTTTTCCTCCAACAACAAGCAAAACATTTTTCTTACTCCATCTGCAGTAGTTTGATTTGAACAATTTGTTGGGTTTTTTTTTTTCCCATTGGCTTCGGTAAAGTGGTAGCGTTCTTAAAATAGTCGAGAAGGCAACTCTCCCGTTTTGTCTATTAGCAACTTCCCGAGCATAAAAAGGACTTTGGAGTCCATTTTTTTAAATTAATGATGCATTGATATGATTCCTAATGGGAGGATGAATACCTACCAGAACTGCTGCTTAAAAACACAATCGGCATTTCATTTTAACAAAACAAAAAAGACTAAATACCTACTGGGAGCACAAGGAACCTCAGCTGCAAGTGTGGCAGTTACTGGGCAAGAACAGGAAACACCTCCTTGAGGATAACGGACTAGAAAACGCTTTCTAACCTACCGGCTATTTCTGCTCAGAACAGCAGTCACCCACGTGCTTATGCCCTGATCGCTTTGCTAAGCCTGATTTTAATTCCTCCGGTTTTCATAGTATTTTCTCTATTCTGACATCAGTAGCGTCAGCGTTTAACAATATTAATAACAAAGAGGAGATATCCTGCTAGCGTAGCCCATACCGACGTTGCGTTGCAGCTCCCTGAGGTGCCTCATGAATTAGGCCAATTGATGGGGCTCTTTGTAGGAGCAACAATTAACACGTTGGTTCAACCTGCATCTGAGTCATCCAGTCACAGAATAATTCAGACTAGCAGGGCCCTCTGGAGGTCACCCAGTCCAGCCCCTTCCTCAAAGTCAGATCAAGTTCCAAGGCAGAGCAGTTTGCTCGTGGCGTTGCCCCGTTTTCAGTACCTTCGTCTCCATCTTTTGATGGAGAATAGCTGGATATCTCCATCTCTTGAATATAAAAATGCGCTTCCTTTAAATAAAAAAAAAAAAAACAAACACTAAGAACATAAGATGGTTTTGGTGGTGTGTTTTGTTGGCTTTTTTTTTTTCATTTCTTTTTGTTATGTATGCTGAGGCAGCCTGGAGACTTGGTTGGAATCCAGCTCAACGGTGAAAAGCAAATTTGACTTTCATTAAGACAGCTTAGTCAAAAAATAAAGATTTAAAAGCAACTGAAATGGTATGCTCAAAAAACCCCCACTTTATTCCCTCAAATCTTAGTTTCTTTTCACTTTCACAACATCCAAAACAAATGCCTTGCATTTTTCCTTGTAATTTGATTGCGATTCGAATAGCAGTTTCACCAAAAATTACAATGTGGATCTGAGGCGCACTGCTCACCCCCGAGGTAAATGACTCTCTCCTTTCCTGATCAGCTCACTGCATGGCTTTATTCCCCTCCCATTTTGTGTGCCTATTTTAAAACCTCACAACAACTAATCTAAGACACTGAACACATACTAGGAGATACGAGACTGGCACAGCGTTACGGCTAAGCAACACAGTAAGTGCAACCTTTTCGCTGAAGCAGTTTTTAATGTGGGAGAAAACAGTCACTCCTTTATCACAGGGTGTATGAATCACAAAAAAACATACTGATTGCATAGGCTAATATTTGATTTACCACATGAGCTCCTAGAAAAGCTTCCAAAAAACCCTAAAGAGAGGGTTTTGAAAAGAACAACAACAAAACTTTCCAATATTCTCATTCAAGTCAATTCCACCAACGGAGTAGCTCATGAATCTCTTAAAGATTTAAAAGATATTACTTCTCCCTGCTTCCCGGGGGGTTAGGCGGAGCCATGCCTCCTCTGTTTAGGAGACTTGGTATCGTTGGGTTGACGGTTGGACTTGATGATCCTAGAGGTCTTTTCCAACCTTAATGATTCTGTGATTCTAAAACATGACCAACGCAGATGCCAGGCTCTTGATACAGCGACACATCTCCAAGCGGCAGCCCTGAGTAACCAGCACTGCACGTAGCTGGGTGCAGGTGCTAACGGCCTCGGCTGCACGAACCCGTCCCAAAGCACTAGCAACACGCGTAAGACAAGAGCGCTCCTGGAATAAACTTCAGACGTTCCTCAAGGAACCAGGTTGACCCTTTCTTTTAACTGTAGGAGAAGTTTAGACTCTTCTCGTGGCTGTATGATGGTTTAACCTTCTATACGATTGGACTGGTGATGAGGAAGCGCTGAGTAGCTCAGATTACAGACAAATCTGCTGTCGGCTATATTCTAAAATTCTGCAGTTGGACCTGTAATTTATCTTCATTAACTAATGTTTTGTCTTCCTGTGAAGGCAGTACACTTTTTGTATAATTTTACCAATAACTCTAGAAAATCTTACTGTCAGAAAACTCATTTCTTTAACTTCGTTTAAAGCAGCGTTATCTATAATGTATACACAGAAAATGCAGAAGTGAGAAGTCATGCATTTTGTATGTGCCTGAGGTATGTTCACAACTGCTACTAGACTCTGCTTAGATGATTTTAGCTTTACGATTTTCCCTGATTAAAAAGATTCAAAAAACCACATTATGCATAGAAATTTTAAAATTTCCTTCGTGCTGGCAGAACCAGCATCTGATTACCAAATTTGCTGGTGACGTGCACTCGGAGGCGCTCGGAGGCTCTGTCAGAGCGTTTATACCCGAAGGACCATGCCAAAATGTCATGGGGTAACTGGCTGGCATGACCGTGCCCTGGAGAGGGAGGCACATTGATCACCAAGGCTTTCAGAGCCTGCTAACCTTGATGAGCGTCTCCAGGCTGAAGATCTATTCATTTTATCAATCTGCCTTCTGCTGAGTTGGTGTTTTTTACTTTTGAGGCACATTTGATGTATGTGCCTGAACTCTTTAAATCTAACCTAGTGTCAGAGAACAGTTTGAGCTCTGCCTAGTTCCCAGGCTCTTAGTTGTACTCATCATCTTCAGCTCTCTTTCTGCTGCACCCAGAGAATTTGTTCAATCTCTGAAATGCCATCTGTGTGCCAGTTTCTATATCTTTACCATGGAACTATGTAATTGTTAATTTTTAAGACCAAAGCTTGTAAAGTGCAACTAAACAATGAGACAAGCTGAACCAAGAGCAGGTGAGTTTAACAAATACTGTATATAGGACAGAAGCCACAGTTCTCTTGCATATGCATAAGAAATGAGAGATAGCCAGACCAGCTGAACCGGAATAATGAACCTGTCTTAATTCTTGCTTAATTTAATAGGTTAAAAAAAAAACAAAACAGAGATCAGATCAGCTCAGTTTAAAGTTGTAGTATAATGAGTTTTTCTAAAGTTAATTAGTGAGTCCAGAAGAAATCCCCAAGAGTATTCTTTGAGATCCCATTTGCATTGAGAGGAAAGCAAGGTATATAGTGAGCAACTGCCTCTAATCTGAGTTCCTGCTCTGTACAGCGATATACAGAAAACCTTTCGCTATCGACCCTCAAGTTTTGTTCTAAGAGGTATACCTAAGGACAAAGAAACTCCTGTGAAGAGGACCAGCAGTCACAAGCTTTGTAACCTCCAGACAACGCGTTTCACAAAGCCGTGAAAGGACAGGAAATGGCTGCAGCTAAAATAACAATCGGCATTTACAGACCGCATTAGTCAGGGTTACCTTTAGTGTCGCCTAAAATGGAGCCAAAGGCGCTGATCACCACATCAGCTTTCAGACGGACAATCTGATCCTCATCTTCCTTCCAGTTTCCATCATTGTCTTGTTCAGTTCGAACAAACTCCATAGCAACAATCTGTCCACCTCTAAGTACAACTTTCCGAGGGGAGAGGAAAGGCAGAAATTCACACTTCTCTTCTTTTGCAAGTTCCATCTGTAGAGTAGAAGCAATAAAATATATAACTTGAACATTGGTATGTTTTTATGAAAAAAAAACCCACCATAAAGTATTTTTTGACTCAAGAAGCTACCACGCATTCTTCTGTACTAGAAGTCACCTGTGTACGGTATACAGACAGTCGTCTTAATACCAGCTTCAGAGCCTCCTGTGCTATTAAATCAAGCAGCTCTAGACGGTGGCACTAGGTAAATTTGCAATGCAAATATTTCTCCAATATATTTTTATTGTTCCCTGTTACTTTGAGTATGCGTAACTCCCCTGAGGGCAAAAGAGTTATCTTAGGTAACTCCTTGTGCCTTTTAAGAAGAGGCCCAGTATTAATCAAGTACACGCCCCGATTTGTGTTTACTGTGATTTGGAGACGTTATTAAATGCTGACCGCCACGTGTTTTCTGAGTGACAATCCAAACTTAAGATCTTCTGAACCTCTGCTGTGGTAACACTGCTGAAGTCAAACAGCATTTTGTCTTAGCAAAGCCTTCAGGATTTGATCATCTACATTAACGCGACAAAACTTCTTTGAACATGCAATAGCCAACCTGACAACCTTCTAGCACGGCCGCCACTGCTTGAAGCTACTTTTGTTTTCCTTTTTTTTCAAGGCCACTGCATGATTGAATGAGTACAAACATTGGCAACGTTTAGGCATCTACCCCGGCTGCTAAGAGAAGATTGCGGTTCAGAGTGACAGCTGATTCTTGGTTAGTAAGAATCCGAATAGCGCATCCGTCTGTCTGTGCAATGGCTTCAGGAATCTCGCTGTGTCTGGAACTCTTAAATGAAGTGCCACAGAATCAGAAGTAAATTATGCATGAAGAGACCCTCTATTACCTTTTTTGCACCTCCATTCCCCTTCTGGAAGACCTCGAAGATGCCCGCCTTCTTGACACAGACGAGCAAACGACCACAAATCTCATGGTAAAGAGGCATTAGGTGTCCTGATATCCCCAAGTATGCAAAAGCATAGTGTACCGAATAAATGATAATGGAAAAAGACCACCAAAATAAGGAAATCTAGCCTGGAAAAAACCCTCCTGTAGTACAGGTACATCAAGGAAGCAGAGAGAGTGTCCTGATAAATGCCAAAGTGCAAAGCCAAACTAAAAATCAAGTTGAACGCTGAAATCTGTGATGAATGGCATTGCTCTATTGCCACTGGCAGCCATTCAAAACCAAAATCACGGGAAGCCATTTTCTTACAAGGCTTTACAGGCTCCCAAGGCAGCATCAGGATCACCAAGATCCACAAGACAGCAGCCAGAAGGTATTGTTCTACAATCTAACCACGACCTGAAGAGTCACCTGCAATACTCAAAGGGCTGTTTGATCTCTGGGGTGCTTCCAAGATTAAAAATGTTACTGTATTTCCTAATTTACAAGAAATTCTATGCCCTGTATGCAAATGCATCTCTCCAACTTTACAGGATACAGGTACAACAGAGGAAAACCATTTATACAGAGAGTATATAAAATGAGCCTCAGATTTTAATAAAAATTTACATATTTTCAGAGCATTTTTATAAACAAAACCTTTAGTAGGTGTCTTTTAAGTCCCTATAGCACAGTTTCGGGCCCTGTAGAAATAACAGCCAATATTCCTTCTCAGAAACACTGTTATTCAATTTTACCTCCTCTGGGACGGCCCGGATATTAGTGAATCCCTTCCTGAAGACCACAAACACGCGACGAGCTCCACAGCGTAAAGCAGATGTTGCACAGTCAAAAGCAGTGTCTCCTGCCCCAAGAACAACCACAGTTCCATGTATTGATGGCAACGGAGAGTGACAGCCACACATTCCTGAAAGATGAAAGGAAAACCCCATTTTCAAGGAGAGAAACCATTTCTGCCTGACAGCTCAAAAGGTACTTGTACCCAAAGCAGTGTAAAATTGCATCTTACAGTTTCCAAGCATGGAGTGTCACTATCAAATTATTCTGCTTCACTGAAAGACAGTTTTATTCCCATTTTAAGATATGCTCATACACATAATTTCATAGTCAGTCCTCTAAGCAGCTGCACCTTTCTATCTGGAAAGAATTCAAATGACAACACGTCTGTAGGACTGTGGGTCCTGCCAGGTTGAAACGAGCATTGTGAGATCTTTTGGTTCAAAAAGTAAGTTTTTCTCTTCTTAGATTCGTTATCCTCCCAGTTAAAAAAAAAAAAAAAACAACAACAAAACACAACTCCTTTTAACAGATCATAAGAAATAATATTTGATATTTTTCAAAAGGCGACCAGTTATTGATAGTTTTGTGTAACAGTTCTGCAGAGTTAGTCCCCTCAGTCAGTTCTCTGCACGGCACTGACGCTGCTCCGGCTGTGGACGGTTCTCAGAGCCTATTCTCTATGGCACGAGGCAGAAAGAATATTATCATTTCAGCGATTCCTAGGATCTTCCACTGGGAGAAAACACTTAATCTACAGTGGCTTTCTACACACGATTTGCAAAAAGTTACATGGAGAGAACGACTTTCGTCATCGACGTTTGATGATTCAATGATACAAGAAATACTTCACTAAAACTGTGCGTGCTCCTTGTGTGACCCCGCACTTTATCACAAGTTTCAATACAACTAACTGTTGATAAGGCAAATTATCGCGACTCAAAAAATAATGCCATAAACAATATAAAGCTATATCCTCAACGAGCCCGCGGTAATTCCAGTCAGGAGGCGCTAAGCTGGCCGTTTAATCGTTGCACTGTAACTCCAGTACCCTGCTATGGCAGCAGCGGATTTTTCACAGGCAATTGTAAAGAAACACAAGCATCATTCAAGGAAACAATGCTTTTAATGTAGACATATATATATACGGAGTGAGAATCGTCCTAATACACGTATTCTATCTCCGTTTGTAAAATGGTTAGCGTACGGCAAACGCTGTCGTTTCCCCTCACCATGGATAAGGCATTGCATTTAGCATTTACTCAACAGGCTTCTTATTCTAAAGTTCTCCCTAAACTTTTCTCTCTAACCTTTATTTTTAACAAATTTAATCCTTTACAAAAACTGTACGGTGAGCAGTGGAGAAAGCACAAGCGCAGCAGAGGAACGGCAGCTCAGAGTGGCATTACGGGACCAGCCTCGAATGGATCAGTCACGGCAGCTCACTCTGCTCTTGGTAACAAGGCCACTCCCACGGTAAATTCACCTCTATGTATTTGCAAGGGGAAACCCTTTTGGAGGACAGTATATTAATATGTGGCATTTGGAACTGAATAAGAAGGCAGAATATGTATTTCACTGTGAATAAGTCTATTATGTCTATTATTTAGAGAACTGTCATAGTAAAAAAAAAAAAAAAAGAGGATAGAGCAGGTTATAGGACGCGTATATTTTATTTTAAAATTCCACGCTTGATAGGTGGCTGCAGCTACAGACAGAGACTGGGAAAATTAAAGAGACCGTGTTAATTAAGAGACAACACCAAAAAGCTATCTATTACTGTCAGTCAGAAAAGGTTAGTTCTTCAAAGTTCATCCTTTTTTCATTGCACACTTAATATAACAACTATCACTACATCTCCTGGCAAATCGAGAGCGCTACTTCGCAACATTTTAAAGGATGCAGATCATAGTATTGAGATCCTCATGCAGGCTGGCGACTTACAGTACACGAGCGCTACATGCCTGTACAGAACTCTATGAAGTGTTTTTAGTCAAATTATTACAAGACAGGATAGTTTTGCAGGATTTATTTTTCCTTTGTGTAACCTGCAAATATTTTGCAGGGCAGATTCTCAATCTGCTTCATTTTTAAACATATCTCTCTTAAAAAAAAAAAAAACAAAATAAAAACCACCCCACCCTTCTCTCCCTACCCATTTGAGCTCCTTTTGAGCTTAAGAAAACAAACAGAAATAAGCATTTGATCAAAACAGCAGAGAGATGGGACAGATGGGATGCAGAATTTCCCTTCCAAAATCTTTTGCATAAAATGGGGTAATGAACTTTACTTTTATATGCAGAATAATTTGCCGCGGAAGCTATATTCTTTAACACGTTGTTTATTGGGAAGTCTACTAAATAAGCAGGCAACCCTATATGACGCTGAAGGAAATTATTGAATGCTCAGAAGAAAATCAATTTGTAGATAAAAAAAGGTATATGTGTGATTAAACATGGGGCCAGACATACAAAACCACACGCTGCCCTAAATATATGCCCAGAAATCTGTCCATGGCATTTCTTTTTTATCAGCACATTGAGGGATCTGGATCATGAGGGAACGTGGAGTAGAAATCACGAGCCCCATCTCTCTACTCAAAACAAAGATGGAAAGGCATAAAACAAGACTGCATTTGGCGTCCATGAGTGTTGTCTTATTAACTCCTGGCACACTCCTCTTGTCCTGAGCCTTGGACTGTAAGTTCTCTGGGTAAGGAACTAGCGCTCCCGTAACTGTGTCTGTAAAACATGCGGCACAAGACGTGGGATCAGGGAAAATAATTTATCCCAAGCGTACACAGCAGCTGCTTATATGGGTCAGCAGCACCTCCTTCAATATCAGATTTTTTCAAGACCATCTTACATATACTATTTATATCAAGAAAATTTATACAAATGAGAAGCTTATGACATCTTTTGGATATAATTCAAAATAACAAATACAACTTATTAGGGTTAATGATTTGCCACATGCTTAGATTTTTACATACGACTATTTGCTTTACGGTCTCTAGGACTGATTTTCCTGAGCACGCTCCCAAGGCTGCAACTCACCAAGAGAAAACCCTGCCCCGGACCTACTCCTTGGGAGGCGCTTTGTAATTGGACGTGCTGCTGTGTGACCAGCCATCCTTTCTGATATATCGATAACCGCTGACGACGTACTGAACGCGATTGCACCAAAAACATAGTTTCACACACCTGGTTTACTTGCCATTGCCACCAAAGGTAGGAAGTCTTTAGATGTGTAGAATCCTTGATCCATTCTCAGTCCTTGGAATATACTGTCTCTGTTTGGTTCTGGTAAACCTAAAATAGATATTTTAAGGGAAAAAGGGAAATTTCAATGACCAATATGTATCGCACATTACATATAAATTCTCAGAAATGCCCTCGACACAAGCACTTTCACAAACCCTCAGATGTTTCTAAAAGAACATCACAAATGACTGTAGCTTTGCGTTTGTAGCCTGTAGCTTACATACCTGGTGACCCTTTAATGGTACTGGCGCTTGAAAAATAAGGTTGTTGGATAACCTGCGTACTCATCTAACTCATACCAAAACAAATGCAGAGGAAAGGGTTGGAGAGAACAGGATATACAGGGTGCAAAAGCAGGGGAGCCACCGGGGAAGAGAAGGCTCTTGCAAGCTTTTCTTGTATCGCTTTACCTGCACACGCCTGTAACTCTTACTGCTGTGAAATGGTTTTGTTGCCTTTGTTTTGAGGCCTTTTTCAACGCAGTTAGTCTGCAGATAGTACAAATGAGGCGATAATAAACAGCTTAACCGATGAGGAGAGGAGGACAAATGACAATGCTGTAGATCTCTCTTATCTGCGAGGATTTGTACGCTGTCATTTTTTGCCATTCTTGATTGTTTTCTCGAAACCGCCAAGTCCTTATTGGCTGACATTTATTTATATTTATTAATAGCACACATTTATACAGACGCCGTAGGATACATACAGGGATACGCTTCACAACCGATAATGGCAACAAATACCTTTCAATTAAAAGAAAGCAGCAAAATGTCTCTCCCAATTACCAAAGAACACCTTCTCGTCGCTGTGTGAACAGTTGGACAGCACAAAAAACCAGCCTAGCTGAGAGAGAAGGTAAAACACTTTTTTCATGAAAATGCAATGATTTATCAGGGTATTTTTGACAGGGCCTCGACTTCCATATTTACATCTAAAATCCTATATTATCAAAGTATGCTCATTCATAATTACATCGTGAAATGGAGCAAATGTCAACAGTTTTTCCAAGAAAACACAGTAGAACCGAGGAGGCCTCAGAGCCAGCGGGCAGATCGGGAGCACGCAAAGCAGCCTGGGCTCCCTCCGTTCTCGGGCATGGACGGCAGCAGACTAATCTTTCTCCTCTTTGACACATACTGGTCTGGAAAACCCCAATAACAACACGCTCGTGTCAACAGTAAAGCAGGACTGCACTTGGACGAGTGCTGTTCCATGTAGGGAAGGTTTAGGGCCTTTTTATATTACTGAAGCAGCAAAACTCCGTCTTGGTACAGCATAAGATCGGGACTCGGTCGTAAGGAAGCTTAGGATTTTTTCATGAGTCACCTCATGTGAGGGAAATTTCTTAAACCACTAGATCCCTGAGTGAAGCCACTATAATACAAGAAGAAAAAAATACATATTTTTAGTTTTAAGAGTTTCAGTGAAGAAAAGGAAAACAGGCTCTCAGTGAATCCTAAAGGCTTACAAGGCAAAAAGCAAATTTAAAAAATCAAAATTTTTGCATTTCAAAAATCTCACGTTATTGAGAACTTTCTTGATCTCCTTTTATAAAAAAAAAAAAACCAAACATTACTCAGTTGCTGAACACCTGACTTTCAAAATGTCACTGATCTGTACTTGGATATGGAGAAAAATAAGGTTAGAAAATTCTAGCCTGCAGTGAACGTCCAGACCTTTGGATGCTGTACTTCCTGGGCAGACTGGAATATCAGCTAACAAAGAATGAATAATGGATATGCTAAGAGGGTGCCAGAAATACTTAGTGCTACTGAAAGAACAATATGTAAAATGCATTAAAGAAATTATTTTTCAGACAGCATAGGCTTTCCTCTATGTATATATTGCAAAACCATCTACGGCAAGGAGTGTAGCTCAGAAAAAGCTCTCGGTGACTGCCTACAGGCCAAGGACAGAGTAATGCACCTCCTCCCATCGAGGTGTCCGTAAACCAGCTCAGTGCCCTCACTCTGCTCTTGGGACAAACACTCTTGCCATTAGCAAGACGTGCAGCCTGCATTAAAGATAATTTCCTTTCTACCTAACATCTAACCCCATTGCAAAACAAGGAGAAACCCTCACAAATCTTTTCTTCCGCTTATTTTTGCTGCTTTTATCATTTCCTAACGACAATGATTTCGTCTCTAACAGCATGGGTAATGTAGCTATCATAGGCTGAGCAAAGGGTGGAATGAAGGGAATGTTGCAATGTTCTCGGTTCAGGTTCATCACTAGTTCAGTGCCACTGAAATCAAAGGATTTGGATTAAGATTGAACTGGATTCAATAACGTTTAGCCTGGCTGATATGACACAAAAAAAAAGCCTAAGAGGTAGTCAGTATACATGGCGCTTTCTGCTATTTATTTTACTGTTTTCATTTTGCTGAAAACTCCATGAAAACCCATTTTGCAATATTTACTTCTGAAGGAAATGCAGAGGATTCTGCCCTTACACCTATAAACAACTGGCACGGTTTCAAGCTCGTTGTCAAGCATCTGCTGGAAGTTGTACTGGATTCTGATGTATCTCCTTTTGCCGGTTTTTATTTGCCATTATCATGACTGTATTTAATTTTGTTAAAACAGAGCCACTAGGCTAGCTAAGAAAGAGGCAGACAAACAGAGAAAGAGATCAAGAACTGATAAGATCCACTTTAGAGAGACACCATTTCATAATAAACGGCCACCCCACAGAAGTACGCTTTACAGACAGATCAAATATTGATAAATAGCCAACAGCCTCTCAGGAGAGAGAGCATTTGATGAAAAAACAGCTGTAGAGGAAAAATGTAGTTTCGAGCAAGCGGTTTTAGAGAAGAAATAAAATTTACAAAACCCCAGTCATCTAGGAAAGATACAATTTAGGTCAAAATAATGAACCAACAGAAATATCCTTTGAAGATAAATCAGAGAGATCCTTTAGCAAAAGGGAATTCACACACTAGTCAAAAATAGCCAGGAGCCACCCAAGAAAAAATGCTTAGAAAAACATGAGGTCTTTCCCCTAGGTTTTAGGCTGAAGTCAGTGGTAGTCAGTTCTCTGCTCTCCAAATCCACCTGCAAGCCATCTAAAAGGCTTTTTAGTATATATTTATTACTTGGTATTTCTTGTCCTGAAACAGTCTTTCACTATTCTACGTTTCCTGTCTTTAAATAAGCTATATCAAAATCTAGTGATAAAAATTATTTCCTTCACCTGCACTGAAGACCAACTCTTCTGAAGGGCAACCAAGTGGAGGCAGCCCAGAGAGACAACTCCACTGGTGTTATAGAATCACAGAATCGTTAAGGTTGGAAAAGACCCTTAAGATCATCAAGTCCAACCGCCAACCTGTCACTGCCAAGTCCACCACTAACCCGTATCCCCAAGCACCACGTCTGCCCTTCTTTTAAATGCCTCCAGGGACGGTGACTCCCCCAGCTCTCTGGGCAGCCTGTGCCAGGGCCTGACTGCTCTTGCAGTGAAGACATTTTTCCTAATATCCAATCTAAACCTCACCTGATGCAGCTTGAGGCCGTTCCCTCTCATCCTATCACTAGTAACTTGGGAGCAGAGACCAGCCCCCCCCTCACTCCAGCCCCTCTCAGGCAGCTGCAGAGAGCGAGAAGGGCTCCCCTCAGCCCCCCCTTCTCCAGGCTAAACCCCCCCAGCCCCCTCAGCCACCCCTCAGCACACTTGTGCTCCAGACCCTGCCCCAGCCCCACTGCCCTTCTCTGGACACGCTCCAGCCCCTCAAGGCCCTGCTTGTCCCGAGGGGCCCAAACCTGAGCCCAGCATTCGAGGTGGGGCCTCCCCAGGGCCGAGCACAGGGGCCCCATCCCTGCCCGGCCCCTGCTGGCCACACCAGGGCTGACACAAGCCCGGGGGCTGGTGGCCTCCTTGGCCACCCGGGCACTGCTGGCTCATGCCCAGCCGGCTCTCAACCAACAACCAAGTTCGGATGGACCCTGCACACCCATACACAAGCAGAGGGCCACGCCTGGCCCCCCGCCCCTCGGCAGCCAAAGCCCTGGGCTCCCTGAAGCCTCAGTCCCTTTACCTGCTGATGCCAGGGAACAAGCTTCTGAGGCAACTGCTATCCAAAGCACACAATGAAGCCTCATGGGCTGTGGAAAATGGCATTTACTAAAAATAGTGAAAGTAGAAACATCATGAAAATAACAGCTTGCATGACAGATCTAGTTCAGCTTTGCAAAA
This sequence comes from Phalacrocorax carbo, assembly GCF_963921805.1. Classification (NCBI taxonomy): domain Eukaryota; kingdom Metazoa; phylum Chordata; class Aves; order Suliformes; family Phalacrocoracidae; genus Phalacrocorax; species Phalacrocorax carbo. The sequence continues at coordinate 60,130,889 of NC_087518.1, forward strand.
GCTAATCTAGACAGTTCCAATCTGGGTCACATAGAGCGTAGAAGGCAATTCATCTCTATTCCTGACCCTTGGGTTTGCTAGGCCTTGTTTTTCATCTCCAGATGCTCCAGCCATCCCTCAGCAAGCACCACTGCCTTAGTACGAAGCCCTCTTTCCTTCATTTGATCCCACAACCCCTTCTCCAGGGGGCTGTCCCTCAGCATCAGTGTCTCTCCCATGTCTGACATACCATATACATTCCAAAGTCTTTAGCCACTATAACAGTGGCTTTAGAAAAGACAGACTTTAACCTCCCATTTTCACATTCTTTATATATACATGCATATATATATATATATTAGAAAAAACATCTGCTTCCTATGAAGATCCTGCACTCTTTGTCCTCACAATACCGATGCATGTTAATTTTTTAAACTAGTGGTGGTAAGTCCATCATCTCCATTTGAAGAGAGAGAATTTAGATCCTCTCGCAGTTCCTTAGTCCAGATGAAATATGAATTGCTAAACCATTACAGCCAACTTGTCAGGTACACAAGGCAACACACAAGGGCGATGCATACACAACGTAAGGGATCAGCATGCAGAGCAATGCACCCAGCCCATGTGGTGGCTGGACCAAATAAATCAAGGCACGTCAACACATCAATCAGCTAAGTCTGAAAAGGAAATAAATACTGCTGCTATTACTGTAACTATTAGCCTGGTCTGGAAAGGAAAAGTAAAGTCAGAGTAGAGGCACAGCATGTCTCTCTCTCCTATTTTGATCAAATCCCGTCTCCCCAGAAGCACGAATGGCTTCTGAACCCAAACTCATTGTTTGGATTACTTAAATCTGACATGCTCGGGCAGATTTGCAGTTTCAAATGAACTTCTCAGCCAGTCTTAAAAACTGACATACAAAATAAGCCCTCGTCCTTGGTAAGGGTCAAATGTAGTTTTCAATGGCAGCTGCCTGAAAACAAATCTCCAGACAAAAAAAATTGGAGCTGAAGTTGAAGTGTAAGTATAGAGTAGCCTACGGGGACAAAACTTAGCAGAGCATTATGAGGTTTTCTGGTTTCCCTCATATCAAACGCTGAAAAGTTTGGTTTGGTTCATTTTTAATTGTGACAATACAGCATTTTGGAAAAACTTAAGCTGGACCAGGGAAACAAATGAAGAGCTAAGAAATTTTGAGCATTATTCCCTCTCTTTGCATTCTTAGCTGCTCTGTCCTGACAGAGGAGAGTTTTCAAGATGGGAACTGGCTGATTTGTTTTTACCAACCCCTTACTTTCAGGTAAAAATGTAAATTCAGGCTGGTGAATGCAACCTGTGTTTGAATATACCAAGCGCTTTTTTTTTTTCTTTTAAACACCAAACACTCTATTTTGACTTTTTTTTTTATAATGGATCTTTCAACTTTGTTTCCAAGTGACATTACATTTATAAATTTATAAATATATCCAAAGTGAATTCAGAAGAAAACAAAGAAAATGGGATTCACTGGCTATGCACACCCTTCATCTACCTTTTAAAACTAGCAAACCAAAACCAACCTCAAACCTTGTTCACCAATTTATAGGACCTTTCTTTAAAATGTTCTCATGTTGTACAAACACAGAGCATTAGGTAGAACATCAGAAGGTAGGGATGTCTTTCCACCTTTTGCCATACCTATGAAAACTTGCTCATGTTTTAGAGTTAAACAAGATTTTGAAAATTCACATTTACAGAGGAAACCCTTGTTCTGCCTTTCCCAGCCTCCACAACAAGGATCTGCCAAGGAAATGGGGCCCAGGAGATCCCAGGACCAGGTACAAAGCCCTGAACTGTCAGAACCTACCGAGAATGAGGAGGAAAATGCGTGAAATCTCGTAAGAAACTGGATGCGGGGAGAAGAAACATATGATCAGCTGCGTATCTGCTCTGGTGGCAATGCAAGTCTCCTGAACTAATACCGGAGAGGCTAAACCCAGAGAAGCGAGACCCTGCCTGGTAATCAGCATAAGAAACTTGAACGCAGCCCAGTAACAGGCTGCCCAGAGAGGCGGGGAGTCACCATCCCTGGGCTATTTAAAAGACATCTAGACGTGGCACTTGAAGGCATCGTTTAGGAGGCCTGGGGGTGTTGGGTTGGGGGTTGGACTTGGTGATCCTAGAGGTCTTTTCCAACCTTAATGATTCTGTGATTCTATGACAACGAGGCAGCACAAGTTCTGCGCCAGCAATACCTCTCCTTTGGCCAGCCTGAGGAATAGGAATAACAAGCTGCGCCCCCTCGTGTGCCCTGCACAAAGTAGCCTTGGGAAGGTGGTGGAGAGCGAGCGATATGAACTGGAGAGAGGAACTGACATGGTCTCGTAAGTTATTTTCGTTAACAATATTTGGTTATATGGGGTTTTTTTGTTTCCTTAGAAAGTTGTCCTAAAGTAGATATAATTGCCCTCTAAAGGGAAATTTCTAAATCCACCATTTCCCTTCCGAAAGCCTCCTTTTCAATTAACAGAAAGGTGCCCATTTTGTCCCACCTCCCTGCCCTTTTACGCACCGAGTGTTCCAACTTGCTCCTTGTGTTACCGTATAAAAATATTTCAGATGTAACACTTCTGAGAGCATTTCACACTTGCCCAGAGACTTGCAGCTACAGGTACCATATGGTCAGAGCGTGACTACAAAGGTGCACGGCAGAGAAGAAAGAACATATTGTAAATTCCAAGCGCATAAGCATCCTTTAATATTTCTGAATGATCTGTTCTTCTTCAACAAGCCTGGTTTGTGGCCTGGGGAAATGGAGATCAAAATCTACGTGTTTAAAGCAGTTCTATTTTATGTCACGCAATCTGTGAATTGTATAAGTTGGACCGTGAGTTTTGAGTACATTAGAGTATTTTCTTAAAAGGTGATATTGAAACAGTAAATTCTCATAACTGTCAAATTTACAGTTCTCCCTATACACGACAGGACCTATTTGTATGCCGCGGCGTATGCTTTACCTAGTGTTTATAAGGAGTCACATTAATTCATATCAATATTGATAACATCGCTGCCCATGGATCAATATTACACAACAATTTAGATATGAACCGAAATGGATTATCCAAATATAGTCCCTAAGCTGTGCCACGTAGCTGGCTACACTAACTCACCGTTACCACGCGCTACGGCATCGTCAGAAATGGAACGGAAAGCCATCGGTATCTGAAGTTACTGTCTTGACATTTTTAAAGGTTTGATTCTGAAAGACTAAACGCCCAGTAAACTTGCAAATGCTCTGCAGGTGCTCAGCTTCTCTCGAGGTCAGTCCATTAGTGATTAACACATTAGTAAATACTTTCGAGGCTTGTATTTTTAAAGGATCTCTCTCGTTTTGCTGGAGATTTTTTTTTATGGCGGCAGCTTTGTTACTTCCTGGTGCGAGGTTCAATAGAGTATGTTGTCTAGGTGGTTGATTTTTTTTTTTTTGTTTGCTATGTATGTCGATAGAGATAAGTGTTTTAATTACTTTTTTAATGTCTATGCTTTCGTATTTTCTCCCTCTCTCTGTTTATTTCCTGCTGTTGAGATTACTGCCTCATCTCCACAGCAGGTGGCTCTTTCAAATTTGTTTTCTTTGTAAGCCTGGTAGATTTATTTTGTAATATAACTGCTCCTTTTTACTGTTTTTTATTAATGATTTCTTTACTTTGGAATAGGTACCCTTGCAAGGTTTTTAGGAGTAATTCCCTAATGATGGCTAAAGGCCTCGTTCATAGGAAAATAAAAAAAGGGAGAAAAGCAAAAGACCTATAAGACCCTTGGGTTCGCCTTTTCTTCCGCTCAAGTTAGAATGAACACTGTGTACGGGATACGTGAAAGAACACCCTTCACATCTATCAACGAGAGCCGTACGCAATTGCTGCGGCGCATCCCAAGTTGAACAGCTATGTCCATATCATAATGCCTTTTAAAAACACCTGAATAAGTAGCTGAACCTGGAAGCAAAGCAGTCTATGGGTCTCCCACCTTACTTTGCTGCTGAATTAGACACAGAGACAAGGATCTGAGCTCTTGCAAATGGTATTGAAATAGCAGGAATGAAGTAGTCAGATGGCCAGAACTAAAATTGTTCTTATAATCCAATTTCTCTTTGAAGACAGTTGTCCAATTCCAGTTCAGATGTACCCAAAAATTCGCAAGAGCTAGGCATCAGAAACCGCAGATGGGAATCACGGGCGGAGTTTCCGGTCAGTCCACGTGAATGATGGCCATCAGGATTACAACCACACAGCCAGCGTTGTCTGCCTGAGCTTGGCTTACAAAACACGGCAGCCTTGCGGTCTGTCCTCACGACATTCAGTGACCCCACGATCAGGCTAGATTGACACCTTATGTCGACCAAAACGTCCAGAGGAGGACCATAACTCATTAGGCCCGTCAAACATAGAGTCCACCCCTAATTTGGTTATATCGTAAACAGCCCGGCTTTTCTCAAGCCTTTAGCCTACCCTCCACAGCCTACCTCTAGTCTTAATTGCTCTTCTTAATTTTATTACAGTCAACATATGGGACCTGCACTTCAAATATTATTGGGGTAACACTCAAGTACAACTAAGGTAATGTATTTTAGTGAAAATCATCATTTTGAGATGATTAAACACGGACCTGAAGAAATTACATGGTGATTTTGCAGTTCTCGATATCTGGGTATTCAATTAAGCACCATAAAGATTTTCAACTCCCAGTTTGACACGAGCACTTATCCTCTAAAAGCACTCTTTTGAAATGCATACCTCAGAACTGAAGCACGCAGCGTCGCTAAGCGTTTTTAAAACATAATTCTTTAAAGGACACACTAGAAGAGGTGACACTAGGTTGGATAAAGATACACAGCTTCCTAAATTAAGGAACAGAGGGTAATTCTAGCCTTTCGTCTCGGGTTGGAAACTGATACTTCATGTTGCCCGTACTTGAAGTAATAGCGAAATTGAGGATGCTCAGAAGTTAGATGGTAGTCCTGATGAAAGGGCTTGCTGAAATGTGAAGATTAGTATGAAGTAAACCTCATCGAAGAGAAGGATGAATGCAGAAGTCTGCTTACCTTCCCTCTGGTTCTGTTCTGCCTGGTATTGTTTATTGCGGGACTTAAAGCAGTGAAGCAGTTTGCTATGAATCTTGATTTGTAGAACATGAGAGTTCTGTAAATTGTAATACAGAGTAACTGAAGAAACATCTGCTGCAAAAAATAAAGTGGAATATTGCTGCAAACCTTTCTTATGTCATCTCGGTAACATTTATTACACTGGCGACAAATCTGAAAAGGTCACTGGCAAAAATGCATTTAATAGTCTCAGGCAAATCCATCTCTAACAGGAGAATGTACCATTCCACCCAGGAAAAGAGCTTGCTCCAGTCTGCTGACAATAGAGCTGATCTGGAATGCGGTCACTTCTCACCGCTGGCATAAGCTGTCATTGCTCAGGAGCATCCTTGAACTGCCATAGCAGGGATGCTGACGTTTAAGCTCTGACATGCTAAAGCTGTCAGTTCCTTTCCCTCTTCCTCCTGCAAGCATGTTCCTAGCACTAACATGCCAAAGGAAAGACGCAGGGGGGCTGTGTTTCCTCCAGACACCAGCCAGGCACTATTTGTCAGTGTGATATGCTGCACCATGCTAGAGGAGAAGGAACCGGCCCCAGTGCTTGCCCTTGTTCAGTAAACAGCGCTGAAGTGAAGTGGCCACAAAAGCAAGATCACCTCCTTGGGGATTGTCTATCAGTGACTTAAAGGACACAAAAAAATCTATCATCTCAGAAACGATGTGTCACAGTAAAGGGATTTTTATACAGTACAGAAAATCCAAATACGTAGAAGCGAAAGCAAAATAAACTGGATGGAGAGATTGGGAGTGACAGACTCCTGAAAAGAAAGCCAAAAATATTCAAAAAGCCCTTTTTGCAATAAAAATACTATCTTTCCCCAAGCAGATTCATTACAACTTACCTGCCTGATGCCCACAGTTTATCGGCAGTCATGCTGACATATCGGAATAATCAAAGCCCATGAAAATTTACAAAGGGAAAACCAAATGTTAGCATAGAAAAGATCTCTTCATATTAATTTTTTATTTCAAAAAATATTTGAAAAAAATCCTGAAAAGCTGGATCAATAGAAGCTACATACGGTAAATATCCAGGGAGAGGATAAAATAAAATGAGAACAAACCTGATGGAAAACTTTCACAAAGAAAAAAACTACAAATGCTTAGTTGGCATCACAAGGGAAAATAAATACTAGGCCTCTACGTGGTTGCAAAGCAGCAGTTGGAAAAAAAAAAAGAAATCAATCAAAGGCAGCAAATTCATCCTGTGGAAATATAGGAGGAATAAGTAAGTCGTTGCCATTTTGGACTCCTCCCTTTGGTCAGATCTCGGGCACTGTACAGCAAGGAAGTTACAGTGAGGTGTACTGAGGCAACATCAACCCGTACGAGCTAAAATTGTCCTGTACTTTTGATATAGTAGTAGTATAATAGCTGAGAGGTGGTATCAAGGTCTTACAGATATGAACACCAATTTTTATAATACTGTTTCCTAAATTTGAAGAAATAGAACAGTTAAGAATCACAGAAAGGTCTAACTACAACTGTTTCTCTCAACCCCGCCGCTATTACTCTGTTGCATGCTACTTCCATTCTATTTCATAGAGTCAGAGAATCGTTCAGGTTGGAAAAGATCTCCAAGATCATCAAGTCCAACCACAATTTGAAATTTTCCATGGTGACTATTTCACTATATGGTGAATATGAAACAAATAGCTGGATCAATTACAGCTTTGCACCCTATATAACTGTATCTATATCAAATACTTGTAAAATCTTACTTATCCAGGAAGAAAATCCCACACGCTAAATAACACTTGCAAAATATAGGACTTCCTGGTTACTCCTATTTTTAAAACATAGCAAGGATTCACCCAAACCTTTTTTTATTTTTAAACATAAAAGTCTTCAGTGTAAGCCAGCAACGCCTTCCAGATGCTACTGAATAACTACCACTCACTCTGAAATTTCAATATAGGAAACAAGTATTGTTTCCCAGTTCTTTGTTAACATATTATATTGTCTCCTCTCAAATCTTAGAATATTAATACACTGGTTTTGTCCACGTGGACAAACAAAAAGATGCTATGAAGCTTATTCAGTAATTACTCCCATGTCGTTGCACCTACACTGCGTTTTTCAATCACTTCAGGTAAACCATCTCTATGTATATTTTAAAATGAGGCCTCAAAAAAGACTTCAAAACATTATTCATTTTTCTGCAGCACAGATCTCCAACTGAAAGCCTATCATCAGTGCATTCTGATGAAAAGGTAATAATTAAATCTTCTTCCCCCCTTCCCCTTCTTCTACAGCACGTTATTTGACCTATGATAAAACAACCTATCAAATTTCCATTTATTATTTCTACCTGAAGGGCTTCGCCAGCTCCCACAAACATAAATCTCCATTTGTCAGATTTAAACTGTACCTGTCCCAGCTGCTATGAGGGTCCATAGCTCTTGCCCCTTAAAAATTACCAAATAGCATCAAGCGACACAGCCTGCCTCCAGCTCTCACTGACCCCTGCAATCAATAATATTTGTAACCCGCACGCGCACCGTTAAGTAGGACGGGAGCCGTGCGCTACCCCAGTTAGCCACATTGAGCTGTGATACTAGAGCCTGCTCCCTTGTGCCTCCCGTGATCAATTTTAATCTCTGGACCAAGAATAAAAGAACGCAGCCCCCTGTTTCCGAACTCATCTGAAATGGATGTTATGGATTCGTAGGTCTGCACGGGGGCTGTGGGTTTAATGCAACCAGCGGTTCGAGGCAAGAACACACCTAAGCCATCGCTCGTTCTCGTTCCCCTCCACGTAGTTTGGGTCTTCAGAAGACAATGCAAAACACAGGAAAGTGCAGGTCAACTGACTTCAAGCCACCTCGCTTTGTTAAAATACCACCAGGTAAGAGTTATTCATTAGAGCTGTAGCCATTACTGCCACTGCAGGTAAGGCGGCGCTCACGCATGCCGTTACGATCGCTTTGCTTAAAGGTTTATGAACAGACTGCCAATATTAATGCCTGCTGGAAATGCGCCATATATAGGAAATTAAACAGGAATTCCCTAGAAATAATAAAACCTAGTTCTGCTCTGTTAAAAAGAAACAATTATTATGGAAAAAAAAAAGAGTAATTCAAGGTTTCTGATAGTATTTGTTCTCTCACCTCCAAAATAATTTTGTTTAAAAAAAGGCAAATTTACCAGCCAATTAGTCTAACTAGACAACGGTATCTGAATGTAGAAGAGGAAGAAAGCAACTTTAGAAACCTACTCCAGTAGAAAAAGTGCTTTTTGAATCTGTCACGCTACCAGAGCGCATGTTTCCAGGGTTCTCGTAACTGCATATTTATAGGCTCGGCCATACCGGCGCCTCGACAGCAGCTCCAGTGCCGTGAATCATCTATCAAAACATTTAAGAACTTTCTTACTCGTTTCTTTGAAGCAACATTCCGAAGAGACACTTTGAACGTGACTATGCTCCAGTGTTCGCTATCAATTAAGAAAAACAGCACGCGGAGTTTTATAATTGCAGGTGAATAGTAAGTCTGCATCGTCAGAGGCTTTGTCCTCTGGGACTGCCACATGCTGGGTGGCAGCACGGAGCACGCTGCAACAAATGCGGCGTTCTTGCAGCGTGCGGGAGGGCCACTGACCTTCCCCACTCTGGTCATTTACCCACTTCAATCCATGTCCTTACCATTAAGCATATATATATATATTTATATGAAAATATATATATGGCTTTCCTTTTAAAAGCAGCTGCGGCAAGGAAATTTATGTAAATAGCCTGCTAAAGTAATGTTCTCCTACACCAGTAGATTGGCCCACAACCATTAAACCAACTATATAGCTACTCCTCCACACATGCACATACTGGAAATACCTAAGGAAGGTCATACTTTGACCAGACCCTATTCTGAGTAAGGGTCAAAGACAGAAAGAAGTCATAGATTGTCTATGATTTTTTTTTCATTCATTAATTAAATCTTAATTCCTTTCCCAACATCAGCATTTTATTCAAAGATAGAGTGTCTTTATTAACTAATTATACCATTTTCATCAAGTGCCTTGGGTGTTTCACACACCGCTGATAGGGCACTGAAGGTGGTACTTTGGGCCAGAAATATAATGCACTCGAACCTCAGGCGCTGCAAGGCTGCTATCTAGAAAACAGATCAGGAATGATGGTGAAGATCGCCACATGCTTCCACAACGCCTGACAGTCAAGAACACAAAGTGAAACGCTGTCCCTGAAGATCACGGGTCAGGTACTTGGCTTATGGATGCAGAAATGGGCACAGGATGCGCACAGGCTCCCTCCTCCCCTGAAGCTTATTCTTCGCGTGGCTAAATAAAAATTCAAAATGGGAAATTTATACTTTTTATGGTAAACAACTAATTTTTGTGGTACTTAAAGCGTCAAAGAGGTAGGAACCTATGTCCCTTTTCAGTCCATGAAGAGATGGCCATGTGCAGAGAAATGACAGGCCAAGGGAGGTTCTCCTCCCCCTCTGCTCTGCCCCACTGAGGCCACATCTGGGGGGCTGCAGCCAGTTCTGGGCCCCCCAGTTCCAGACTGACAGGGAACTGCTGGAGAGAGTCCAGCGGAGAGCTACGAAGGTGGTCAGGGGCTGGAGCATCTCCCTTGTGAGGAAAGGCTGAGAGACCTGGGTTGGTTCAGCCTGGAGAAGAGAAGGCTGAGGGGGGATCTCATCAATGCCTATAAATATCTGAAGGGCGGGTGTCAGGGGGATGGGGCCGGGCTCTTTCCAGCGGTGCCCAACGACAGGCCAAGGGGCCACGGGCACAAGCTGGAACACGGGAAGTTCCCCCTGAAGATGAGGACAAACCCCTTCCCTGTGCGGGTGCCAGAGCAGGGGCACAGGCTGCCCAGAGAGGCTGTGGGGTCCCTTCCCTGGAGACATTCACCCCCCGCCTGGACGCGGCCCTGTGCCCCTGCTCTGGGGGTGCCTGCTCCAGCGGGGGGTGGGATGGGGTGAGCTCCAGAGGGCCCTGCCAGCCCCCGCCAGGCTGGGATTCTGGGATTCTGTGACTGTTTCAGAAAGTTAAAATGAAATGCCTAGAACCGCCTGCAGCCGATGGTGCAGCTACTCCCAAGAGCACATATGCCTCCCCCGACACGGCACCGACCCGCACTAACGTGAGTCCAGCCACACAAACACACGAAGGAGCGAGCGAGAGTCCTTGTGTCTTCTTGGTGTATATTTTTCTATTTGCAGCACTAGAGCAGGAAGATTCTCTCCCAGTGGAGTTTCAAATGGTAACAAAAACAAGAAGCATCTGATCAATAAATAGAAAATCAAGTTACACGGTCCCAACAGGTCCCTCTAACAAGGATTTCTCTCTGAAATGTTCATGCTTGTCTAATGCTGCTGCTTTTAATCCTTTCACACCAGTGGGTCCTACACGCTTGCATTAGTGCTAATATAAAACAGATGAACATTTTATATGAGGATATCCACTCTCCCCAAGTAAAGGGGTTAATATCAAAGTAAGCTTTAGGAATGTAAATTATTTTCCCCGTGTGGCTGAAAACCTACATGAGTTATTCATTTAAAAATTATTAGCATATAAAATCATTATTATCTCTGCAGTTAATGTACAGTTCAGTGACAACCTTTTGGACCATTACAATTAAGAAAGGCAGCATCCTTAATGAAGTTACAAAACACATTGTTTATTAAATAGCAAATTGTATCTTTAATTACTTCAAATATTATAATCCGATGAAAAATTATTTCATAAACCTCAAGACAAATTATGTCAGAGATGGAGTATGCATTTTGTTCCTCTATGAATCCTAAACAGCACTTTCAATTTGCTTACAGGTTTCTGTTGTATGCAAATCTGCTCTTGAAATTGCTTTCAAGTGCCTAAATCCAATGTCACCAGCATAAATTTAGGATGCAGTTTGTGCTATTCTTCCTTTTTAAAAGAGATTTAATTTTTGTCAAATGTAGAATTTGGCAGTTCTAGTAAATGCAACTTTTGTATTAATCCTCAGGAGGTAAACTCAAGATCGGTTTCTGTGGGGGTCCCGAAATCAGGCTCATTGAAATAAAGGCTGTTTGGGGGTCTGCTGTATTTTATTATTTCGCTGTTCCATTTTGAGCTAAAAGAGAACTTGTTCAAAACTGCCAAGGGCTTTGAGGATATGCTATAATGCCAAGAAGCACATATTGAGCTAACTTTACATATTCCATCTATTTTTATACAAAGTAATCTCCGCACACTGTCAAGACCCCTTTTGCTGTCAGGCCAGCATTAGGCCCACCTGCTTGACGCGCTGGCCGCCACCTGACGAGGGCTGAGCGCTGCACAAGTGAAGACAAAGTTTAGTTGTTCACAGCATTAGGCCCTTCACTGTGCTTTGGATCATACCCAGACCAAAGTCGGTATTAAAATGCACTGATTTCTGTATCGCTAAGACAAAATTAATCCACTCAACTTCGGTTGCATCTACATCAATTTGCCACTGAATATTCTGAAACTGTTTGGAAACCCTCAGTTAGCTATCAGACTTTCTCGGGCTAATCAATGAATCAGGAAAGCACAGAGATTATCTTCAATTCCTTGATGCTAAAATATTACTACATTCTATCTACATCTTCTTTAGGAGAAATATTGTCCATGCAATTGATGAAGACAGACCAAGGAGCAACAATTACTCAGTGTAATACTAGAATAGTAAAACTGAAATTAAAAAAAGGACTAAAAAAAGAAGTTGTTTGAAGCTTCTGCCAGTGGTCAGCAATTATTATTATATAATTATGAAATACAACCACTGATAACACACTGTTTAGCATTGAAACAAAAATACACCAAAGATCAAAAGAAAATAAACATGCTTACTGGCACAATTAGTACAAAAACTTTTGAACATGGAAATCTGTTCAGCAACATACCTGGCAGCCTTTTGGGACTAACTATGTGCCAGAAGAACAACCCAGCTGGGATTTTTCGGCAAGTCGGGTAGCGCGTGTCAGATATGTTTGTGAAAGCACTCACAACAATATCAAGCTTTGAAACAAGTTCCCCTGCAGAAATCTAACGTTAACTGTAACTCAGTTGAAGGTCCTACGGACCAAACCGAACACAGTACTTGAGACCGACCCCTTTCCTGGGCGGGCACCTAAATACTCTGGTTGATTTGGGCCTGGGTACCTTTGGGGTCCGTACCTTCCCTTCCGAAAGATCTGGATGTCCGTCCATGACTGATGCTCTGTTTGGCAGAGAGGCTGCCTCGGAGGCAAAGAACCTCAGGAGCGCCAGGAGATTTGCAGACCGAGCCTTCGTACGTATTCAAAGATGTTCAATACCTGACTGGATACGGTCCTAGGCAACCTGCCCTGGCTGACCCTGCTCTGAGCTGCGGGGCTGGGCTAGACGATCCCCAAAGGTCCCCCTCCAACGATTTCATGATTCTATGAAATACCCCCCAGTTGAGGTCCTAAACCACAGAAAGATTGGTTGGTTTTTTTTATCTGGGATTTGAAAAATCCACTAATACAGTTAGGTAAGAGAAAAGTAGTCCCTATTAGGGCAGAGGTACCAGACATTCACAGAAAATTAAGAGAAATTCACAGGCATTTTCCACAGGCCCCGTATGTTCCTATTGGTTACTCAGCTCCCCCAGCCGGCGGCAGTGCGCTAAGAATCAGACCCGCTCTTCATCTACCCATGCTACAAAGAAACAAAGGTCAGGGATGAAGAACTAGAAAACATAGCTCTCAGACAAGGCTGGAGAGTTAATTTGAAACAACTTCTCCCCAAAACCTCCTTCCGCGCTTCCATTTAACACCACGCACACTTGTTCGCAGAAACCACATCTCGCCAACTCAGTCCTTCCCAGGAAGTGATGGAGTTGGGCTTGTCTTATCCAACAAAAATGCTCTCTCGTCTTCTAAAACAGGAGTGCAGGGCAAGACCAAGGACTTTAAATCAAAAACTGAGTACAATTTTCCTCCATTCTCAGATGATGTAAGTTATTAGTATTTAAAACCAACTTCTTAAATACCACTGCCTACAGCCGTGGACGCCTGCAACATGTAAGAACAGTAATTCTGCCTCGGATGTAACCTTCTAACAGGTTACGGCTGACACTGCTCGATACTGGAGCTTCCTTAAAGTCCACGTGAAAAACCCCACGACGCAGATGGGAAACCTTGCTTCGCACATCCACTGCCCTATTGACCAAATTGTCTTTCAGCAGTTCAGCGTTGCCAAAGCAGCTATACCGAACCAAGCCTTTCACACCAGTATTTTTAATGATAAATTCGTTTCGCTTCGCATATAAAATTAGACTCTGCCTGCTTGAGCACTTGAACCTTAGCAGCAACAACAGTTGTGTGAGGAGAGAGAGACTCGGATAAACAGAATCGTCTGCTAAAAAAAAACATAATCTACCTCTGACTCCTGCATTCTGGCAACCACCACTTTATTTCTGATTATAGTACACGCCTAAGTAGAAAACAAGTGTTTGCTTATGCATTCAAATGCAAAATCAGATCTGGACGTTAAAGGTAGAGCATGTGCGATGAAAACTATCAGCCTGATAGCCCTGCGCTGACAATCTCATCACCAAGCCTGTGCACAGACACAGCTCCGTACCTGTAAGTACAGGGCTTTCCAAAAGCTCGTGCCCTCAAATTTCTGGAGGGAGGGATTAGGATTATAACACCTCTTGAGTCTGCAATCAAATGCTGAGCAGATATAGATCAGACAGCTGCTTTTTATCATGGTCATCTCCATCAGCAATTTAACAGAAAAGAAAAAGCCATTTCCAGAGACTCGTAGCTCAGGAACAAAGTGCTGAATTAAGCCACATTTCAGAATATTTCAGTGAAGAAAATGTTGAATGGACAAGAAACAAAACTATTTCCGAATGCGGTCTTTGCAAGATAAAAAGAGACTGTTACTGAGGTACCACAGGGGAGGTTTGGGGGACTTGAGTGTTTACTTATTTACTCATTCAATCATTTGCACAGATAGTTTAGAACACTGTACTAAACCAAAATTCCCAGTTACTTAGATTTTACAGAATAGGGAAATATTCATTAATGAAAGGTAATTCATGCATCCAACTAAGATTACTTAAAAACCTGGAAAGAGATAAACAGAACGACGCACTCAGCAAATGGAGCCATCAGAAAGATGCCATAGATGCAATGCTAGCGTGACACTGAAGAAGAATGGAAGAAAACACAGTATTTAACATCTCTGAAGCCTTATAATTAAACGTTTAACAAATGCAGCGTGCGGAATTCCTGGCTGTACTGCAAGAGGCATAAGATTTCTAAAAGGAAGGTAGTGATATTTTAGCAACACCTTCTTCCCATTTTCATTGCACGTAGAAATGCAAATCAGTTAGGCAGACAGCAAGCTATACTCTACGCTTGGCTGCATGAGTTATTTCAATACCAATAGTAACAAATAGCACTTACTGTCTGCAGCGCTTTCTATTTGCAAGGTGCTACACAAACAGTCAAACCTCAAAATATAACAGATAAACGTTTACCCCCGCGCTTTACAGATGTGCAAAGAAATTTAAGTGATTTTTTCGGAGGATCATGCATTAGAAGCAACGTCGTGATGGCTCTTGGGCATTCACACAATAGGATTTTGAAATGCTGGAACAGTGGATCTTTCATAACCAGCATCCTTACGGTCCAGGAAGCGTGCAGACGGCCTCCTGCCTACGACAGTGCTAGTGCAACCAGTGTCTCAACAGTTATCTCCTTGCAACTGGAGCTCTGGAGGCACCCAGACCACCAGCAGTCGAGGCGCTGGGAGAACCGGGCCATGTCCCTGAAAGGCCACTCTCCACCATCTCAGAAAGGCCTTGGAGACTGGGGAGCTCCCTCCCCAATGACTCGAGACAGGAATCAAGCCTCTAACATCTGTTAATTATTGTAAAATGCCTGTTTTTGCAACTATTTTCCCCTTCGATGTTTTAAGGAGATGGATCGTACCTACAGGCCACGTCACACCGCAGCTATTTTGCCAGCAGCCTGTACCGAGTGGACACAGGCAGGACTCACAGGTACCGGTGGGCAGCTACACCCTCTACCTTTGGGAAACACGTGCGAATGCTAATATTAAAAACCTAGGAACTGTCAAAGGGTCGTTCAGAGAGCGTATCAAAATTAGCACCTCATTACAAGTCCCCCTATTTCCACCGACTCCACGCAGAGCGGTACGAGCTCAGCCGCAGGAGCAGAGCGGGAGGTGACTATTTAATGAACTGCACATTTGAATAGGACGGTCATTCGGTGTCAGCGCCGACAATGGCACCCTTCCTCCACGACTGCTAGTTTCCACTACTTGACTTATTTTGGACACGTCTAATTATACATCTTCTCTTACCTGTCACTTAGCAACCTTCGCTGTGATTTAATTATGTTTCAGGAAAAAAAAAGCCCGGTATATTGGCTGACATAACAATATGCTTATTCTTTGAGATGAGTAAGTAATGTAATTAAAGCCAATGTAAAAATCCTCAAAATATGCACATTTCCACATTTTTCAACTCATTACAGCTGACCAGTCAGGAGAGGTATTTATGTAAATACTTCTTTATTTGTTTTGGTTTGGTTTTTTTAACTTTATATCTTACTTATTTGGTACATGTGACAATATTTACAAAGAACAGAAAGGATCCAAATTCAGCAAAACACATCTATTCACAAATGAAATGTCATTTGTTCTTTTTCTTGAAAGAAAAAACTGATATCTGTGTCATCAAAGGAAGGAAACTATTGAAAATGTGGCTAAAATAGCTATATGAGCTTTTTGCTCTATTTTAATCCTTTCTGGTTTTATCATCTTTATGGATATTGTTCATGTC
Organism: Phalacrocorax carbo; assembly: GCF_963921805.1. NCBI lineage: Eukaryota > Metazoa > Chordata > Aves > Suliformes > Phalacrocoracidae > Phalacrocorax > Phalacrocorax carbo. The sequence continues at coordinate 60,146,821 of NC_087518.1, forward strand.
TTTCAGCTTTTATTTCTTCAGTTTGCCTTTTTTCCCCAGTTTATGCAGTATATTACCTCTAACTTTTCTTCCTTTACGTTTCCTTAATTTTTTTTCAGTTCCATTTCCTTGTAGATACATTTTTCTTGTTTGCCTCCCCTTTCTCTCTTATTTTTTCCCAGCTCTCCCTCACTTTTTGCAGGGTTTTCCCCTTCAGCCTTTCCTTTCCAGGCCCACGCTGCCAGCGCTGTCTCTGGAGAAGCTCACACTAACAAGACGCAAACACCACTTGCACAGGGGCCCAGGGATTTGTCAGCTACAAGATGCTTTGGAGAAAATGTTTTCTTCTAACTTAGTTGTATCATTGCCTTAAAAAACGCCAGGAGAACTTAGAGCATTCCTGGTTGGTACTGTAAAATACAGATAACATGTATTTAAAATAAAACACAAGCAAACAACACAAAAACCAAAGAAGTTTTTTCTAGCAAAGTAGTAAGTCTCGTGGAGAAGTAATACCTCACGTTTGCTGATTTTGAACTTTTTCAGTCTGTAGATCACTACAAGGGGTTAATGGGGAACTGGCTCACTGAAGAAGTTAGGATGTTCTAAGAGCTGTATATGGCAGCATCCGTCATTGCTGTACTGTAGGAAGTGTGGAGATGGCATGAACATACCTGATACCAGTTCAAAATGTCATATATACTTGTGGCAGATGTTCCACTGGCTTAAAATCCTACGTTAAAAAGATACACAGCTAATTCTATAAATTTTTTTTTGCATAAAGCAAATGCTTTGAGCAGGTGGGTTTTTTTTTTGCTATGAACCTTTCTACAGTATCATAGGTTGTTGCACTGCAAACATTTACCTTATACTGAAGTCCAGGCACTGCAAGTTAAAGTGGTCTGTTGACGCTGTCTATTGAGGTGAACCCCGAGCCCAGACCAAGTTTGCTCCCTATAGAGAAGGCAAGCCTTGCTCGTAGATCAGCCATTCAGACAGGACACGGGGCGGGCGCGTGTAGCCACTCCAGACACCGCATCAGGGCTGTGTAGACACAGCCATAAATGCCAGTGGAATTACTTACATTGTGTGAAGTGAAGTCTCTGCATAAGGGTTTGTGAGAACGAGGCCTAACATTGTTTTTAACATAAAAAACATTTTACACAACTCCTCCCACACTTCTTAAAACTGCATCCCTAATTACGGAGTGTGGAGATCCACTATAAGTGATTGATGTTGTTTTGTATGTTGTTATGGAAACAACCAAGTAGGAGTCTCTGCTTTGCGTATAGAATTTTGAGTCAGATTTTACAGTAAATAACTAAGCTTTCCAGTGTATAAGCAACAACACCATATGGCCATTAATCTCCACCCAAAGACTATGTCCTCACTTGCCACTACTTGTTAAAATTAAGGTCTTTTCAGGAAGAGAGTAAAAAAAAAAATCAATGGACCTGCTCCATCCTGTCACTGGTCAGTGAGCAACGAAATGTGGTCGTCTCAATTAGGGGCAGTTTATAAGTGTGAACATTTGACAAACTCAATCAAAACATCCATAAGAAAGCAATGTTTAAGTCAAATATGAGTTGACAAATTCTGCAGCTCTCAGGACAGAACCCTGCCCTGGGGACGCTACAGCCATACACAGGAATTTATGGAATGTAAGCTCCCATCAAATGAACACCATATCTAAGTTGAAAGTTACTAATTTGGAAAGTATTATTTTGGTATTGAACGTGTGGGATGTGGGCACCTTCCAAACAAAGGGGAGACGAGTGTTCCCTATGGAACTTACTATTCATCAAACAGAGTTTCGCAAAAAGGTTGCGAGATGAAAAGTGAAAGCCACACGAAGAAAGCAAGCCTCAAAGGAGTACGGTTTAGTATGAAAATAACAACATTAGTTTTGCTTCTGCGGGAGGTAAATAACCTGGATAGACCAGATCACGATGCCTGTCCTAATCATTTTTGGGTTGTGCATATAAAGTTCAGCACCGCATCTCTGAATCCAGCCCTGCCCTCTCCTCTCCCTGCGCTTGACAGCAGGACTGACTATCCCTTACCTTTGTGTCTCTTCTGAAGACTATCGTAATTGCACAAGGACCCTCTCTGCCACCAAGAGGCGTTACTGATGACCTTAGCTTTTACGTTGTACCCTGCTGGACAGGTTCCCAAGCACATAAAAATGTTCTCCCCAGCACCAACCCAAAAGGAGAAGGTGCATCCATTTCCTGATGAACGGTGGCGCCAAACAAATCGCTTGCAAACGTAGTTGCCTCCAGTTCACACATCAGCGGAGGTCCAGGGGTTTCCTGCCTTGCCTGCTCCTTTGTCCCTTCTTGGAGTCACACCAGAAGCACTCCTGGATCATTACAAGCCCAGACACACAATAATCGTTACAGGTGGCTGTTTCCTGGCTGCCGAGCAGTGTCAGACAGGCCTCGACTGGCCTTAGAGACATGCACCTTGATCAAGTCAAAACCTGTCCTGCCATTAACCTTGATCAAGTCAAAACCTGTCCTGTCCCTGCTCACTGCAGGGGAGTTGGATTAGATGACCTCTGAAGGTCCCTTCCAACCTAAGCCATTCGATGACTCTATGATTAAGGCCCACCAGCACAGCCCGGTGACAGACTCCCTCGTTTGGGTCCAAGGCACATTCTCAAACACACCACACATCTGCCTTTTTGATATCGCACCGGTTCCTTGCCAAAAAGCCAGTCACTCCGCCCCCACAGGGCATGACAACTTCCCTGACGTCCCCAGGAGCTGCAGGCGGGGAACGGGAACTGCCCCGGCCCTGCTTCATCACCTCCTTATTCTGGCTCTTGATTCTACCACTGATCCCAATTTTTCTTGCTCGTATTTTTGCTCTGAGGGAGTGTAATGTCACTCTGGCTAGGGTGACCAGCTTCCTCACCCGCTCCTGACCAAGAGACGCTTCTGCCTGGGAAAACACTAATAATGAGCCTCTTTTGACATTGGATATTTATGCTGCCCTAGTGCCCTTTGCTGCATCCCTGGGTGATTTCTAACCAGGCCTTAATGTGATCCCATTAGTTATCCTGCAGCTTTGGGGACATCTAATATACACCCTGTCTGAGTGTGTACAGCTAGGGATATAACCCCCACAGTCCTCTGCTGCCTCCTCCTAACTCAGACGTCGGGCTGGAATCTGGCTGAACGACGGGGCTTAAAGATCCTTCCCGGTGCGCAGAAGAACGGTTTGCCCACCATCTGAATGAGCAGCGCGAAGCATCTTTGCAGTGAAGCGTTCGAGAGGACTAGGCAAAATAAACGGCGGTCTTTTGTTCAGGCTTGTTTGCCTGAGCAATGTTTTACAACCTTTGGGCCACGTTTTTTCTTTTTATATCAGAAGGGAAAGCAATGCCATTTAGATGGCACAGAAGGTGAATCACAGGACTTGTAAAATTACAGAGGCAGGTAATAAGAATATTATAGGGTGTTTTATAGGTGATGTAATTGCAGTTATTTTTGATAATAAAAATCCACTGAAATTAAGATTTGAATTACACATAAACGTAGCCATAGGGCTGCGCTTCTAAAATCTCAGCTGAGTCCTCGGTTCTCATCTAAAAGTGAAACCAGGATTGAATAACCAGCAGCCAGTGCTACTCCTCTACAGTAAGAATAACTAATACAGAGGGAGTGAAATGAAAAGAGCTAGCAATGCATTTCCCCCCCAGCATATCAAGCAGGTTTTCATACGGAAGCAGCGGTCATCAATCACTACCTCATTACCAACCTGTCATCTGGGTTTAGGCTAAATGTATTCTGGCTTGCTGCCATACTAAATGTTCAATGAAACATCCTTAAGGCTCTCTACAAGTTCAGCTGAAGTCGCACATGCTATACATCAAAGAGGAACATTAGCGTTATCATAGCTTAATAAATAGTGCCATTCTGGCAGTGTAATCCTATGTTCTAGAGCTATCTTCCATTCCCAGTATTATACTGCTTAAGTAAACAATCTTGCTGTCTTGTGTGAAGTTTATTTAGTGATAAATGCATGTAAAGATAATTAGTCATACTGTTATAGATACACTTCCATCCCAGCTGAAGAACATGAGCAAAAATAGCATAGGATTTTAAAAGCACACAGTGACATAATGAACTTTATCGTGAAGCATTAGTTCATAACTCCTGCATATTGTAGTTTATTATCCAAGTTTCACTGCATTGGAAGACAAATGGCGACAGGCGAAGGACCCCAAATCAATGTGTTTTCAAAATAACACTGGCTTGAATGTGGGACTTTTGCATACCTCTGGGATGCAACGCAGCCACTAAGATGACTGCAAAATATATTTCAACAGCTGTGAATATCACTTGCTTTGGGAATAACTCCTGACTTAAGTAAGGATATTCATAATTAGTCATTCATTTCCACGCACACTTGGAGCACTAAGTGCTGAATCTGTTTTCAAATTTAAAAATGCCAGTAAAACATACATCTACATTCTAAACCGGCAGAGGCTTCAAGAGGCACCTTAAAGCAAAGCCTAACGGCACATTTTCATATATGTGAATCTCTTCTGCCACTGAAAATTATTTTAAAATAACGAAAAATCATCTAGAAATTTAAGAATGCTTTCTTTGTCCTTGTATAAAAACTTTCATTTATAAACGCTGCATTTGTCATGCAATCAGGCCGTACTATTCCTTCACTAAAATTATCAGAACCTAAACTAAAATATGAGAAATGGCTCCAATATATCCAGTCATAGATTTTCCAAACAATTTTAAGTACGTAGCAGGAAACCCATCTTGACTAGTAAGCTGGGCTTGTTCTGTGCAAAACACATTGTGCTTAAACCCTGGATTCAAGCCCTCACCTGTATCTGGCACTGTTCCTTCCCATCACGTATTGATCTAAATCAATCAGTGGCTGCACCAACCCTTGACATAAGTACAACTGGTAAGGGAGAAAAATAACATGAGTCAGCATCCGATGGAAGGAAAGAGTTACGGACCAAAGAGTGCTCCCCAGGCTACAGTAACTCAAGAGAAGTTGGGCACACTTTTCAACAGATGAAGAACAAAAATCGCACGGTGCTTGGATGGTGCCCTCCTTGAGAAGGGATGGCAGAAGGTGCTGTTTTCAAAGCACGTGTCCTGCTTGGCAATAACAACGCTGGATGCAGAGTCCTCCCCCCACGTGTTCACTGAGGCGCACACGCATGAGGAAGGGCAATTCACACTCTCATCTGAAGTTCCGACAAACTGGAGAGAGAGAGGCTGCTAAACGATTCTTCGGTCTGAAGAAGGCCTAAGATGTATGTTGCTTGCTTAAACCAGGCTCTCCCTTTCCTGTTCTGTTGCCTCATCTTCTAAGCCACTTAACTAGAAGCCAGTCTAGGGATAAATCTGGTTGGCCGTGGAGTCTTAGCAACAAAGACTGGCTTTCCCGATATACACCTGGAGAATGGACTTGTCCTTTCAACTTTGCGTTGTCTCGCTTTCCGCTTGCCTATTCCACAACCTTAAGTTCTCTCGTGCCTTTAAGGCATGAAATTCTCTGCTACGAAATGACGATGCTCAAATAGCTGCATTTAGCGCTTAGAAAAGGTGAGATGTCAAGAAGCAGTAGCAGTTGCACAGTTCTGGCACTCCTGAGAGCAATAAGAGTGTATTTTCTGAGGTTCCTGCTCAGGAGTGCAAGGAAAAGCCATGATAAGGTTTTCCTTTTACTCTTTCTATTTCTGCATATACACAAAGGGCCAAGCACCAAACTTGCTGTTAGAAGAGTGCAATAATATGGCTTAAAAAGCTTACGAGACTTCATTTAAGCCAAACATTAGGTGCAGAACACACGGCGTCCACCAACTGCCTTAGTAATAACTTCAGTGGAAACAAGATCAAACTTTATATTCTTAAAAGTCATACATTCTTAGGCTGTACTTATTTTCTTTTTTACAAAGGTACTGAAGAAAAAGTATGCAAGGAAATACATGTTGCTTTTGAAAACCTCTCTAGATCCTTGACAAAACCAAGACTGTTCTCATAGGACCACAGCACTAAACAGTTCTGTCCTTAACCCCAACCTTAATTCAGTGGCATTTTAGGTGTCTTCTACAACACCGTTAGCCAGCTTAACCGAGAAGCTGAAAGTAATCACTAAACATAACAACAGTGAATAAGGGCATCAGTTAAAGGTGTACTGTCGTTTTCTTGCGTATTTGGTGCACACCAAGGGAAGGGGAAAAACTCTGCTTGGCCTTCTACGCACCTTTTTTTGCAAAAGCAGCCTACAAACGGACTTGCAGCAGGTCTGTCCTCTTCCATGCCTGATTGCTTACGATGTAGCTGCCTGACCAAGGAATTTGGATCCACCTCCTTCAGTGCAGAAATTATCAGATTTATAACACTTCTGACAGCTTTTCCTTCTGAAGTTTCAATTTGGCTGCTAGACTAAATTATTGCAACATCCACATAGGATTTCTAAAAATTCTGATTATCTACTTCTTCAGGTTTGTTTGGGGTGGGGGTTTTTTCCCCCCTCTCCCTATAAATAAATATACATGGGTCATGATCCTGTGAGAGCTCAGAGGACTTGGTGTCCAGCTGTTCTTCCATATGTTCTCTCGGCCAACACCTGCTGCAGAGATACTACCAAGACCTCATGGCTGGCAAGCTGCTCTAATTCCACTCAGCTTGTAGGTTGAAAGGTCACTCCTTTAATGTAGTCAGTTTGTGGCTTCCACATGAAAGACAGGGAGTTGCTATCACTGCTGGAGCTCTATTTTATGAAATCCAGTGACAGTAAAACCAGATGCCCTCCACTTCCGTAATTGCTTTAACCGTCTAGTACATCTTAGAGAAATAACTTGTAGGGCCTGATGAGAGGATGAGCCAACCTCTCCACGAACAAGAGAACCTTCGAACTCAAAGCTATGACATTACTCAAGGACCCTAAAGAACTGGCTGAAGGCATGGTCTGAGGACAAGATTAATTTCCTCCTCTTTTTATTTCAGAGATACTATGAAAAGAGAATTGAAGATAAAGAGGCTTTTTTCTACTCTCTAACTCCCGCTACAGAAGAGCCCGTAAGATCAAAACAAGATGAAGAACAGAGCAGAAAAGGCCGTATGAAGAAAGCAAATGCTACGAATTGAACCTAACAGGGCCTTAAACAAAACTTTCCATAAACAATGATGACCTTAAGTACCTAAATACGACGCGACTACTGCGCTGTAGCCCTTCAGCACTACATTCCACAGGGAGAGTGTGAAAATAGGTTCAAGGGACATAGCAGTACACCTACACCATCCAATTTTACTAAAAAATTTACTAAATTTATTGATTTTACTAAATTTTTACTAAAATTTTACCTCATTAAAAACTTCACCAGGTTATACTTTCTTTACATGACAGTAAAACAAGTCTTTTTCTTTTTCTGGCTGGAGTTCACACACACCGAAGTAATCAGTGCCAAAACCCCAAGAGGAAAAATATTTTAGATGCTTACTGAATTAGACAGAATAGAAAAGTAAGGAAGTGGATAATGTATACGCAAATAACAGGTGTAGATATATGGAACAGCATAGACCGGAATTTCCAAATATTCCCTCTGCAGAGAATTGCTCTGCAATCACTGACCCGGCATAAGGTGAGAGAACGGGAAAGCAGCTGTATCTTTCCACGGTCCCAGCTTACCTATTTCCAAACCTAGAGAAAAGGCAGTTTTCCCTGACGTGGGAGCCAGGGCACTCCGACGTGCCTGAACAAACAGTTTCACGGAGGTGAGTCTGTACCGTCAGTAGCTCTACGTGATCCACACTCCGTGGCAGCTCTGAATAGAACCGAGGGACCTGACACCGGGTCGACACACACCGACCCGCACCGCAGAAAGCATAAGGTCGCTTTATAAACCAAGGGCAGTCTAGAAGACTAGCCAGCAACTACAAGACTAGCCTAGAAGCGGGCAAAAGTAAAACCTCCATCTCCGAGTCATTCTTCATTTTCAAACACGCAGCTTACGTAGGAAGAAGAAAATTAGACTTTTGTCCATACAATCATATTTACAGCAGATTTAACAAACTTGAATGACCTCGTCCTCTAATGATGTGACAAATTAATTAGTTTTCCTGATTTCAGTGTTAAAATCACATCAACACCTTTTTTCACTTTTATTATATTTCTAAGAGAGAATCCTTTCTGTTCGTATGTGCAGTTTGAACAGCTGTATATGATGCCAAATGCAAACATTTAAGGGACGTTCCAGCATATTAAGTTTAACCCTCATTTCTGTCTCAATGATAGATGCAAGAATTCCAACTAGGTTGATTTTATGAACCAGTTAAATGATTTGTATTCAGAGCAACATTAAAAATCCCCATGACAAAGTGTACTTGAACAAAAATACCCTGCTTGTGACACATCCTTTTACAACTAATGTGTTTTCATTTTTCACATGTTGCATCTCATTTATTTTATTCAGGCACACATAGTTAAATCTACAAGATACGGTAAGCTTCCAATACCTTTGAAATAATAAATCATTTCTTACAGATGTTTTCACCCACTGCAAGGCTGCTGCTCATTAATCAAACGTTATCAGTATCTATCACTGCCCAGTGCTAAACAGGAAAGGCACCTCATTTTGAGTTTGGACTTTTATTCACTGGTTAGTCCCTGACCCTTATACTACCGCATGCTTATTAGACATATGGAAACCCCTACCGCATGGCAGATCTTACTACAGGGAGTTTTAGGAGTGTTATACAAGCAGAGGCATATTTTCCTTCGAGAACTGAAGGAAACAACGTCAAGCCGCTCTTCAAACTGGCAACGCAAATGCAATCACATTGTCTTCAAAGCCCTAATCCAACACGTAAGTAAAATGTAACCAGGTAAGCAAACTATTTCTGGTCTAGATCTTTTCATATCTGAAATGCTGAAATAAATATATATTAGGCACTAGGCAAGGTATGTTTCATTTTTGATAAATTATTAAAATTTCATTTCAGAAAACAGTACGTAGGACGCAATACATCTTTAACAGCAAAGTCCTACAGGGGAACATTTAAAGAAAATGGTACAACGCAAGTAAGAAGTTATCCAACAAAAAATTCCAACTTCCTTGTGGTCGGTGAGAAATTGCCGGATGCAGGCCAGTAAAGCAAAATAAAATTTGCATGATTTAGTTTGCTACTTTGGTCATTTCACGTCTGTTTCAAAATACTGGAGTAGAAACGAAATTTGGGGAAGCAGCACGAATTGCAAGTGGTTAGGAATGAAGATTTCTTCGCTCCAAGAAACAGCCTGAATGTTAGCCAGCAAGAACCCAGCCTAGCTTCTCCACAGCACTTCTGCAGCCCTTTCAGTGCTAAGTCTCACTACTCCCATGTGAGATATGACAGTAGAGGAGAATGAAGAGTCAGCCAGGAGGCCGATGGCCAGAGCCCAAGTCTCACTCTCAGCAGAGCATCACACCGCACTGCTTCCCTCCAGTCATCCTGTGGCGCATGAGTCATATTTTTGTTATTAACCGAGTGAAAAATTAAAGGCAATGAACGTGGCTTCCAGTTAAAATCAACTCCCATCTCTTGCCACGGCTGCAATTCACTCAGCTCTCCTCTAACTACACAATTTGTTTGCATATTCTATAGTTTTCTGAATGAACACTGAATACCACACTTGTATCTATGACTATTCACTCTACAAGGTGGATTAAACACATTCCATTCTTGCAAGCATGGCCAGGTCTACAGAAGCGACTGAGCTACAACATTGATTTTCTATGCTTCGATACGATAAAGGGCACATTCAGCACATGCAAGGGCCCATATTTCCATTTGAAAAATAAGGAACCGACTTGCCAACGTAGAGGGTGTATTAAGAGTCTTATGTATGTATGATTTTAAAAGTGCTAAGGTTTCAAAACTTCCTTTAGTTCATTTTATTGAGCTTTCCAGAAAAAGCTGTGCACAAAGGAGGCCCACCGGGGCCTCCGAGCTCTGCACGGAGCGCGAGGCGGATAAGCCCCCTCACCCGGGGGACGATCAAATAATTAAAACTGCCTCAAATCTATTCAGAATAGGCACCACAATGCTTCGCGTTCCGGACTTGCCCTTTTTCCTTAGCCACCAAGAAGGTTTCTTCTACAGCACAGTTGCAGAATATCACACTCGGGAACCATAAACAACATAAAAATGTAAACAGCTGCTATTTGGTCACCCAAGTATGTAAAATCCTTCTGGGAGCATTTTATGGGGGTTTTGAAGCAACCCTTATCTAACTTTGTAAAGGTTAAGAAATCTTCTCCCAGATAAAAATTTAGCCATCATTCTTCATCTACACAGGATTTGTGTTGGGCCATAAGAGCAGCACCAAGCCCGTGTTCTGCGTTTCCCAGTGAACAGAAAAGCAATCATGTCTAAGTCACCTGCATATTGAAATAAAGAACGGTGATATTTTCAATGTCTAACTATTAAACAATAGACTAACTATATAATTAGAATGTTTCTTTTAGAAGAGATGTTTCGTTCTAATTAAAAAAAAAATAATAATCCAATATATTAGAGAAAAAGCTACAAATATTGTACTATTGAGAAATGGTCTTTGATAATGGTTAATGATGTCATCTCAATTTAAGTAACAACCAGGTACTGAAATGTCATTATCTACTAAACTTCTAGAATATATTGAAAAATAGGCACCTCACTCAAATAAACAACCATCTATTGTCATTAGTCACAAACCAACAAAGAATTATTTCTAACAAAAAGAACCCTAAGAAATCGGCAGTGAGTTATACCATGTTCCGTGACATCAATGAAACAATAACAAACAAAACCTTGGCAATTCTTAGAAAGGTAGCAATACACCACAAGTTCCTCCTCGGTAAGCTATTTCAACACAATTGCAGTATTAACATTAAAGATTAATTGGCTGAAACCTGTTGATCTTTAAATTCTCATTATTCTTTTTTTTTTTCTTCCTATGAAACTAATCACCAAAGACCATTAGAGGGAATGTTGAATCATCATCCTAGCTGCTGAATGCATTTTCGCTTCCTCTAACGGTTCATGCTCAGCTTACTACATTTTTAGCACAAACGAATGAACAATAGCCAAAGGATTTCCTGTGAAAGAAAACACTGTCAAGGGCGATGTTTGGAAAATATTTTCCTTTGTTAGGTAAACACGTAATTTGTATTAGCATTATCCAAACGCTCTGAGTACTTAGTGTGCTTATTTCTGTCTTCTAATCTTGTAAACATTGTTTTATAAAGACAATTTACAGTAAACTTAGCATTAATACACTGAAAGCAGTAATAGCACAAACAGTGCATCTTAATTACTGTCTATACCCCACACCTTGTGGCATCACCAAGAGAGTGACGGATTTTGAAGACTGTTTGGCGCTACAAAACGTGCACAGAAAACTATCTGCGTGACTTTATGCACAAGGAACGTCAAGATTGACCTCACGCCTACAGGACATACCAGTATGCTACACAAACTCAGAGAAATACTTGCATATGCGTTCAACTTTCTTTTAAGAGACTTGCCATGGGATACATACTATAATATTTACGTGCTCTATCCTAATTATATACACACTAATAGTAATCATTAACATACGTATTTTCATGGTGTCTTTTAATTTCAAGCAGCCATATGACTGGCATCTCCAAAAAGTATAGATTAGAACAGTGAAGAGCAATTTCCAAGTATCGTGACCATGACAAGTGGTTCAAAAGCCTGGATAATCTCTACCCACTCAACATTTAAGACACAGCAGCAAAAATATTTGCATAGCTTAGTTAAAGATTACTTGCAAAATTTCCTTCTCAGATATTTGTTGACTTTAAAAACTACCATCCCCTCAAAACTAAAGAGATCTGGAAGGCAGTGGACGCGCCTTCCCATGATGGTAGAAGCTATTTGTATGGGATAAGAAAATGACAAATACTACTGGAATAGGAAAGCTTTTCGATTAACGTGTTGAGCCTGAAGGAAGGACTGAGGGATTCCCTTGGGCACAGGCCACAGGCAAGGAAGGCTACAGGTCTCAGAAGGCCCTCACACTGTGAATCCCACCCAGACAAACAGAATCACTAACGAGCGTGCCCCAAGCTAGTTATATGAAGGACCAAAACTGGCCCCCAAGCACACCCCGGTGTCAGGATTTTCCTCTGAAATGAGGGAACTGCCCTTCGTTACACCAAAGTGTACCTAGGTCAGCAAAGGCCTGGCTACCAAGCAATGATGAAAAGGGGAGCAGATGACTGAGAAGCACAGGACAACCACCGGGTCGGACGGAAGCCTTGAGCCCTGCCCGTGCCCAGCGGTGACCTCCTAGGGACCACTCTCCCTAAGGAGACAAGTGGCAAAGCAAGAAGATTTCCAAAAGCAATCTCTAAAAGTGCTTCAACAAGTACTACAAATCCACCACACAACTCCAGGATTTGTCTTTACTTGTCAATGCAACTCAACAAGCAGATACACCCCTTGTTGAGTGGGCAGTGACAGGAATATGAGTTCAGAAACATTATATTTATGAGACATAAATGTGTACAAGAAGACTGCTTAAAACTTTATTCATTACCACGAAAAGTGCTTGCCATCTTCTCACCAATAATTGGCACTAAACAAGTGAGATTTTGATATGCTTCCTACTTCTGTACAGTCTTTAAAAATAAAAAAATCAAATGCAACAAGCCTAGGTCTTTAAGCAGCCTTTTCTCCTTTGTAAGGAAGATGAAGCAAGGAATTTCTACACCGATTGTATTGTATTAAATGGTAATTATTGTAAAAATTGTAATTATTGTAAAAATATAAAAATATAAACATATTATATATAATAAATATCTATATTAAATAAATATAAATATAAATATAAATATAAATATAAATATAAATATAAATATAAATATAAATATAAATATAAATATAAATATAAATCTATTGTAAAAATATAAATCTATTGTAAAAAATTAAATTGTATTGTATTAAATTTTGTATTGTGTCAACCCTCCTATAGTATTAGGTAGAACAACGTTTCAAAGCGCATCTGATTGCATTAACTCCATACTGGACCCCAAGCACTCTCCTTACAAGGAAAGAGAGCTCAGCTAAACCACATGGATATGCACCAACTTGCCAGCTGTATTTTCGACGGCTGCTCATTCTGTGTCTGAAGATTAACGTGGAAGTCAAAAAATGGCAGCATAATTAATACTTGTACATCTAACAGATAAAACTGACTGACTCGTGGAGTGCACCTTCGGAAACAACAGGTAAGCAAGCAAAGCTCTTTACTTTAGGCGTAAAGCACCAAAGCGTGTAACGTCAGAATATGAAAATGCAGGATCTAGCATCACCACGTTGTTCAATATTTCCTTATGTACTTCTCAAACATCAAAATGCTTAAAAATAAATGCTTGAATAAACTCCCGAAAAGTGCTAAATAATGTTCGATTAATTAATCTGCTAAGATATTTAAAAATTTAGCTACTCTTAAAAGCATATTGTCGTGGTTTAGCCCCGGTCAGCAACCCAGCCCCACGCAGCCGCTCGCTCCCTCCCCCCTGGTGGGACGGGGGAGAGAATCGGAAGAGTAAAAGTGAGGCAACTCTTGGGTTGAGATAGAGACAGTTTAACAGGTAAAGCAAAAGCTGCGGGCGGAAGCAAAGCAAAGCAAGGAATTCATCCACTCCTTCCCACGGGCAGGCAGGGGCTCAGCCATCCCCAGGAGAGCAGCCGTGATGGAGCCCGAACGGTGACCTGGGAAGACAAACGCCATCGCTCCCAACGTCCCCCCTTCCTCCTTCGTCCCCCAGCTTTATATACTGGGCATGATGCCATATGGTACGGGATATCCTGTGGGTCAGTTGGGGTCAGCTGTCGCGGCCACGTCCCCTCCCGACCCCTTGTGCCCCCGGCAGAGCACGGGGAGCTGAAAAAGGCCTTGACCAGTGTAAGCGCTACTTAGCCACAACTGAAACATCTCCACATTATCACCGCTGTTTCCAGCAAAAATCCAAAACGTAGCCCCATACTGGCTACTACAAAGAAATTTAACTCTATCCCAGCTGAAACCAGGACACATATGAATCAAACTGATTTTGTCATTACACTGAGGTGAGCATTTCTTCAGGGAAACTGTCCAGCATCTTAGAAAGAGGCAGGAGAGTGTTTTGTAAAACATACGCAGTAGAGATTGTTATGCTAAGTAGTTTTTTGGTAGGAAAGATAAGTAAATAAGAGCATAAAAATCTGTGTAATTTGCAACTTAAGGGTGCCCAAGGGCAGATTACTAGTATTTTTTTGAAAGTGTCCTAAGACTATTAATAATAGATGTTTTGTGCATGTGAGCCCTAAAAGCTTTCAACTGCCTACTGCTTCCGATGCGTGCTAGGAGTGTTCCACCAACATCCAGAGCAGCAGCGAGGGCTGCAGAACTGGAAGAGCAGCTTACAACAAATGCCAACAGTAGAAGATGATACCTCCAGCATAAAAATTCTTGGACGTGCGTACCTTGTTGGTCTCCAGGAAAGATGCTGCACTGGAAATAAAAGCAGGTTCAAACATCTGCTATACGCATGGAAGAACGGGTTCTTTCATGGAGTTCCTTTTTGAATATAACCATTTTCCTTTTGGTTTTTTTTTTTTAATAACAATATGCCTTTAGATTAAAGACTCGCAGAAGACGACAGTAACATGAATACTGAAGACTAATGAGTTTTGTATTAGAACCAATTTATGGTGCAATTTGTTTATAATTGCACACGAGACATGAAAAACTCAACAAACATGATGTCATAGAAGGATGCGTTCATTCTCCAAGCTGTGAGCCATGAGCTAAGGCTCTCCAGACTACAGGCTGTGAAGAAGTCCTATCCTTCACTGCACCACATTGTGTAGACCTTCTTCTTTGGGACTTCTTTTCATGCAGTTGCAGTTCAATGTGTAGTTTTGATCCTGTTCTGTACTATATTGCAAATGCATCTATCACTAGCCTTCTCATGGATCTTTATTTTTTAAAAAAAATATTTTTTAATTTCTTTTTTAAATTATTCCGGTTACTCTGAGGCAACTGTGAAATATTTTGAATGGGTGTTATCTAAATCCTGCCACTGCTCTTTGTCACTGTGGCTCTTCAGACTGTTCAAAGCACTCTCTACCTTCCTGACTCATCTCGATGACTTCATTCACATGATATCTAACACCAGTCTCGCAGCTTTTCACAGCTAAATGGAGTGTTTTGATTCGTCACAATAAAATATAAGTCCAAGGGTTTTCCCTGGCTCTGCACCCTGTATTGGCTTCTGCTGATGCCTGAAAGTCCACTCTTGTCCCCATTTAAAATCCTGGGTTGTGTTTTGCACCACCTTTGCAAGATTCTAAGACGGCGACAACCCTTGTCTACAAATGTCAATACAACCAACGCAGAAACTGAGCTAGACACAGATTTATTTTAGGTATCTAGCCGATCATGTTCCCAACATCATTCTTTCCCGCACTACCTTCCAACATATTACTTTTCTCCCCTGCTTGTTGTGTTTTATCTGGTCTTTAGGCTTCCGCTTCCTTGCAGCAAAATCTGTATCATCTATGAAGTGTCAAACCACATACGAAGTTACAAAATAATACAAAACACCACCAGAAGACCTCCAAAAAGAGAGCTGAAGATCCTAAGAGCCTAAGGCTGCGCAACACTTGTACCACAGTTCTATCTTTAACCAAGATGCGTTATATTTTACATGACTTGCTACATTACTGCGGAGCCAAACAGGTCTTCGCAACGAGGCCTAAAAGCATAATTTTAAGGAACATCTTAAATGCCATGAAACAGAAAACAATTCTGAAAAACAACCAACCAACAGAGAAATCCTGGATATGTTTTCAAATGACTCTGCCTCTAAATTTTTCCCTTTGGAGGTGATAAGCGAAACAGCTAGTGAAGAGAAAAAGAGAACTCGGAAATACAAGGTAGAACAAAACTAGAGAAGCAAACAAATAAAAGTCTCTTCACAACCTGAAATGAGAACTCTTTTAAATATGACATATTTCCTCCCTAAATGTCTGTGCTGGCCATGGGCCTACGGGCCCCATATGCAGATTTCATGTCCTCCAAATTTAGTTTATGAATCAGGAGTACGATGCACAATTTTTTCCTATAGCACAAGCAAAATGAACATCTGTTCACTTTTTGCCACGTAGGTTTATATCTGTGTGGGTGGGTGTGAACAGAGCTCTTGATGTGTAATATTCTTCCCATCTGCACACCAGGTGGCACTGCATAGTTAATCAGAAGATAATAACAGGCATGAGGAGATTACTTACTTTTTGGGGAAGAGACAGTAAATCAATCTCACAGGGGTTTTTTTAAAAACAAGGTACATCAATGCTCGGACCTTTAATTTCTTTTTTTTGGTGTGTAATTTCATTCCAATCAATGGAATCATCTGATTATATTATTGTTTGAATGCTATGTTAATTAACGATGAATGACTGCAATTATCACAAAGGTTCTTTCCACAAGGGATTTCTTTTTTTTTCTTTTTTTTTTTTTTTCTTTTTTTTTTTAATGTACGGTTTTAAGCCTCGCAAGCAGGATACACCATTTAGGACACATCCAAGCAACAATCTGCTTGGATTGACTCTGTGCGCTCATCTACCATTTCACAGTATTTAACAGAACCTCTGAATACCCTAATACGAGAAAACTGACTTTACAGTAATTCAACATCACAAGATGGAGGAAGAAACGAGAAAGCTGCATCGCTAGCTCCATTTGCCCTATAATGAGAAGTTAAACTAGAAAGTTAGTTAGTGCTGCATGTTTAAGCCTATGGACACTGACGTGTCTAAGCTCTGTCTGGGAATGGGGGCCTGAGATTTTTTTAAATACTTTTACCAAATAAAACAACCTTTGAAGATACGTTTTTAGCTGATCTTTATATAAAGAGAATGTAAATGTTATATAAAATCCGTATGTTATGAGAAAACATTTCAGATATATATAAAATCAGTATATAGATTATAATATTAAGGATAGAGGTTTGTGTACAAGTCTGTCGGAAATGTGTTTCTGCTGGCAGCCTTTCTATATATTTGTTTGAACCTCACATGAAACATGTCCGTAAATACTTTCAATATTGAGGTTACTTATTTTCATTCAATTAAATAGGTGCAAAAAAAAAAATTGTTTTGTACTTTCTCTTCCAAAAAGAATACACACTGCTTTGTGGAGTCTTAAAAAACCAGAACCACAGACTCCGGTTTTCCCAAAGAATGTAGCTGAACTTCAAGAAGGAAGAGTAACAAAAGCCCAGTATTTCTGCGTTTGCTCCGATAGCCAAGCGAGACACACACACGCAGGCAGCTTTTGTAAAAACCCTAAGTGTCCTACCCTGAAAATCAACCGAGAGAGGCAGTGTGGCAAAGCATTCAGGCTCCTCTCTTCTCCCTAAGATACCCTTCGCTGCCTTACTTTGCTGCCCCTGAGGACCATGTGCTCTCTCCTCTGGCCCCTCACCCCGTCATTGATCTCTCCTTTTGCTCTCCGCATGCGGACCCTCTGTTGCCCTGAGTCTCGACGGTGTTTACAGAAGGCAGCAACTGATGCAAGACTCTTTTTTTTCTTTTTTTTTTTTTTTTAAAGTAGCAAAATTTTCACACTGATTTGTCAGCTTAATGACAAATTCTTCACAAACATTTCTAATCAAAAAGCAGAGCTGATTCTAGGTAGAGCATGTTGAGTGTAACCTATGAAATCTGGAAAGGATTCTTTTTTCTATGCATAGCTTAAGAGGTCAGCTTTAAAACTCTGAAAGTTCAACTGGGAGACCTAATTCCTATTCGTTAACGTTTGTGAATAATAAAATAAAACCGTAAGACTTGTAACTGGAAGATAAACGGAATTTTAAAAGGAAAATTTTAAGGACTGCAATTTTACATCTCTAATTCTTAATCAGCATTTTTAATTGCCCTTTGAAATAAGACTGAATAAGTTTAGAAGGACAACGGAAAGAGGACTAAGAAATACAGCAGAGACTCCCAGAATACACTTAGCAGGTTGCTCCTCCCTTTGTTTGGCTGCTGCCTTTTAGTCCTGTGAAGAAATTCCCGCGTGTGTTACTGTCCATCATTACTTTTGATGTAAGAAACTGAGACTCATGGACTACTCTTTAATGTTAGCTGTCATCTGACATCAGGGCCGCTGGAGGAAAACAGAAGAACGGTCTATCTCTTAGGTCCCCGCGTGCAAAACACAAGATAACATCTGCTGCCAGATGTTGCAAAATGTGCATCTTTGTAGGGAGGAAGCTGAGAGGACACGAGAGTAAACGATGGACAGGGGAGAGGCAATTCACATATTGATCCTCTAGAAACAACACAAGTTCAGCATTAAGAACTAGTCGGATGACATACAGTTCAGATAAGGCGTTCTCTCAACCAGGAGACTGAAGGGAAGAACAACCAAAAGCAAAAACGGTAACAGGCAACCCTGGGACTGAGGTTCACCCACCATTTGTTCCGAGGCTCTGCTATCAGAGGGCAGCGTTGGCTTCCAGCGTGCCGCTGCCCAGATCGGTCCCCTTCTTTACCACTTATATCCAGGTAACCATGGAAGCTTTCCCTCAGAGCTAGTCTTTGCTAGTTCAACATATTTGCGAGCCCAAATTCCACAGCAGTCTCTATGTCATACACACAGCCACGGCCTAACCGGGAAAGATAAGACGGTGCAAAATAAAACAGGGCGGAGGTAAGGTGTGACCCAAAGTGAGACCCCAGACACTGCCAAAGGCTGGTGACACGTACCGGTCACCTGTTCGTTTTCAGGTCTAGTACAAGGTGTGTTTCTGAGCTTTAGACGGTGACCTAAACGCACCAGACCTAGTTGCTGAAGAGTCTTTATCACAAGATAAACCATCACAGTCTCGATGCCTCAGTAAGCGAAGACTTGAAGGTAAGCATCTTTATTATTATTTATTCTAGCGTAAGGCTGTTAACCTGTATCCTTTTGGGAACTTCTTAGGAGTTCTTTACCCTTCAGGTCTGACACAGAGCTAGTACCTTACCAAATAGCTCTCACAAAAAGCCTTTGCTATTCAGTTTCCTTCAACACGGTCACTTGCTAGAAGCGATCCAACCTCGGTCACCTATGCTTTACCTTCCGGAGACCCAGCGGAAGGATGTACTTGCCCTACCTCATGCGACATTCCCACAGAGCAATAGATTTTCCCTGATGCATAGCTGTGTGGAAAAGACCTTTCAAAGCTCTCCTTGCACCTCCACCTGCCCCCACATAGCTGGCTATTCACAAGTGCTCTTCCATTTCATGAGCCACGTGGACCCTTGTAGAATCCTGACCGATGAATTCTTGAGTTCTGCCTAATTTACAAGACTAAATGTGCCCTTCAAAAAGCACATTGCTATGAAAACGTGTACTCCCCACAGTGTACTCCCTCATCCCATCAGGGACGACTTCTTCTTTTACACACCCATTCACTTTTCTTTCCTTCCACTAATAGGGAAAATTGAAAACTGCCATGTTTATTTTCCATCAAGGTACAGATTCATTCAGAAGCAAACTTAAAAAACAATATCTTCTACCAGAGTACACTCTAATTATTTTACTGCCATGACTCAGGGTAATGTTCAAATGTGACATTTCATCAAACGTGTTTGCTCAGTAGGCAAAGAACACAAAAAGAAATACAGTACAGAGTCGTTGTGGAAAAACTGCTGTTGTTGAGAGTTTATAAATGCTCTATTGCAGTCATATAGCTAGCCTGGAACGCTGTGACCCCTCGGTTTGCCCTCCACCTTTCCCTACCAGTATGCCAGGCCACATTACTGTCCAGTGTCTGACCCAGTACTGTAAAAGGGAGATGATAGCAGACGTGGGGGTACCGAGGGGGACCAACTTCATCATGAATGCAAGGTAGCTTCCAGTAACAAAACTTTGTAGGAACACATAATCCTTCATTAGCATTTATACCCTCTGTTTCCTAATACAGTCAGTGAACACGTGGGTTACAGGAGAATTACGCTTCAGATGCCTTCTCTTGTTTATTAAAATTCTGGCTGTGTCCCTTTCCCTAGCATCTGTATGGCACGATGCTGTCCATATAGATTTCTAACCAAAAGTCTTTTATATTAGGATAACTTAATAAGGTCAGAAAATAAACCCACACACATAAAACATTCCAATCCTATGTGTTAAGTGTTCGGTGGTCGTTTTTACTAACTTTCAGCTAAACTGTTATTTTAAATATATGAGTCAGAAATGCAGGGGAATCATGCCGATATTCCAAAAATGACTGATAATTTTTTTCCAAAATGCTAGACCCTCAGACAGCTAACGTTTATTTACAAATTCATTCCTCATTGGTGAGATTTCACAAAGCAGTTTGAAAGACACAGATTAAAGCAGTAAAGGAGATAAGCTGGACCACCGCCTTGTAGACAATTACATCGAAATACGACACATCAGAAATTCCAACACATGGAAGGTCCCTAACAACGTGCGGATTTAGGATTATATAAATCACAACCCTCTGTATTATAATCACATGACAGAATAGACCTGCAAAGCTTATTATACAGCGTACCCAGATGGTAAACAACAGTTGTCGCTGTACTAAGAATTACATCTCTGTAATCAATAATAGGAAGGAGGAACAGTTGGACAACTTGTTTCCTATTATGTTCACTTAGGCAACGTCTAGATCAATAAAGAGCATTAAGCCTCATACCAACTGTAGGCGATGCCTGTTCAACATGCCTATCATATGGTAGCGATGGGTCCAGCTGTACTTCAAAATACTTGTAAATGGATAACAATTCTAATCTAATGTTAAAAAGAAGCAATGACTCAGATAGCAGGCAGGTGCAGGATGACTTCAACATACGAGAAAAGGCAGACCTATGATGCCAGTTTTAGTATAAGTCAAAGTCAGCTTATTTTGTTAACCCGTCCCGTAATCGCATTTCACTACAGCCTATCTGAAGGATGTTACAGGTTTTATACGGAGGAAAGAAAAGAAGCAGCCAGCAGGGTATCACTGGCTTACACGTGTAATCACATGTGTATAGTAAGCTGTTCACAAAACCTGAAAACTGAACTTGTGTATCGCTCTAGGCCAATATGGCAATTAACCACAAGGAAGTTTTTAGTTAATCTATTTTTTAATTATGTAAACAAACAATAAATCAATCCGTTCAGCCACATTCTCATCTTACTTAAAAATCTATCATATAAATGTGAAAATTTTAACAAATAACTGTCTTAAGACAGCTAGCTTCAGCTTCCTGGTTTTTAAATTTTCCTTATATTCCCTACTTTCAAAATGCATCAAACTGAAGCTGTCTCACATCCTGCTATTAACACAGACACAAGTCCCAATTTATTCTTAGACAGGCATCCAATTTCAAGACGACAAAACACAAGGCAGTGAGCTCTTCTTACCTATTCCAATAAAGACTGCTTCATAGCCATCTTCTTTCAGGGTACGGAGTGTCATGCCATCCATTGCAAGGCCTTTACCAAAAATTATCTGAAAGAATTAAAGATTACTTGCTTTTAATGCAATAATGTGAAAATAATTTCTACTGTGTCCTGCATACAGATATCTCACAAGATCTTCTAGTGAACAAACAAAGCAAATATTCTTTTCCCCCCCACAAGACACACTTCAAAGGCCAGGCTGGCTCTGATTTAAGCAAGTGGCCCAAACTAGATATGGGTAAAGTGTACCTTCAGATCATCCTCACATGGGGCCGTCACAGACTAGCATCATTTCTCCCATAAGCTAAAAGAGTTAAAGCAAGCTAAAACAGCAAACAAAGCCTCTCTACAGAACACAATACCGAAGTAAAGCTGAAAACGGCAGTTTTCTTCTGCCAGTAAACTGCTGTATTCAGTGCTGTCTACAAAAGATTGTTTTCCCACGTGAAAATCAGAACTTAAGAAACATGATGTGGAAGCAAGAAGCTCTTTTAGGGAACATGCGCTAAACGGAACGACCACCCAGCACACCAATCAAAACCCAAGGAGTTTAGGATATTGCAGAAAAATTAGCGAAAGGATGAGCCTCTTACAGAGAAATAAAGAAAATAAGAGACAGGATGCTATTCTGTATTAACAGGGCTTCTGAGCAGAAAAACCAAGCCCCGTTTCCCCGCAGAGTATCAGGCACTTGGTAGGCCTCCAGCTGCGCAGAATGCAGCGCCAGCCCCGAAGGAAGGAGGGTACCGCTTTGTGCCGCACCCTCAAAGCTCACAGCCTGAATTTTGCACTGAGACCACTCGCTAGAACACCTTTAAGTCAAAACCCCTCAGTGAAGCCAACGGCGTTCCTGTGGATTCAGAAAACCTGCCTGCAAAAGTCCGGGCCGGAGACGGCAGCAAGCCTGGAGAATGCCGCGCGCAAATTACAGCACGCCCGACTTATTCGTAATGAAGCAGAGCATTCTGCACGGTAAACTGGCAAAGGTTTTCAAAACCATGAATGAGATCGGTTTTGATTTAAACTTGCGATTGCTTAATTCTAATTTAGACAGGCAACAACGCCCAGAGTGCAGCGCCTGGTGTTCACTTATTGAAAGAAATGTCACGGGAATAAAAAACGCACCTATAAACGACCCTTGTTTCAGTTCAACTGCCAGTCACTTCCAGAAGCAAAAGCTGAAGAACGGTTGTAGGGTAACGTCCCAGCGGCAGTCCCGCTCTGAGCGGCCACTGCAGAGGGTCAGGACTGCGGCTGTTGTAAGAGCGAGACGGGGAAGAGCGTTGGCTGCGTGTTCAGCAAACCAAGTACGGCGCTCTCCCGCGTAGAGGTCATGCAATTGAAGACACGCGCACCTTTTGCGCCTCTCTCCCGACCCCGAGGCTTTTGAGCGCGTAAAGCACGTGTCATTCCTCTTCTGAGATTTTGTACTTCTTGAACCGGGTATGCGTGGTTTTATCTCTGTACTTTAGACTCTCTGAACTTGAATGTTTTACCCCAGTTTTTGTTCTGTCGCTTGTGTATTCACTGTACAAAATGCCAAGCGTAAGCACGACACACTGTAACCTTAACAGCTTCCTCTTCGTGTCATTGTGTATCTTGTTATTGAAGCTGCCTATATTCCGCTTCATATACTTTTTCTATTGGTGAAAAAAAATGGGCAGATGCAAAACACAGCGTACAACACTTAAAACACCAACTTTTTTTTTGTCTTTGGAGATTTAGTATAAATTTTATCAGAGGTGCCAAAGCCATGTAATCCTTTCAAGAATACAGGCTACATCCTCACCGGCAACAAAATGCATTCCATAAATCGTCATTACATTTATTTTTTTTTTTATCCCATTGTGTACATATGTTATGAAAACCTAATGAAGGAATTTAAACGGCAATACTATTTTATGTGGGGATTCATAATACTCCTAGGGCCTAGCTCGGTAATCCTCATTCAGCTGACTAATTCTTACTAATTTCAGTAGAATTACTTGAATAAACAGCGGTACCGAGCATTTACACAATACGGCGCCTTTGACCACACTCTTGAAATGCTTTAAGTAAACACCAGAAAACATTTCCAGCTTACAGAGGTACAAAGCTAAGGTACTTAGTTAACCAGGTTGCCAAAGGGTCAATTGCAAACCAATGGCAGAGCTTGGAAGCAAATTTACATTGAGATTCTCTGCCGCGCTTCAAAACCGCAGAGGCCTTGCAGGTCAGGTTGACATGGTGGCTCGATCAGTCCATTCTGGAGGCCTCGTCACAGCCCTGGGGAACTGAGTTTTGCAGAGGGGTTCCCAGGAGCCTAAGCCCAGCTATTTTGCCTAAAATCGTCTCGGTGCTCGGTTTTGAGCCCCATCCCTAACTCAACCTCCATTCTGCCAGGCTCTTCAAGGCTTGCAAAGGATCTTTAGAGTAATAAAAATAGACCTGTAGCATTTCAAGCCTTATCTTACATCTTACCAGCATTTTAATAAAACCCCAGCAGGATGAGGTTCTCACTTGGGTCTTGTGACAACAGGCTACTGCTTTTATGATATGAACCAACGCAGAAGATTCCACGAAGAATTTCTTGCTTCACCAAATGCTTTAGTTTCATGTTAAAAATATATTATCCCTCCTGGTACTCAAAAACTTGATCCAGCGATACATTCTACGTTTGTAACTTCTATTAAAATGTGCAGCAGTTGTAAATACTTCAGCTCAAGCCCTAAATTAACAATAAAGCAATGTTCCCATTATCTATAAACAACACACATTTGTTTAACAGAATAATGCATAACTATTGCTTTCCAAGAAGTTGAATGACTGTTATTGTTTATAATAGATGATCATGTTAACACTTTGTATAATTGGATGCATTTTATTATAAAATTAACTGGGATGCAAGACTGTATTATAAACCATTAGGAAAAAAGTCAGGGAGAGAGAAAGAAAGGAGAAGTATCGAATATGAACGCTTTAAGTAGTGCCAAACTTGCATGAAAAAAACTCGATTAAAAAAATCAAATCATTCCAATAGCTACATTGAACCCCTAAAGCAATTTAGGAATTTGTTTCTTACAGACAATTAATCACATGCAGGCATGCCAGATGAGAACTATTGATTGCCCTTTTCCAAACTAGTGGCATTCAGACAGGAGA
This sequence comes from Phalacrocorax carbo, assembly GCF_963921805.1. Classification (NCBI taxonomy): domain Eukaryota; kingdom Metazoa; phylum Chordata; class Aves; order Suliformes; family Phalacrocoracidae; genus Phalacrocorax; species Phalacrocorax carbo. Next base: position 60,171,430 of record NC_087518.1, read on the forward strand.
CAGACAAATGCCCTGAGCAAGAGGAAGCATCTTCCTGCCTCTGCCTAGTGTAGCTTTTAATTGTTCTTTAGTAACGTGCATGACATTTTGCTGTTAATCTATGGCACAGTTCTTCTTCCCTTTTCTTTGAGCTATACGTAGGCAGGATATATTTTTCATTACCTTCACTCCAAGATCCTTCATAAGCTCAGCTTCAAAATTCACTACATCATACGGCAGTCGGAACTGGGGGATTTCAGATGTGCTAAAATAAATAAAAAAGCCTGTGAAATATTTCCAGCTGTTAGGAAGAAATGATTTTTTTTTTCAGTTGTTAAAAATTCAATACTTATAACACATCATAGTTAATTTTGACATATGTGAATGAAAACGGGCTGAAGCTTGACCGTTGGCTTTTTTAAATTGTTAATGTGACAAAAGAGGATTACTCACTCAACGCTAAAAATACAGGCCAGGAAGGCAGTACCTCGAGGCCAATCCTGCCCACACTTGTAGGCAACCATTGGACGTATGTTAAACTCGGGTCCAAAGAGCTTCAGATCCGTTCCTTTTGTTCAGCAGAATATTTAACTAAAGCAAACTTAAGGCATCGGTTTAAGAAAAGACCTCATGACTACTAAAAGCAAAGTCATCTTCTAGCAACCATTCATGAAGCCATCCAAGAAGAAAGAATCCAATTTCCCATATATTTTTTTTTAAAGTGTTGCATATGCTATTTTGAGCAATGGTATTTAAAACTGTACCCTCCTCCATTTCTACTTCATAAATTTTTTATGACCATTCAGGATGGACAAAGTCAGTAATTTTCTACCAGCTCTCAATCTCAAGACTGCTTTTTGACTTAACGTTTATTAGCTGGCATTTTTTCCCCCTGGGGAAGATTCGGAATGACATCTTCAAGTTCCCAGAATTACAGCTCTCTCGTATGGGCAAACTGCAGCGCCAGCATAGAACCTCAGTTTATATCTACTGGTACGGATCTGTATCTCCAATGAAATGACATCTACTTAGGGCACTTCAAAATCGCCCTCGTAAACCACGTTACAGATAAACACGTTGAAGTTCTATTGTAGTTACTTTTGTTCAATGAAGATAAAAAAAACCCTGACTATGCAGAAAAGTGAAAGTCTCTCCCCAGATATTTCTAAGCTTCAAGCAGTCTCATCTGTTGTCAAATTAATGGATCTATAATTTCCGTAACAAAGCACAGGCACAAGAGATTGTGTGGCTTTATTTTACACATTAATAGTGACCACACCATCTTTAGCGTCTAATTTCGACAGCCTAAAGGGTTTTATTTATTTTAAGTTGCATCAACTTCAATTATATTGATAAGAAACCGGTGTTCCTCCTTATAATTTCTAATACTGCCCCTTTTTTAACCTTTCCTGACCAGCGTGGAATGAAAAGTGTTCTAAATATCAGATGTAATGAATGTGTCACGACGATACAACTTTCATAGGTCATGCTAAGTAGAAAGGTGTCTGAGGCAGAAACCAATGTATCAATATGATTCGGCAACAGTGATTCAATAAAGAAATCTAATAAAAAAAGGACAGCTTTATCTTCCAAGCCACCTATACATTTATTGAAGGCGCGTCGTTTCCGTGACTCGTAGAAGAATCCAGAACAGCACTGGCTGTGTCATGCCACTGTCAGAATTTGTAAACAATTCTGTGCTCTTATTAACCAATCGCCTATAGCTTTGTGCTGTGCGGTACACCCGCGTATATGTACATACAAATGTCCGTATAGGTTCATATGCAAATGTACGCAGTGCTGTGGGGAGACACGGATTCATATTTACCGTGAAAATCACCATTTTATAGAAGTCAACTGGTACATCAATAATTCTGGTATAATGTCTTTCAGCACGGGAAGACAGTCTCTGACTGCGCAATGGAGAAGGAAAGGGGGCAGAGGTGCAGGAGGGGTGCAGTGGGTGGGAACGGTGTCCCACACATTCACCTCTGCCTCAAATCTGACCCAAGTTAGAGGTGCTTGGACAGGCGCTTGGTGTTTCTCAGTGATCCCAAGTTACTTTTGCTCAAGGGACACCCCTTTGGCCTAGTGAGAGAAATACCTTGGTATGCTGTAAAGGAGTGGCATAGCTGGGAGCGTGAGCAGTGAAGCTTGCTCACGGTCTCCAAGCAAGAGCGTGATCTGCTCATGCCTACTCCACTATAAAGCATAGATTTTACACAGCTGGCAAAACGTAGGAAAATCTGCCCGTGAATGTGAAAAATTCAGACGTGTCCAGACAACCACTGACTTATGCTAGGCTTAGATATCACACCTCGGGAACTGCAATCCCTAGACAGCTTTCTGTCGCCTAAATATTAGTTTCCTGTGATCTAGCAAGCACGTGAAGGAGCATCCTAGCTAAAAACAAAAAACAGGCAGCGCAAACTTAAGAAAGGGCACAAGCGCTGCCCTTCCAAACAGCTGATTCCAAAATTAATTCGGTCTTTTTAGCCACTTGCAATAGCTCGTGAAGCCTTGAAAACGCACCCATCAATAACCTAAACTTGTTAAGAGATGTACTGCAAAGACTTACAGCAGCAATAATGGATGATTGCTGCCACAGGCCAGCCTCCCTTTTGTTCCAAGATTAAAATAAGGACAAAAGGAATTGATGCCCTTAAACCAGACGTGAAACTTTCGACAATGAATGGAAGTAAAGCTTGACCTTGATTGCAATGCGTTCTTTCATAGAATCATAGAATCACTGAGGTTGGAAAAGACCTTTAAGGTCATCGAGTCCAGCCGTAAGACTTTTAAGACTAGGAAGACAGACATTAAAATGCGCTGCTTGACCATTAAGGATACTAACAGAACAGGAAAAACCTAGTGTAAGGCTTTCTGCAGTAGGACAAACAACAAAGCTTTAATTTAAATTCAAATTAAAACATGAAGAACAGATGTAACTTAAGATCACATTGCTTCAAATACGCAAGCACACAGTAAGCAACCGCAGAAATGACTGTATTATGTGGCTGAGTCCAACCTGAGCCTAAGCCGTCACCAAGTAAAGCTTCATTGTTAGAAACATCTCATTATTTCTTATGACTTTACAGCAACAAAGCTGATTTTAATTCTGGTAATTACGAAAACATGTGCTGCTCGACAGGTGAATAGGTATCTCACATACTAAATTCGCAATCCTCTATGGCAACCAGCTCAAGTAAAAGGGCTCCCAGTTAAATACCTGTGTATTAACACCTTGATAACTGGGTAGAACACTTCTGAACCTCACTGGGAAAAATGCAAGTGATCAGTTCAACTTCTCCAGCATTGATTCTCTATCTTCCAGAGCACTGAATAAGTATTTGACATTATGACATTATGGATCAAATTCATTAACGGTGTCAACTCTATTGATCTCAGTGATGCTGCAGTGAGAAATGCGAGTGCATCACTTCTTCCTCTCTCTGTTTCTTTTCACATGTTATTTTTGTAAAGGCTTTAGCGTGAGCACATCTTCAACATGTAAAATTTCATTTTAATTTTGAATGCCTTGATATCCACTAGTCAGGTTTTGAAATATTTTATCTTGTACTTAGGGATTCCAACCAACTTATAAGGTATGATCTCAGCCACTTTTACAGTGGTAAAAATTAATCTTCTAGTTGTGGAGGACATGACAGCATGCAAATATCAGCCAAGTGTTTTCCATACAGGAAAACTGCAAAGGTACCTTCCCTTCTGTATCTGCAATTTGTGGAAGGTTGAGAATTGTAGGGTGTTTATTTCACTCTTATGGTACGGCTTCCTAAAGCTGTAAGTCCAGGCATACACGACGGATTTATTCACTGCCACCTTTATTTGCATAAGGTAGTTCAGGTAAGCAGTCTAGATTTACAATTCTCCATGAAATTAGTATCTGTCTAAATCATTTTAAACAGCTACTAATTCTTTCACTGAGTAGCGCTGCAAGTACTTGACTTTGTTTTAAAAGTCTTGGATAAGGGAACATGGTTCCTGACATAATTTTCTAAGGTGTTAATTCGATAACAACAATTGTGCCTTGGAATTTTAGTGGTCATATGAAGAGAATATAGGACATAGCCACCACATTTTCAGTTAAAGCTTGCCTGTAACTGTATCAGGTTTAACCTGCATGATGAGCTATTTAAATAAAAAATAAGTTATCCAGATCGGAAATCTTCTACTCTCTTCCTTTGATAAAGGTAGAGGCATCGTGTATCAGCTATGTTTGCACAATATTTTTTGCTATGTTTTCTTTTCTTTAGTGCCCAACGCCAGGCCAAGGGGCCACGGGCACAAGCTGGAACACGGGAAGCTCCCCCTGAACATGAGGACAAACCCCTTCCCTGTGCGGGTGCCAGAGCAGGGGCACAGGCTGCCCAGAGAGGCTGTGGGGTCCCTTCCCTGGAGACATTCACCCCCCGCCTGGACGCGGCCCTGTGCCCCTGCTCTGGGGGTGCCTGCTCCAGCGGGGGGTGGGACGGGGTGAGCTCCAGAGGGCCCTGCCAACCCCCACCTTCTGTGAGTCTGTGATTCTACAGCCATTAGTAATAGCGCTTTTTTGCCATTGCTTTTTACCTTAAGCCGCCAACGTACTCCTGCTTTTCAAATATGGTGATGTTCGAATAGCCCAATCGAGCCAAAAAGGAAGCACAACTTATACTTGCAGGTCCCGCGCCAAGGAGAGCTATCTTCGCACGATAGGCTTCAGGCATATCTTCTACAGGAGGTAAGGAAGGGTTTCTGATCTGAGGAATATTCATAGCTTTGAACACCTGAAAAGCAACACATTCAACAGGTTACATACTTTACATTCCCTCCTTAAATTTTGTTATGAATAATGTGATGGAAGCTTCCGCTAGTACCGTCACGTATCATTGATGTATTATCGCAGATCGCTTTGTAACGTTATAGGGATTCCCAGCTGACACGTGTGCATTTGTAGGGACATTGTTGGTTCTTCTATAACTCTTCTTGTCTTATAAATGTCTGAAGTCAGATCCTTCACCACTGTACGTTTTACAGTGAAGATGGAACCAGACTACCAGTGACAGAATAGTAAAGCAATGTCAGCCAAATGGCAGAGAATCTCTGTAACACCAAAACTTTCCTTCCAAACAACGTGCAGATTATTCTTGCTACTAGAAAAGTATTCTTGCGAATAACGCAAAGGATTGTAACACCAGTGAAGGGACTTTGCTTCTTCACGAGGCATTCTTGTGTGACCCTGGATCAATCGCTTACGGCTTGACTTTGTAGAGGTGGTAGGTAAAAACCTTAGGTGGGGGTTTGAAACTCTTTTTAGGAACTGCCCCTAGTCGTCAGTGCTGTATTTTCAAAGTGAACCCTTCTTTAGATGCCTCCTCTTAAACAATCCTAATAAGACTTATTTCACGTTAGTTGATCATCTACTGCAGATGTTCTCCACTTTTTAATGGGGTGCCCAAGAGTTGTAGGCATACCTGCAAGTTAAGACCGTTCCCCCCATGCCTCAATGCTTCACCTGGTGATGACCTGCCCTATCTGCCTTGACTATTAAAATTACTTTGGGACAGTCTCTGACCACTATTACATATTTATACAGAGCCCAGCACAAGGGGCTCCTAACCCAGTGGCAACATCACACAGCTTATTTCAGATTTGGTTTAAATCAGTTCTTTCCTCAGGCTTACAGGTAGGAGGCAGAAATAGTCTACAATCGCTAAGCCAGCCTTCACTGTCCTCTGCATTTACATACACTAGGGGAGGGAATGGACTCTCTACCTTGTGTAACCTATGAAAGAATAGACCCTCAGCTCCTGCAGGCTACTAAAGATTAGGAGCGTGGAAGAGCATAGTTACATCTTTGTTTCATTTTAGCGATTAGGGGGAAAAATATTTAAGCCAAGGAGTATATCTCCAGCAGAAGCACAATATTAGACCAAAAGGATACAAGATTGCGCTGAGATTCTCACTCATATCACAAACACTTCAGGGCTGCACCTCAAAAACTACCAGAAGACAGCATTATTCCCCATCTATTTCAATGCAGAACTGTGTTTCATAAGTGCTATCTAGTCCTCTAATATACATACGTTGCCATTTGCCTTAATAATTATCATATTTAAGCTATTTAACAAGTTTACCGACAGTTTTTATTTACCTTGGAACTCAAGAAGCGAAGGTTTTTCAAGTTAAACTTTGGCAATTCCACTCATGAACAGAATTTTTCATTTATGTTTTGAATCAATGTTCATTTTCTTCATGCGTACTTGAGCACTCATGCTAGGTAAACCAATGATTAGTTCCTTCCCCCTCTAAAATTTCTGTGTCAAATTCCCCCAGTCTTTGTAAATTGACATAGCATTTTAACAAACTGCAAGAAGCAAGAGACAGATAATTGTTTTCAAAAAAGAATCATTTAAACCTGACAATTCATACAATATGGGATGGTTTAACGTGGTTATTAATGGATTTCACAGGCTGAAAAGCTTATATTGTACTGTGAAACTAGACTGTGATAACCACAACGCAATAGGATATTTTTAAAATGTCTGCTTTGTTACATTCACACAGAAACGGCTTGAATGCTACCAAATTTCCATGAGGCTCATGCAGTTGTTTCAGCAGGCTAGTCAGTAATACACACGATATAACTCGCACATTCCATGTGCATATTGAACGCTATGAATATGCATATGCTTAATAAATTTATCAGTAAACCTACTTTGTTGTTGACACAATTATTTTTATATTTATCATCGAACAGCCATACCCATCAACTAAACGTTACACCGAAGCGCCGCGCTCCTGTAGCGCAGCGTTAAGCTCCAGAAACCAAGCACTCACGCAGCAAATCCTCGTAGTTCAGGCTGAATGGTCAGCTTTAATTCTGCCTATTTGCAACTAGGGTGAAACTGCCTGTATGCGGCACAGCCAGCTTGTGCGGCGATATCTCGCCATCTGGAATTCAGCAGCAGTTTTGCATATTAAGGCTGGCAGGGTAACTGTGTGAAAATAGCAAATTGCTTCAATGCATTTCAAAAGATTTTCGCTCACCTCATGGTGAAGTTTCCCTACACTGTAATTCACCTAATTAAATATCACTGAATTCCTCTGTACAAACCCTTTGGTGGGCAGAGACGACTGACCTGCAAGCAAGTGTTCAATGCCGCATTACACGCAACGGCCCTCTCCGATTTTTCTCTGCTCAGACTGTGGTCAGGACGCAAGTAAAGTTTAATACAATTGCCTTTCTTATCCACCTCCCCCTCAAAAAGATGATTTCATTTTTGTTTTGCAGTGCTTTGTAACCAAGACCCATTCAGGAAAACGAGACCAAATGATGAATTTCAAAGCTGACTCTCAGTGGAAAGACTCGGCCATCGTCCCCATGCCTGCCTTTCCCTCTGGCGCTCTCTCATACACAAACAGCAGAGGTTAAATAGATTATTGATAGACATTAATAACACTGAGCATTTATTCTTTAACTTTTAATCAAATACTCTGCAATTATCATTACTTCTCCACATAGGGCCTATTCAAACCAAAGCCACGCGGATTCCATCCCCTTCTCACGCTTCGTGTCCGTTCGGGTCCGTAGGAAGGACATCCCAGCTTGCAAGAAAGATTATGGAGACTTTGTCCTCAAGCGAGATACAACAGGCCAGACCAAGACAGCCAAGCTATTTTGCTAAAGTTCCAACAACTCAAACAAACTCAGACATCTATAACACATTACAGTTTCCCTATTTGCATTATTTCCACGCATAAAGGTGTGAGTGCGCTTGCTCAGTGTTCTCTCCAGTGTGAAATCTGGAGGTTTGTTCTCTTCTCCCTTGTAAATCGGACACCCCTTCCCTGCCGCGGGGCTGCAAAACGCTCGGTGTCCTCGACAAAGCGCCTAATTCCAGGCACTGTACGCAAACAGAAGTTTGTATTAACGTTCCACAGTATTTCCCGCTTAAGCAAACTGTTGCTGAGCGTCCGATCCGAGCTCAATTCTCCTGGAAAGCTCCAGCCAGCTCAGTTTAGCTGTTTTTCAGAACGCAGACAGGGAAAAGCTTATTGTTCTCCTCATGTAATAAAATCCCGGTTCTTTTCTTCACTACGCGACTCCAGTATTAGCATGTTTTGATGAAAAGATGTGACATTTGGCAGAGTGGCAGGTGACTCAGAGAAATGCATTTTGCTAACCTGATGAAAATCATTTTATGGCATAGTAAGCATGATTTAAATGAATCTAAACCATTTAAAACCATTAGAGCAGGTTAGAACTGTTATTCAAAGTTGTTATCTCAATTTTTATATAAATTAGAATAAATTAAAGTAACTCACTTCAGTCACTTTTGAGTTTTCTGATCAGATTTTTTCTAAGAGGAATATGCTGCAGATGCCCTTCTCCGCCTATGTGCAGAATTCAAATACGATCAGGCAGTTTTCCTCTAAATGCACCTTTATATAAAATTATCTTTGGACTATGACAAAGAATGTGTTAAATAAAACAGTAAACAGACTGAAAGTTTAACCTCGACGTCAAAATGTACAAAAGCCTTTGCCTAATCCTACGAAACAAGACAGGCTGCCAGAAAGCGTATTTGGTAGTCTCCAAGACATCCAAGGAAGGTCATGTTTCTGAAATAAAAAGTGTGTCTGTTTAATCTCTCACCTTAATCACAAAACCTTCATCAACAGAAAAGGCTGAAATAAAAAAAAAATAGATATAGGGGAAATGGAAGGAGCAGTGGGAAAATGTAATTTTTTAGTAACATAAGTTTTGGCTTCGTAACTAAATCCTTCATGTTCTTCAGGCACAGTGCCTGCTTCCATGCTTAAAAGGCTATAGAAATAAGTTTATTAGTCAGGTTTGCTGTCAACTATCCCTCGCTAAGGTGATGAGATACCAAACAACCACCAACGTAGACATTAGCACCTAGCTAGTATTTATTTCAGCGTGAAACGTGTTAGTATATTCTGATTTGTTATCAGATTCTGCCAGCGCACAGAAAGGAAACTACAGGCAACGAAATCAGTAACATTTAGGAACTGATTGTATTAGTTTCACACTTGCCCACTGGTTTCCATGGATATTTGTCTGTAGGCTGGCTTACATTCACATGGGGCAGTTGCATATTTAAAGGAGAAAACAATATTCTGCACAGATTTTAATAAAAGGTGAAGCAAACCGCACGCTCAGTGATATTCATGAAGTTGTCAAATTACACGGTCACATGATTAATTTCATTTAATTGCAGCGGATAGCACAGGACGTACAGGAAGTGGTTTTTCCACAAACGTGAGCTTGTTAGGAAAACTTGCCGATCCTCCCTCCGACAAGTTAACAGCTAAAGTTGCAGTACTGCAAACCTTTATGCAAGTAGGTGAGCGTTGACAAAACTAGGGCCTAAAGCATCTCATGAAAGACTTTTTAAAACTACACAACAACTAGACATTAATATTATCCCAGTCCCATTAAACCCCACGGATCTAGGACCCTGCTGAGTCCATACCTCTACATCTCATTAATCCCACTGCTAAAAAGGCCACAGCAACATTCATGTAAATGCCTTTAAAAAAACCCCAAGGAATGTTTAATATCTGTAAAACACGCTGTAGAGAAATTTATATAACTTGTCCAAATATCAGCAAGTCTTTCAGCATTGGCCTGAGAAATCCCAAGTCTTCAGATTCATCCCCTGAACTACTGTAGAAGGATACATCACCCCCTTCAAACAAGCCTAAAATTTTATAATTTATTATTTTAGATTTCAACATGAGTTAAAAGAGAATAAAACCTAAAGGCAGGGCTCTGAGCAACCTGGTGTAGTTGAAGACGTCCCTGCTCGCTGCAGGGGGTTGGGCTGTGGATGGGCTCTAAAGGTGCCTCCCAACCCAGACCGTTCTGGGATTCTACGTGTTAAAAATTAATACGAGCAATTAGATTTTTCCTGCCGTTTTAGCTCCCCAGAGCAACCCTCCTCCGCTGATGCAGCACGCCCGCCCGTGCCGGCGACGGTGAGGGGCCCGGGCAGCCACCCCCGGGCCGCCCCACCGCAGCAGCCGCGGCTCCCCAAGAACCACCCTCTCCCCGCAACGATGTCAAGACTGATCAGACCTGTCAACACGCAAGTAAAAGAGGGGCTCCGAGGCCCAGGGTGCAGCGCACCCCTCCACAGCAATCCCTCTGGGCAGCCGTTGCCTCCTTGCCCGCGGCGGGTCGGGGGAGACGGGAGCTTCAGCGCTCCCCGGGGGTCCCTCACCGCGGCCCACCTCCCGGCCCGGGCGCTCCGCTGAGACGCCCCGAGGTTAACAGCAGGTAAGCTTGTACAATGCATCTTTTAGGAAAAAAAACCAAACAACCAACTTATCGAGTTTCCTTTTCCAATTTCTTGCTGCTCCAACAGCAGCCACAATAGATCTCCAGAGAGGAACAAACCGCCAGAACCTTAGCGGGCACAAGAGTCACGGTACTGAATGATCTAGTATTTAGATCTAGTACGCAGCAATCAAAATAATACATTTTCTGGGTAGCTTGTGCTCCTTCATTCAGAATGGTTAACTAGAAACACAGGAGAACCTTCAGATTCGGTAACGTCTATCCAGAAATGTAAGGTTTTGAGGGCTTCTTACTGATGCTACAACAGACAACACAGTAGGTCGTGCTTCTTTTTTCCTGCAAGCTTACAAACTTGTACTTGAGGAACCAGTAATTTTAGTTTATTTCGTGGGACTGACAGGCATATAGCTCACGCCTGCATGTACTGTCCCTGCAATCTCACTATATTTTCACTGAACTTGTGTTCCAAAACCAGAGATGTTTCCTGATTCCAAAGTACTTGGGCAAAGGAGACAGATAAAGACATTAATATAATTTTGACCTGAGCAGTAGCAGGTGTAACCTGCGCTTGACACTCATCATTTATAATAGTGAGCTTTTACTCCATGTTATTCTCTAGATGCAACAGTTACCGTGGTAACTGCATCCCAGTATACACATTCTACATCACAAATACAAACGGACATTTCCTTTTTCTCCACTTGAACACTTAATTGTCAAAAATCCACTTTTTTTTTTTCAGACTGGGTCACAATTTACTTTGAGAACGAGCCTCGCACAGTTGCAAGCCTATACGGAAGGGCAGAAGGAAAACGCAGGAGGCGCGAGGTGCCATTTTTTGTGTTCTATCGTATGCAAGACAAATATTTTACAATTAGGGAGTTTTATCTGCAGTATGAACAGATGATCAGTCATTGTTCCGAAGCACAAAGGGGCATACGTCATACCCATATATTTTCCATTTTAAACCCACGTTCCCGCTTTAGTGCAATTTTATCTTTTATCTCAGCGAGCAGTTGTGCCTTTTTATTAGGGCTCGCTCTCGTAATGCATCAAGTGATGATCCTCAGACTAATTCCAAGGAAAAAAAAGTCTAAAACTGGCTTTATGCACAATGGAGTTTTCAGTAAATAAGCCCCTGTGGGACAAACTATTACACAGAGCGTGAGGATTACCGCGCAGCTCTCATTAAGAGTAGCACGTGTTGCACGCCTAAATTACACAATTTGCCAAGTTATTTGTCTAGGTGAAGCTGGGAACACACTTCGCCTGCAGTATCTGGGCCAGTTTTTTGTCCGAGAAGTAGCACCTTATGATCTTCTCCCGTATTTTGATCTATATTCTTGTAACGGTTGTTACTTGGAAGCTCTCATACCATTATATCTTTTTCAACTAGTTTCATAGGAAAATTTAACTGAGTGAAAGCTAAAAAAGAAAAGTATTAATTAGTAATAATAGGCAGTCACTTCTGTAATTATGAGTACTACAATACAGACGAAATCTTTGTTAAACAGCAGTAAACTGAAAGGTTACTAACAACTACATTTAACATTTTAGGATGCTAAATATTAAGTTAAATAACAGTTTAACTATTTAAACTATATTTTTATTACATTAAAATTAGTTTAAATAATTAAAAATACTACAGATAACATTTACTGAAATGTTTTTGTTAGAGTGCTAAACAGAACTGCGCAGAGATTTTATGTTGTTCAAACTCTCAAAACTAATATCACATTAAACAAACTTGAAACATTAGGAGCAAAGCCATTCTGAGCTATTCATCCTCTCTGCAGTTTTCATATCAATCATTGTGCTAGCACTGAGCTTTTTTAATAGATTTCTAAAGATTTTTGAAGAAAAATGGCAGATATTTAGCATTATCTATCAAGCCATAATTCCCCTCTATTAATCATAGCATTAGGGCTAAAAGGAGACACAAATCAAGTTTTAACAGATATTACTTCCATTTGGTTTCTAAACAGTAATATTTCACCACTGTATTTATCATCTACTTGACAACTGCTTAATCTTTCTTGTTTTCAAGAAAAAAAATAAGTCTTCTGCTTTGCAACAAATATTAAGTTTTCTATATGTAAGGAATAAAGGCCATTAGAAGAAAAGCTAATAAAATTGCCTCTTGACTGATAAAACCCAACTATTGAATATACATTGTAGAACAAATCCAGTTCAGTGCCTCTAACCTCAGCCCGTAAACGACACCTTTGGTCCAAACTGTGCTGATTCTTATGCTCGTATGTTCAAATCCCAAGAAAGTCAAAGGGGATGGGGCTACTTAAATGCCAGAGAGGAGAGGAGGTTCAGCAACAGCTAGCAGAGAAGTTCAGAAGTGCTCCAGAAGGTCTACAAGCCTCCTGGAGAGAAGGAAGGAGGGCTACGAACAGATAAAAGGAGAAGAACTGCAGCAGGTAGCAATGTTTGCTCATCGAATCATGACCCACAGCCACTGAGAAGGGATGTGAAGCCTGTGAGTGGCAGCACGGGAAAAAAACAGCCTCACAGACATATCAGCTCTTACTTCCAGCTTGACTCTCATTTCTATTTTGGTCTGTCCAACAAGTCTGTCCCAGGCTTGGTAAAGGGGACTGGAATTGCATCGTATGTTTGTAAATATGACCAGCCAAGTGGCTCAAGATACACAAGAGGGACACGCTCATCAGTTAAGGACTGTATAGAAACGTGCAATCTTAACCCATGCATATGCCCTTTTTTTGAATACAACTACAACTTCCTCTACTTTTACAGAGACCAAAAATCACAATTTCTACCCAAAGATACTTCAGACAGATCAGAGGAGGTGCCGGCTGAGACCATGAGTTTGGTACAAATTCTCCATGCCCTCACAGGAAGACGACAAGTGAGCAGCAGCCCCCGTCTTTCTTCAGACAGAAGCCGGAGCATTGAAACTCTGCAGTCACAAATAGCGCACATGTGCCTCAACAGAAGCCCTCGGGAAGGCTTCCTAACACCAAGCAGCAAGGGACCACCTTTGCTTCAGTAGCCAAAGTGCACACGTACCTTTATGAACTAATACATTTACACATACACGCGCGTGTGTGCACCTGATAGATGCACACAGACACACGTTTCAGGTCAACCTGAAACTACTTACTTACTTTTGGCAAAACAGGATGGTAAAAAGTGTAATTCATCTGACACTTTGCCCCAAAGCCAGTACAAATGCCCACTAATTCTGCTGTAGGATCTACCCCGTGCCCAGAACAGTTCTACGTCTCCTTAACATGCAGCGAATCTATTTCCTGATTTTTTCCCCTATGCAGCCTACTTCAGTAGCATCCACAATTTCACCTGCTTAGATAAATCTTTCATTAAAAAACAAATTGCCTCAACTACTAGTGTTTCTAGAGTAATTTTGTTCACAAATAACGCCCTTATGCTCCTATCAAGTACTGCATTATGAAAGCATTTCTAAGCTTCTGAATGTGCTGCAAGAAAAAGCAGAATTATTCTAAATTCCTACACCTTTATTGTATTAGTTCCAACTTTTTTTTAAACAAATCGTTAACAAAGGCGACCACTTACACAATACCCATCGGCACATACAAAGAATTCAAGACATCCGCAAGTCCTACCTACCTCAGTAGCAAACTGCTGCAATCCACCAATATTAATTGGCCCCTCCTCAACGGCGTACAAATTGCAGCCACCAACACAGAGATCCGACGTTGGACACACCATTCCGCACGTCAGGCCAAGCGGATTGTCAGAAAGAATCATTTTGGCAGCTCCATAGTAGTTCTGGAGGGAAAAGACAAAGGGGAAAACAAAAGGGGGGGGGAGAGGTCACATACCAACGAAGCAAAAATTCAAGAGAAAATACAAAATATTTTTCCTTTAACTGGCTAGTAGAATACTATTTAATATATATTTATTTATTATTTTATATATATTTATATCTATTAAATAAGACTGGCATTATTTAGACGTACCAACATGTTACACAACATTATGACAAAGACACCAGAAAGAAAGGCAAATTGTTGACTATGCAAAGATAACACTTTTCTTTTTATCTTGCAAAACAGTTAAAAGCATCTTCAGTCTGAGGCAGATGTAGGATTTTTAGTGGCTTAACAGATCTGCGTTTGAAAACCCCTGTGCCTGCTTTATGTACTTGTAAATACTTTTTCCATTTCTAGGTCAACTGGGCAGCGGCTGAGTCGCAACCCTTTTGAAGGTCTGACCCGAAAGTGCCAGTTAGATTACCAGTTCTTTACGACACAGGGAACGAAAAGCTTATTTCACACATCTGCGCGCAGCACCTCTGCGGAGATGCCCGTCCTTCACACCAGACCAGCGGCGCCGCTCGTCCCAGACCCGCCATGAGGAGAGGGGGAGGTTTCCTGCGGAGCCACCTGTAGATACGGCGCTACTGAATTCTCTTCTGAACTCTTTTTCCTCAACCACATGCTGATCAGGGTAAACGCTTATTTCCCCGTTTCCCTAAATAGCAAACCAGGGAACTGATTAAAGAAGTTAGGTACAACTCACAGCTTCACAGATTGCCAATATTCAGTGCGCATCTTCAGAAAAGGAACTGCTTGCTGATACACGAGAGCTAGCGAGATTTCTTTCCACAATAAAAATCTGAGGACGCACGTTAGCAAGCTCCCAGTGCCTAACGCCATGAGAAAGCAAGCCCTGGTTGTTTCCTTAGACCGGATAATTCTCTTACGAGGGAGCAACGGAGGAAATGCCAGGAGCGAACTGAAGTCTCACTCAGAGGGGGAGAATTACCTACGGCAGGTCTGCATTTCCATTACACTTACATTAATGAAGGTACAGTGTCATTAAAGCAAACCATTTACATCCTATCATTTCTTCCTATAGCCAATATAAAAGTTTACTTAACTGCAGACTCTAGTTCTTCCTTCGTTTCACCACTCCCCCCACCCTCTCTAGAAGCCCCACCAAGGAAAGTCCACCCAGATGGGTTAACGCCGGAGTTTCCATTAAGGGCCAGAAGACAATACAGCGCCCTTAGAATTAGCACGTGGTTGAGGTTCCACAAAAGTTTCTCCAGTGAGAAATTAATGCCAGAATCTCACTCCAGCTTTCTCCAAACTAGCAATAACTGAGAGACTAAAAATCAACACGCCTCCTTCCTCTTCCACCACCTCTTCCACACTCCAATTTTCAACAACCATCAGTAACATGAAACTGGTTTTCATAACAAATATCTTTACCTCTCCGTCCCAGGAGAGCTGGCTCAGAACAGCCAGGGGATGACGTGGCGTTCAAACAACGTGAAGTACTCGGTCACAGCAGACCCTACGCAACACCTGCGACTCGCTGCCTGTCAAACAGGCCGATGTCCACGGAGGCGTTCATTCAAAGCGAACGCTATGCCGCACAGAGCGAGACTCCAGTCATGAATAAAACGAGCAGTGTCAGGATCTGACAATGCAACCCGCAATGGGGAACGAGACTTTGGCTTGGGACGTTCCAATTCTCTGACGGCGTATTGAAAGACTGAGCATAAAATCCTTAAAGTTAAACCACGTGCTACAGACACAGCTGGAGATTCCTAAGAGGATGCCGGTGTTTAAGAAATGTATTTGTAGATGTAAATGGCACCTTTCCCTACAGATACTGGTCTACGGCACAGCACGAGCCCCTGCCCATCACCTGGAAACACAAACAAGTTACCTGGGTGTACTTTGTGCTGGTTTCAGCTGGGATGGAGTTAACTTCCCCCGCAGCAGCCAGGATGGGGCTGTGTCCTGGATCTGTGCTGGGAACAGCGCTGATAACCCAGGGGTGGTTTCGCTCCTGCTGAGCGGGGCTTGCGCAGAGCCAAGGCCTTTCCTGCCCCTCACCCCGCCCCACCAGCGAGGGGCTGGGGGGCACAAGGGGCTGGGAGGACACGGCCAGGACAGTGACCCCCACCGCCCCCAGGGCTGTCCCACACCACACAGCCTCATGCCCAGCACACGGAGCCGGGGGAGGAGGAGGAAGGGGGGACGCTGGCAGGGATGGCGTTTGCCTTCCCCAGGCACCGTTGGGCGTGATGGAGCCCTGCTGCCCTGGGGATGGCTGAGCCCCGCTGCCCGTGGGGAGGAGGGGATGGGTTCCTTGGCTTGCTCTGCTTGTGTGCGCGGCGTTTGCGTTCCCTGTTACCCTGTCTGTGTCTCAGCCCGCGAGGTTCCTCGCCTTTACCCTCCCAATTCTCTTCCCCAACCCACTGGGGTGGAGGGAGCGAGCGGCTGCGTGGGGCTGAGCTGCCGGCTGGGGTCGAACCACACCAACTTTGATAGGATTTTCTTCGGCACCATTAAAATCCACTGGAATTCTAATCCTGGCTGAACAGGCCAGGAGTGTAAACTCCCTTTACACAACTGTTCTGGGAGAACTTTCAACCATTTTGCCTGCGGTGACTGGTAAGGCACTTCATCATCCCCAATTCTCGTTTATTCCAATGAAAAGGAGTATTAGTTAAACAGAAGTTGTACATATTAGCAAATATTTTTGCTCTTCCAGATGAATGAAACTGTTCTGATATGCCAGAGATTGTTAGAGCTGCTAAAAACAGCCAGCAGACACTGTAAGCTCAGCTCAGCAGCAAAACACAGAAGTCTAGTTACGCTGGAGATGTCCCTGACACATAACCATGCAGACGGCAGAAGCGACACAGCCAATGCAGGAGACCCGCCTCTTTCCGAAGCGGCACTCAGAGACCAGCCTAGATACCCTACAGCATCTTAAGTGGCACTAGCTGTCTGTTCCCCAGGCAATTACACCTACCCATTCCTTTTTTTCCACTCTAAACGAATAATTACAAACTAGTATAGCAGGGAATTTTTTCACTAAGTCAAAGACAAAATGGTTTTCAAATCATTTTTGTTCAGTTTGGTATTTCACTGCATATGAGAGTTATATTTTTCCCTTCCTGTGTTGTCCAGGATTATTATTTTTATTATCTTCAACTCTGGTTCAATGCAAACAATTACAACAACCTGCATTTTCATTTAAGTAACTTCATTAAGGATCTTCCATATTTTTAGGCTTGGTAATTAAAATCAATATACAAAGCCAGTTATTATGCCCAGAATGCAAAGATGTTAAACTATTCCTTTTTAAAATTAATTTTATTACGTATCTGTAAAGTATTTTCTCACACTTGAGCTGTGCCACCGCAGGCAGCGTCAACACAGCTGGCACATTTCACTTGTTCTGCAAGCTCAAACCAAACTTTGAGCACAGCCATGCTACAAAAAGACAGGGTATGTTAAAGTAGCAAGCGACTTTAGGCAGATGGGACCAGGGTCACTGTGGGTATAGGACTGAGCCCACGGTTCACTGAGGGGATATCTAGGGAAAGCTGTCTCAGAACATCGTGCCAGGGTTCGGTAAGGAGGAGGCTGGGACTGAAGTCCCAAGGTGGGCAAGGCCAACTGCTGCTGAACTTCTAATGTGGGGGAAACATGATGGGAGTATATGAAGGTGGGGACTTGATTTGGGAAGTTTTGAGATGTTGCTGTCATGCTGACCCACGGGAACGGCAGGGAGCTGTGCCAGGGGAGGGTTAGGCTGGGCATTAGGAGAAGGCTCTTCCCCCTGAGGGTGGTGGAGCCCTGGCACAGGCTCCCCAGGGAGGCATCACGGCACCAGCCTGGCGATGTTCCAGAAGCCCTTGGACACGGCCCTCAGAGACACGGTGTGAATTTGGGGTGTCCTGGGCAGGGACAGGAGCTGGGCGCGATGGTCCTTGTGGGTCCCTCCCGGCTCAGGGCATCCTATGATCATGAGTTGCTGCTGCACCACTAGTAGTGGTAGCACCTGAGAAAAAGAGGAACTCTGTCCAAAGATATACAGTACCAAAAGGTATATAGTACATGTGACCGTGCTAAACATTAAGACATTAGATAAACTGTACCAATGAGTATATACCTCCTAGTCTTAACACCTGAAATAAGTTTTAATGATAACTTAAGACAGTCACACCTGAAGTCCAAAGTGTTCCACTTATCCCCAAAGGGAAGGGCAGGCGAGTCCTCTGCACAGCTTCCCCAGTGTGCTCCAGCTGTGCTGAAGTGGATGCCTCTAAAGACGAAAGGGAAGTAGGGGTTCGGTGCTGACTTGGTTTCCCTGTCTGCCAACAAAAAGCCACCCCGTGTCAGCTTTACTGTTGGCAAACTTATACCCGCAGAAGAGCTGCGGCTCCCAAACTCTCCTCTTCCACCTTCCAGAACACCAGCGTAACCACTGCTCCCATTGCCAGTGACACTGTCCACTACCAGCGAAAGGATACGGCCATGCAGCGCTCTCTCCTTCCATTCTACTTAATCATTTATCCTGCCTTTACTGTGTTGGTTTATTATCTAACGTATCAAACGTGAGTAGAAAAATGTTTTCCGATACTTGACACGAACTGGCAGGGAAACACGGCATAGTCTAGTGAGTGACACCAAGTGCTGTTATACAAACTGTATTGCAGAAGTGCAAACATCGTGTAACTACAGTAATAAATGAGAGTTTGTAGTGTACGTACAGCAGAGCATGTACGGCGACTTAAATGTTTAGTTACACGAACACTTTGCGCTTACATAACTTTTTTTTTAAAGCTGAAAACATGTATTAATTGTCATTACATTTACCAGTGACATTAAAAGTAGAATATTCATAGACTATTCCCATTTTATCAAGAAATCATCGATCGCTTCTATTTCACAAGACCGGGCTGTAGTAGGCTGCACGCAAAACAGACGTGAGATGCAGACCTGGCAAGCTGGGAACTACACACCACATGTTGTACATGAGAAAGGATCGGAATTAAAGGGAGGCTGGCTTCATTAAAATGCCAGAGTTACTCCACGGCACGGAATGATGCAAGCCACCTTAACGGTCTGGAGTAATCTTTTTTAGATGCTGAAATAATAAGATGACTCAGTTGGCTAGTTCCTTACAGACGTCACAGAGGCAGCGATTCTAAAACTAGAATGTTTCTGAATTTTTAAATGAGATAAATGTCTGCTCGTGCCTTTGTTCAGAGAATCTTTTTTCCTGTGCACTTCCACAGAAATAAATTAATCTAACTGGATAGGATGTTTTGTGGTTTCCTACATCAAAATGTCAATAAATACTACATTGCTAACGCAGGGAACAAAAACAAGCCTTAAACAGACATCAATAATCAGCGGAAACCAGGCAGAGGAGGATCTCCACATGTATCATTTGGAAGCATTATATAATTTGCATGCAAATGAGACTGTTTTTTACTTGAAAAAAACCTATTAAAACTCATAGGATCAATACTGAGAGACCAGAAGAAATTGCATTCACTATCAGGAAATGCTTATAGCATCTTTTCTTTCAGTTCAATTCAAGAGCTTTTTATACACATTCATTATGCATCAGGGTGTTTTGATATTGCAGTTTTCTCCAAAACAATGAAGAATTTGCATTATTCTGCTTTGCGTAATAAAAATGAAGACACTGACTTCGTCGGGATTTTGGGACAGAGTGAATACTTTAAGAGAAAAGAAGAAAAAAGTGGTAATTTCCCCCTCCTCTGGGTTTAGTTTAAAAAAAGGGAGACATAACCAAAAATATGGGACAATATCACCTCCTTCTATCCTGGTTCATGTTCTGCAATGGCTTTCAAATTTACTCAAGATGTATAGGATTAAAATATTTTCACATACCGAAGAGCCACTATTTAAAGCACGTTGTTATATAAGTAGCATTTTTCGCATTGACACACACCAGTTCAAATATAACAAGAAACGCCCCCAGTCTGTCAGCCCCCCCCAATCTCTTCCGAAGAAGAACGAACAAAACATAACAGCAACTTATCAAATCATACATATTCCATATTATAATGCTGATGATTTTTAATCAATCCAGAATTCTTTCGCATCATTTGACTTGTGTCATCGTAACAGGACTGTAATTTCACACAGTGTCACTATCTTCGTATGAAAAAGAACGGAAGAAATATCTTGTACTGTCATTTTGTCCTTTGTAGTCTAGAATGTGAGAGATTCCTTAATTGACACAGTGTCATCGCAAAAGTCTATTCTACATAATTACACTATGGCAACTGAAACCAGCTGTCAGCCATTCCATTACACTAAGTACAAACAGACATCTCAAGAAAAGTCACCGTTTCAAGTGCATCAATTTAACACCATTACTACTTTTTCTTTTAAATGCCTTTTTTTTTTATTATTTATTTAGTGACCTGAAGTACACAAAGATTAACAGAGAAAGCTGAATAAAACAGCACTTCCAGAAACCTGGGGCCTCAAAGTAGTACTTAAAGATTAATTGTGATGCATATCTGTATATAATTATTACCAATCATCTAGCAGCTTTCTGACTTCCACTATCCTTCACTGTATTAACTGTATCCCACTCACAGTATTTCACATGTGAACTGTGACTCATGGTTTTCTACAGCCTTTGCAATGGCACATAGATGTCCCTTTGTTAATTTAGCCAGAGTTCCTCTGGCACAGAAAAACCATCGTTCTGTTTCTCTCACCTGTCATAATCCTATGTCTCTCACCCCCCCCTTTCTCCCTCACAATCTTTTCTTCATTTCATTTTCTCTTAATGATCCCACAGCTTTTTGTCTCTCGCCTCCCTTTGTCACCCGCTTTTCCTTCCTTCTCATTTCCAGCATATTACCACAAACACTTTTTCCTTTCCCGCTCAATCTCCCACACTTCAGATTCACCCTTACCCCTCCCTCGGTATCCATCTCTATCCTCCAGTTTCTTCCCTCTCCCATTTCTCCCTTGAAAAACTGAATTCCTTCCTTCGAACCCACCCCCACCTCCCATTTCCTTTGGTTTCATTTAAACGTAAGCATGCCTCTGAAATCCTAAAACTTAGCTCTTGTGTTCCACGACTTTCTCTGTACCGTTCCTGGCATCCAGTTCTCTCTCCCCCATCTCCCTCCCAGCAGTCTGCACAGCCCAGCTACAACCTGTTATCCAAGGGGCAGCATGGCTTTGTTGTTTCAGGCTGGGTTTTTTTTTTTGTTTTCTGGGGCTTTTTTTTATTATTATTTTTTAAAATGCTGGCCACCAGAAGGCTTACATCCACCTATAAAGTCTCTTAAAAAACGGTCGGTGTGTCAGCTCAGACCACTTTATCTTTACTATGAAGGGACATGGGCGAAGATGGTCTTTCTGAAAAAGGAGGAAACCGTTGAATCGATGACAGGAATCATCGTAATACTGCAAGACTTGAGTTAAAAATGTGAGAGCTAGTAACAGAGGGCTGCAGCGGCAAAGGGGGATTTCTGAGTACTGATAACACAGAAGACACTTGTGCACCCCCAATTCTCCATTCCAGACTCAGACTGTACAGGCGGAGTCAGTTCTCCTTATGCCCGTGCCATGTAACACAACTCAATATCCCCAAGCCCAAACCGAACCAACAGGCGTTTCTCAACACGACGACTCAACCCCAAGGGCGTCTGACACCAAAAAGCTCCAAGACCGTCTCACGGAACTTTCCAACGGTAGAGCAGGTGAGCAGCGGGCGCTTTCCGAGAGGCAGCTCCCTCCGGCACGCACTCGTGCTTCACGGGAGGAAAGCTGGACAGGCTGCAAGGGTTCAGGCTGGGAGCTGCTCCTGGGAAGCGGCAGGATTTTCTGCTGCCGTACAACATTTGATTGCGCCAGGCCTAAAGGATGACAGGTGCTGGAGCTCCATTTTACCGAGTCCTTCTTGCTTTGACCTATCAATGTCGGGAAAGGAGGACCTAAAATCCTAAAATCACCCCTGGTACTCCTTCAGGGGTACAAGGCGAAGCTTCTTCCTGCAGCAGCTGAATGCTTTTTTTTTTTTTTTCTTAGCGTTTCTCTTTTTAAAGAAAGAAATAACGAAGATGGCACTTGTGCATTATAAAACAAAGAATATACACTTTGCGCTGTGAAGGCAGCATTTCAAGAGAGGACAGCTGGAAGTCAGAATACTTGGTTTGCCATCTTCTGATGTTTAGAAACAAAAGTAGTAACGGGTGCGGGGTGAATCTGAAGTCTGGTCTCCGAGAGACACAATTGCAAGAGGTCTGTATGAACCACGAAACGCTGACTGGGAAGACACAATAGAATAGATTGTACCTTTATAAAGTGGAGTTGTAATCCAGTTTGTATGGAAAGAGAGAATGGAAGTTGTGGCCTAAACTCTACTGAGTCACAGCGGCTAACACAATACAGCGTAAGTGACATCGTTTTCCTCAAAGAAGCTCAAGGCTCATTGAGCCTGGCAATTCAATTAACCCTCTCAACCCAGAAACAACCCCTCCTCCCCGTCCCTCGTCTACTCCTGAGCTCAGGTCTAAGGCAGAACAGCCAGAACAGCTACATTGTACATGGCCTGTAAATATCTAAAAAGCCTCAGGCTTTAGAGAACAAGAATCCCTGACCTTTTATGATTGCTACAGCGGTTTTCCAACCAAACAAACTACATACAATAGAGCTCTTAAATACCTGACAAAGTAATTCATTTCCAGTACGCTGCTGTCTAAATACTCTGTATTAATAATGAATCATGTTTAAATAAATACCTGCATGTGGTACTGCTTACACAGGGAGGAGGACAAGGAATTTACTGAACTGAATCTCCTCCAAACATGTAGAAGGGTAACCCGCTGAAGGGAGTTTCTCAAGTGAGTGATGAAGACAGACTCAGAAGCAGGAGAGGGACTTCGATCAGCCTAGAAAGCGTACCCCGATCTCCTGGATTTATTGACCTCAGGTACCTGAATGTTCTACGCTTCAGCTATTTATTTTGTCTAGAAGCTACTAGATATATTTGTAAGCTTTTTGGATTGAAAAAGAAATTTACTTACAAGGGGAAAACAGCAAAAAAGATTGAAGATTTTGAAAAGGATTTTCAACGACGTAAAATATCCTCAATCATGTGAAGTAAACACTTTCACGACAATAACATAAAACTATTCAGCAAGCAGATCGCTGAACGATTTCCGAATGGTTACTTCAATAAAAGTTTAGGAAAAAATGCACGACAAAGCAAAAAATTACTTACTGGTTCCACAAAAAACTTACAAAACTATGTGAGCAGTTTTAGCGTGGTTTTCAAAAGCTCGCCGTTGTCGTTTTCCATCTGCCCTAAAAGCCCGTGGGCAGGTAGCCCACCCACCACGGCCGCAGAGCAGGAGCAGCCACGGTAGCGGGCGCTCACACGGACTCTGCCGGGGTCATGACTTCAGGTGAGGCATTTCAACTTTTGGCACCCCTCTCTCAACTTCCACCTTAAATCTGTTGCTCGCTTGGCAGAAAGCAAGGAGTTTCAAAGCGCAGCAGTGTAAAAAATCAGTAGTACGCACCCGCACCTAGGAAAAAACCCTATTAATAAAGGAAACCAGAAGATTTTACTTTTTCTGAAGAACAGAATTTGTAATAATAGAAATATTTTCTAGCAAAGGCACCAGAAACTAATTCATGAAAAGGAAAATTCAGCCTTGCAGACTGCAGCCATCCAGTGAAGGCTGGGTCCCCGCTACGCACTGTTTGTTTCCCTGAGAAGTTGCGTGGTACCTGAATTACAGGAGGCACAGCCACTGACACGGAGGCCACAAGTATGCAGGACTTCCCAGCCTTGTTCCCCAGCCCATGACTTCAGCTATTTGCTGAGCACATCTGGTTGCGGGTTTTTCCTCACGTCTAGTTTTTCAGGTTTGTTTGGTTTGGTTTCCTCTTTGTTTGTTTGTTTCTAAAGCCAGCGTCAGAGCCCTTGCAGAGAAACGCTTCCACAACCGTGCTATATTAGATTCCTTCCAATAGGGTAAGGAGAGAAAGCAAAGGGTAAGTAAGACACTACGTAAACTCACACTTGGAACCGGGTTTCACAGAAGCAGCGCTGATTTTAGCCATGCCGGTTCCCACCCTAGCATCTTGGCTAGCAGAAACCGACTCCCGGACTTTTTCAAACTGCCTGTGTGTGAATGTTTCCCGCTGTCTGTGCGATTATCAGGCATCAACATGGCATAAAAGCAGTTACCTTTTCTAAAAACAAGTTTCAGAGTGGATACAGAAGCTACAGATGTATAGGAATAGGTTGCAAAAAGAAAGGCTATAAGTACATTTCAGTAACCTAAGATACTTAAGTTTTTCCATAAAGACTGTTCAATCTCCTGAGAGATTAGTAGTATACTGCAATTCTCTTCCAAAGCAGGATTTCCTGATAAACCAGCAAGCAATCTGGTCACCTGCTCAGGGCAAAACCTGCAGCTTCCAACATGACTTAAAAGAGTTACCATCCAGCAGCCCAACCTCTATAGGGTTGATCCACCTCACTGACCATCTGACAGGTGAAATCTGGCCCTTCTAAAACCTGTGAGAGGGCACCCGTTGGCTTCAGCAGGCAAAGACTTCACACCTTTCAGGTATTTTCCTAATACTATTCCAGTATACCTCTGCTGAAATACAACTCTCGAAGCTCTGCAGTCACCCCACCTTGATCTTCTCTGCTCTGTAATGGATTCACAGACTTCAGAATGAATCAGTTTTTAAACCGAATTACCCCTTCTGCCAAGGCACAAAGGGGCATCATATCTCTGAGGTTATCAGAGTCTGAAAGACCCACCAAATTTCTCGTTCCAGGATGCTGCTGGTGTTAGTTGTTCTTCTGACCCCTTCTGTTGCAGTCTTCAGTCCATCTTTCCTGGTTCCTTGCTCCCAGCTTTTATGTTTTGATAATCAGGCGCTTTTTCTTTCCTCAATAACTCACCTCTCTATCCTACCCAAAGCAGTAGCGTAACTAATCCTTAATAAGAAAAGAGCATCCTGGTAAAATACCTTCATGAAACTGGCTTTAGGTTTCCTAAACAAACTACAGCCCGGCGATGAGATGGAGGCTAGCAGTTTCATTACCGTTCTTACCTTCTCTGCTCCGTTCGCCTGTTTCACGATGCCTGGAAGAGGCAATAAACAGCAATATGCCGCGTACCGTACTGTGGTTGCAAACAGATGCCTACATTCATGAAAATAAATGCTGCACTGACAGGGTAGAGATTATATAAGAAAACTGTCTATACGCAGATGCTGGGCATCACGCCAATCACTGTAAACCACATCAACACACAGTTACGTTATAATTGATACGTGTATCTTAATATCTCCTCTTATCCTAACGTGTCTCATTAAGGTGCAGAATTTACCAGTGTCTTCTCCGTACAACACACGGCGCGGTGCAAGCAACGAGGCCGGTAGCTCGCACGTGGCAGTGCCGCTTGCTGCCCACCTCGCTCCAGCTTTACCTGCGTTGGCCCTTTCAGCTGCATCTAACAGTGAGACACGGCAGAGCACGAAATGCATCCAGAAAATCTCTGTAGGACCCCCAGCAGATTAGGAGTCTAGTTGGGCTCATACAGACAAATAAATCACACGGCAGCTAATGATTCCGCAGATGAGAAGTTTTAAAAGGTAGGGGGCAATCAATATCCAGTCGTCTTTAGGCTATCCCAGGCAGCCTAATTAATCTTGTCTTATCAACTTTGCAGCCATCTTTATTTATTTCTATTTCTGACTGTTAAAAGTCATTTGTAAACCACAAATCAGAATAATGTTTTTAAGGTTCCGCCATGATTATAGTATAATAGCCTATTAAGAAAGGAAAAGGTACAGTAACTCCAAAGAGGGGTTCAATTTATTCCTGTAGTATTCCATTAACAGTCCAAGTGACTGACTGCTTTTGCATTAACCAGAGCCTCTTACTACAAACTACAAGAGAACATTCCTTGAGATGAGCACCCCCATGCCAAATTTCTGCCCAAAGCAAATCTTAACAATAATCACTTCTTTAAAAAAAGGATAAAATATTTAATGAAAGAAAAGGTTTGTGACTGCAATACCTCAGGTAGCAGCAAATTTAAATAATTACATCACAATGCTCAGTCTTTTGAATATCATTATATTTGAAAACCATCAAAACAAAGAACTTTACAGCAAAAGTGACAGGAAGAAGTAGATTTGCACTACAGACTCTCTGTACGGGCACAAAACAGCAGCAAAAACAATTAAAAATTAGATGACTGTTGAACTTTAAAGCATCTGTTGTGAACACTCTTTTTTTTTTTTTTTTAAGGCTTTACAAAGATAAACCTTGAAATGCAATCTCACTAACAGAGCTGCAAGTAACCGCCGTTATCTGCTTCCACGTACTACTGCAAGCCCGACGTTACCTTGTTTGCAATACTCGTGATGAATGACTTGATGTCCAGATTAGTTGGGCAACTCTTCTGACAGGGGGCATCTGCACACTTTAAGCACCTAGGGGAATACAGGAAAATGTGTCAAGGAGACACGGCATACGACTGCTGCCAATAGCATAGGGTTTTCAAGTTAGCATGGTAGAAGATAAGCCACAAAGGAACAATACAGAGCATTTTCTTAAAATTTCTAATTAAAAACCTCAAAGCGCTGCATGATCACCATTGACTTGCGTTCAACACTGGTTGCGTTCTGTTGACCCCACCTCACACGGGAAGGCAGTGGGGTGCGGTTACAAACCCACGGACCGCGCGCGACTAAGTATTACAAAACGACGTTTAATTACACAGAAGTCGTGTTTTCCCTGGAATCCAAGACTGCGAATCTTCTGACCATTCCATTTTTCTATTCGAAAAACATCTGTGCTGTGAATCTGAATTTATTAACGAAGCTCTGGAAGAGTCACCGTGGATTAAATTCTGGATGTTGGACAATCAGACAGACAAAAGCAGCAGTATTTCCACAGAGGAAGGAATTACTTTGTCCTGTATGTGCCAAAGCATAAGAACAGCTGATAAATTTTCAAGTCACTTTTCTATGAGTTTCCTGTCGTATGTCTGTGACCTCTGAAAACAATTCGGTAGGCTTATGCATACTCCCAACTGAAATCCCAAAGACCCTCTTCCTGTCATCCCTAATGACAAAACCTAACCATATAGTAAAACATACTAAGTAGCCAAGATTTATTGTCTGTTCCTGCATAGTCGTCCATGAGGATGCCCTGGTCTGGGTGCTCGCACAAGTCCCGTCTAAGGATTACACCCTCAGGGTAGTCTGCGCAATTTGCAGTAAGCAAACCTAACCAAAAAAGGTGAAAGTCAGCTGGAGAAGTAAAATGGTTCTCTATTAAACATGAAGGTATTTTTTTGTACACACTTTTGGTTTTACATATCAATGATTATCATAGGTCAAATGCCACCCGCTTAATTATCTCAGAATTTATTAAGTTATTCCAGATGCTCTTTCAACATTGTTTTACTGACATACAGAATTTATGTAAATTGTGGGTTTAACAATCTATGGGGAAATGAAATAAAATCTGGTTTTTACATATTATCTGAGCACAACTACCTACATAAGTTCCCCAAGTCCACCTTAATTATCGTTACTTGGTGACAGACAACAACACTGCGGAACCGGCTG
This sequence comes from Phalacrocorax carbo, assembly GCF_963921805.1. Classification (NCBI taxonomy): domain Eukaryota; kingdom Metazoa; phylum Chordata; class Aves; order Suliformes; family Phalacrocoracidae; genus Phalacrocorax; species Phalacrocorax carbo. The sequence continues at coordinate 60,199,168 of NC_087518.1, forward strand.
GAACAGAACATTTTCAAACACAGAAAAGCTGCAAGAGGCCTGTGCACAAAGAAATGAAAAGCACGTTGAAAGGAGTGAAATGCCTGAAATACGTGCAGTGACAAACTGGCCTGGCTTTGTCAATCACACGCATGCCTTTTGTTTTCTTTTTCTTTTTTTCTCTTTTTTTTTTTTTTCCCCCCCCAGTTAAGGGTGGAATAAGAGAGAAGGCGAAGCCATTTAAGCAAAAGATTAATTAGCCTTTCATCTTCCTACTCGTTATCATCGAGCTGGGTATTGCAGACACTGTGGCACCAGCAAAATTTGAAGGCACATGTGGTAGCTGCTGTTTGGATTTTCTCACAGAACTAGGCATGGGGAAAAGGTCCCAGAGGAAATATTTAGAGGAAAACAGGCCTCACAGGCTGCCAAAGCTGGGAAACCTGATAAAGCCAAACCGGGGTTCAGCACGACGCTGGGTTACTAGTTCAGCTAGTCAGGGTGTCAGAGGGCTCTGGCAGAAGAGCACGGGCAGGTTTAGCCGGGGCAGGTAAACATTCCCCTGCCCAGCACCACCCACTGACAGGCGCACGTCACCAACGCCTTCACAAGCGAAGGCCAGTGGGGACCTCGAAGGGTTCACGTGGCCGGAGCACCGAGTCAAGAGGAGGCGCTTCGCATTCCAAGCAGACCGAAAGTTTTAGTACTAGAGGCCAGAAAGAAAGGAAATACACTAGACTAAATACACCACCGTGAGGGCTCGGGTGATCATTTTGCCTGAATGGGCAGTAAGGAAATAACAGAAGTGGAAAACCACGCGTTTAAAAAAGGCGTCAATCCCATTATGACCTTCTGCTCTTCGCTTTCCAGAACGCGGTTTCCTTTAAAACACAACAACAGTCCTGTGTCCAAGACCAAAAGAATTGCAGCTAACACAAACCACATTTCTGTGGATTATTTATAGAACTATCTCATGTCAAAACCGACCGGAACGGCACCTAGCAGGATACGCAGAGCCCAGATGACCCGTTGTGCCTCAAAAGCGTCTTCAGCAAATTATTCCTCTTTTGATTTTTGAGCCGGTTCACAAATAACAGCTGTTGAAAATGTCAGCTACTGGGGGAGGCGGGCAACGCCAACTTGAACGTGAGCTTTGGGGAGGAGGAGAGGGTGCCATGAATATGCCAGTCCAGACTTTCTCTTATAATAATACCGTCTCCCGATTCTGCGAGCACTCTGCAGACTGAAGCGCACCAGGCTGCCATTAATCCCACTTATCACCCTGACAGCTCAGTAATTACACTCCTGCTATAGCTAGGTACTGGAAGGTACTGTAGTCCCAATAAAACATCAAGCACTGTGCAGAATGCGTGCTGGTGAGGTGTTTTATTAAACTTGGGGGGTTGATCATCAAGTGACATTAGTGTTGACCTATTCTTCTATCTGACAATAAATTATCCTTTGACCATACCATAACAGATATTACAGAGTGCATTTACTGTACCGAGGAGCAAAGGTATTGCATTCTGGGGAACCGGGCAAAAAAACATAAATAAAACAGTAGAATCGCCCACCAGAAAGTTATTACATAAATTGCTGCGAGTGATCGATCCGTTCAAAAAATCACAGGCAAAACACCGTGCTGAAGCGAATACACCGACAATTACCATGAGCTTCAATTCTGCATGCATGTCCCCATATGAAGAACCACTAAGTATTACACTTCTTTCCTTTTTCTCTACCTGTCCTCCCACCCTATGAAGCCCCACCTTCCATTTTACAAGGTTATGCCATTACTATGGTTTTAGTTCAAAATCATGTGAATAAAACCAGAAATGCAGATTCAATTTCTCTAATTCACCTGCTAGCTCCTACCAGATTTAAATGAAGAGCTACACCTTCACTATTAAAAAAAAAAACCCAGCCATGTTTTAAATGGTCATACTATTCTGGACTGCTTAAAATTACAGGGCATTAGACAAAGGCTAACCTATGCTCCTCTCAGAATACATACCTCAGCATTTCTTCGTAAAAATATAGAAAAATCCTTCCAACTGCCAGAAAACACCCTATTATCAGTTTTTCCCCATTTGTTTATGGACCAGCATCTCTTTAGAAACACCTAGGCTATGCTGAACCTTAGAAGACACATATTCACTTCGTACGCATATCGATCTCCATGTAAAGGGCAACGCCACAGTCTTTGCACCACTAAACCCCAAGGCGAGGAACTCAAAGGAGAGGAATGCTGTTTCCCATTCTGGAAGCACTTAGCTGTTGGTTCAACTCAGCCTCATTGTGAAATGGTAAATTAAATTAGATATAAACCCCCTACAAATGCTATGCAAGTATAGCATATTTATATAAATATTTATGCAAATATTATCATTTGGCATAGCTTTATAGACATGCCTGTGACTATATAACGATAGAAATTCACGTTTCCCACACATCCAAGCTCAAAATTTACATCTCTTACTGAACAGTGTTAAATTATACATATGTATCCCCAGTGAACTTAAAATCTTTAACTTCTTATTTTTAAATATTGCAACACTAAAGTTATTTATTGCTTAAGGTGAGCATGCTTGTAATTCTCTTTCAGGCACAAAATAACGCAGGAAAAGGATACTTATGCAGCAGCCCAGCATTATCCGCTATCGTATTTGTGTCTACCAATTTTGTCAGTGCAAAATAAGCACCTAAAACAGCGCATGTACATACCCCAACTCATTCAATCGACCTCTAATAGCATGGGTACCAATGAAAAACAAAAAAAAATCCCCAAGCAAACCAACAACAAGAAAGACCCCAGCACGCAACAAAGAGGGCAGTAGATTACAAACATCTGAAGACAATAAAAGGAAAAGGCACTCCAAAAGTAGTGAATTTTTTTTCTGATGTAATAAAAAAGAAAAATGGAGTAAAGAAATATAAGTTACAAATTTCTGGAATGCATACTACCCGTTGGGAAAAAAAGATGCAAGAAACCATGAGGTATGGCTATGCATAAAAAGGAACAGAAAGCAAATGAGGAAAAGAAACATTAAAAAAGGAACAGATTTCTGTACCAAAATCTTTCCCTTAGGAAAAAAGGATACCAGAAGCCAGTTCTCTACTCTTGTGTAGAGAAGAAAAAGAGAAAAAGGAAGCCATAGCCAAGACTAATTTTCAATTAATAGCTTTCATTTTTTAATTGTTGAAATACTACCTGGTATTTTATTTTAAAGCTCAAATATCCGACCAAAGGATAGTCTCTGTAAGAAAGAAAGAAATCTGTGATTTCCAAATAAATCTGTAATTCCCAAGTTGAATGCCCATAGCCTTTGATGACAGAAGTGAAGAGCATCACATGGTTTTTTCTCTTGAGGTTCAATCATTTAATCACTTACGGCTAATTTAGCAGAACTTAGGCTTTCTTCTCCGCATTTGATCGTGCCGGACTTAAACAGGGCCCAGGACAATTGAGCAGAGCTGAACAGAACAGAGACTTGGACATATATACACTCATTTAAAAGATGTCAGGATAAAGATCCTCTCCTGCAATGGAAAGCCATCAGTGAGAACCTACCTCTGGCAGCTGTAAAAGACTTGCTGCCATTATTTTCTTTATTAAAAAAAAAAATAGAAACACACCCAAAACTAATAATCAAACAAAAAAATCCTACACGCTTCTGTCGTCCTGTTCATCACATTTCACAATGGACAAAAGAGGAGAAAAAGATTATAAAGCAGTGGGGAGATTTCGTTGCCAGGTTTAAATCCCAAATGACAGCAACGGTCGATGTAAGGGTTTGATGAGTAGCAAACACAAATGATACTTCGAAGAATATTCATTTTCATTCAAAGTCACGAAGCAGAAGGGACCCTCACATGCAAGACAGAACTCTGCTGTGTATGCGCAGCGTAACAGCAAAGGGAAAATAATTTTAAATTAGAATCAACTATGGAACACGTAATTTTGGACTATAGGAGAAACAGATATAATCCCCCCAAAAACGCCTCTGAACACTTCTGAAAGGGCATCAGAAAGTGTATAAAAGGCAGTGAATGCAGACTATAAAAACAAGCAGGCATAGTGGTCCTGGATATTTGGCAGCGGAAAGAGAAATGCCCGGCCTGTCAGCAACGCACGGGAATCGGAGGGAACAAAACATTCAGTACCACCTAAACTGGCAATACTAGTTCATTATCTGAAGAGAGAAGGAAAGACTCCCACATCATCACTGTCGCCTCTTCAGTCACCCGGGGGTCCTGCGAGCCTTCTGCAGACCCACAGAAAACGGGACGACTTCTCTGTCAGTAAGTTCAGATGACCAGAGGAAGCAAATTTTAAACAGGGGCACTCTACAGGATTAGAGACAGATACGACACTGCTGCTGGCAGCTACAGGAGGTGTGAGGGAGGTGCTTTTTATTGAAGGGAAGAAATGCTCAGAGTTGAAAGTTAGTCTTCAGACACAAAAGCCTCCTACCCTAGTGCAGAATAATGGCACTTACAGACAAGGTTATTTTCGGACACTTAAGAGGTAGTGAATCATATGGACATAGACTCCAAATCATTCCATTCATCAATGACTCATCTTTCTCTTTTTTTCTTTGGCTCTCTACACGACCATAATTCTTCTTTTCTCATCTACTTCTGAATCCCCCCTTGAGAGCAGGAACTCTCTGCTCCGCTCTGCATCTGCTTGGCCGTCTTCCTGTTCTTCCATAGTCTTTTCCCCATTCATCTGAAACTTCTGCACTTCTCTGTCCTATGACTTCTTACCATTCTTCAGCATAACTCCATTTTTATGGAGAGTGTGGATAACATTAAAAAAAATGCATGACCCAATGAAGCAGAGCGAGCACCAATCACTTTTCAGTCCACCTCCTGAGTTTTTGCCATCTGCCATCCAGCCCTTCAGAACCTCCATTTCAGGCAGGTTCCTGCTCTAAGGCTGGGGCAGGGGCTGGAGCACAAGTGTGCTGGGGGGCGGCTGAGGGGGCTGGGGGGGTTTAGCCTGGAGAAGAGGGGGCTGAGGGGAGCCCTTCTCGCTCTCTGCAGCTGCCTGAGAGGGGCTGGAGTGAGGGGGGGGCTGGGCTGTGCTCCCAAGTCACCAGTGACAGGACGAGAGGAAACGGCCTCAGGCTGCGTCAGGGGAGGTTTAGGTTGGATATTAGGAAGAATTTCTTTACTGCCAGAGCGGTCAGGCCCTGGCACAGGCTGCCCAGAGAGGTGGGGGAGTCACCGTCCCTGGGGGGGTTCAAAAACCTTGTAGACGCGGCACTTGGGGACATGGTTCAGGAGGCCTGGGGGTGTTGGGTTGGGGGTTGGACTTGATGATCCGAGAGGGCTTTTCCAGCCTCAGTGGTTCTATGATTCTACCTCCTCGCTAAATGGCAGGAGCGCAGCCAGGCAGAGCGCTGTAGCCAGCTCAGGGGCAGTGCTCCGAGCACCGCCCGATGGCGAGAAGCTGGTTCCAAGTCAGCCCACGGGAAATTATATTCCACCTGCTCTTAAATTCCTCCTGTCATTTTACTGGGACACAGTATTTTTCACTTACCGTATTGCAATATAGCCCCAAAGACCACTGCCTTTCACCCACTTCATTTTATATAGCTTGGATATCACTGCTTTAATCTTATTTCTCCAATTTATAATGTTACAGAGTAAAACTGCTACATAAATTAGAGTCGATTAAAAATAGAAAAAGCAGTGCAGCTTACAGAATGTGGTAGCACAAAGCATGGAGATCAGCGCATGCCAAATCAGTAAAGCTGTAGCATCCTTTTGCCATATCAGAAATCAAAACAGTTTTTTAATATATATATAATACACATCATTTCAACCATCTTGTGCTTTCTCATAGACTCAATCTGTGAACAAGCAAATCAAATAAATGGTTCACATTTCTATTCTAACTATGTTATATGCAGCTCACACCAAATCAATATTATTACTAAAAATATATTTGTTTTAACATCACCAGTACTAGAATCTGTATGGAATACCTTTCACCTCCTACCTCTTCTTTGGAGTTTTACTAGGGCAATTTATTTGCAGCATCTTTAAACCTATGCTTTGTCTTTACAATCCTTTGGTTATATCCTGCTCTACAACAGAGACTTCTTTGACTTCAAAAACAAAGTTATTATGATAATGTCTCACAAAAAATTATTGCTGTGGTGCAGGAATATAATGCTCTCAGATTGTATAAAGGCATGAAGTCCAGTGAGTGTCAAGACCTATTTGTTTTTCCTCCGTAGTGGTACATCTGAAATGGGATATGTCACCCATGCAGTGCCTGACCGTACGGGCAGACTCGCGTACCACACAGCTCTCTCCCGTCAAACCCATCTAGGCGCTTTTACCCGCAGCAATTATTCCACCTCAGCCTCTATAACTTAAGACACAAAATGAATCCCTGATTCTTCATTTCAGTGCTATACCTTCCCATTTCTTGCATTCATTTCCAAGTGACAAAGGTTTCTTTCCAGTTGGAAGGGGCTATGAAAAATAATCATCTTCTCTTTCTGCTCCATCCAGGACCACGGTCCATCAAACGCTGCTTCGATTCTCATTTTTGACACTACTAGTGTCACGAGGTTCACACCAGGTCAGGTAGTCAGAGAGGAAGTCAGGCTTTAGCTCCAGGTAATACAGAGACAGCAGCTCTGGATCCCAGCAGGACCAACCTATTTTCCACCCACAGAAGCCGGAGGTTATTCTCAGGCAGCAGTTACCAGTTTGGGTGCTGTCTGTCACAGAAAACTATCATGGGAAACAGTACCTGATGTCCTCAGGAGGCTCCTGGTCTTCTCATCTTTTCAGCTATTTCTCACCCTTTATAATGTGGCACCTCCCTAATGAACTTTGGTCGGTCCCGTTCTCGATATTCTGTCCCGGACTAGGGCAGGATTACTGTACCTCTTCAAGAAGGTTCTATTTAAATCGCTGCGTTTTTGCAATTCCCGTGAATGACAAGCTAGGTATCCGTTTCAATTAGCTTTAAAAATTCAATACATTGATTTGTCCGCTGGCTTTAAAAGCTGACAGGTGGTCTTGGGATTTGGGTTTGATTTTTAAAAAAAAAAAAAAAAGAGTAAGTGTATATCTATCTCTTTCTAACCTTTTTTTTAAAAAATCCTCTATGGAAGACTCTGCTGTCTTACCTTGCTGCGAACACTTCCAGTAGAAGAATAAACTTCTACTTAGGAAGTTTAAAACAGTCCTATAAGAGCTCTGTAGAAACGACGGCATTTACATAGCGTTATAGAACACGCTGAATGTTGCCAGAGGTATTCGAACTGAAGAGTCGACAAATGCGGTGCCTGAATTTCTATTTTGAAATACCGTATTAGAATTAGAATTTAAGTTTAGGTACTGCAATCGGCCCTCACATCTTATACCTAATCCATGGCCTAGTTTCTGCCAACAAGTGCTTGGCTAAGAAGTTACCACTGCCCTCTGAAAATGATTTTGTAAACTCCTTCCCGCAGGGCTTAGTAGATAACGGGCCTCAAGATTGTTGTTTTGTACAAGGAAATAAAAGGTATTTAGGAACCCAGATTTCCAAATTTAGTTATTTAAAATTAATGTAAGAGGAAATAAAGTTGAACTTAGCAATGTACAAAAGCACAGGATACATTTTCAAATGAAAAAACTACTTATCCTGAGTTTAATTTCCAGCTTTACCTTTATCCCCACACCTCTGGCCAAACACAAGAATGCTTACGGAAAGGCAGGTGCTGCAAGTTTTAAAGTCTGTACTAAAGAATCGGAGGGCCACCTTCACCTATACGCAGGAAATCCATTCCGTAATCTGGACAGCCACCCATTTTTCATACTTCATTCTTACAAAACAAAGCAACAAACCCAAACAAACAAAAAACACCCCACAAACCAAACAAAAAAAACACCCCATCAAAACCACCACCACAACAAACCAACCAACCTGCACCTTTTGAGTAAAGGATCTGTTGGGTAGACTATTTCCTCCCATTTACTTCAGAACTCTTTTTTAAAAAAAATTTCAAATACAAAAAATTTAAATATTACAGATTTACAGCAATATTCGTTCTAAGCATTGTTCCCATTTTCTTGTTTCGTATTAAGCAGGATGAAATTGCTGTGTTTTCAGAAGTATTAATCAGCGTTCAAAAATCATTAAACCGTCCCAGAAAAACTCAGTAGAGTCCGAGTTTTTATTACTGACAACAATGTAGTTTTATTTAAACCTTAAGAGTTACAAATAAAAGGAGTTAAAAGTCAGCTTGCACCTCCTCTGGAAACACTGATTACATTTCACACTAAGTATGAATTCACATTTTCCCAACACCATAGGAACACAATACAATTTGTTGCCTATTACGCCAAACTTGAAGGTATCCCATACTGTTCCAGTAGTGCGAAGGACACACGAGAGACACGCTTGTCGAAGACTCCGACACCGCCTCTTCAGAGCTCGGACCGTGCTCTTTCAAAGGCCTTGAAAGCAGCACTTTATCTGCCAAGCCAACCGCCCGTGGCCCAGCCACACCTAGCCTTACGGAGTTTTTTTAAACGGGTACATTGATGTTCACCACAATAGTGATCCCCTTCACCCAGGAGACAGCTGTTACATGATGTTCAATATCCTTTTAATCCTCTATAGACCTTAGACAGAAGGGTTGACAGAACTGACAGTTGTTATTATAGCTTGCCCTGCACACAATAATCTTCTTTCACCTGGCCTATTCTCCCAGAAGTGTTACAGACTTTTTGACTTACGTCAAGGATTATTTCTAGTCTTTTTAGGAGAGAAGGAATTATTTTTACGTGGCATGATTCTTACCCTGGGTAAATTACCTTTTCAAAATATGAAACACCTGTTATCTGTTTATCTTACTGTCAGCGAAGCTCCTTTGGGTTCGCGCCGGGAACAATACGCTTTACAAGTTCAGTCACAGACATTTTTTCTCCCAAAATGCCTTCATCACCTGCAGAAATCTTACAAACGGCACTCCGTACAATACAACCTTAACAACGGGAGCACGCATCTATCGTTTATTTGTACTGAAAACATTGAGTACTTGAATAACAACATATATAAACAACCTATGATAACGTAACTAAAATGCATACACTGAAAATTTAAGAATACGTTCTCAGTTATAAACTACAAACGCAGAAGAAACCGATTTCCTCACTACAGCACCACTGACGCTCTAACGACCAGACCAACAGCGCCAACGTTCATCTGTCTTGCAATTTAGGCACGCCAGCACCTCCACCACAGTTAACACGAGAGCGATTTAAACAAAGAACCTTTGCGGAGAAGTAGACTTGGGAAAGGCAGGAACAGCACAATAAGCTAACATTTCCCTTCTTTTTAGGACCTGAGCTCCAAGGAATTCTCTGGCTGTCTACCACCACCCCGCCGTCTGCCCACGAACGGGTCTGCTGTCGACCTAGAACGCAGCCACTTGCAAGGCAGGCTTCACCGCGCTCTGCGCGCAAAAGCCTTCCCACCGCTTCCAAGCCCGCCACGCCGTTAGCGAGGGGCACGGGTGCGGGGGGGAGGGAGGAAAGAGGGTAAGAGACCAAGGAGGTTTGTGCAGGCTTTGCTGCCGCTGTCACCTGAACATCTGAGCCTACACCAAGCGCGCTCTGGGAGCGGGCAAAAGCAAAAATTACGTCATTGAACGCCGCATTCAAAATAAAAGTTTCAAAAGTTTCAGTTTCCCTTGTTTTCAGACTTGTAGGGGGAAAAAAAAAACCAAAACCAAACAAACATACATTTTTTGGCTGCTACTACAGTTTAGAACTCCAGAAAAAACTAAGAGGTCATTCACGTTTCCACTGCGAACCTGATAAAGATCCTTCTTCCCATGCAGAAGGTAAGTTATTGACCCCAGTTGACCATCTTATTCCAAATTTTAAAACTCACAGCCAGAGCTCCCTTAGCAAAGCTCAGTCCTGCCAGACGGTCAACACACTAGTTCATTCTCAGACTGCTTAACTGTGCTTTATTTTAATATACATAGCCCCGGTATGGCTCAGTTAGACTGTTCATTAGTTTATAATGAAAGCCCTTAAGCGATTTGTTAAACCAACCTAACGCAAGTCTTCCAGGAGTGAGCTCCCACCACCCGGACTAGTAGGAACAGCTCCAGCGTCCTCACTCTTTTCCTCACCTTAAAATTAATGCAGCCACATATTTGAGAACCGCGTGCCACTCCTCATGTCTCTTCCCTGAGAGGATCTGCTGGTGTGGAAACTGCAAGAATTCAGCAGAGGATTCTAAGATTTAATATTTTCTCTAGAAATTGCATGTGTCTTCCATCTCCTTTTGCAAATACAGAGGTTTGTCTAAGACACCTTAACAGGCGACACTGTCACTTGTTAATGTGCCTAGCCAACAAGACCCAGAAAAAAGGGAATATGCTTGCTGTTTGGTTCTCATTTTCTAAATCACGTCATCCTGCATACCATTTATACATATTTTTTTTAGCCATAGGAAGATAATATACCCCTAATGCATAAGCATCTTTAAAGAAAAAGGTGGCATTTTCTTGTAGGCTTGGCTGTTTGAGAGAATTATTTGGCTTTGCTTTTCTACCTTAAATTTATTCAAAAAGTAAAAATTCAAAACCAGTATCCCCTCAGCAAATGAAAAGAGCTTTACGGTACAATAACAGAAATCATATGGGCAAACTACAGAGGTCAGCACAGAGCAAAGAGAAATCCTCTACAAATTACACTACAAATCAATGTTGCAGTCTTAATATCCTGAGTTTAAAGGTGTAAGTAACATTCCAATAGCAGACAGTTGAAAATTTGGTCTTACTTGATTACTAGGAAGTAAATACACTAAGTCATTAAGACCGAATGACCGGTACGTACGTGCTCTAAATTTTGCTATAATCACCTTCGCTCTGAAGAATTTTACAACGTTCACATTCTGATGATGTAAATAAATGACACGGCCAAAAGTCACTCTACAAACTATTGACATGTACATGAAACCAATATAGAATTTACATACAAAAGGCTCGCTTTTTTTTTTTTAACCAAAACTTATGGAGACAGTCACGGCAATACGCAGGTTCACTTTCTATCTAGCTGAGTGGTCACCAAATAAATTTAGAGCCTGACTCTCCTGACGGCAAGGCTGGTTCACAGGAGCACGGCTCTCCATACCTCTGCCTTATCACAGGTTCATTCACCCAGAATAGAAAACCTCCTACCGGCAGACTACCGAATTGGGGATATAAGATAGCTCTTCAACCCTTAAAGTCTCACCAACTGTAAAGTTACACGGACAGAAGGCTGGACTAGATGACCTCACAGGTTTACACTGGCTTTGCAGTTTCTCCTAGTAGGTTGAGTAATGGCCTTTAAAATTGGCAAATTTGTATCTGCTTGTCTACCTGCAGTTGAGGTTTTCCAGAGATAAGCAAACTTCAGAGTTTAAGAGTTAGTATATCTCTCAAGTTATTGATTACAGAAGTGACGCACAGATTCATTTTCCTTATGAATTAAATCCGTATTTTTAGCACCTTGCCAGTCTCTCCAAAATTAGGGTAAATAAAAGGACTCTAGTTAAAGTCTAAACAGGCTGCCCAGAGAGGTGGGGGAGTCACCATCCCTGGAGGGGTTCAAAAACACGTAGACGTGGCACTTCAGGGCATGGTTTAGGAGGCCTGGGGGTGTTGGGTTGGCATTTGGACCTGATGATCCGAGAGGTCTTTTCCAGCCTTAATGATTCTGTGGTTCTATGGAAAGAGCAGCTCCCAAATGATCGAAAATATGGGAGTATTATATACAAGGATTTTCAAATACAACCACCTGAACATGTTTTTAAAAGGGTCTCACTTCTAAATGCTATAGCATGGCCTTTTAGGTGGATGTATATGGCCGAAGAAAACTCCACCTACTAGCTGAGCACAGAAAAGGCACTGGCCTGCTAACGTCAAGAAGGCTGAGGTGGCAACTAGACCGCAAGCAGCTCAGCTGTGTTTGCAAACACAGGGCAAACGTTTGTTGCTAAAAGGAAGGCACAAAAAAATGTTGCATTTTGGGTTTTACCCTTACAACCTAAGTAGGAAGAATTTTCACGTCATTTTAAGAAGATTATATAAAAGACAAAGTGTTTCTCACATGTCCCCCCATACCGAAGGTAACGGCACAAGAATGAATACATTTCTGGGATGGCTCAGCAGTTAAGTGCTATCTGGAAAATATTAAAGGAAATGGGTTTTTTTCAGAGAAATGCAGCTTAGAGGAATTTTAGGATGAATAAAAGAGTCATTAATCTGTTGATTCACCATGGTTTGATAGATCACTTTTCTTTAATATGTGACATTGCGTGCCTTTGTATATGTTGAAATTGTTAGACTTACACCGAATATAGCAATCCCACGACTGCAAATGTAGAGCAACCGAAAAAGTGTACTTTCCCATTTCCCAAAGGCTCTGCAGTTTCAAGAACCCGCTGGAAGGATTTAAATATTCTCGTTTGGTAGATAGTTTCTCTTGCTACAAATAAGCATGTGTCTGCCTTTTGGTAATTCTTTTTTTACGCAGTAATTTGAAAACAATTACAGAAATATGTTAAAACTGATATCTGGAAAAAGTACTCCACCAAGATCCCAACGCCGCGTGCCTCGGGCAAGTCACGCAGAGCCGTTCCAGAAAGGCCAGGAGCTGGTACAAAGCGCCCTCCGTTAGTACCTCCTCTCCCCACACAAGACCACGCACAGCCCACATCAGCAACTTCCCAATTGTTCCTGCATCCCAGGCTTAGACGCTGTGATTTTAGCGACGCTTTTTGCTAACCCAGAAGCATTAGGGTTTGATGAATGCATCTGATAACTTCCAGCAGCTTCACGCCTCAGGATTTATAGGATCCTACGATATACCAGCAGTAGAAATATGCACAATACATTACATCAGGCAATATAACCCTCCCATTTTTCAGCAAAGAGGAAGGAGTGACGCTGCTCTGGCAACACGCTCTACTGATAGCACAGCAGGATCTTTGCTAAAATACACTTGAGTACGTTCACGAGCGCGGTGCAAGATGATGGACTAGCGTAAAACAGTTAACACTGAGCCACAAACGTCAAAACAGATTGAGTACCCTACGTGATACATTATTCTTTTTTTTAATTGTGTTTGTTCGCTAATTTGCACAATTCAGTAATTCATAAAAGGGTCTCCCTATCATTAGTGCAAATTAGTAATTTTCTAGCACATAATTAAAATATGCATTAAATTTATACTTTACATTGCGTGTTTGTTGCCTTTGTGAAGATAAAAAAATGTTACACAGTCAAATGGAATTCTAGGGTGATTATTTTGAACCCGAAAATAGCTCTGCACAACCTCCTGACATATTTCTCAACATCAGCCGGGTGAGCGTACTATACTATCACCAGCATTTTTCTGCTTAGCATGAAAATATAAAGCTATTTTTTCTGAATAGCTCCTGATAGCACTACCTATTCGTATATTTTAAACTGAAGCCATTCCTTCGCTGGATGAATCCTATTACTGCCACACCAGTAACATTATACCTGTCCTAATCCTCCTCTAACACACACTTTTTTCCATAGCATAAGCCTAAGTCGCTGCGTGGAGATAAATCTCAAATAGAGGCAGGCCCCATTGAAAAATTTAAACATCGTATTTTGGGTTTAGATTCAGCCAAATAATCATTCAGCTATAGCTCGCGGTACTGCTTTGCGAGAGCAACACTAATGGGTCACCATCATTTCTGGAGGCATAAGGGTCATCGTTAATGCATCTATCTCATTACTACCAGAGTTCGCAACACAAACATCACAAATAACAATGAATAGCTCAAATAATTTTCCTGTTCCAACAGAACAAACAAATCGGACTTATTTTTAGATGTTGTGCTTTAATGTTCCCTTTCTATCTATTAAGGCAAAACATTCACGAGCTCCGGCACTTTCCGTATTCTCACAACGGACGTAAGGCGAGGCGTGGAACGCAAACCGTCTCAACCATTCAGCTGAGCCGGAATCAGTTTAGTCGGCATCCATGAATTATGTGTGACAAATGCCCTCAAGTATTCCACCTTCTTACACAGTCAGTTCATAATGGCTCGTGCTAGTATCTATTAAATATTTTATTAATTTACCATGAATATAAAGTATGACATTATCACCTTATTCTCGGAGAAATAAGAAATTAAATTACTGACACACTGTATCCCCGGGTGGGGGGAGGGGATATAAGGGGGGAAAATGTGGATTAAGAAAAAGGGAGAGAAAAAGTAAAACCAACAGGCACGAGCATTACTAGCACAGACACTTAGCCTTGCTAGGCCCAGTTCCTCAAGCCCAACCCATCCCAAGAGCCCAAGTGTTTCAGAATGCTACAGACGCTAATTCCGGGCCAGCGTTTACGGCTCAGAGACCCACAGTTCTGTTGTAAATACACTAACATAAATTTGCCCATTTTCCAAAAATGCCACATTTCGAGTCATATTCCAAAACGCAAGTGTTTCATTTCACATTACATTTGATGAAAGCGCACACTGTGTTGTACTAAATCCTCGTACTGGTGCATCTTTGGTTGCTTGACAAACTTATTTCTGCCATATTATTATAACACAGCTGGTCTGAATTTTTCTGCCCTGTTGCAGATCGCTATTCCTTTAAGAGGGACGTGCAGCATTTCTTTTGTAGGCTCAGGACCTAGCCTTATTAGCATAGCTTTAAAATGAGCAACACATCTTTTGCCTCACTAACCCAACAGACAAAAGCACTAAGCGATACCCGAACCAAGCATCGTGAACCAATGAGCCGTTTTCAAAAATACTATTTTGTAACCCATGACTTCTTGCTAACACAAACCTTGGCTGCATTGTGACTCCAGAGATTAGAGTTCACCCTGAAAATGGTAAGTCGGTCACAGTTTTGAATGCAGAAATGTCATTCCCTAAATCAAGTCAAAGAGCCTTACGCTTTAAGACGTCTCCTCGGCAGCCCTGAGGATACAACAAACCTCTCGGCGTGTCTCGCAGCGTGTTGCCCAACCCTCAGCGTTGTTCAGGTCTGGCACCCTTGGGGACGTGGAGCAAAGTGTCAAAACCCTTCCCTTCGGGTCTGGAAGAGGCATAGCGAGGTCAGTGCCCGTAACCACACATGGAAGAATTAGCTCTGCCCATTTCCGATTCTGCCAGTGAACCTAGGCTCAGCACAATGCTGACACGTCTACTGTTTTCCATTTGCCCAGTCTGGCTGTGGAGCATCCATCCTTGGAGACATTCAATATCTGGCTAGACGCGGCTCAGAGCTAGCTGCTCGAGTCAACGCTGTTCTGGGTAAGAGGATCGGACTGGACAATCTCCCTATGTCCCTTCTAATCTCAGCAAGTCTGTGATTCTACGAGAGAGATCTAAACTGTCTACTCGAGGATCACTTCTCCCTGCGTGCTCTCCCTAGGGCTTACTATCACAGACCCAGCACTCTGGTAACCACAGCCTGACTCTGTGCTACCCAGAGCCGGCTCTGAACTCAGGCAAGGCGAGCTCACACCCGTACAACAGGCTGTTTATCCCCTACGATTACCTAGGCAGTCGTCATCAACGCAGCACCCGAGCACCTCTCACTCTTGGTTCGTACTTCTCGCCCCATCAAAGCTATAGGGCAAAAAAATATCACTTCAGTTTTGACGAGGAAGGACTAAGGCACAGAACACGTTGGCAGCTTTTAGCACAAAACCCACTTGCATCCAAGCCTCCAAGGCGATGCCAGAACCACCGAGTTATCCCTCATTCCTGGGTGCTCCAGTGGACCACCAAGTGAGGAGCTGTTGCCCGCCTTAGTTTAACAAAAGCTTTCTGATATTTTGTATTCAAAAGCTACCATGACCAATGAGAAGTCTGCCTCCAACTTCGTTGTACTCTCAGGTGAAATTACAGCAGCT
The DNA here is from genome assembly GCF_963921805.1 of Phalacrocorax carbo. Lineage (NCBI taxonomy): Eukaryota > Metazoa > Chordata > Aves > Suliformes > Phalacrocoracidae > Phalacrocorax > Phalacrocorax carbo. The sequence goes on from NC_087518.1 coordinate 60,215,074, forward strand.
TTTTTTGCTATCTTTACTCACGCTTGTTCTGAAGAGCGAAGGCAACTCAAGGGTTACCTGGACTTTAGACTGAGTCACTGAGTATCAGGGAGATTGTTGAGTGTCAGCTGAAGACTTCTTGTCACAGGCATTAATATGACAGTAAAAAAGAAAAGTTTCATTTTTAGACTGCTGTTGAACTTGGAGGCAGGACATTTTTAAAGGAAAAATAACGTGTAAACAGAACCAGTAAATTTAGAAGTCATTGAGATTCAGAGCTCCTTGATGACATTTTTTAAATCTGTTTTGAGAAAAGAAGAACGCTTTAATAAATAACGACAAGTTACATCAATTTTTGTTTTTCCTATCAGTCACGTGCGAATGAACACTGACCAGAGCACCAAGGTAATTGTACAGGTTTTAACACCTACAGGAGAACAAACTGCATACCCTTATTAAAAAGCAAACTATATTTTTGCGTGTTAAAAGAAACAGTTGCTTCTGATACAAAATCCCACAGTGTGGAATATACCATTTTTAAAATTCTGCTACATATAGATGCAGTCTCAACAGTAAATATCAGCATTATGGCAGATAATAAAGTATTTTTTCTGTTTAGGGTAACAAAGGTGTAACTTCTGAGACATTTCAAGTCTTTAAATATTGGTTGTTTGTTTCTTTTTTTTTTAATAGCTTGGACAAGTCTTATGACCACCACCGTTAAAATTCTCTGATAGTTTTTGAAGATATGCCAAATTGCTTTTAGTGTGAAAATTTCATATTTAGCATTTTTCATCTTCAGAAAACCAAGCAGTCTTTTTGGCAAGGTTCTTTCGACAAAGAAAGAAGCAGAAGGTACCCGTAATGAGGAACGACTGGATATCTTTCCACCGTTCATAATATTCAGTTCACTTGACATTGTTCTCCACTGCATCTAACTACAGCAGTAATTATTGCAATAAACAGTATGCTCTCACACTAATGAGAAATCCAACAGATTAATTTTTAAAGTGTCTTTCCCTTAATGATTCTTCTATCAATTTGATCTCTTAGATCTCAATATCAAAATAGCAATCATACAGGGAGCATCTAGCAGGTTCGGTGTTAGTTTCGTAAAGAAAATAAGGTGTAATTTTAGCATGCAGACATACTGCAGCCTAACATTAAATAATCGTTTTATTTTCTAAGCCCTGGGTTGAAAAAACACAACAAAAAAACCTGAAGGTTAATTAACGTTAACAAACCACATTCAAAACACACCAAACAAAACATAGGGAGTGGAAGGCTCTGATTACCACATGGAATAACATCATTTAACCCGCTCCAATACATGACCGAACGTATCAGAAACAGTGTTAACATGAAGCTCTCCTCTTTTTCAGTTCAACAGGAAGCCAAACAGAATACTCACACGTAATTCCTACAGACTAACGCAAAGAAATTCTTTTTCCAGTAGCACGCAACGTTTTGAAGACGCGTTCTGCGTGGTAGGCTCCCGCTTCTTGTCCGAATTTAACGTTAGGTAACTTTCCTGCTCGTTTCACAACGCTCTGTTACAACTTACGATCTTTGATATTCACTACGTACTGTAATAAAAGAAATAAGGATCCCTCGTGGTGATCAAACAGAGCAGGTCTGAGGGCAGCAAGCACGTGCACATTTGTTTACAACAGAATGCGCAGATCAAATGGTTTATTTGTATTGGGGCAGGCACAAATCACCTGCTAACAAAAGCGTTAGCGCTATCCCTGAGGCTGCGCTCCGCAAATAAACAACTTTGCAGAGAGACCATCCTGAAGGAAACCTCCACTTTCGCCTGTCATACAAAGCGTCTGTCTGTCTGACGCACACTTACAGAATGGAAGTGAAATGGAAGCGTGACTGCGGTATCTAATAATTCTATTGAATAACTCTGAAGGTATTCGATAAAAGGGGAGTTTGTGGGAAGGAAACAAACCCCTTCCAACTGATCAGACTTTCAAATTCTTTCAAAATACTTTATTTCAGTGCATTCAAAATATAGCAATCTCGAAATTAAACCATCTGTGGTATAAGGAGAAGCTCAGGGACGATAGACCTCAGAGTTTCCCTGTTTTCAGCCAGCATGTTAATAAACAGATCCTCCCGACAGAGCCCACGCTGCCGAAGAGCAGCCAGAAAGCTCCCGAGAAGAGCCCCTGATGCCTCCAAGCATCGGTCCCTTCCGAAAGCGGCCTCCAAGTGCCACAGCCAATTTTAGAAAGCGCTTCCAGCCTACAGAGAGCCAAGCTAGATAAGGGGCAGGTTTTGTAACTTGCTGCACCAAGTGAGCCGCAAAGTCTGTGTTTTAATGAAATTCCGCGCTGAGAGGATAAACCCTCTGAGAATGTCCCTACGAGGAGTACTGGGAGGCTTCTACAGTTGGGAAACTTCAAATTACAACACATTATATGGAGTATACTGCATATTAAGATCAGTGGCGGTGATACAAAAATAGATCGTGAAGTAAAGGCAGATTTTTCTCTGCAAGCGGTTGAAATACTGCAGTATTCATGAATACCAACAAAGCACACGCTACAATAATACATAATATCCAGAACAGATGACGGCGTAAGGAAAAATTAATTTCCAGTACATTCAGCGGTATCTTTAAAATATCTGTCCGCGGCTGTTCTCTTTGCTCTTTGTTCCAATAATAATACGTAGCTTAGTCACCGTAAGACACATTCTGTGCTCCGTATACGGGGCTACTTTTACTGAAGCAAACGCCCGCGGAAAGGAATCAACTCTCAGCTCAGGAGCATCGTTTACGTTTTTAAATATTTTAATTGCATCGCTCTAGGGCTGAGAAATGAAACAGCATTTCAAGAGCTCATTCCAGTTTCAAGTTCTTCCCGCGCGCTGCTTGGATGATCTAGAAAAGGTCAATCTTTGTCTTGCTTTATTTGTCTTTCTGTAGCACGCAGAAAGGGCTTCTCGAAGAGGCTGTGAGCAGCACTGGTCGCTTACGTATTACGATACCAGGGCCGCAGGCACACCGTGCTGTGATTTTTGGTGCATCTATGTCACACCACTTCACTTCGGATCAGAGGCCTTCAGAAGCAGATCTCCCCGGGGAGCGCTCCAGCCCGAGGGGCCCGACCAGAGCCCGGCTCCCAGCACCGCCTGTGCCGCCGCACGGGCCGGCTCCCGCCGCGCATCTCGCCGGGTGCCCTGCGTTCTGCCCCGCCGCCGCGGCAGCCGCCCGAGGCGCTCGGCATGACAGCTCCGCGGCACGGGACGGAGCCCCCCCTTTCTGGTGAGAGCGTTGAAGATGCAGATGATAATTTTACCAGATAATCCCAGAACGGTTTGGGTTGGGAGGGACCTTTAGAGCCCATCCAGCCCAACCCCCTGCAGCGAGCAGGGACATCTTCAACCCGAGCAGGTCGCTCAGAGCCCCGTCCAGCCTGGCCTTGGATGTTTCCAGGGATGGGGCATCGACCACCTCTCGGGGCAGCCTGGGCCGGGGTTTCACCGCCCTCATTGTAAAACATTTCTTCCTTATATCCAGTCTAAATCTCCCCTCCTTTAGTTTAAAACCATCACCCCTTGTTCAAACACGGATCATCATTAGGACACATTTTATATCCCTTAAAATCTCACGAGTTTTTTTCAGAATTCCTGAAACAAGGCAGCTTCTCTGCCGGAATATTTATATCTCAGAAAGCGTCTGTCTCCAGACACAGGCTGACAATTTCCTGGGCTGAAACTCATTTAACTACGTTCAGTATCACCGTTTCCAGGCTTTACAAGCTCCTTTTATTTTCTTGACCAATACCACTGTCAACCGCCATAAACTTCTTTTTTTCCCTTCCTTTCTGATAATTCATGTGGATTTCAAATGCAATATCACTAAATCCCTTCACCACTCCAACATTTTTCTTTTTCCTTACTCCTTTATTTTTATGGCAATTGACTGATGCCCTCCTACATTTTAACTGAAAAAAATCCATTTTTGAAAACAGAATTACATGAAAGACAGTTTCACTTTTCAAGTGTTACGCAACCTTTTTTCCAACAGCATAAATTCTACGTATTAAATAAGGGTTTTTAAAAAAGAAAAATATTAAATTTACAAAATTATGCCAAAAAGAAAATACTTATAGCTTATATTAACCTCTAAAAAACCGTAACTCAGCCTTGTTAGTAGAACCTGGGGGAAGAAAGGTACGTGAACGTTTGCTACTGAACTTGGTTCTGGAGACCGAATATCTGTCTTTTCATCTATGAAAGAACAAGTCACCAATTAAGACTAAGGCTATTCATTTATAAGTCCAGAGAGTCCAGAAGAAATGCAAGAGGCTAAGCTTGCTGAATTTTTTTGAAAGTTTCCTAACCTCAGCTGCTACAACACTATCATAAAACCCTACGTTTACAACCTTGTTGCCAAAAAAACAAACCCAAGCGTAAAATAAGCTATTTTGGTGTATAATACGCAATGTAGTTTAAGCCTGTTTGCAAATACCTTAAGTTTACCTTTTCTTTACATTTTCTTTTACCTTTTAACATATAAATCCTAATGCAAACAAACAATTAGAAGAGCAAACACAGCAGAAAGATCTTGCCAGCTTTCCCCTGCTGCAGGAAAACCCTGGGAACACAGAGGATGCTTACAGGGTGCCTTGAAGGTCACCAGACACGAGCCATGGCAGGCCCAGGAATAATATGAGCGGCCTTTCACTTCAACTAAGGTCCCTTATCTTGACCGCCCGGCACAGTGGCAGCGCTGTACGACGACATCAGGAAGAGCAGCATCACCCTAAAAGCTAGTTACAAACCACTGCTGCTTTTACATCTCTCTTTAAAATAGATACACGGTGAAATGCTGTCCAAACCAGGCAAACACTTACTTGGAACGCTCCGTAAGTGGCATGCGGTCACAGCCTACACGAGTTTCTCTTTCTAACAAGCTTGCTGGAGGCCAATACAGTTATTCTCCCTTCCACGAACGAGGAGATGATATGCAGATTTCACCACTGTGTTTATCAAGACTATCAAGAAAAAAAGACAGGGAAAGCTGAGAAGCAGAGTACCCCCAGGTATAAGTCATGATTCTAGTGTGAAATGAAAGATGCTGCCAGTTAGCAGAAGACACTGTCAGAGGGGCACTCCGCAACCCTCAGTACTACAGGCTCCTACAGGGACCAGAAATACGTGACCCGAGGAAGTGACAGTGGTTTTCTGAAAACCTACAACTGGGCTTGCCTGCAAATACATCTACCAGGAGACGCTGCTAGGAAGAATTTGGCATCTTAGAGGTGGTAAGTACCCCCACCACCTCTTAGATGGGGAGGAATTGCGAGCATGCGATTCTCACGCAGCCAGTTCTCGCGGACCTTCTCTGCGCTCCCCTAACTAGACCTGGCTGCCTAGCGCGTCTAGGGCAGTCACGCAGAAGCTGCAGCCTTCTGCAGTCGCTTTTGCAGAACAAAACTGTGGTGCTTCAGCCTCTGCTACCCAAAGTAGCGTACGTAACTCTGTCCCCGCGTACAGAAAATACACGTCACGTACAACGCTGAGCACGCAGAGACAGAGGTGTTTTCCAGAGCTCCTAAAACGAGCGTGGTGCCTCCTGCTCACAGGGGAGCAGAGCAGGCCACGCATTGTCCGTAACGCCCATCCAGCAGGCAAGCTACAACCCACAGATTCGTTTACACTATGTACTATTAAATTATATGTATCTGGATTGCAAAGTGAATGTCGTAGTCCCCAAACTTATATCTCCTTCTAGTGTAGAATAGCTCAATCCCAATCTTTTCATTTTTCAAAGCGTGACTACATTCAATAATTTGACTATACAACAAATTCAGTCAAGTCAGGGAACGACTTAGAGAATTATCAAAGAACGTTTTCCAATAAATATTTCTAAGAAATGTTGAAATATTTCACATAAAATTGTCTGGGTTCCTACCAGTAAAAGAAACAGATGATTCCCTTTAGCATTCAGAGGGAGGAGGAGGAGGGAAGCAGCTATCTGTAACATGAAATGTCATTTGCACAGTCACAAGTACTTTGGGTTAATTACTGTTAAGGTGTTAGACTATCCGAGTTTTAATCAACAGAGCCCTACTCTGGTGCAGATGTTGACATCTGTAAAAGTTAGTGCCATTTTCCCTCCTCCAGGCGTTGCAGCACCTGGAGAAGCCACGGGGAAGGCAACATGGATTCTTCTTGAAACGACTGCAGCAGCTGGCGACTCAGGGGGAGGCATCTACCGGCTTGCACCAGGCTGCAGCGTCGTGCAAACCCGCGCTCTCTTCTCAAGCGCAGGCTATAGGCAACACTGGGGTGTCTGTGATGAGAACAGAACTTACCACGTGAGAAAAAAATATCAGCACTCATGGGACAGACGTACTGAAAGCTTTTAATTTTGTCGCACAGGCGTAGACCTTGATTTGGCACTTGTTTGTTAATGGTATATCTGCCAGATCAGAGTCACGTACAGTTCATGGTGACCTGATAACTTCTGTCTAATGGTGTAATATCTTTGATTCAAATACCTGGATTTTAACAGGGATCAAGAAGTGGAAAGATACTTAGTACATGAACTTATTTTTATCGCCTTACTCTCTTTTTTGGGGGTCTGCAAACTCTAAGTGAAAAACTATACACTACTGAGAAAACAGTAGTACAAGAACCCCATAAACATATACTGGATGCTGCAGAAAACTGTTTGCCCCTCTCCGGTCCAACCTGGGACCAAAGGACCTACAGTTTATTCCCGTTTGGAAGTACGTCCCAGTCACGAGGTGAGTTTCACAAACTTGCACAAAGCGAGTTGTAGAGCTGTAAATACAGCAAAGCACTGCAGCCCTCCCAGAGTGAATACCGCACCATGCCATACCACAGTCACAAAAAAGAACAAGCAAAAGCTTAAAATAATAGACACGTGTCCATTGGGAATTTTGCACAACGGTATAATGATGCCGATCACTTTTTTCCAGGTTAAATTCCCATCCAGTGCATCTGCATGGAAATAAAAGCTAATAGTGACAAACTACACGCGGTGGCGGAAAGGGAAAAAACACAAAGAAGTATCATCGCCATTGGGCTTTCCTTTGCCTTTTAGGCAGTTATTCAAGTCCTTTCCAAAGCCCAGCACCCAAATAAAGGTTCCTGAGACAGATAACTTCATCAGCTTTGTGCCCAGGAATATCTGGAGTAACAAAAATGGAAAAGTACGTACGCTTCCCTGAATGTCGTAATACTAGAATACAATGAAATAAGAAGAAGCAGGGTGCAAGGCTGGTAACGTCAATATGTATCCCAGATCCTCTTAAAATACAGCATAGCCTATCATGTCTGCTAATCTTTAACAGAGCAATCTTGCTGTGTATCAGTGCAGCAAGAACAGAACCTTCCTTGTTCTTAAAATAAACTGCTGTTAGCCTCTTCCTAACTCTACAGAAAACATTCTCCGAGCATTTCCATCATGCTACAATAAATAACCTGAACTTCAAAGCTGGAAGGTGTAATACTAATGCCATGTCTGACATAACTCAGAACTTCAACTTTTTTTTATTATACTCTTATAAGCCAATCTACTTCTACAGGAAAAAGAAAACAGATTTCGGAGTACCGTTTCACAGAAGCCTGACCCTGTAGGCATTTGGGTTTTGAAAATATTTTCTAATGGGTGAGAGCAATTTCTCAGGTGTAGAGCGCACTTATGAAGCTTATTCTGCAGAGAAGATCAACTTCTGTTCTTGATCTCAGTCTATGAGCACAACAGATAAAGCTGACAATTGTCAATCTATAGTCAATCGCCCATTGATCTCAATGGGGCACCACGCACAACTCAAGAGAGACAGCAGATATTACATATTGACAATTTTATAGATCATCATCATTTGTTCAGTGCTGCGTTATCATACTTCCACTCACGTGGGGGGGAATGCATACCCCTCCCTTTTTGAACGCTGCTTTACTGCACTTGTTTCCCTTTCACTCACTTCTCTTGGTTGCCTCAGTATTTCTGGATCTCTGCTACAGCTCTCGCTCTTCACTGCAACCTCCACTTTTAGCCTCTGCCCAGTAGATCCACCAAGACCCTCGCTTATTAAACAACTACATACACCACACGTACTATGCACTAATAACACATACACCTAAGAGCAATCACGAGGCCTTGGGGAGACTCAGCCCAGTGATGCCAGAGCGGGAAGCAGTACTCACATCTCCCAGTCATTCTTTACGCTGCTTTCGATACAAATCTCCACAGCAGCACCTAAACCAGAGGTGACGCTGGGACGGCTCCTATCATAAAATCTCTCTCCTGTGGTCCGGGGCCAAGCACTGTAGCCGGAGGAGCTATTTTGAAGACTTAATGCTAACACTGAAATTACATTGTAGAAGAAGGTGTTAGAAGACGCGTGTATTCAAAACTCAGAGAATGTAAAACTACATCTCATGTTTACTTTGAAGGAGATAAAATAAGTTACGCAGCCAGAGTTACTGATCCAGTCTCATTTGAAGATTTTCAATCAAATTCGCAAATGAAGAACAGCGAGAGCTCAAATATGTCCAAGCTGGGGAGATTCCTGGGGGCTCATGAAGGACATGCAATTACTAATGCAGCTCTTAGACTCTCTTTGCTTCTCCTCTCCCATTTGCTTATACTGGTGAAGAATGGAGGGTTTGGTGTACAAAAGTGAGAAGGGATGTGAATGGGTACGTACAGAATATACGTGGATAGAATCTGAGCGGAACTAAAGTCCAAACTGAATCCAGCTATCCAAGATGATGTTCCCTCGTGCTCTTTCTAATTCACCTCAACACAAACATGACTAAAATGATAACCCTTATCTTGAGAATTCCAATATACCTTATTGCATTACCGCCAGAATCAGAATTACCTTGCCACAAATCACGCCAGCGATTTGAATTACAGGCTCAGGCTTACATGCCATCTTGAAGATACAGTAATAAGATTTGCTCTTCTCACAGTTCCAAAACTTAAGAAGGATTTTCGAATAGCCTACCTTCTAAATCTTACATTTACCAATATAACCGCTCATTCACAGAATTAGCTTGTATTTCAACTGCTAGATCTTTTCTGCCATGCGGGCACATGCTACTACCTTTCCATGAATTCAAAATGCAGGTATTAAAGCAATCTTTCTGACCCTTCTTTCATCTGCAAAGGCAAGGGTTGGGCTTTGCCACCCCAAAGTTAAAGCTAACTTCCAGCTGCCCTTCCGCGCAGCGAAGTTGGCCCAAGTTAGATGCTCAGGCTCCAAACACACACTAAATGAACGGACAGAGTAGCTAGGGGTATACATGAGAGGTTCTCAAAAACCAGCCAAAATGCTAGCTGCAGATAGTTTAGTTGCTTCAATACCTGACATGGCCAGAGACAAACCCTACATCTCCTTCTCCAAAGGTTACTTGCTCACAAAAGAATAAATATAAGCTTTGTTTTTCCATCTGAAAAAGAAAAACCCATAGTTCCCCAGCAACCGCCATCAGAGAACCTATAGCTGAGCCCTGAGCTGTAGAGTTTCTAAATTCAAGCATTTACTCAAAAAATCAGGAAGAGCAGGGATTTGAACTCATATATTTAATATGCCAAACATACTTGCTAAACCTCTGAGCCGTTAGCTTTCAGCATCAGACAATTACTCGCTCCTTCTGTACATCCGGCTTGGTTAACCTGGGGGGACTAAATCCATATGGAACAGGAAGGCCCCCTGTTTGGAAACCTACTGCAGAGCTCAGCGCTGAGGAGCTCTTCAGCTGTAAGTGCTCTGGCAGCCTTTAGGTGCTCTCAGGCTTTAGGGACTTCCAGGAGCAGCTCTTAAGTGACTTTAACAATCACCCCCAGTGCCCCATAACTACTAGGTGTTTTGTCTGACCTGGTAATCTAAAAGATATTCTCACATGTTAATAGCCTTCAGACTATAAAAAAAAAAAAAAATCAGCACATATCTTTGGAAAATATTATATGCTTTTCAATAAATTTCAAATATAAATATATATATTCTGTTGATGTACAGTTCTTCAAAGTCACATTTCCAGAGAAAAAAGGTCCAAACGGACACATCCAAGGATGCAAGCTAGATGCTGCATTCCATAGACATCTATTTCTACTTAGCATGATACGAAGCACTTTTAGACATTCTTTTGGTGCTATACATGGTACATTACTCATTCTGAGAAATAGTTAGCATACTATTTTACAAGTGGAAGAAAATAGCTACTTGCACATACATTTGTGATTCAAAGCCTTCATTTAAGCAATGACACCCATCCATCACAAGAATGCCACGGTGCGTGCTTTTTTATAACAGTTCGTCACATACAATGCGAGAACCCAAATATCCAACATGTTTATAGCACATCAGGCAGCCCTTCTAGCACATCAGCCTGATGCTGATGTTGGACGAGCTCCTGATAGCACATCAACCATTCCATCATTCATTAATATCTCTCTGCCGCTTTCAGAAAGAGACAGATGATCTTCCCTTGGAGGCCAGTGCAGCTTGACTGTACTGACGGGTGCCCAGTTTGACCTCTAAGTTTTAGGTGAGCTGCATCAGTAAAAAAGGAATAAACACTGATTAAGTACCCTGTTTACTGTGACAGCACTACATTTAAGGAATAAAAACACAAAACCCAAATATTGTATGGTTATAGTAACTCATAATAGTAAAGCTGCAACGAAATACTGTTTCATAGACCTGCATCTTTTAATAAGTTGCTACTATTGGTAGCAATTTTTTTCCTCTCAGCTGTTCACCTACAGGCAGGCACGCTTTGCAGCTAAAGGCAGACCATTCCTATAAGGCTGTGAAATCTGACATAACCCCACTGCCACCACTACTACTACACCCTCTCAAAAACCCAGTATGTCCATGATCTAAACTAGTAGTAGAATGCACGAAAGCCATGCAGGTTTTACATGCATATGCGTAAGCGTCTTTTAGTTTTGAGGCAGAGATAAAACATGCTTAGTCTGATCTGAATTACTGCAGTGTTCTTGTTAAAAACCACCATCTGTCAGAGATTATCCTATTTTACACAGAGGGAACATACATTAATTATTAATCCTACTCCTCACAGAAATGTACTCACACAAGATCAGGACTATCCATGGTGTGACAGGACTATTAGTGTTCTTAGTAGGTAGTCTCTGGGTGAAACTCGGGACTGATCCCTTGAGCACTTCCAGCAAACGAGCTGCTTCAGGGCAGGTCGCTGGCCACACGGCGGGGCATCAGCACACAAGCAGCAACAGCTGAATTCCCAGGACCTGAATCTATTCCCATGAGCCAACAGAAATACCGTATAGACATTACATTTGCAGACTTAAGCACTGTGGCCTTATGCATACACCGAAGCATGTGTTCAAGTTTAAGCATATGAATTAGGCTTCATTTAAAATTAAATGCAAGAGTTGTAGAATCACAGAATGCCCTGAGCCGGGAGGGATCCACAAGGACCATCGAGCCCAGCTCCTGTCCCTGCACAGGACACCCCAAATTCACACCGTGTCTCTGAGGGCCGTGTCCAAGGGCTTCTGGAATATCGCCAGGCTGGTGCCGTGATGCCTCCCTGGGGAGCCTGTGCCAGGGCCCCACCACCCTCTGGAGGAAGGACCTTCCCCTAATGCCCAGCCTAACCCTCCCCTGGCACATCTCCCTGCCATCCCCTCGGGGCCTGGCGTTGGTCACCAGAGAGCAGAGACCAGCCCTGCCCCTCCTCCTCCCCTCGGGAGGGAGCTGCAGAGCGCCATGAGGCTGCCCTCGGCCCCCTCTGCTCCAGCTGAACAACCCAAGGGACTCCAGCTGCTCCTCGTACGGTTTCCCCTCTAAACCCTTCCCCAACTCCGTGGCCTCCTCTGGACACTCTCCAGTAGCTTTATACCCTCCATGTCCTGCGGCGCCCAACGCTGCCCACAGCACTCGGGGTGAGGCCGCCCCAGCGCGGGGCAGAGCGGGACAATCCCCCCCTCGCCTGGCTGCGATGCAGGGCTTAAGAGTAAGAGCTTCCTCGGTGTCAGTCAAAGTGCTCGGCCCTTTGCCAAGTCTTCCAGGTGTGCTGAGGGAGGGAATTCATGGCTGTAAATAGCACACTGATGCGGCAGATCTAATTCACCCACAAGGAGAACCTGATGATAGTCAAAATAATAATAAGAAGAAAACTCTTCATAGATCTTAGTGAGGGGCAATGGAAAGGGGAATTCTTCCCCAAGGAATTCCCTAATCACATATGGTTTTCTAGGGAAGCTGGCAGAGATCACATTTCTGCTCTAAGACAGCTTTACCTGTTTGGCATTGTTGGAGTGTACAACGCCATACACGGCCTCCGGATAAAACTTCATTACCTCTGAGTTTGTTTCCTTTGTCAGTGGCAAACTGACCAGTCAAAGCATTTTACACACAAACTGATGAGAGACAGCAACTCACAGTCCTAGGCTGTATTTGGTGCTACAGACGCCAGAACCTCTTCCTTACTATGAAGAGCAAAACTAGTAGTACATTCTTGATTCCCCAAACAAGAACTAAGACATGTCAGTATGTGGAGGACTCTTCTGGATAAACAAAATATACTAATGTCCGTAAATCTCAAGACTTTGATGTAGTTTCTATTTTTAAGGTAGTCTCTTATGTTACGATATCTGTACCTTTCTGGGCAAGGAAGAGGTTAAAAATCTCTAAAACCAGAAAATGCTCCACTGAAAAGCCGCCCAAGCTGCCAAGCATGGAGGAATAGTACTCCAGTTGGAACTCATTACAGAGACAACATAGGAGAGCTGATCCAGCTTTTTATTTACTGTAGAGGCAGAAATGACATGAACATCTTTCTATGTAGACCTAGGAAAATATGCTGGCCCTGAAGCCAAGGATCAGAACATTACCAACCCTGCCAAAATGAAATAGGTTATTTGGTTTTTAATTTAGACAGATTTGGCACTGATTTATGTATTTTTCCCTGGAGGAGGAGAACTATTTATATACTTCAGAACACAGATCGTAATTGTTAATTTTCAGTTGCCCCACATTAAGAAATTGTAGGTTTATTATTTTGAAGCAAGATGGCCATGGTTTTCAGTCTGGTAAGGAGAGACATTTTTGTGTAAAGCCATTTTAAGTCTCTTACGGTAGGTGGAACTTCCAAGAGAAGGGTTTTTTTTCAAGTAAGCACGTGTCCCTGTCTCTCAGGGCCAATGACTGTGACAAACAGGAAGGGGTAGCAAGTCCCATGTTAAAAGTTCACCTTCCAGCAAGTGAAACCTAACTAAGGACTTCCCCCATTCTCACATGGTTCATTTTTTCCCCCGGGATAAAGTCATAGTGCAAGGTGCCAAGTGATGTCAATTTTGAGAGCATAAAAATCAAAGGTGTCTTGTCCTTTGACATCCTGCTCATCAACTCTCCTAAAAAAGGATTTTACTCACCCTTATATGACCATCTGAGTACCACGCACGCTCATCTGTACTTACAGTGCATAATATAGAATCATAAAATCATTAAGGTTGGAAAAGACCTCTAGGATCATCAAGTCCAACCCCGAAACCAACACCCCCAGGCCTCCAAAATCATGTCCCCAAGTGCCTCATCTACAGGTCGTTTGAACCCCCCCAGGGACGGTGACTCCCCCACCTCTCTGGGCAGCCTGTTCCAACGCCTGACCGCTCTTCCAGTAAAGAAATTTTTCCTAATCTCCAACCTAAACCTCCCCTGATGCAGCTTGAGGCCATTTCCTCTTGTTCTATCACTAGTAACTTGGGAGAAGAGACCAGCATCCACCTCACTACAACCTCTTTTCACATAGTTGTATACAGCTCAGGTTCTATTTCCAGATCAGATTAGGTCTCCTTTATCTGACAAGAGTCATGAGAACCCATCAAAGGGCCTTCCCAGGGCTCTGCTTACAGACCTCGGTTCAGAGGTTTAAACTGACTGTGCGGCAGGACAGTGACTCAGCTGTTACGTAGGTTTTGACCCTTTGTAAACCACCAGGTCCTAACCTGCTTCCCTGGCAGTCAGATCTGCACCTTAGCTTTCAGGCTGCTTCTGCTGAGCACTTTGACCACTCACCAGCCAGCCAGAGACTGAAGGAGAAAATGTGAGATCAGCCTGGAAAGTCACAGCCTTGTCAACAGCTACTCCATAAGCAAAGGAAGAAAGATTACATTACAGGACTTGGCTCAGTCCCTCTTAACCAGTGAAAGTCACGGTAGGCCTCGTGAGGAGCAACAACTGGCGACAAAAAAGGCAGAGGAGACAAAAGGGGACAAAACGAGGTGGTTAACACCAAAAAAAGCCCACTCTTCCCTCCTGTGTCCCCATCAGGATATCTAAAATTGGTCATCCCTCATCACACCCTTACTTGAAAGTGTAGGAGGAGATCTAACCTTCCTTGCTGTTTTAAAACAACCCGTGTGTCACATGCAGCACAGAATCATCATTATTTGTCCAGTAAACCTAAGAAACCATAAATAAATGACACCAAAACCAATACAATAATTAATGCTACCTATTTTACAAGCAAATTATTCTTAATTATGGCTCCAGTGTTTGCCAGGCATTTTTATGCAGGCAGTGTTGGAGATACACTGTATTTACATACTAACGAGAGAGTCCATCGTACAGTTCAAGCTTAGATTCCTTAAGAAAACAACCCAACAACTGTATCAGATCTACTTATATTAAAAACGTTGTCACTACAATACACTTACCCGAGCATAACTGCTTGGTTTGGGTCATCAGGTATATGAAAGATGACATTTGACTTTTATGACCAACTTGAGCTTCTTGCTCAGTGCTGGCAGTCCCACAACTACCCCCCCCAACCCTCCCCACTCCTCCCAGAACCAGCACAGCGAGCACCTCCGGCGGCTCTAAGCCTTTACGACTTGCTTCCACAAGGCTGATTCCTAACAACAGCACACGACGATTGCAGCAGATTTTCCAGAAACTCTTAATAAGACCAAGCTGTTTCTTTCAAATGAAGCTTGTACGGGTTAAATATTGCTGCTCCTGAGCAATAATGCGGCATTAAATATTGACTTAGCTCTTCAATATCCAGAACTGATAAAAGCGGAGGGTGACAGGAAGAAAATTTTTAAACAATCACGTTTTTTAGAGTATTCCCACAAAGTCTTGCTAACATCCATGCTAATTAGCAATCTCCTACTGCAATAAATACGCTTGTCAGCGAACCTCTAAAAAGAGCAACAACCACATGATAAACAGGAGTCATTCCATGAAGCCAGTCCATTAATTACCACACACTTTTCCACAATTATTCATCACATGGATAATAAATGAGCCAGAACATAAGGTTTATTTATCTTTTGATTACTTCCCCCTAGATCGTCAGCTGCAGAGGTTTTATGGTACTGGTATATCCCATCAGTGCGAAACCTGAGCAGGGTGTGTTGACCCAGAACAAAAAAAATTCAAGGTGAGGAAGAATCAGAACATTTGTTTTTCTAGAGACAAACTTACAGCTGTGAAACTACTGAAACATACCCCAACTATTGCTTTCAATGCTTCTCCTTCAGGCGCTGCAATTCCGAAAGACAGATCAGTGGGAGCTCCATGGAAGTGACTTTTTCTTATCGATTTATGTATTTCCAATTAAAAGCAGAGCACTTTGATGCAGGACAACACCCTGCTTGGTAATTTAGTAATTACATAGCTGGTTTTTATTAGTTTTAAAGAAACGGCCTCAGAAAACTGTTATTTTGGAAAAGGTGGATAACATCTATTGGAACACTGACACCCAGCAAGGCTCTTTTCTTTGCGTTCCATCATCATTTGGGTGTTATTCCTACACTTTCAATAGCTTTGCTACAATTCTCTTTGTGACTTCAAAAGAAACAATATTCACGTAGCTCATTCAGGCAAGCAAAAAAGGTGCAATTGTTGTATTTTCACACAAATTTGCAGCATAGCTCTGCAAACCTTGCTCTGCTCAAACCTTGGCGATGCAGTACAGATAATGCGCTTTAGAAACGCTCACGGCCACAGCCAGCTCCTTCAGAACGTTGTTCATATTTATTCCTTCGCAAGTCAGTTCTCACAGAAAAAGGCTCATCAGGCTGTTCTGTGTTTCTGTCGATGCAATATAACGGGAACTGGGGAAAGAGATTCCGTTTGCAAGCTATCTTGCAATGTGAAAAAATACTTCTACGTTAATTAAGAAACATTTTTTGCAAAAGACTATCTGAAAAGTCATTCTAACTGAAATGAGAAAACACTTTCTCCAATTTCGTTTTTGATATACCATAAAATATAAATTAAGAATTTAAATCTTTTTTCAAATTCAGAAGGTGCCATTGCATTAGGATTATTTTTCAATGAAGTTTCACTAAATTCTAAAATAAAAAGAAACCTTTCCCGCCACCAGAATCTTGTCTTTCAAGGAGATTTATCTTGCACTCACAATTTTGATAATAGTGAGTTATCACACGCAAACAGATTTTCACTTGGTTACAGACTTATTTAATCAAGTTCCGTTTGCTCAGTCTTTTCATGCAATAGTAGCTACGATGTTTTTCTAAATGGCATGTCTCAAAAGTTGTCTTTCTTCTTTAATATTTAAATAATAAATATAATATTAAGTGAACTAATTCTTAAACCTCTTGAATCCTCAGCAGTTGTGAAAACCTGGTCATTAGCCACTTATCTAGCATGGAAATTTTAAAAGGAGCTTACTGTGAGCTATCCACCCACAACTGCAAGTTGCACACCTGAGCTCTCTGTAGGAACGTTTGAAAATCCCAGCCTAAGGATGGGAAAAAAGCCCCAAACCCAAACAAACCAAAAATCCACGGAGCTTACCTTTCTGAAAACATGTAGCCTACCCGGCACCCCCAAAGCATGCTTATTTCTGCTTCTAACAACGTGATACAAGGAGCACCTGTGCCAACTTCACCGCAATACGTGACCTTCCTGCCCGCCTGCCACCATTAAGCCTCAGCAGCTGCTTCGTTTTTAGCAGGGTCAAAGGCACATTCCATCGTATACACCGGGATCAGTACCTTAACCTTGCTCCCGAAGTTTCTTCCTGCTTATCAATATAAGAATACATAATGTACCCAAACATCTCTTTACCTGTCTCTTCCACCAAACAGCCTCCATAAAATAGCAGCAAAGAAAGCTGAAAATGTCCCTTAAAAATAACTAACCCAAAGCTCCCTTTTTGAAGGAAGATTCCCACTTTTGTGCCGGAAATAATGGAAAAATAGCACTTGGGTTATTTTTTTTGCTAAATTAGCGCGCATTTGTAGATCCAGTCCCAGGGGATAATGGACCGACTGCAAGGGATTTGGGGTTTTAGTCTCTTAAGTGTTGCTCTTCTCTTTTTCTCTCTCTTTTTTTTTTTTTGGTGAAGATATAACCATATTTAGCTTTCAATTCAAAGCACAGCGCTAGTTTATAGTACATAAAGACGTCTCTGTAGCACAAAGTACTGAATCAGAGAAAGGAAAGCACATCCCATCCTACAGTGGCGACATGAGTTATTTGCATAGTTGCCACAAAAGTAATAATTACACTGTAACTCAATGGGAACAATGGTAATTTCACAGTAGCTCATGTTGTTGTTATCACCCTATATCCTGATAACTGTGAAATTAATTTGTGGCACCACTGTATGTGTCAGCTTTAAGCTGTTCCCTAGGTAACATTACGCTACCATAGAGAAGGAATGCTTGGCAGTAAAATGGGTAGCAGCAGATTGATTATACAAAAAGAATCTTCCCTCTACATACAAATAACTTGGCAATCAGAGATGATGAGGAGGAAAAATCCTTCCCTTCTTTTTCAAAGAAAAAAAAAAAGAAATTAATAGAGTTAATGGTATTAACTGACCATTATCCACACTGGAGGAAGGCAAAGGTAAAAGAAAATGAGCAAACTACCAGATTATATTTAGTGCCACTGACCCGTTGTTCTACCTGCAGCCAAGATGCTGCATGAAAATGCTGAAAATTTCTTTTTCCTCCTTCTAGTCATTTCCCACATTAACCATTAAAGGGCAACTGGAAATATAAAAGCAACATACATCACTAAGACATGTTTAGGAGGGCAACAATAGCACGGGTTATGCTCTCCCAAATAATTCTCACTTCACCCGGGAGGCACAGTCCTTTCACCTCCGGAACACTCAACTTTATCTTGCAATACCGCCACTGCCAGAAAGGAGTTCCACACCAACCGTGAAAGATGCCCCTCTGCCACGCACCGCGTGGAAATGCTCCCAGATTTACTGGGGAAAATTCAGTGCCACAATAATTGAAGGTCTGGAAAACGTTACGTCATGGAGTTTAAGGAGGGAACTTCTTACTGAGCGGTAGCAATAAACAAAACACCCTCTTTAAACTTCCCGGTCATTCTGCTCGGTACAGCGGTAGGTATGAAGCTTTGCATTAAAGAAAGATGCTATTTATTTCTATGGGGTTTGGACAGTTCTTTCACTTAATCCAGGCCGGTTTACATAGCATTAGAGACGCACAGTGCAATGCCTCGTTCTCTCGCTGTATGTTTGTCCGTAAGGAAACAGGCGAACAGAACATCACAGCATGTTACACGTACCGACTCCGTGGTTCAGCTGGAGTTTTGTTACTGAAAATGCAGCAGCGCCTCGGTGCCAGCGCCAGTCATCAAAGCAAACCAGGGTGTTGAGCAGATACCCTCACCCAGGATATCCAGGGGCAAGCATGGTTTGTCGCTCTGTAGTTTTGATCTTTATCTCTGACTGATCCTGCTTTTGTGATTGTTACCACAAGATACCATCCCCAAAACCCCTGAAAGGTGATGTTCAAACGTGGTTTTTTAAATTATTTTTTCTAATCCAAAATAGAGCTTTCAGAGCTCTGAAAGCAGCTGTAGAAGCCTAAAGCCAGCTTGGACAGTCCCAAACGTGTATTCTTCATTAAATATTGGCACGTACTGTGCCAAATTATGTCACTGCTGAGAGGAAAATTTTAACCGCCCTATACTCAATTATTCATTGGAAAGGCGCTCTGATCATTGCCACTATCGACCCAGGAATTCAACCTATATCCTTTGCCAAATCAGCACGTACCCTCATCCACTCAACGCTGCCTCTCCCTCCGCTCCCTGCTGCGTGAGCCGGTTCTGGCGCACGGGGACCCTCACACGCAGACAACGCACACAACGCACGTTTGCAGTCAGCAGGCTCACTATATTAACTGCACGGAGAATTTGCTGGCGCTCGTGATGCTGGTAGGAATTACTAAGGGATATCAATACTGATTGATCCCCTTTTTCAGCCCCATTAATACCTGTCCGCAGTTATCTCTGCTTTGCTAGACCGCTGCGGAGCCTCGATGCTCAGCTAAGTCAGCGGTCATTTTTTCCCCCCCCCCGCACACCCGACACTAACTCTGCCTGAAGGATCGTGGGCCAAGGCTGACGGCTGGCTTTTTAACCCCTGTGCATCTCCTTGGTTCTTTATTTTTCTTTTATACACCCTTCAGGTGTCAGTGCTGAAACAGCTCCGATCAGTTGGAACAAACACACCTCCTGGAAAGACAAATGCTGCCGGTGACAAACAACCTTCCGTTTGCTGGATCAATGCTGCCAAAGGCATTCAGAAGTGCTTCAGGAAAGGGGTACGGCCGCATGTGACTGAAGGTCTTTGGCAAGCTTTCGACGCTAGTAGCAATTACTGTTTTTACTGTAAGCCCAAACTTACTACCGCAGGGAAAATGTCTGTGACCAAGAGGTGTCAGACACTTTTTTTTAGAAGGCTGATTGAAAAATGAGTAGTGGGGATAAAAAAAAAAAAAAAAGAAAAGCCTGAGATGGGGCATTTTACCTTTAGAATCATTAAATCAAACCAGGTGCAGTACAGCCGGTATTTTTACCGGTATTCAATAACCTGCTCGAAGCTAACTGAGGCACTCTGAGCTATCTGCAGTTCACAAAAAGAAATCCCAACATTGTTTTTAGCATGCGCTGGTAACCTCTGTACCGCGGCTGCTCATCAGGCTGAAGATTAACTCCTTAACTGTGAACTATCTGCTAATACCCCATAAACGGCGGCTGTTCCTCATCACGTTTGAAACGTGCTGAGCTATACCACAGAGCAGTTCATAAAGCCACTCCCTTGCTATTTTAAATGCTTGTATTTTGCTGAGGACTGTTCAAAATTGTGAAGCATATTAATCTATCTTTAAGATGGTTGTGGTGGGTTGACCACCACTGCACAACAGTGATGCATACTGACTTGGGGAATGGCTTTAAAGCGATGCGAAAATGAGTCAAAAATGAGACCAACTGCTCAAATTCTAAGCGGTTCCAATCCAACCCCCCAGGTCTCAACGGCAAAGTCACTACCAAAAAAAGATGCCTTGCCGTCTGTGGTCTCTCCCAGCTGGCAAATTGCTGATACATTACCAGCTCTCTGGGTGTCAAAAAGAAATGAGACGGTCTGTCGATATTATATTTTCCTTTTAGATCTTATTTTAGATATATTTTTCCTCAAAAAATAGGACTTTTTTGGAGGAAAAATTTACATCATTTGACCAAATTCATGGAGTAGTTCTTTCCGATTTCATAAGATTGAGCAGGAAAAGGAGCGTATGTGATCTCTAAACATACAGACATTATATCTGGTGACTAGAACTACAATGCTGTAAACGAGGCATTTACAGAGAAGCTCATTCAACTATCTCTAGAATACCATCATGTCTCCAAGTTCAGATATAAAATCCTTGCAACGAAATGCCATCAAATCCATTTCATAAGACAATCGCCACACACATTCAGCGAGAGTTAATAGCCAGCACGCCAAGTCTTAGAATAACTTCCATTGCACCTCCAGCCAACTGTAAGCTTGACGCACTACCTTGGAAGAATGCCACGTCTCCCGCTGTGCTAAACTTACTGAAACAAATAGGAAAGCGGCATTGCTGTGTTACATCCCTGCTTTACTGTTGTGTAATTGGACCCCGCTACAGGAACAACGCTTTATATTACAAAGGTTGAGTTACATTGTCAACTCGTGGCTTCACCCTCTCAGCACAAAAGCAATGAATTCTTGTCTTACACCAAGAATTAAATGAGTATGATAGAAGGGAAAATATTAAGAGAAGTTGCATTTCAAAGCTCTGTTTGCAGTTATAGTTTTCAAAGAAAATAAATTTTATATATTATGACATTGTTATGCTAGCAGGAGAAGGAATGTTTAGCAACGCCAATAGCAAAAGATTACTCAGGCCTTTCCAATTTAGGGGTAAAGTCTTCACTCACCCGGCATACCCAAGTAGAAGAAAAGAATAAAAATTAATCACAGAAGCAGGGAGTGCAGGGAGATAGTTTTACACTTACTGAAATACATCTAACTCAACTAGGAAAAAGAGCAAAATATTTATGCTGCACAGTCCCTCCTAGTTAAATGGCTTCCTGTATTAGGAAAGGCAAATCAGGGATTTCATCTGCAACTGGGTGAACAGTGATCCTCTCCCCTCTCCTGGGGTATTAACCAGCCTTCCCCCATGATTTTGCCCGAGAAGAATTTATCCCTAGAATGGCTACATCTCTAATAGCAGAAGACACCCTAGATGGACTGTCTCTGTACGAGCAGTGCAGCCCAGCACTAGGGGGTCTCTACAGCAAAACACTTGGCATTAAGACCCGACGTAACCCTTCCTGAAATGCTGGTAGTGTTTATTTCAGCCTAGATCTAACCTAGTCCTGTAGGCTTGTGCAACCAACATGGACACCCATGTCCCCGCAGCTTCCATGTCACGGCTGCCTGTGCTGCTCTCTTCGAGACGGCAGAGAAGTGCGGGCCTGCCACGAGCGGGACTCGCGGGAGCGGGAGCGGGAGCAGGAGCACATCCCCCCGCCTGGGCACGCGCTGCCCCGCTGGCTTTGCACAAATGTCAGCCGAGCCGGTGAGGATGACACGGAGGCGCCTTACAGGTAAGCCCTGACTAAATGTATGGCTCTGCATAGGAGCCATTTAAGCTTGTCTATATCCACCTGAAAAAACCCCAAAGAAGTTACGCCAAATGCTGATAACAGTGCAGCTGCATCTCGGTGCAGGCTGAAAGATGCATTCAAGACACAGGACTCTCAGCTCTGCTTTGGCTAGTGCAGCCACACGGCTTGTGGTACTCAGGGTTAGCCATGCAGTCACAGCTCTCTGTAGCCGAAAACACCCAATGGATCCAAAATCTCTCTTAAATATATCACAATTCCTATTTAGAGTATTTTTAAACATCCCACTAGAGTTCTTTGATCATAGGGAGAACAATTCCCGCCCCAATTAATTATTTTACCTGAGAAATAATCACAAGAGAATACACTTCAGGACAGAAAAGGGTCAATAGAATCATAGAATCAGAGAATCATTGCAGTTGGGAAAGACCGCTAGGATCACCAAGTCCAACCCCCAACCCAACACCCCCAGGCCTCCTGAACCATGTCCCCAAGTGCCGCGTCTACAAGGTTTTTGAACCCCCCCCCAGGGACGGTGACTCCCCCACCTCTCTGGGCAGCCTGTGCCAGGGCCTGACCGCTCTGGCAGGGAAGACATTTTCCCTAATATCCAGTCTAAACCTCCCCTGACGCAGCTTGAGGCTGTTTCCTCTTGCCCTATTGCTTGTTACTTGGGAGAAGAGACCGACCCCCACCCCGCTACAGCCTCCTTTCAGGCCAGCAGCTGCCACGCAAGTAAATTCGCAATGGGAGGACTGAGGCGAGGCAGGGCCGAGACCCCACAGCAGCCACGAGCCAAGGCAGACGCCGCAGCGCCCCCGGAGCAGCAGCTGTTTCACACGTGCTCAGGTGCGTTTCCTGTTCACCAGAAAAAAACCACAGATTTGCAGGAAGAACGGCTCAGGAAGCCCCTTTATGCTCAGACAGGAAGACACACCAGGTAGGAGAAAAAAGAAGACATGGAAAATTATTTTATAAATATAACTTTTTCTGTAATAAAAATACTCCTCAAAGTATAAATGTTTTCTTGTCCTTTTGGTAATAATGTCAGATACCAACCAAAACTATATGTCTTCTTTTTTTTTTTAGTATATTACCAAATACAAAGCAAGCGCTAGGTTTATGCTAGTTAATACTGCCTAATGTGGAAGAATCTCCAGTAGATAAAGCAGCGGTAATAAAAGTATTAGTAGTATTAACCAGTACCATTAAAGACTACTATTGAATAGTAGTAATAAAAGGAATAGTATTTACAAATATAGTAATAGTCATTACTTTATAAAATAAATAAAAATTATAGTCATAGTAACGACTATTTTTTCAAGTACAGTAATAGCCGAAATATTAAATACTATTAATAAATAGTAGTAAACAAGTAGTAGTAGTATTTTAAAATTTACTTAAAAGTTACCAGTTTTAAAAGATTATTGTATTGTAAAGGCATCAGATTGTAAAATCAATGTCTTTTGTAAGTATTCTGATGGAAATCACATTTTAATTCTTTCCATTAAATTCTGTTCCACACACAGATCCATGATCAGAACTCATCTGAACGGGTCCAAATACTATGGTGATATTTAGAACTGTGCAGGGTTTATTTTTCAGAAGAAAATGTCTCTTTCTTTTTTCTTTCTGCAAACAAACCTCGAAGTTCAGTATTGGACCAAGCCAGAACTAAATGCTCCAGACTGGCTGAACAAGCTAAACACGTACAAATTGAAACTTACCGCAAACGCCCGCTCCACAGAGAACCTCGTCGCCGCCAATATTCTCTGCGCGTTACCAAGCGGGTGACAGACAAGCAGGGCTGGGCGTTCAAGACGGCAAGAGATGCTGCTCCACAATATTTAGTTTGCTCTCTGATTCCCTACGACACCTCTTATGGTTGTCTCGCTCTGCAACCAGCTTCCTCTGTACAAATCGTGCCCGAAATCTGAACACTCCTCACTCCTGGGGGTGCTGAAATTCAGTAGCCTTGCCTTAGGCGCTAGCAGTGAAAGGCTCTGGCTGGCATCCTGAAAGACCTCACCTGGTCTGGGCCTTACCCTGGCTGCCCACCGCCTTTACAACAGCAAGCGCCAATAAAAGAGATTCTCCTGTAAAGTATCCGTGTTCCTTAGAAATGAGGATGGAAAATTGTTTCTGCGAAATTTTGTAGCCAAATAGCTAAACGTGTGGTACTGACGCTAGCTTATCTTCTTAACAACTGAGTTACTGAAAAAATCCGATATGCTTTAGAGTCTTATTTTCAATAAACATGTTGATTCCATCGGAACATTAAACTTAAGTAATCTTTTTTTGCTCTGCCAAATAGCCTCAAGGAAATAAACAGGATTCAAATTCAAAAGTCTACAGGGGAAGGGCAGATTAATTTTGATGGAAGATAAATATCTTGGGGCACGGTCGGACTCACAGTTTAATCTCTGAAGCACCCTCAACCCAATATACAAAACATTTCTAGGAAAATGGATGGTTGCCTGTACGTCCAGAGCCACAACAGCCAGAATGACATAAAGTTAGGACTTTTGAGAAGTAGCAAAAAAAAGGTAAGTGTAGCTACTAATATTCATTATAACCAAAGGGCTCTGAACACACTATAATCAGAAAAGATAACGACGACCTGGTCACAACGAACACGCGCTGCAAAGACACACACTACCTAAGAAAGCAGTTTTGAATGCAGACTCTATTTTGTCCTCAATCCCCTGGCTTTGCTTTGTATCCTGGACGCCAAGGAGAATGTCCTCAGAGGTGCCCATGGCAATACAAAGCCCACTGACTTCAAAGGATGCCACAAAGGAGGGAAGAAAGTTTACATTTTTTGAAGCTTTTGAGAACTACAGTAAACGTCTGAAAAGTAACAAGTGCCGGTATCTTTAAAACAGTGTTTGTAAAGACAGGCTGGTTCCCAACTGCACACCAAACGGACGTTACTGTGGGAAATGGGGTTTCTTGAATACATGAGGAATGTGGTACTCTCAGTAGGCTGGCTACAGTGGAGACTAAATTCATGACTTACAAATAAAACAGCATGAGCTTCGACAGCTTCAACTAAAGCACCCGACTCCTTTGCCAAAGCTGTAACACACCCAGCCTCTGCGTACGTCCCAGACGTTCGTTAGGGTCTAAAATGGTATAAGCCATCTTCTAACTAAGCCATCTAAAGCCCTGGAACGTAAAATCACGTACCAATAATCTACAGAAAGCTGTGGCTCGTGGCAAGACCACCAGCAAACTCCACTCATCTCCAAACTTTTTTTTCTTTAAACTTTTATTTAACAAACTAAAACCTTTTTCAAAGCGTATCGGCTGACGAAACAAAGGCGTTCGTAAGCCTGGCAGTCCATACCGCATGGATCGTCTCTAGCGACCCAGAGCATTTTTTTCCTGATCGTTACTGGTAGCAAAGAAAAAATTTCAGAAATATTTTAAAACCTCACATTTTAAAAAGTAACAAAGGGGGAACCCGTGGAGTGAACTCAAGATTCTGTAGTGCAGTTTTCTCCTCTAACCATTTGCAGACGAGTGGCTATTAGTCACTGAAAGGTACGTCGCTGCACCCACTGCGGGCCATCTTTGGAGTCTTTGTGGTAAGCCATCTGCCACAGTGGTTTTCAAAATCTCTTTCACCACCAACATCAGACAACAGCTCCTGCAGTTTGCTAAAAAGCAAAATTTTGACTCTTATCCAACTCTTTAAATCGTCAAACTAAATGGTTCAAAAGCAGAAACAAGCTCCCCTCCCTTGAAGTGGCAGAAAAGCGGTCTTTGTTTTCTCCTC
This sequence comes from Phalacrocorax carbo, assembly GCF_963921805.1. Taxonomy (NCBI): domain Eukaryota; kingdom Metazoa; phylum Chordata; class Aves; order Suliformes; family Phalacrocoracidae; genus Phalacrocorax; species Phalacrocorax carbo. Next base: position 60,240,781 of record NC_087518.1, read on the forward strand.
CCCCCCCCACCCCCGAAATATTTCTGGGGAATGGTACACACGAATACGGCCACCGTGTGTTTACCATACACAGAACAGACCTGAAGCATCCTTCGGGCGCTGCAACCCATGCAAGAAAGAGTATGAAAAACATGCAAGACTTTACCAAAAACGTTCATGTAAAATCTTGCCTAAAGCACGCTTCAGTACCTCAACAAAAGCAGTAACTGTAATGCAGTTTCCAAAACTATTAATAGTATTTGTTATTTTGCTCTTTTACTATATTGCTTGCTATTTTGCTAACAATGCTTCTGTTCTAGATCCTTGTATTGTTTATATACACTACAAGGCATAAGTCAGTCCTCTGACATAACGTAACTGCGAACCTACATTGCCAACCGGGTTCGCAAATAAATTCAATGTCCTTTTACAGCTGCCAGTCAGGAACATCATCGATGCACAACTTCAGGCCAGTTAAAGTTGCAGTTGTTAGTTTATGCCAGCTAGGTGACTAAAGGAACATTCCAGGGAAAACAATCTAACTTGTCAGGCCACCCCTGGAGCGCTGTGTGCAGTTCTAGTCTCCACTACACAAAAAAGATGTGGCCAGGCTGGAAGGGGCCCAGAGAAGGGCCACCAAGATGATCCAAGGGCTGGGAAGCTGCCATACGAGGATAGGCTGGGAGAGCTGGGTTTGTTCAGCCTTGGGAAAAGGAGGCTCAGAGGGGAGCTCATCCCCATGTACCAGTACTTAAGGGGCAGCTACAAAGAAGATGGAGACTCCCTTTTTACGCGGAGTCCCATGGAGAGGACAAGGGGGATGGACACAAATTGCTCTTGGGGAGATTCCGACTGGACACCAGAGGGAAATTTTTCACAGTGGGGACAGTCACCGTTGGAATAATCTCCCCAGGGAAGGGGTTGGCTCGGCCACGTTGGGCACCTTCAAGAGTCGGCTGGACAGGGCGCTGGGCCATCTTGTCTAGACTGTGCTCTTCCTAGAAAGGTTGGACTAGATGATCCCTGAGGTCCCTTCAACCTGGGATTCTGTGATTCTGTGTTATCTTGATCCCTTCCTCTGTATATCTAAAGAAACAACCTACCGTCTATGTCATTAGATCAAAAATAAATTACAATTCATAAATGAAAATTGATAAATTATATACAACATTTTGAATAATGTACGTGCAACAGTCAGCTGAAACTCACTATCAAAATTTCTGGTCAAGGTATTATAAAGCTACTACTCAATACAACAACCCATCTCACAATCAAGTTCAAAACAAGACACTTCATAGTTTTCTTGATTTATACTTTAAAAATAAAGCAATGCAATTACATTCTAAAGCGCAGAAAATAAACATTGTCACTAGTTCCACAAGATCTTCAGTGTGAGTTATACCTGTGACTTGAAACAACGGGCTTCTCATATATCTGAACCTTCTGTTTTTTAATGGCAAAATGAAATATGAAGTGCTTTAATTCTCTATGTAAATGATAGAGAAAGACAATGCAAGTCCAAGTGACTATCTCAGAAAGAATTACATGAATGTCACAGGTTCCTATACATGCTTGGTGTTGCAGCTCTGCACAGTGTCTCCCTGTAGACATAAATTATTCCTTATAAAATCACAGAATTATTAATGTTGGAAAAGACCTATAGGATCACCAAGTCCAACCGTCAACATTCCACCACGGCAAGATGTAAGCAATGCATCCCAGGCACTTCTAGGCCCCCAGAGGGTGGCTAGCGGGTGGCTCAGGAGTTAATTAGCCAACAAAGAGCAAGGTAACGTGGCACGAACACAGAACCTTGTTAATGCCACTAAACAGCGTCTAGCGCCTAAGCAGCTCATTCAGTCGTAGCTATCCTTACACAGGGCGCTCTTGCACTGGGCAGAGCGATGGCCAACGGTTGGTCAAGGCAAGTGATGGTGACAATCTGTTCGACCTGTAACGGAGGCTAAGGATGACGGCGGAGGTCTGATTTCAAAACGGCACTCAAACCAAAATTACATTCCTTGCTATTAGCCACATAGGTCTTTATATGGAAGTACTAGTATGGAAGTACTAGTAAAAGTCCTCATATGCTTCCAATATCCTGCACGTATTCCTGTGCAACACCAAGTGTAACCAGCAACAGTAGCATTCTGCAGCATCCACTTATCTGCATGTGCTATTAATAATATGATAAACGTATAAAACTGTCAAGATACAGAGCTAGAAAAGGCATTCTAAGGGTAGAATGGTCTATTCCCTATATTCCACAGTTTGGGAGTTGTTTTGTTTTCAGCCTGAGAACATCGCTGCAGTTAATTTTTTACTTTTAAGGAATATCTCTAGCCAAATATAGCCTAAATAAAGGTTGAAATGAAGAAGTCTATATATCAAAGCGATTTACCTAATGACTATGTCCCCTGGGGTGGGGGGGGTTGGCTCATGGCAGTGAGATGCATCAGAGCAACATGTGCTGGTCACCCAAGACGGCAGAGTGCTGCTGCATGTTGGAAACCACACAACATTTTTGTTAAATGCATATAAAGCAATCACTTGTTTATTCTCTAAAAAAATGCCCAAAGCAGCATCCAAATGATTGCACTGGAGAGAATTGTAAAGACAGAAGAAGGTGGAAGAGAAATTGGAACTTACTCCCTCGGTCCCAAATACGCACACTAATCACAAGGCTAGTGGCCACTCTGGATCACTGGGATTCACTCCAAAGGCTTCCACTTCCCCAGAACACAAAGGAATCCTTTGAACTGACAATCTTTGAGACCTGGATCAGGAACCCAAGAGCAATTATCTTTATTCCTCCTCATTCACCATCCCTTCGACTTACCTGAGATTGGTCCCATCTCTCAGAAGAGCTTAAGAACAATACAGGAAAGCAGGCATGCTTTTAACATGACATTTGTCATCGTTCTCATTTTCCTTATATTTCACTCTCACACTTCTAAATCTCCACAGCTCCGTGATGGGGCTTTTTAAACTCGGGAAACCAAGCTGCCTGACTCAGAACCAGAATACGAACCTGTATTTGCCACATCTCAGGCCAGAGCCCTAACAAGTTGGTTACCAGATATTTTGCCATTTGTGCCGCAGGCTTGTTTTGTTCACATGGTTTTAAATCCCTAACTTTTAGTCTCTAAACTAACGAACACTTGTGAAATCATGGAACTTCTTACAGTGCAATTTTCTTGGGTTTAGCCCAGCCACAGAAACTATTTGCTAAATAGATCTGAGAGTCTAGACCATATTAAAAGAAGCTTGACTATTAGTAACCCCGGCTTATACAGTTGTCAAGACAACGGTGAATATCATCATTAACAGAAACAGCTTCTATCAAACTGGAAATCACAGTTGAAGCCTCGCTCCCATGCTCACATTATCCAAAACCATATGCAAATACGGGAATACAAAAGAAAATTCCAAATAAACTTTGGTGTCTTTTTATACTGAGGCAAACAGACAAGCAAACTTTCTCTCTTTTTCCCCACTTCGAAGTACAATGAAATACGTTTAAATCTTCCTTTATTAACAAGAAGTCTATACAAAAATGCTTAGCTTTAATTTTCACTTGCAAAGCTTTCAGCTATGCAAAAAAGGCCCTGGGGGTCCTGGAGGATAAGCTGAACGTGAGCCAGTCCTTGCAGCAAAGGCCAGCGGCATCTGGGCTGCGTGAGGCAGAGCATCACCAGCAAGTTGAGGGAGGAGATCCTTCTCTGGGTCTGGTGAGACACGCCAGGAGCGCTGTCCCCTGCGCTGGGCTCCCCAGGACAAGAGACACAGACATACCAGAGCGAGTCCAGCAAAGGACCACAGAGGTGATTAAGGGACTGGAGCATCTGCCGCACAAGGAGAGGCTGCGAGCGCTGGGGACTTTTGGCCTCGAGGAGAGAAGGCTTGGGGTGGATCTTATATCAGTAGGTATAAATACCTGATGGGAGGGAACGAAGACAACAGAGCCAGACTCTTCTTAGTGGTGCCCAGAGAAAGGGCAAGAAACAACAGGCACAAGCTGAAACACAAGGAATTCCAGTAAGGAAGAAAAAAAAAAAAAATAGGGTGGGGGGAGTGCTGGGTGTTTTGGTTTTGGTTTTGTTGTTGTTTATTGTGAGTAGGTTTGCCCAGAAAGTCTGGGGAGTCTCCATTCTTAGAGATATACAAAACCTGGCTGGACACAGCCCTGAGCAACCTGCTCTGAGCAGGAAACCTGGTCTAGATCAGTGATCTCCCAAGTGGGGTGTGCACAAGGCAATTCACCTGGATGCGGGAAGAAAATATTGTTTGTACCATTAATAAATAACGTTTTTAAAAATTAAGTAGTGTTTATTTCATCTTTATCTCATCCTTTTTAAATTTCTATTCTTGCATGTGTTTTATAATGCACATAATATATTAGTACAGCGGTACGTGTATATAATTTATAAAGAAATAAGCATACACATACTGGGGGCACGTGCTCAGAAACGTTTTGCTGGTGCACAATCAAAAAAGTTTGGAGACCACTGGTCTAGGTCGCCTCCAAAGGTCCCTTCCAGCTTTAGGGGTCTGTGAATCTCTCTCGACAACAAGAAGTTAGTGCCTATACACTAAGCGAGTGAACGGATTCAGCAGAAAGAGATTCCCCTTCCTGCCAGCTGATGTCTGCTGCCTTCTGAAATTTGTCCTTCACCTTGTTAAACCCAGCAACTCCCTAAACTTTACCTTCTTCTAAATTGATATTAATAATTAATTGGGTTTGGATATTAATAATTGGGTTTGGATTTCTTCCACACCTTCTACTAAAAGTTACTTTATAGCTTGGGGGCGGTTCATTGTGGGTTTTCATTTTTAAGACTCCTCAAGGCTACCTCACCCTGCTTTCCCAGAGGAACGGTGACAGCAGCAGTGCACGTTCTGGTTTTGCCACCCTACAGAGCCAGCATGCAGTTCACTTGATCCTCCTCGAATACTTATCTCCTCGTAGCAGCCAAACCAGTCTAAAAGCTCCTTTAAATTTCTAGATAAAGCTTTACCGAGGATCAGGATCCAGATTTTTTACAGTGATTATATACTAAGAACAAATTGAGCGCTGTTTAACAAAAGCTTAATGCTCTTTCTTATGCAACCTGACATTATAGGTATATATCTATGCTATTTTTCTGCCAAGTTACTACATAAATTACCCAATTAAATTATCATATACACATTCAAGGTAGGTAAAGCAATAGTCTGTCCATTTATAAAGCCCAATTCAAAAAACTAATGTAGATTTATTGTTTACTTAAGCTTTGCAGTTGCATTAAAATATAATAATAAACAAACCATTTGGAGTACATTAACAAAATAAGCAAAACATTAACTGAATTGAATGCTTTATGGTTTTATGTGCAATAAATAAGCCAAATTCTTACAAAACCACTGTCAGCTCATTATCTCATTCAAGGTCTAAAATAATATGTAAAGTAGAACGAGAGAAAGTTCATATGTTTTATGATCACTTCAAAACCCTTCAGACAATTTATTTTGCACACATGTATATACATCAACAAGAAAGATGATTTTCATGTAATCCTTGATTTGAATACCATTCCGTTTCTGAAGAGCTGGAAAAAGAACAAAACCCTTCTTGGATATTAGTGTTCGTTTATGCAGAGCACAGTGATATTCATAGACTAGAAATGTGCTGAAACCCATATTAAATTGACCATTTTTCTCAAAGAGAAAGTTAAAACCGAAGGTCTCGTTCCAAACAGGAGCACTGGGGAAATACGTTCATTGCATCTCTCATCTGGCAGACCAGTACTACCGCTCTGGGAAATCAGAGAGGATTTGGGCAGACTGCCCACTCAACTTAAGGCTCATCTGAGATCCACATATACCCGCTTAGCTATCCAGCTAGGGTTGTTGTTGTTGTTGTTTTCATGCCCACATGATTTTAGTGCCTTTGTGCGATGTACAATCCTCTCCCCACGCTTCCCTTACCAAAGGGGGCAGGTATCTCACAACACTGAGGCAAATCTGTGGCCTCCCACGCCTTGTCCGGTGTCCACTGTAGCGATGGGAAAGCAAAATGAACTTGAATCTGCCAAAATGTACCATCTGAATTACGTAATCTTGGGATCCAAATAGAAAAATGCAGCCACCAAGGATACGGGGTGACTACGCAGCAGCTGAAAGAACGGTACAGCCTAAAATAACAAGTGTCTTTAACACATATTTAGAAAAATACACACACCTACATGCATATACGTCTCAGAATTAACATTTTGCACCTTTTATGTGTTATTCAAGTACGTTATTAAAACGTACTACAGGCTTAATTTAGTAAGTCAGGTTTTCTTTACCTCCATAAAAACAACTCAGAAGAAAATCCACCATATAATATTGACTGCAATTAAGAGAATTCCAGCACTGCACAGTATCCGTCACACTTCACAATCAATAACTATTTCTCAGAATGGCTTGTCCGCTAGCAGCAATAGCCAGGATACAAATCTATGAGATAGTAAAGTGCTTTTTATTGTATGCAGAGCAGAGAACCATGAGAACCTTCTACACAGTCCTTGTAACAGAAACATGACCTTTGAAATGCCAAAGCTCCCTTTGCTAGCGAATGTTTATCACCAAAGAGCCGTCAGCTCCCAAGTTTTTAAAAGATTAACTCTGCTGAGTCATGTATCGCAAAACACCGCAAACCCACCCATGAAACGCTGCTACAGGACAGCAGCAACTTGAAATGCAATTTGTGGAAAACACTGCGAGTAGCTTCATATGCCAAAGGTTCTCCAAATCTTTGTTTTTAAATCACTTTCCATTTACCGGCACGACACAAAAGATTTACGTACACAGATGACCAGCCACACAGGAAGAAAACCCTAAATATATGAAGCAAAGCAGGCAAAAAGCAAGAAATCACCATTAGAGAAGTGAATGCCATTATTTTTAGTTATTTGCAACGCTAGTAGCTGAAATGTTCAGAAGAAAGTACAATTTGGGGGTAATAAGAAAGGCTTCAAGAGAGGCAGGTAGCATTTCAAGTCCAAATACCTCTACAAACCCTTATTGACAGCAGCGTATCTGAGACAAAAGCGTCACGAACATAAAGTCAGAGTCATGCAAATAAAGGCACACACACACACTGTGCTGGTTTCGGCTGGGATAGAGTTCATTTCCACCATAGTAACCAGTACAGGGCTGTGGTTTGGGTTTGTGCTGGGAACAGCACTGATAACCCAGGGGTGGTTTCGCTCCTGCTGAGCGGGGCTTGCGCAGAGCCAAGGCCTTTCCTGCCCCTCACCCCACCCCACCAGCGAGGGGCTGGGGGGACACGGCCGGGACAGTGACCCCCACCGCCCCCAGGGCTGTCCCACACCACACGGCCTCATGCCCAGCACACGGAGCTGGGGGAGGCTGCCCGGGGGCCGCTGCTCGGGGACTCGCTGGGCATCGCTCGCTTGGTGGCGAGCAATTGTTTTTATTTGCATCACTTGTCTTTCTTGGATTTTATTTCTCTCTGTTATTTTCCTTTTCATCACAATTTTTTTTTTCAATTATTAAACTGTTCTCACCTGAACCCACAAGTTTGCTCACTTTACCCTTCCAGTTCTCTTCCCCCCATCCTGCTGCGGGGCGCAGAGAGCGAGCGGCCGTGCGGTGCTTAGTTGCACCACACGTGGGGTTAAACCACAGCACACATCCACAAATTTAATGGGATTACCAACACTATTTTTTAAAAAAATAGGGTGTAATTAGTTTTTCAAGAGCATTCTCAATATTTTTTGTAGGTTTTGCCTTTTACTGTGCTTGGGCGAGTCTAAGAAGTCACTCTGCTACCAGGCAAGCGAAATGAAGCACTACGTTTGCATCATTGCATTTTACTATCCAACTTTCAAGACCTTTAAAAGTACAGGTAACTATAAGTTTCCGATGCACAGATAACACTACAATTAACACCTTCCTGATTATTCAGTGAGTTACTTTAGAAAATCTGCCTTTGATTCCACCACCTTGCAGAGTAGCAATCATTCCCTTCTCCAGGTACTATAGCTGGCAAGTTTCTTTGGAACCCTGTACCCAGATACTCTACAGTGCAAATAAGGGTGACGGAAGATTCATGTACTGACTAATTTTAGCCTTCTCTAATAAGCATTAAAAGCAACAATATGAGGATATTAAGCAAAATATACGTCTCCACAGTATACGAAGGAGCAGACAGATTTTAACATTCCATTACCAAAACCAAAATCGTGTAAATCTGGTGATAAAAATCAGAGTACACAAGAAGTACATACATAAAAACCAAATCCAATTTAAAAGTAAACACAGGTTTGTTCAAACAGCATCGTACAATTGCTTTAACACTTGCAGAATTTAGATGAACAATATTTTCCTTCACTCACAGTTTAGTATAAATATAAAGCAAGGCACCCCTTAAGCATTTTAAATAACAAATTAAACATTTACGTTTTTTACTGTGCAGTCAGGCTTAACATTTATGCAGCTTCAAAACCAAAGTACAGCCTCAAGGGAAGCCTCTCCACTGACAAATTAATACCTTAGAGAATAGAGCTGAATGGTGGCAATGAACTCATTTGTTCCCCCAATAATGAAGAATGACTCTTTCTTTACCACATCTGTGACTGTTGCTATGGTGACCCAGACTTACCTCATTGCTTCTCGAAGTGCTCCTCGCTCGCTAAGAGTCGTGTGCTTTATGTCATCAAAATTATTTTCTAGTTTCTCACAGTTCTGCAACAAACAGACAAACCCATGTAACGGCTCTTAAACAGTATATTGTACACGTATTAACATTATTCAGCATCGTGCAAACAAAACTGATTTATATTATGTAACCTCAAATTACGCATTCTGTTTTAATTACGCAGGAGTCATTAAAAAGACATTGAGAACTCAGAAACAAAGTAAACATGAATCTTATTATATGGTTGTCATGGAAATCATCTTATAAATGTCCCATAATGAAATGTATAGAATTTTTACTTTTTCTTCTTCTTTGAAAGGAAAATCCATTTTTCTTTTATCAGGATGCGAGGCTACAAAGCCACTATACACACACAGATGAGGAAAGAAACCTAAACGGGCATTTTAGAATTACAGTAAGTCAGAAATTCGGTCCCGATGACACAGGCGGTGTTGTTGGAACAAACCGATCGTATTTAAGTCACGTTTAATTTCATTTTTAAAACATAACAGAAACTGAAGAGATTAATGGTGTCTCGACACCCCAACCACTTCATGTTTTTTTCCAGGTTAGAGCTCACCGGTCTTCCTAACAGTAATACGAACCAACAGTTTTGTGACAATAAGCGAAATAAAACTTCGCTATATTCCGTTAATTATTATGGAACGTGTGACTGGTTCCATTACTCCAGATGCTGCTCCTTTTCTTCCGCTCCCACAAAGGCAGCAAAATTGATTCGGAAGGTGCTGGGCAGTACAGAAATCAGTATCTGTGCAAAACGAGCGTGAGATAGCAGCAGCAAACAAGACCCCTCTGATCATCTGCATCACCCATGGGATTTTTATATTCTCTTGAGGCTTCGTCAACGCAGGAGGCTTTTAGGTTACCCTTGCTTTCTGCAGCGCCTTTCTCCAGTACCAAAACTTACCTCTGGGAGGCATAATTTTGCCATATGGGTGTAAAAGAAACACGAGTTGCAAGCCTAACAGTTACTCCTGCTAACGGCCTCGCAGGCAGGACTGCCGGGCTCTTTATGCAGTAGCGTGAAAGAAAATACGCGCCCTATCATTTGGTCCTATTGCTTTCACGGTTTTTAATATCCGAATTAATTTTCAAGCCCACATTTTAAAGATAGTTATAATAAATACAATAAAAGTTACCTATTGTTATTTCTTTTGCGCATTGATTCTTTGTTTTTATAATTATGTTCAAGTTGAGGCTCCAAAAGCATTAATGGAAAGGAAATAATTAGGTATTCGTAAGTGGCCTAACAAGATATTTTCGCTTGTCCGATTAACATTTAAACTATCATTATTTTTAAATAAGATTACAGACTTTTTAATACAAAGTTTTAATGCTTGAACAATCCGTTACTGAGCAGGAGAAACGAACAAAGCTACATTTGGAACTTTTGCAATCTTTTCTCCCCTTTATAAAAAAGGATGCATGTCTTAAGTATGAGTAGTACATCTTATCCCACGGCTACTCGGATATTTTTTCTTTGTTTATATTACAATCAGCTGTACTTTGTGTGGCAAAATCCTACTCAAAAACTCAAAGGGATTACGCGAGAGAGACAGGGAAGCTCTACAATGAAGTATTCCATTATTTAGATCAGCATACATTGACCTTCAGCTCCAAGCACACACAGGCAGGTCAGTCATTTAATACACACAAAAGAAATCCAAATCCGCAATACTAATTAATAGAGAATTCCTGATTCATCAGTACTAAACTGAAAGTATCTGTGCAAGCAAAAATCAGACCTCCCATCCTCCAGGAAAGCAGGCCAAAGGAAACACCGTTTGGAATATTGCTCCGAGCGCTGAAAGAGGAAAGCCCAATTTTTACCAATCCTATGCCAGCAGCACCTCAGGGCAGGTTCAGGAAACCTGAGCATCACTGATGCTCTCCACGAGGAAAACGCTGGAAAAAGTTCAGCTGGTATTTCTTTTTTGCCTATACAGACCATACTATGTTAATCAGCTGAAGGGCAACAGAGGTGGCCCATACCTAAAGAAAATGCGGTGATCAGGTAGCCTTAGACACAGAAATATTCCCTCTCAACTCTAAACCCCACGCAAAAATGAACAGATAACCCCGAAGAAAAGATTTTATACTCTCAAATAATAGATATCGTATCGATTCATTTGGCAAGATGATGAACTTCTACCATTTCTGAGAATTGTTTCTGGACAATATCTTCCTTAGCAACTCTCAGCTCTCATCCAACAAGCTGGAGAGCAAATAACATCACCATTGCGGAAAAAAAAGAACTACAAACTCAGCCAGATGCAAACTCCTGAAGGAAGACGACCTCATAGTACTACATCATCAGTTACGGCGTACATCCGGAACAGGAGAGCGAGCAAATATCGGTCGTACCCACCCAGTCAGAGCTGCGATCATCCAAAAGAGTACGTTGGATCCTCTCAGAGAAAAAGAGAACAGGGTTTCTGAAATACCAAATAAAAGCAGAGCTACAGGTGAACGGATGCCGCTCCTTCACGGGTCTGAGCGCCACCTCGCACACTACGATTGCAGGTCGTCTGAGACGATATCAGTTTTTAAGAAAGCTACCGATAGGAATGAAATCGTGAGCATGAGAATACTCTGAAGAATATGTCTGCGAAATGATGAAACTTTGGTAGACCGTGACCAGGGTGAGCTTTACATTCTTAAGTAATAAAACAGCAGCAAAAACTGAGCTCGTTCTATTATTCGTGCTACCAAATAGATTAATATCTATAAATATCTTGCACAGGGCAGTATGTTTGGGCCCGTAATACTTCACAGATTTAAGTCTAATGAGCAATTAAATTCCCAGGTGTTTCATTTGGAGCAGCAGCTAAAGTTAAAAAAAATCAAAACACAAGCAATGAAAAAAATTGGGTTTGGTGGCTCACTGCCAAGTGATTTTCTGTGGGCACAGATAAAGTCTAGAAGTTTTACCTCCATGATTCAATAATTATATAGTACTCTATATGTTATCGCTCTTGGCAGATCTATAGTGCTGTATGATACTAAACTAAATGCCACCTTTGAGAAGTTCAGGAGGAAAAATAAGCACAGGGATGTGATTAGAGACATGGTCATCGTAAGTCAAACCACCACCGCATGTCAAAAAAGCCACAAAAGTCTAAATACTGCTTCTTGAAGGATTCTGACACAAATACTTTGAGGTTTTTAAATGAACCAACAAGCAAGAGACTGGGGAAGAGATTTTGTATATAAATAAATGGCTTATTTGTCTCATGAGACCTTAACTAAAACTACATGACAACCAGCTAAGAAGGGAGATGTAGACTGGATATCCACAAATATCTGTGGCAGCACACACACACTGGTGGAACATCTAATCAGAAATGAGAAAGGTGAATGAAGATGAGGAAGGAGGAAGATTAATGAACAAATTGAGAAGCTCTTCCTCCCATAACCACAAAAATATGACTTACTTTCCTACCACAATTTATTCTTGTTAATAAAATAAATTGCAAGCTTTGGGAGCAAGGACTATGTGCTCGTAACTCTGTATTTTCAGTTATGGTAAGTGATAATATTAATAATATGATTATATAAACTTTGTAATAATATTTTAACAGTCTGAGGAAAGTCAGCAACTACCAAGTCCAAAGTACTCTTACTCTTTGACACCGGCTGAAGTAACAAGCTAGCTCACATACATGGAGAAGATAAATAATCACCCTAGTTTTAAATAAAAACGTAGGATTCTGACAAAAATGAAGTTGTACTTTCTAAAACACATCTCTAAACACTCAATAGCTTACCTTTCTTGTATATGTTTTTGTCTTGGATGGAAAAGCCCTCTTTTCTTGACTTAGTCATTTGAAAAGCAATTCTTGATTTGGCCTCTCGGGTCAAATGCAAAACGTTGCAGAAGTGGCACAGAAACCAAAAGCAGGCTATTGCCTGGTGCCACCACCGAGGATCTCCCTAAATCACAAAAGCATTGCTGCCTCTGCTCTGCCACGGCAGGCCTAAGAGTCAGAGTTTTGAGAAGACCACAACTCACACTCGCCCAATTCTGCGGCACGGTAGGGGTAAAAGTGACCTCGCTTCCATTGAAATCAACCTTAAACCTCCCACCCAGTCAAACGAGAGTGGGATCACTCTAAGCCATATCCACTACTTGAACTCTACCCTGAAGTACTTCACAGAAGACTTTCAAAAGCGTTATTGTTACAGATAATGTCTTGCACGCATTTTGAGATAGTTGGGAAATAAAATCTTTTCAGATAGTTGGGAAATAAAATCTTTTCAGATAGTTGGGAAATAAAATCTTTTCAGATAGTTGAGAAATTAAATCTTTTGATCTGACAACAGCGTGCGACCTATTCTAAGGCAGCCTGCATCACTGAAGTTGAGCAGATCTCTTACCCTAGTTGACTGATGCCATGCACTGCCAAATCAAAAGCCTTACTTAACATACCGTCTTCAGATTGCCGAATTCTTTAATTCAGTGCTTCCACATCGTTTTAGGAAATTTTCTTAGAAAGTTTGAGGTTTTTTCCAAACATTTGTGAAACTAAATCTCACATTTTTAGTGTCAAATGTTCTCTGTGTATTAAGCATAAGGAACATACAGCAACTGAAAGATGGAACAGCTCTCACCTGTTCAGCTTGTATTTACTATTGCTGCTAATGATAAAACAAATACATTTTTGTCCAGTTTTCTCCTTTAAAATCCACAAAGAAGGCTCCTACAGAGTACATGATGTCTTAATTTTCTAATGTTTGTGCAACCGAATTTTAAAATGTGCATATTAAGTGTATTTGTACCTACATTTCTGAGTGCTTAAAATGAGACAACCTGGCCCAAATTCTGAAGGATGTAGCAGGCTCCCTCTGATATTTCAATTAGTTACCTTTAAGGAGGCAGGCTCCAACGACAGATTGCCGAAAGTGTTGGGGACCTATAGAATCTACTGCAAGTACCTACGTCCTGCACAGATTCAGCAACTCTCTTTTTGAGAAAAGTCTCAAATTTTGATCCAAAAATTCCTTAAAAAGTCAAGTCCCAGATACGCCACAAGGCTGATCGCGTTCTGAAAACGTTGGCCACACTGTAGAAGTGATCTCCTTTAACCAAGTTGTAATTTAAAAAGCTGACTTCTTCGGGGGGCTGTTTAAAAAGTGTAGAATGCTTATTTCCATATTGATCATCTTACCGATATACAAAACAGTAACACCAATCATCACTTGTTATTCTGGAAATGTGAATTATTTCATCGGCAGAAAACTTTAGAAATAACTAACTTGTGTTTTACAAACCTAAAGCAACATTATAATAGTAATCTAAACTGTAATATATTGCTGCAAGGATAATTATTAAGGGAAAACACAGCTGACATTTTCTGATTTATGCACACAATCAGAGATGGAGTCCAAGGACTGTGACATAATTATCTTCATGCTAACAATTTTTGTAAATCTCTTGACAGAATTTTAGCTAATTTTAAAATGCCTTCTGAAGATTAGCACTTAAAACTGTTGGGGAAAATAGCACAATTTATTAGCAAGGGTATAATTGTAAACCTTCCAAATACTCATTGTGAATATCATTTAGACAGTAACTCCTGCTTTAGCAGCTGGTATATAAGACTCCAGTTTATGGAATCTTGAAACAACAGAGAGAGTAGAATCTAATTAAACAGGATTACATGCCAAAGAAAAATTATTAAAAACAGACTAATAGACAATTGTTATGAATTCAGAATAGCGCATCTACTTCTTCTGATGCAAACTTGTATAACACACTGCTTTATTCCAATGAAACCTAAATATTCTTCGCAGACTTCTCTCTTGACTTAAACAGACTGTCTTTCCACACTGAAACAACGCAAAACGCCTCTCTCAGGCTTAAGCACCCATCTGCTATAGGGTAAAATGACTTACATACAGTGCATTTATTCTAATGTTGGTGCTACAATTCATTAAAGGTATTCCGTAGCCAACAGCCGTCTACCAAACACCTCCAACTATCTTCATATTGAGCAACTAACCAAAACCGAAGCCATTTGCCAAAGGGTTTTATCTACAAGCATTCTTAAAAACTAAACAAGGAAAAGGACTGTTTGATCCTAATTCTAAGCTATTCTGATCTACGCAATATCTACCTACTAAACTCCTCCTTCCTATTTGTTGTGACTCATTCTCAAGAGGTTCTTATTCCAAACAGGGGGAAATGCAGCTTAAAACTGATACCTGACCAGCTGTTCACAAGGGAAAAGCAGGTATTTTTTAAATATGTACATATTCCTAATATCTGCAGAAAGTATATTAAGCCCTCAGGTATTTACATAACATTTGACAGCATGTCATTCATATTACATGAACATTTGTTATAACAATTTTTTCAATATGACATACAGCCACATTGGCCAGACAGGCTCTGTGAAAGATATAGATATTAATACATCAAAAATAGCAGACTTCCAACAGAAAACCAGCTCTAAGTGTTAGTAATCAAATACAAATCAATAGAAAAAATATTAAATAGAATTGTGGGTGGCTGTAATCAATGCCTAATTAGCATAACCATGTTAATTTTGCTCAGGTTTTCTTAGAGCAATATTATTTTTAAGGCACTAAAAATAGTGCACATGCAAACTCAAACACAAGTATCACATTTTCTCCACCACCAGGAATATAGTGCCAAAACAGGACTGATACCAGGAAACTCCGACGTGTGAGATATTTTCTGAAACTGCAAGTGTGGTTTTTGTTAGTAAGTACCAGAAATACTGTCAGTGTAACTGGGAATTCTGAACTGGAAGCAGCCAATTTTGGATATGTTTAAAGCTTTCCCAGTTTAAAATACGGTGCAGATAATCCTTAAAGACAGGTAATTATATAAAAGTTAATTACTTGTTAAACACACACAACATTTTAGTTTGCAATTTTACCGGGACTGTGAGAGATCCTCCAATCTGAGATGGCACTCCGCTAACTTCCTTTTCATGCTGTTTCACGCACAAATTTCAAGTGGCAAATTTATAACAGCCTTCATGTTCACATAAGGGTATGATATCTTGCCTGCATTCAACCTGCTGTTGTCGGAGCAGATGCAGACACCACGTGTTTTGGCAACGGATAACACATCAGATAGTAGCGATACAGGGAAGATGAGAAAAGACGTTCTGAAAGGACCGAGCGTGCAACACAAAGAATAGTAGACCAAAGAACTCAAAAGAAAAGACGAAAAAGCTACAAAAGATATGCAAGACAGCAGAGGCACAGCTGGAAATAATGAAGGAGCAGAGAATGCAGGTGATGCCACTAGACAGGACATTTTATAAAGCTCCTCCCCTTGTGACTCAGCTTTAAAAGACACAAAACTTTGAGAACAAAAAGGAAGGAAAACCTTTGCACTTCTCACTTTTTTCCTTCTCTTCCTAGAACAAATGTTAAACTTGATCAGCAGATGAATGGGAGGACTTGGCAACAAGCTACCGATCCCTCTGCATCTGAAGGGACACTTTGAAGACTGTTTCCCTGTATGGGATAGGGCTCTGTAGCAGGGAACAATGCACATCATCTCTTAGAACACGACAAGCTTGTCCAGAAACTATTTCTTTTGTAATGCGGCTTTAGTCCTGCCTTTTTCCTATTGGAGAGCCTCGGCATTCCATGAGAGCCCCCACAGGAGTTTGAGAGCCTCTCTGGGACCCATTCTTGATAGTCGAATCCTCAGATTTTCCAGTATTCATAGCACAAATTTACAATTTAATTCTTGAAGGGCATGAAGTAGAGAGGCAAGGGCTCTGCACAGAATTTCTAAATATACTGTTTTCATTTGACAGTGAAAATATAACTAAGTAAAGATTAGTAAGAAAAATATCCCAAATGCTGTCCTCCCTCCCCTCCCAGAACCTTCCCATACCTCAACGTAGCTTGCTTTTCCCTTGGGATTCTTTACTCTGCTTAGGCAAATATTCCCCTGACTCATCGAGATTAAATAAAATGAGAGTATGTAGGTAAAGACCAGACTTATATTGAGAATTAACATTTACAGAGCTCATAACCTGGAAAAACGGAAGAATCTTTAAAATGCAGGTAGAACTGCACTCCTAAGGAACAGATTATGTTCTTGACCTTCAACAAAGAGCATAAGAAAAAACACATACCCAAAAGCCCCTGCTTTCTGAGAAGCCGAATGACCAAGACTTTAAGGAATTAACCCCACATATTTTAAAGTACCAACTTATGGGATCCCCCTTATTTTTCATTCATAGCTAAAGAATTATTAAATATACAAGCTTTTAAAAAACTCAAGTTAAAATAAAATGCTTAAACACCATCCTGAAACAATGCAGTCCAGCCCTATGAAGAAGAATAAAAGCAATTACATGTAGCAGACTTGCTTCCTCAGCCCAAGATGCCACCTCTTATCTCTTACAAGGCACATTTTATTCTCCAACAACAGTATTTTTCAGAAGTGCCGCAACAAAACATTTTCTTTCGTGGCTCTGTTTACCATGCACTACAGCTCCCTGTAGCTGCCTCAATATTTAAAAAAAAATAACACAACAGGACACAATTTTCCCAACCAATTCCACAGAAGCTAATCTGCCAAAGCTATTTCTCATGATTTTGCATAAGCTTCCTTCCTAGATAACTATGAGAACTGACTAGGCAAGTGTGCTAGTTTTGGCTGGGATGGAGTTAATTTTCCCCGCAGCAGCCAGGATGGGGCTGTGTCCTGGATCTGTGCTGGGAACAGCGCTGATAACCCAGGGGTGGTTTCGCTCCTGCTGAGCGGGGCTTGCGCAGAGCCAAGGCCTTTCCTGCTCCTCACCCCACCCCACCAGCGAGGGGCTGGGGGGCACAAGGGGCTGGGGGGACACGGCCGGGACAGTGACCCCCACCGCCCCCAGGGCTGTCCCACACCACACGGCCTCATGCCCAGCACACGGAGCCGGGGGAGGAGGAGGAAGGGGGGACGCTGGCAGGGATGGCGTTTGCCTTCCCCAGGCACCGTTGGGCGTGATGGAGCCCTGCTGCCCTGGGGATGGCTGAGCCCCACTGCCCGTGGGGAGGAGGGGATGGGTTCCTTGGCTTGCTCTGCTTGTGTGCGCGGCGTTTGCGTTCCCTGTTACCCTGTCTGTGTCTCAGCCCGCGAGGTTTCTCACTTTTACCCTTCCCATTCTCTCCCCCGTCCCTCTGGGTGGTGGGAGCGCGTGAGCCGCTGTGTGGGGCTCAGCACCAATTCTCTCCTAACCTTACAGATCATACCTTTCTATACACAGTTACAGAAACACACGCACCAGCTACTTACTAAATTGTGCACTCCTAATTCTCTCCAACATCTAAAAGACTTACACAAAATAGGCTTTAAGTCCCCCGGAAAGAGTCTGAAAAGATGCTCAATACAAGGCCAATAGCCGAGGAATTGGTGACAGTACCAAGGGACTAGACTCATGTAGAGAGAACACTGAAGGATCTATGGCTTCTGGGCTCCAAGCAGCCCAGTGTTTCTGTCCTGCAAAGGCGGATGGGAAAATCCCATCTTCTGCTTCGTTTAGTAGAATAAAACAGTGACAGCTCTGCTTGAAAAATACATCCACGCCTGTGACTGATGATATTTCTTGCCATAACCATATGTGGTTATATGTCACTATGCTCACTGGCCAAGTCCTCATAACGGAGCATCCTTCCTCCAAATTTATTTTTGGGAAAAAAAAAATAAACTAAGCAATTCCACAACAAATACTATTAAGACCCCATCCTCTGACTTGGTGAATTACCAAGAAAAGAGTATATGCGCTTCTATTCTGGATTACCATGTTACCTGAAAATAGGAATCACAGCATAAAAGATGACTTAGATAGCAATGAAACAAATTTCCTCGTGTGACAGTTGAGGGTACTTGCCACAGACAAAGCCAAATATGAAACTGGGACTAGATCTCCCCAGAAGAAATGCTGGAAATATTAAGTTTGCTTGAGAACCATCTACCTGAGCCAAAGGAATAAGAATTAGGAAAAGGGCTGCAGCCAGCAGAGCACAACCCTTGTGTCAAGACCCTGGTACAGTTGTGTTGCATGCTGGTACTTTGTATCAGATTTTCCATCACTATCATTCCTCGTGAAAAACTGAATAATGATTTGACGTAAAATAATCTGAAGCTCATTCATAAGCTATGAGTGCCATACGCAAACACCAACAAAATGTTACCTCAGCTCTTACGTTTTAAACCACATGTTGACTCTGAAGTAGCTGTAGGTGACAGCAGGACGTGTCATGAGAAGATGTGAGTTGACAATTCACATACCTCTGAAAAATAAATAGGCTGCAATTTCTCCTCTATTTCCATTTTCTTTGAGAATCAAAAGACATGTCCTTTTACTGAGATGTTCAGGAAAGCCAAGTCTTTAAATACATTTTATATTAACTGCCATCTAAAGGAGGTAAATCAGAGGAAAACTTGCTTTTTCTTTTTTTCTTTCAAAATACTATAAAGAAAAAAAATGGTGAAGACTACTATATTTGTACGCATTCTTTACTCTGCTCATCACTGACTGGTATCTAAAACCTTACTGTAAAGTAACACTGTAGGGTCCACATACAGTAAGACAGTGACCTCAGACACTGTAATATATACAAAGTCAGGAAAAACAAATGGAAGCAGCAAAAAAACACCATGAAACTGGAAAGCATGTGTAAGAATGCACCAAGAAGCACCAAATTCTTCACTGGGAGTCAAAACTGTTTTACAGTCAACGCAATTACATATATTTAAATATCATGCATCAAGCCAAGTTAGCCAAAATGAAAGCTTACGCTCGTTGCTAAGGGGGTGGAAAGTCAAGTCTCGGGCCGGGGTGGGGACAGGGGGGACGGACAGACACAACAAAGTAGGACAGCACAAACACTGCTGCTGTAAAATACTTTTCCCCTCTCAAAAAATATTCAGAAAATCAAGAGATAAGGGGCTACTACAATGACTGCAGATCCTACAAAGTTATCACCATCTGTTGTGTCATCTATTTACAGACACACAGACATAATCAAAACGGAGGGAAAACTGCTCAAATAAGTGTAATTTTCTTTGAATAAGATACCATGCATGTTTAATAAGCTTGAGAATCTCCCAGGATAAATTTAAGGGAATAAACAGGACCTTCCCTGTACACAGAAGAGAACAGGGTTTGTGCGCAGCTACCTTTGTCAGCGGGGCATTCAAAAGTTCTTGCCACAGCGAACATCAAAGCGCATTAGGAGAACGCTGCTGCAACGCTGTTTATTCACGTGCAGCTTGAAAACAACACCCAGAATAAATATATAGCCTCGGGTCTCAGTTCCGTTTACCACCTGAGGGAGAAGAGCATCTAACAACCTGATACCTCAGGACGGCACTATGCACTCTTCTAGTTCTGTGTCCCATTTACTGTCGTCTTTGTAAGGTTTTTACTCCTTTGGAAGCTTTCATGTCTCAACTTGAATAGCTTTCTTCTCCCAAAACCTTCTGCCTTGCCTTCAGACAGCTCAGACTGCTCCATTCCCCTTTTACAGCAGTCTCTTAAGAATTGCTTCGAGCTGAGGCGAGCAATACAAGCATGCCCCAAAGCACGAGGCAAGCACCCTCCCAGCAGCTCCCCAAGCAAGCAGGGACATATGGAGCCAAGATTCACCAAAAGAGAAGCGTGATGCAAGGCTCCTTGGTATGAGCTAGGCTTAAGCACTCTCCGGAGGAGTCTAGCCCAGGCTCCACCAAGCAGTGCTCCTCAAGACATTTGGGCTAGGTAGCACAGCTCCTGAGCTAATACATCGGGTCTCTCAGCAGGGCTGGCTCCGTCAGTGCTTTCCTCAGATAGCTGTGCTGCTCTCAAGTCCAGAAGCGGCTCCAGCTATTGCAAGTGAAGGGCTTCTAGTTCCCAGAACACTGCACAGGACAGACCTGCCCGGCTGAATGCGTTTAACTCGGAGAGTATGAACAACCCATTCCCTCCCTGCAACGGGACCTTAACCTAGTACCCTTAATGTAATCCTCCATATTTTACAATAAAATGCAATAACCTAGTTCTGAAAACACTATTTTCAAAACATACACGCTGAATATATTCCAAATAACAGTGAAACTCTTACTTTAAATTATTTGTCCTCTCTGGAAAACATATTGGACTTATTAATCAGTCCCCAGGTCCCGAGTGTCACTACTACCGCTGCATATGTGCAAACAGAGCAATAGGAAAGAGCAGGGCGGCTGCAAAGCAAGAAGAAACAAAAATCATTATTCTTTTAACACAATTACCAAATGTCTCCGTTTTCTTTTCGAAGCCATTTTTATCTCCTATTTTTAATTCTTATCCTTATGCAGCAGTTTCCCTGTTTCCCTTGTGTATACACTGTTTGAGCTTTCAATTTTTCTTCTTTTTTTTTCAATAGTGCCTTATCCCTCCTTTTTTTTTTTTTTTCTTCATTACTTGGGGTTTTTCCTCTCCTGTTCTGTTCCCCCATGCTTATTTACTTTTTCCCCCCTAGTCCTCACTAATTATTTCACGTCTCTCGGTCTGTTTCATTACGTGTCACGGCTTTTCCTTTCATATTTTTTTAAATATTGCATTCCTTTATTCCACTCCTGCAGCTCTCTGATTTCTATGTGCTTGCTTAACTATTACCCAAATGGCTCCAAGCAGGACACACTCAAACTGAAGAATAAATAAATTAAAAGGAAAATACTATCTGTGGCCATGTGGTGTTGCTTAGCAACACCCCGTACCTCTCCACAGCTTTTCTAGAGCCCTGGTGGCAACGGAGCTTTTCAGACTTATTGCCACAAATATATGCAAGATCCTTCTCGCATTGTTTGTCCGTTCACCAGGAAATAAATGCAGAGAAAAATATAAATGAGAAAGAAAAACTCCAGAGAAAGCACCAGCAGCAGGACTGCTCTTCCAGCACAAGAAACGGCCGCACGCCCTGACGCGCGCTGCCCCCTTCTCTCTCACGTGCTCTGTAAAACACCCGCAGCTTACACGTTATTACTGTTCACTAATGCTGCTACTGTTACCAGGAACAGCATGTAAGTAATATTTCTTATGCAATTAAAATTTGTGGTCGGTTCACGCAACTCTCAAATAGTTACCGCGTATGCATTACTGGCTGAGGTTCATTGACTTCTTACGCTCTTGGAAAGTGCCTTCTGAAAGCTTTACACTAAAGAAAAGATAGTAGTAGCCTCCAGATTGTATAGGATAGGAAGAATGGCCCAATCATTGACAAAAATGCAGCGGGATTATGAAGGAAGTGCAGTTTGTTCCTAAAGCTTATAGATACAATCTTAAAGATTTTCAATATCTATTGTTTCTAATGACTTCCGATGTGACGGAAGTGAAAGCAAAGCTCCCCCACCCCACCCCCTTTTCTTTTAAAACAAAAGTTTGCTGGGCTCAATCCTCAAAAGTTAGAAACAAGTGCTCATTAAGTCCATACTTCACAAAGTATTGATGATTCAGCATTAGCTAGACTGAGTTTCAAGAGGACGGATGCTAAGCCGGTGTCCCTGACAGTCCTTTTTTGTTCCACAGCAATGAAAGACTCCTTCCAACAGCCAATGGCAACTTCTGAGAAAGAAAAGTATTTTTAGTTTTGGGATGGAAATAACCCTTATCCAAGGGACTAGAACTTTAAGGATATCAGGAGACCTGGAAGGGGAGTCAAGAAACAGAAATGCCAAAGCAAAAGATAACTGCACCATTTAGCTAAGGACCAGCCTGTGATGAAGCCCTACAGGATGGAGAAAATGTTCAGTTAACACGTATCTTTCTGAAGGGCATCAAAATCAGTGTTACTATTGGAAATTTTTTGTATAGCTAACTAAGCCTCAAAGCAATGTGAAGTCTGCGTCGCAGAGTATCAGTAGCAAGTGAAAATAACGCTCATCAGAGCACATACCTTAAGATGTTGAACAGCATCAACCTGCATCTGCCAGCTACAAATTGTTATGTCCTAAAGAGAAACCGCAGATGATCCACATAGGTAAATGAAGGACAGAAGCTACTGTTCAGGTACATAAACCCAGTTTATCAACCTCATTCCCACAGTAACATGTGTGGAAATTAAAGGCAGAAATAAGGGTACGTAGAGTTGGTTGGAGAAGACTGCAGAACCCATACATGATACAGGCCACCATAAAACACAGGCACTGCAGTGTCAAGCACTTAAATAGAAAAACGCCTGAAAAGGTTTGCCAGTTCAAAACTTGATTTGGCCCCTTCACGTGTGTGCAGCAAGACACACATTTTAATGATGTGATCATACGCTGTTTTACACAGAAGTGCTGCCTGACTCAGAGGACAGAACGGAGAGCACCCACCTCATCGACAGCCTTTCAACATTCGTGCTTAGCGTGTAGCCATTACTTACTACACAACCTGACTTGACAGCAGAACTGGTTTTCCCTTCGAACACTTCAACGATACTCATCGCTACGGTACCTGAAGTGATTTAAGAGCAATTTGTTCTACGTGCTATGAACACCCACTTTCAGCAGGTAGCGATCGGCACAGAAAGTCTATCGAATAACTGAGCATGCTCCATCAGACACCTGTGGTCCAACACAGACGTATATAGGGGACTCGGTGTGACAACTTGGATGATCAGGCTTACTCTCTTGCTTTCCCGTTCAGTTCAGATTTTCTCATCTAGTTGATGGAACCATCACCCTCTGATCAGCTGGTATTTCTAAATCATCTTCCCTCTTAATTCCAACCATTAAAGCTCCTAGTCATTCTTATCCTCAGCCCTCAGCTGCACAGCCTCCTAATTGCACTCTTAAATGTATTCTTGTCTTTTTTTTTTATTCTGAACTTCAGCGTCACACAGTTCTTTATGATGTTCTAGTTTCTTCTGTATTGACAGTGCCTGTCGACTTTCTGGTAACATGCTCCTAATATTTATGTCAAGCTCATTAATGAAAATATTAAATGGTGTGAATCTGAAGACTGATCCTTCAACAAGCGCCGCTCAAAGCCCGGAAGCTCTTTTTTAAGCACTACTCACTCTCATCTCCTTTCTAGCCAGTCCCTTATCCACGTTACTATTCTAATCTAAGCAGATGATACTTCATTACTAATTGGCCAAAAAAAATAAGACAACTTGTCAGTGTGTCATGATCTATCCCTAACGATAAAGCCCAATATGTCTTATTCCATCTTATATTTACCTTAATGCATTTAATCAATCTTTGCTTCAAAATCTGTTCTCAAAGTTCTGCATGCTGCTGATACGAGTCTACCAGAGTTATAGCTGCCCATCAATTCTCCATCTTTTAACACACAGAAACTGCATCGGCTATTTTTTAATCAAGTACTGTAACATACACCTTGCTTTACTCTTAGGCCTGTAATTTCACATGTCAAGTTTTCTGTGATACCTTTATGGACATTCTCTGTCCCCTTGACTTCTGAGATGGAACCCTCCAAGTTCTCCTTCTGGCCTGTCTGGGGTAATTTCCATTTCTGCACTCATCTCCCCATTAGCCACCTCTTGATTTACCCCCATTTTACTGAAACTAGGACAACAATTTACAGAGACTTGAGACAATACCTAGGATGTTTAATCCTATCTTCACACTGGCTTTCCTTGTTCTTTCATTTCTTTTAATTTAGACAGCTTAAGAACCTTTTACTATTTGTTTTATATAGCTGAATAACCTTTTACTATTTGTTTTAATTTCTTTCGCCAGGTGTGACTCAACTTGACTTTTGAAAGTTCTCACTTCTCCCTCTGTACTTCCTCCTTTGCCCATCAATCCCATTTTTTTTTTCAATTCCTTATGGGTTATCCTCATAATCTTAATATTCTTTCTGAAGTTGCTTTTCAGTTTGGTCTGAAACTCATCTTTACAAGTTGGGATGCAAATTGCAAATAATTTTTGTATATTTGAATTAATAACAGTCTCCTCAGAATTCACGTCTTTGAGCTGTTTAGTTCAGTTCAGAAATCTAGATAGTTTTCTTAACTCCTGAGTTTGTCTTTTAAAACAATAAATTTTGGTGATTCTTCTATAGAATTTATATTAAATTAACTTAAAAAAAGAGCTTAATCACAGAATATAATATTGATCATCTATTCTAGGACTTCCCCCATTTACTAAATTAAAGGCTAACGCCCATCCAGCTTGACACCTGAATTAGTAACAGTTAATACTATTTAAAATTTTACTTTGAACTGTCTGATTTAAAGACTGTTACTAACAAAGTTTGTCAGTTATCACATCAAAGAATCCCTGCACCCTACCATCATTAGGATCTGTGGCTTTCCAGGCTGCATATAGAAAGTCAAAGTGTCTTACAATGACTTACCTCTCTAATAGCGTTACAATCAATTCCAGGTATAGAAAGTTGTGAGGGTAACAGAATGAGGACGGTGCACTTCAGAAAATATGATTTCAATAGACTCAGGGATCAGGTTGGTATGTCTCCTGAACGATACACTGATCAGTACAGGAAAGCAGGAGAGAGGGCAAACCCTGGCAGAAATGCACAAAGGGAAGCTATTCCTGAGCAAAAGAAAAAAAATATATAATAAAAAAAGTACTTAACAGACCTCTATGATCGTACCATGTCTCCCCCATGGCCTGGAAATCAAAATTATGAAAGGGAACTATGACACATACCTAAGTATATAAATTTCAAAGCATAAATGAACAGCACAAGCATTGTAGGAACAAAATCAGAAAGCTAAGGCACCAAGCAAGCCTCAATTAGCAAGGAAGAGGAAAAAATAAGAAGAAGGTGGTTCTATAAACACAAGAAGTAAGAAGAAAATAAAGAGAAGTACAGGTTATGACAGGAAAGGAGAGCAAATCACAAATGATGCAGAGTGAACCGAATTACTCTGAGCCTTCCCTGCTCTCTTTATGAAGAGGACATGGTACGGCCGCAACCGTTACTAGAAGCACTCTTTTTAGCAAGGACGTAAGATTGCAGGCATGGAAAAGAGAGGTTTGATAATTTTTATTTTTAATCAGACAGATACAGTTCATATATCACTGAGTCGTCAAGAAACTGAAACAATCCATGGACTACTACCCATTGCCCCCACAGACTTGGAGGGCTTGGGGTTCCATAAGGCCAGAAGAGACAAACATATTGTTCCCCTTTACAAAAAAAGGGAGTGAAAATAGCAACTACAGCCCCCAGCAAATGGAGTACTATTGTTAAAAATGATAATGTGATATAAAAGAAGCTGACATGAGCATGTATAAACCAAAGTTAAATCAATCTTATTTTCTGTCCTTAAGATGATGGTCTCACGAATAAGCGGTAGTTGTGACAAATCTCGAGTGAACTTTTTTCAGAAGTACCCCACACCACGTTTTCATAAGACAATTAAAAATGTAGATTAGATAAAATAAATACCCAGTGAGTGCACAACTTACAGAAAAACAACCCCTAGCTTGTTTTTTATCGCTGAAAAAGGGCCTGAATCAAGATGCTTTGTGATTCACCCCAGTGACTTGGACAGCTGGAAAAGAAGAATGTACCAATTGTTCCTACCGACATCATGTTTGGTGGAATAAGAGAAACAGGGAAGGAGGGGCTATTAAACATTTTAAAAGGCAACACAAGAGTTTAAAAATCAAAGTAAACTAAAGGGTCAGTATTTAGGCCACAAATTGAACACATGACAATCCAATGCTCTTGCAGAACTGGGACAGTTCAGTGGGTGAGGCAAAGATTCATTCTACCCAGTGCTAGCCAGCACCCGGCTGAAAAATTGTCTAATTTTTCATCATCACAATTAGAGAAAGATGCAGAAAATGAAAATCCAAATAAAAGCAACAAAATAACAGTTTCTGAAAACACGACCAGCAAAGAAGAGTTGAAGGAAAATAGAGAACGGGAAGGATCTCTAACAGGAAGCTTCTAATAAAACAGAGTTTATACTAAAAGGGAACAATCATCAATTGTTCTGCAAGTAGGAAGAGACGGACAAGACGACAATTTGATCTCCAACAAATGAAATACAGTATATTTTAGGAAAAACTTGCTGTCGCACTGATTAAACACTAACAAGAATGAGAAGTCTCCAACATCATATGCCTTAGGAAGTGGGTTATACAAATATCTGTCAAGAAATGTCTAGCTCTATTTCATTCTGTCCCAATCCAGAAATTCTCTCAGTATCCCCCTCAAACCTACATTCTCATGATTCTATGATTCGATTGATTTCTATTTACAGCCATAGCCAAATTTAAACCTGCTGCGTGGAGACTCTACAGCACATTCTCAGCACACCAGAAATTAGTTTACTGCCCTCCCCTAAAGTGATTTTGATCCATAAAGGTTCAGTTTTACCCTTGCTATCTTCCTACTGTCTGTTGCGTTATTAACATAAAATGGTTTGCCTTTACGTTTGTCTTTCCTGAATAGCACATCTCCTTTACGGCAACTATACAGGTAGTCATTTGGATGCTTCTTCATATGTTTACTTGATCTAGCAATGTTAATAACGTTCCTCTCACGTGGTACACAAACAAGACGACTTCAACTTACTTCTTTATAGGAATAGACAAAAAGACATGAATTACAACTCGATAATTTTCAAGTGGAACACACGCGGTAGGATCTTTAGCTCTATAGAGGAAAACCTCTTCCACTTCAGCTAGCAATTAAGCAACAGTAGGTTGCTGTCCTGTTCTCAGTATTAGAGGGGAACAGAAAGCTTTGCTGAGTGATTGTTCCAGATATTCCCTGAAGAAACAGGACCGATTGGAGATGGAAGAAGTGACTGGGGAAAACACATACTTGTAGCTTTCTGAAGACAGCTGGAACCGCTGGAACAGGCACACAGCCAGAAAGACTACGAGGGAATATGCTTCGACACAGCAACACCACGCCTCCAGAGACTGGACCACCCACCAGCTCATAATTCATCAGTACGAAGCGCACACGCTGTAAGGAAGGTTCTTGTACCAAGTAGTACCGAGCATCTTTGCTGGCCAAAGAATCCCAAAAACATTATTTCTGGTATCAATATTGGATGGGATACTATGTTTCTTTTCAACACTATATTCAAACAACGCACCAGTTTTTAAAACAACAAAGAAATCGTTATGAATGTCTCAAATCATTCCTGAGATGCACCACCAGAAATGTAAGAGTTCCTGAAGGCAGGACACTACTGTAAGCAAGGAAGATTGAATACTGCAAGCAAAGGAGCAGGAAGCAGCGAGGCAGTCAACTGCTCTCCACCTGAGGACTGTACATTGTGATAAAAATGGAACAGAATCTGGTCAAGATAAGGTTTTCAAAGCTTCTGGACAGTTCTGTTGCATCGACATTCTTTTTCAATCCCCAGCCTGTTACACATCTTCACTTCAGCGCATGAGGATGCTAGTGGGTTTTTTTTTTAAATATAATACTATCAGGATTGGTTAAAAGATGAAAAACAAGCTTTTGTGCCAGACCGGTCCATTCATACTTAAACCAAGGGACTTTCTGATACGCATATATGACTGATTTTTTTTTTTAATATGCATAAAAGAATCGATGGACTGGTACCCAGACAATTTTTGTCCAAATATACAGCAAAGTTGCAGACAAACTACAAGCGCGGTCTTGTAACAAACGCTTCAGTGCAACTTAATATTGGACAGTGCTACCAGCCCTGCTTAAAATACAGCATTCAGCAAGCTATACCACTTCCTTCACACTGAAATTGGTGTCTCAGCTCTTTTTACTTGGAGCAAGCAGATGTCTTCCAGGACTTAGAAAATATAAATAGATCTGAAGTGAGTAATTACTAACAGGCTAACAATGGCACAGGTTTCTCCAAGAAACCATGTTTGAGCACTTAAGATTTCTCATCCTAAAGCTCGTGATAATTTTTAACTTTATAGATTTCTAAACAGAACTGAAACGGGGCTATGCAACAGAAAGTCTAGGGTAAGAAAGGAAAGAGCAGTATAGGTTTCAGTATAGGCAATGGTTTATAAAAGAAAGAAAAAGTGGGAGTAGAGGGGCTGAAAAAAGAGAAACTAGTCGTCTTGTTATATTATTCCGTTTTCCAACACACCAACACAAGAAGGCACCTTCATCTCCATCCAGCAACCACAATAAAGTGCACATATAGAAATCCACATCTAAAAGAACATAAGGCTAAGCAGAAAATGAAAGCTAACGGTGAAGATTGTCTCTAGTCCTATCTCTACCCTCCGATCTGCTCAGCTTTAATGAAGGGGAATTGGTTGATCAGACTTACCTAGAATTCAGCATTTGCAGCAAAGAAGCATTTTTCATTTTGTCACATGTGTACGTGTAAAACCAGTTTGCAACTCAGACACTTTGGTTTTGAAATGATTAAGATCAAAAATACACCTAACTCTTGGAACTAGCATCTGGTGAGCGCTGCTCTGTAAGAGGGGGAATCATCCAGCATCAAACCTGAAGAACACCAAACCTGAAGAACTCTATTAAGAGGTCAGAGGTGGTGTGACACAGCACTCCAGGGGAGCCACGAGGTAAGAAGGAACCTTTTGCAGAGGAATAAAAAAAAAAGATTTGGCGTAACTTACGATGGTAAGCTAGTATTTACAATTTGATACACAGAAGACGTGCACAAAAGCACTAATTTGTAGCAGTCAGGCAAGTTAGGAGCTATTGAGATATTCTAATGAAAATAACTTAAGACACAAACTCAAATAAAACTGAAAGTCAAGGATTATGATATGCATTTCTTAGAGCAAGTGTAAGTGATATCATATATAAACATGTAAACCACTTTATTCCAGTAAGATGGTTATAAATGCCAGTGTATGGTATCGATATGAGCAAATGCAGAGTAATTAGTTAATCTAAAAAATGCATGAGTAGGAATTTGACTGCTAAATGATTAAACTGGTACATTTTAAAATGTGTATTAATATTTAATTATTGACACTATGAGAAAAGAGAAAATCTCTTGATGTTACTTCTCAGCTCTTTCTGATACCCATGTATTATTCATACGAATAGTTTGTGCATATACAGTCAATCACTAGTTAAATAAAAGAATCATTCTCAAATTCCCTAATCACCTCAATAGATCCTAATGCAATATTTTCCACATTTGGGAATCAGAGCGTTTTATTTAAGAAATTAGTGGGGCCATGATGAATACAGTGCAGCCTGAGCAGACATCAGTTCAAAGAATCAGATGTCAAAGTGCTCCCTCTAATGTCCCTTAATCATCACACCAATTAGTGGTTGAATAGTGATGTGATTAAAAAGACTGCTGCTATCCTATACCTATTCAGACTAGTAGAATTCTACATATGTTCTACCAATTAATGTTTGAATAGAGCAGCGATTAGAGAGACATCTGCCATTGTATATTCATTCAGAAAAGAGCTAAACTTGCATATTCATATGCAATGAAGACAAAAATAAATATTTGCAAAGGTAAACTATACATTTAGATTATAAAGATAATTGAGTTGATTTCCTTTAATGAGCGTTCTCTATTTTACAATTTTTGGGATTATTTCTTATTTATAAATATATAATCTTTCATCAATACATGTCTAGAAATGGCCAAATTATTCACTGAAAAAGCATTTAATCATTAAGGTTCCTGATTTCAGGCCTTGGGTGAACTGGGTTTCATATCTCCTTGTTTGCAATTTGCACTATTTCTCCTTCAACCCATCAGTTATCTGTTAACTGCTCCCTTGATTATTCTGTAACTGTGATACAAGATTGGGCACAAAAATCACATGGTGTTTTTCCACCTCATTGCAAGGCAAAACTTAGAGTAACAAACTGATGATAGCTGAGAAAGAATCGCCTTCTTTACAGGTTTTTCTCTGCAAGACTGCACATTTGTACACTAAGAGGTCCTTACAAACCTCTTCTTTAAAGAAGAATTCCTTTTTACAGACGTTCACATAAAGCAGACAGCCACAGAAATGCTATCAAACTAAAATGCGGTTTGAAGTTTTATCAAACTCTTATTCCTACTGTTTTAAGGGAGCAACCTTGTCCTCTGGACTTAAAGAGCAACACGATCTGTTACACCTTGCAACAAACTGCAGATCTCACTCTCCACCATGAGCACGGAGCAATCTGGTAGTTGCACCTGACCGTCGTACAAAAAAGACAAGGTGAAGAACCGGGTTCTCTCTAATGGCTGGAAAGAACTATAGAGCAATTAAGACTCTTGCCCAAAAATGATGTCCCTGCAAAAAACAGCTGAGCTTAAAAATGATTTTGTTCAAGGGAGAGAAGCTCTTGTTGCACAATGCTGATCGGGCTTAGCAAACGTAAGGACAAAGAACAATGCTACTGCTGCCAGAAAATCAATACTGTTACAGGCTACGGCAATTAACTACAAACCAATTTAAACCCCATTTCCTTTTCACCTTTCTTGTCTCGTTGAAATAATTCCAACTCTTCCATCTGGAGCAATTATTACTATTATTTTTAAATGCAGAAACTGAAGAAAGGCTGAATACATAGGTGCGTTCATATCATCTCCACACCTATCCTTAGTAGGTACCTCTAAGGTTTCACTACAAAAAAAGGCTGGCCTACAATATCCCACTGAATTCTCCAGTGACAAGTGAATTTAAAAAAATTGCAGAGGTGAATTTCATTAAAACAACAAACCCGCATGTGTACATGGTAAAAGCAGAACCTGTCCCATAACGCTTAGAAACCCTATTCCTAAAGCAAGGAATTCAGCGTGCTGGGCATAACACAATGCGTGCCCATCTAGTTCGTGATTTAAATGCCAGCAAGCGTAAAGTACATATAGAAATGGAATTATAGAGAGTTGGAAACCGTAAATAAAAACACAACCATTTTCCATCAGAACATTCACCATGCCTGGAGGTGTTCAAAAACCGTGTAGACGTGGCACTTCAGGGCATGGTTTAGGAGGCCTGGGGGTGTTGGGTTGGGGGTTGGCCTTGATGATCCTAGAGGTCTTTCCCAACCTTAATGATTCTATGATTCTATAAATCAGACGTCTAAGCAGTCCTGAACTACCTACGAAAACTCGGGGGGGGGGAAAAAAGGAAGTCCTCACAGCATCCACAGTTCATTCCTTTGCTTTAGTTTTGTCTGTAAGTTGATGGCCTAACGTGATCTAAGTTTTGCTTCCTTCTCCAAGATTTACTACTAGAATAGCCATCTCAAAACTCTTCTACTTTTAATTCTGGCCAACAGAATCCTTCATTTCCCCAGACAGACTAACAGCATCTGTTTACACCACCTTGCAGCATGACTCAGAAGAAACCAGAGTGTTAATGCTTAGGTTTAGCACTGTTACCGAGGGTGACTCGGCACTAAAGAGTTTACCTATTCTGATCCAAATCTCCGAGTTAAAATTTCTGAAGGAAAGCTGACTGATCTTGCACCTACAGCTAGAAATCATTTTTACAGCAAAATTGGGTTGCTAACATGGTAAACAAAGAGTAGCACTCACTGAAAGCATAACTGAACCTTCCTTTAGGAGAATGCTTTTCTGACACTGAGGAAAGATACTGACACTCAGCTTCCACTTCAGAACTCATTTAATGGGCAACTCAAAGTGTCTCAGCGCAGGCTAGGAGTTAAAATTTCACTTGTGTAATTATTCTGAGGAAATATGTAAGTCTGCCATCTGGAAGCGTATTAGACTTTACAAAGTCACTGTGTGCATGCCTCAGCAGATGCAGCTTTTGTTCAGAGTTTTGAGGGCTGTTAATTTAATTAGTTTTGTATTTTCATACTCCCACCTTCCCTCCAACAGTAATTCTGCAAAGGCAGTATCAGCAGAGCTTTAAAAGAATCCAAAGCTAAAAGCCAAATCCAGACTTTAAGGAAATGCAAACAAGGGTACTTCCTCTGGACTTCAAACAGAGCTTGACCTGTTCATTCCCAGGCCTAAACGTTACTGCCAATGGCTTTTTAAACCGTAAAAGAAAATTGTGCTCAATGCATCCTTTCCTACATTAGCTTTCTTATTTTAAGAAGGGTAGGAAACGGTTCTATCATTTTATTTTCTTTGTTTATCAAAACCACTCAACAACAATGATCTGGAGAATGCAAAAAGTCTCTCATTTTTTCCTAATGCCTCTTTAGGTAATGAGATACCAGAAAATATTTAGGTTTGATTTTCTTTTTAGCTTTGTAGGGCTTTTTTTTCTGCCAGAATACTGAGCAGCGTGGTAGATCTTGCACAGTAAAAGTAAGCTACATATTTCTGAGTAAAGAAAAGTTTGACAGTTCTAAAAATTAGGACCATTCCTGGCCTAAAAATAAGGACTACCCCTTTACAGTTTCTTCAAGTATTTTACATTTCTTATCATGACTTGCAAACTAAGTAATGTTACGTTTCTACCAAATAATTCATAATATGCAGTATAAGAACTGTGATAAAGGTGCGTACATGTACAGATCCAGCTATTTGCTTATCTCTAACCTTGAACCCTGCAAGTTACAACACACGAGCAGATCTCTGCCAGCGCAGGGTCTAATAGCTGCCCAGGTCTCCATGCAGTAATGCAGAACAACAAAACCAAGCTGTTTATTCGATCGTAAACCTATGCCAAAACATCGTCCTCCAGTATTTGACAACATTCAGAATTTCTTTCAAATGAAAATCTAGCCAAGGCATGCAAGCAAGCGATGGACCCGAGATCGGTGCTGTTTGCACAGCCCAAGACACTCAGGCTTTGGGCATCCAAGAACACGCGAGACACCACAAGCTACACACGCGCGGCTACAAGCGGGATCGTGGGAAGAGACGCTTTCTAGAAAGCTATGTGCTTTCACAGTTAACAGCAACACCTTCAAATATCAAACATTTTATGAATAAATTGAATACAAAAATCAAACAAGGCTGACACGGGGGAAAGCTCAGAGATAACCAAGAGTGATCTTAAAGCCTAAGAAGCTTTAGAAAACGTGTGTTAACACACCCAGTAGGAAGATACATGTGTGTATGCTATAGTTTGAAGTTGAACTAAGTAGGATAATTTACACTGGAACAGCTCAGCAGGTCACTACACAGATACCTAGCTGCCCTGCTGCAGGGATACGCGAGCTTCCTAACAGTTTCTGAAGCCAGGGGAGCCCGGTATCGATTACAGGCCACCTGAAAACATAACCACGTAAACCGCAGCTGTCCGGGAGCCGCCTGCCGAGCAGCTCAGCTATCTCTGCAGCAGGAACAGGCAGCTGTGGGCAGTAACTGCAGCCGACATCCCCAAACAATCATCCCTGTTCACAAACAGAAGGTTTTCACGGACGTTAGTTTCCAGTTATTATAACATTATCTAAGCCGATACATAAAATAAGAAAACAGGAATATTGGCTATAGTAAGAGAGAGATTCTTATGATCAGTGCTACAAAACAGAAGACCATATTAGAGCATGACTGAAATGCTGAGTATACCCTGGGTTGCTCCTCCCAGCAAATATTCGTTGGTCACACTGGATTTTGTAACTTTCAGAAACTGAGGAACTTTGTGGCGTTTTCGGTTTGGTTTGTTGGATTATCTTTTTTTTAGTAATAAATGAATATCAACTATCAAACCTGAATTTTCCTACTTAGTGGGAGAAGATGTTTTGATAACGCTATGAAAAGGCACAATCGCATTGGACCCATACGGGAAGCAGCTTGCAGATGAAGAAGTAGTACTCTACCTACAAGACTTCTGAATTTAGAGGATTACCTCAGAGAATCTGTAGGAAGACAGTAAAAACACTACAAACCTTCTAATCAGATGAGAGATCAAAGAGACAACAAAGTCTAATAGGATTAATCAAATATCACACTGAGACTAGGAATCTAAATACCTAGAGAGAAAATTATGATATCTAATGGCAGAAATACTGAAGACTACAGGGTTTATAATGAAAAAATATTTATTCTAAAGCCACCTGTTTGCTGAAAAATATTTTCAGATTGTAACAACTTAAATTTACACATTTACAAATAATTTAAATTTACACATTTACAAATAATTTAAATTTACACAGTGCACAAGATTTAAAATCCAAAGCCATGTTTTTATCTAAGCTTTATGTATTTATATATAACACATATTCATATGGTCATGTATATATAGTACATATATAGGTAGCCCTATATATATATGTATATAAAATAGGCACATACGGTGGGTTCCCCTAGTTCTGTACCAAAATAAAATTACCTTTAGAAGTCTCAGAAAGGGCAGGGAAGTGCTGCTTTACCCAGTGCTACTCTTGGAAAATGGAAAGACTTGATGATCCTAGAGGTCTTTTCCAACCTTTATGGTTCTACGATTCTATGACTGTAAGCGGGCAGCAGCCCTGCAGGGTGCAGAAGCGGGAGCTGGCGCTGGCTGCCCAGGGGGAGCAAGCAGCTCTGCGAGGCTCAGGAGGTGGGGAGCCGGCTCTGATATCACTTGATCCGACAGACGGATCAGACCTCACAAGGGAAGGGGAGAAAGTTGCATCAAAGACTTAATAAATCACCGGAAACGAAAAAGGTATGGCATGTTCTCGGTTCTGAGAAGTGAATAGCTGATCTCAGGTAACTCTGTATCTACAGGAACAGAGCGAGGAGCCAAATTTGGCTGCCGAACAACACAGGAAACTCAAATTTGAATTTCGCACACGACAGATTTCAGCCTCAATGATTTATTGCACGTTCCAGATGCAATAATAAACATGCACTTACTGAACAGCCTTTGTCCGAATTCCTCTTCCACTGCTTCTTGACTTGTTTCTTTGCTGCAGTTGAATGAAGCGTTGCATGCGTCTGTTTTCGGGGATTTAAAGCCAGAATGTTCTGTAGAAAGAGAACAGAAAATATTAAAATAGAGATAAAATTTCCGAAAAACTTCAAAGCCTCTTAAATCACACCTCACACATTTATTTACAGTGCTGTGCAAAACCAAAGCACAATTACTCAATATTACAGCCCAACTTCATATGAATTTGTTTAGATTTGTATTGTCCACACAACATAGATTTTGAGTATTTAAAGACCTTTCTAGGACTGCTAGAAAAGAGAATTATAGCGGCCACAATAATGGTTTCCATTCCCGGATGCTTGTTACATATGGCATATAGAAACCCATAATTCTGCTTCATTATATCACTCCAAGTAACGCTTGTAAAGCAAAACAAGCATAAATATTTTAAAGGATCTGGGTTATTTCTGGATGTTTCATCATTTCAGTATAAATTCCAACTTCCCTTCACAGGAACCTGCTTCTACACCTAGTGAGCTGATGAGTTAACTTAATTTCTCTTAAAATGCTTTTATTTGCAAGGACACAAACGCACGTCGGGAATACATCTGTACCAAACGTGACAGCGGCGGTCTGACGACACAGGCAGAATGAAGTGTGTGGTGTCTTTCGTTATACTAGTGCAGCTCAAAAAATTAAATCAGCTTTTCGGAACGCAAGCTCTTCTTCAAATCAGGCGAACAACAGGTTTCTGTAGCAAAACTGACTCATTTAACTCAAGGGGTGAGTGTGACCAGCGTGCAAGCAACAGATCAGGCTCGGGGCTCTGATGGAGAACCAAAACAGGCATATTATTGGTTGTAACTCCTGGAATTGGTTTTGTAAGTTTTCCTTTTTAAAAAACTTGTCTTCAGGACTAGACTTCTTCCCTGTGGCGAAGAGGGTGTGCTTATTCTGTTACCTTGTGTTAAAGATGTCCGAGTCTGACTTACAGAAATGGAGACCGAACATGATGAGCATGATGGGGTTATGAATATTATATCAGGATGCTTCCTTATTTTAAAAGTCTGCTTGAGTCGGTGATAATGGTGAAAAAGTAATCTGTTGTACTAAGATTTTATTGTGTTGATGCTTATCAGGACCATTTTTTTAAAAAATGCAAAGGGCTCACTTTCTAATCAACTATTTAACGCTTACTCTGGACTGATCACTAATCCATTTTTCCCACAAAACAAAAATCTCACCTACATGAAAATTCTACCAGCAAATAACAACATAGCCCAATACAGCCCGCCTGAATCACAGAGACACAAAAAAGTGGGTTACAACATTCAAAAAGGCCTAGACTATTTAGCAGCCTATGTGCTGTTGACTTTCAGGAAGAGCTCGAGGGTGTCATCAGATGTGCCTCTGCAACTCCAGCAGGAAAGACTCTGCTCCATCTCTGGGTGTTCCCCAGCTGAGTACCTCAGGCAAGACGTGGCAACCAAAGGCATTCAGTGGTGGGTTATGCTAATTTTTTTCATTCTCAATTAAAACAGAGCAGGGACATTCACATAAGCGATGTCACTTCCAGCATCTCAGTTGCTACTTTCATTTCTCAAGATGCTCCAACTCAACTGTCGAAGCACATCTGACTCCTTGGCGGTAGGCTGCGAGTGCCCAAATCGCCCAAACCGGGCAGTAGGTCCTGATTCACACGTCCACTTCAGCAAAATTCTGCCTATTCTCTTTTGTAATTGCTTAACGCAGTACTCTTGGCCGTGAATATTATAATTATTTTAGCAAACGGAAATGAATTGCAAATTTCTAGTAATAAACTGTAACAGATGTACTCCACTGGGTACGGCACCAGTTGGTTTAAAACGTGGAACAAATGGTGGGGCAAGCCAGGGACGGAAGAATCCCCATATGTTTGCTCCTGTTGGAATTCTGCAGCAGGAGCATGGCTCCAAGCGCAACAGTTGCCGAAATCCAAAAGGACTACGTAGCGCAGCATGTCCCAGAATTAAATCTGAAATAAAACTGGCACGGAACATAATAAATCACATATGCAATATAAAAATTGCTTATATTCCCACTACCTAAATAATATACTATCTGCCTAAATCTCGGATTGCTGACCAAGGTGGCTGTTCTAGCTAGAGGTCCCTGGGGTATAAGAACCGCTCAGAAGTTTACTGCCTAAATGGGAAAGTAATGTAAATGCTTCTGGGTCTGTTAAACTGTCAGAAAGGAAAATTAGTGAGGGTGTTTTCTTCCTATTCATTGCAGTTCCCTGGTTGGTTTTCTGCAGCTTATAGCTAGTCAGACATTTAGTAAATTTAACAAATAAATTCAGGTAGGTCAGCCAGTAAGTGGAAAATTACCCAGAAGAAAGTTCTAGAGGGAGTGTTGCAATTCACACTTAATGTATGCGCCCAGCTAAGCACAGATAAACCACTGTGGACGTGCAAGAAAGGAATCCTGAGACCTCCAACCTCTCAAACACACTGGCCATCTGACAGGGGCGAGAGCTCATTGGTGAGGAGAATTATTTGGGCATCTGTGATCTTGCTTGTCCCGATCCCATGCTTATTCTGCTACATAAATTCTCATTCTTGCCAGATGAGCGGTTGTTTGATCTCTCCAGATGTTGAAAGGGCAAGACTCGAGCTCCCCAATGGAGGTCGTGGGTACATAATACATCACTTTTCAGGGTATTATGAACTTCAGGTTTCACGTTAAGAAGCTTTTTGTATAGTAATGGGGAACCTATGAATTATATATTTAGTGTTTTACATAAATGGCCACATCTATTCCATTAAAAATAAAGGAGGTATAAATCCATTCTCTTTAATGGCTGCAAATTAGAATATAACACCGCTGTATTTTTGTAGAAATCTGTTTAGGTACTATGTTGATGGAGGAAGAAAGAGGGCTACGAGTAAGTACGTAGAAGTAAACTCAGCCCACGTTGAGCACACACTCGTGGCACGGCCACACAACACGCAGAGTTACGCCTGCAGCTTTGCACAACGCCGGTGATTATGGGCACACCAAAGTATTACACTTTCATTATTTCCATAGACTAATTTGAAGACTTCATTTTGGGACGCACGCCAAGTGGTCTGTCTCTTCAGAGCACAATATATATTGCGGATGACTCCCTCAAATACAACTACCTTAGATAATTCCTTTAATAATAACAACCCATGACAATTATTTCTTTTGTGTCTTTAAAAAGACAAAGATTATTATAACCTAAAAAAATATTAAAGAGTGGTTTAACTCCCTAATACATCCTCTACTAGAAGGGGACATATTCATTATGACTAATAGATATTGATTTAGGTTGCAAGTACCCTAAAATGCTATAAACTACTCATACGTACCGTACAGCGAGAATGACTAGCATGTCTAAGTGATAGCTACAGTTCTTAAATTTTGAGAATTTAGTGATAAATGGTTATGTCGATCTGTGCCAACTGAGTAACGTAGCTTCTGAGAATAAACTTGCCATAAGCTATTCATTAGATGTTTATTGCTCGGGTTTTACTTTAAAGGCTATGATTAAGAAGTCTACACATAAAATTCTAGCTCTAATCTTCATTATCATCTATTAATGAAAAGGCTGTAGAAGTTTTAAAACAGCATGTTATATTACAGTGAGTAATCGATCAAGAATTTGAATTAACTCCAAAATCAGTGATTTGAGGGCAGTCATTGGGGACAGGACACATTCTGCAGTTGCGAGTCCTGTTTCTGATACTGCATTTTTGGGTAAGTCAAGACAGGTTTGGCACACGCTCTGCAGTGATCCAACGTAAATTTCTGGTATAGAAATTTCATTTCATTAAAAGCGTCACACCCATTTTATTCCCATCTCATAAAGCCACCCTTTTAGCTGAAATCATAAGAAGCTATTGCAATTAAATCTGATCTTTCACTAAATGCATATTCAGCAGAATAAAATATAAAGTTATGGAAGCACTATACTCATTAGGAATGCTCCAACACCAACCAGGGCAGGGGCGCAGAGAGGGGATGGTGTTAAGGAAAAAGGTGCAATTTACATCGTAGGCGGGACTGCAGTAACTTTGAGGCAGTCAAAAAGTGCTGCTAGTCTAGCATTGTCTTTGTGAAATATATGACCTTACTCCAAATATTGAAAGCTTTTCTTTAAAGCACTAAGCTTTGAAGTCTTCAAAGTCTTAAGCCTTTTCCTCCCCTCCCCACCCCAGGTAAGAACCTTAGCTCAGTGTCCTGGTTATTTGGACCTTATCTCTCATTCAAAACAGGAAATTTGGTAAAAATTCAATAGTTAAGATTACTTTGCTTCTGGAAGAACTCCTACTGAAACCAGTGAGTTGCATCAGGAGTATTTAGTCCTTAATAATCCTCATCTTTGCTACCGGTAATTCAAAGCCAGAATAAGGATCAGAAAAACCCGCTTCAGGCTCTGTCACAGGCTGCAGCACTAAAACTCTACAGGCCTCTTAATAAGATAAAGCAATAAGTTGTTCTTTTCATGTGCCATTCACTTTGTTTTAGCACAGAGCACATTTACCTAGCCCAGGCCCTGCAATACACAGGTTGTATCCTGCTTCACACCAGTTGCTTCACAGAGCATCCTCAGCTAGACTCCTTTATATACAACAATTAAAATTCAGGAGTAGGTTAGGCATGCTAGGGGATGCATGTGGAGAGCAATTTAACCCACCCCATTCCATTAATCTACCCAATTTCCTTAAAAAGAGTTGTAATCTCCCTCACAGCAAGTAACATTAAATGTATTGCAATATACATATGCTCACCAAGTGAACATAATGAGAACATATTTATTTTTTCTAAGAGTAATGAGCATGCTAAACAATTTATTTCAAAGCTATGCAAGTGTTAATTCACTGACAGAAACAAATACCTGGGGCTTTTCCCCTGATATTTTCTAGTATATTTGAACATGAAACTAATTTTATTGGCGTTAGTCAGTCCAAGACCAAAGAACTCAACCTAGAAGTGTTTGTTTTCATGCAATTAGATGACCCAGATTAATGAGCATTGTTTAAAAAATCACGTCAGTTAAGAAAAAGATGACTAAGATACAAACTCTTTCTATGAATATCTTATTTGAATTGCTTAGTTCACTTTTTACCTCTCACACCTACTCTGCCTTTCGGAAAGCTGCAGGAAGTGCTAGGATTTAGATGCAGCAATTCAACCACCATGTAAAGTCGCTAACTATTACAAGTGGAAGTTTCGTGCCAAACACGCAAGAGCAAGTTCTCATCCTAGGACAGTTTGTAACACAAAGATAAACAAGACTTAAAAAAAAAAAAAGAGTATCCATGCTGTCATGTCTTCCACAAGCTCGCTCTATGTTATTTTTCATTATTGAAAGAATATGGGCAAGTGTTGTGAATCTCTCCCTCATGCTTCTGTATGATAGAATCTCTCATAAACTGATACTTGTGTCAAATGTGTATTTTCTTCCTGAGGATCTGAACTGATGAGAATCTTTACAAACAATTTATAAAACCTGACTGGTAATACATCTGAGGAATTCATCCAGAAATTTCAAAGCTTTCACAGTAGTTCAGCCCTGGTTTGACTGTGAGGTGATGAAGGCCAGAGAAAGCGAGATGCAATGTGAAGTGACCACAGATGTCAGGGAATCCTTCGGAGGTCAGGTCAGCCTTTGCAGAACCCAATTCTAGAATGAGAAAGGATCCCAGACAGCACGGGACTCAGAAGGGAAACCCCCAGAAAATTATTTTCCTGTATTACCAGATACATTTTCTGTCACTGAGACAAACAGCTGCATGTGTTAGCAAAGTCACAAGCTGACTGTGAACCCATTTACATTACGGTATATCACAGTGTGACAAGCCACAACCCTCTCACCTCTCTCAACAAGGATAAACTCTGCAGGTGACCCTCTGTGTCCGTGCCCAAGAACCAGCAATTATACATTATTATGGTATCTTCAGGCCAGAGCCCTCAAGGTCCAGAGAGCTGGAAGATGGGGCTCCACTTCTGTGGAGAGACAGCCAGCCTGCGACTAGGGAATGTGCCAGGAGAGCAGCAGCGCTGCAGCCTCCAGCGAGGCAGTGGCCGAGAAGCCAAGAGGCTCAAGGGACCCCAAACCCTGGTCTGTATACGGGCGGGAGGGGGGGAGTTCAAACACACCTGGGGAAAGAATCAACTTTTAATCACAAGACTCATTTCTTCTCCGAGCCACACAAGCTCAGAGTCTCAGAAAAGAGCAAGAACTCAAAGCCCAGTGGATGACCTCATGGTAACCATACTGTAGCTGCGCACGGACAGG
This sequence comes from Phalacrocorax carbo, assembly GCF_963921805.1. Taxonomy (NCBI): domain Eukaryota; kingdom Metazoa; phylum Chordata; class Aves; order Suliformes; family Phalacrocoracidae; genus Phalacrocorax; species Phalacrocorax carbo. Next base: position 60,282,430 of record NC_087518.1, read on the forward strand.
TCATTGCCTTCAGCACAGCACGTAAGTACTACACCTCCTTTAGATTTCCACGTAGCTTTAGGTTTCCCTGTAAGACAGACTGCTTCTATAGCTGAACAAACACCTTTCCAGCTCCTTGCACATCCTCTAGTATCTAGTAAGACTACTCTTTTCCTGTAATAATATCATAGCGTACCGGTATCCTAGAGGTACAGTCCTAGATCCATTACTAAATACTTAGAAAGTGGGGTTTCCAAAGCAGAGTTACCTCTACAGATTTTCGCAGTGCTCTGATTTCCCTGCAGTATGTAAATACTGCCTCTTAACAAAATGAGCAGTTTTCTAAATCCCTCCCACAAAAGTCAGGAAAGAGTTACAAATACATCTGTATCAACAAAAGTGGCAGGCCTCACGCACTTTGTGTGATATGAGCAAAGTCAACGCGTTACAGATTCACAAAGTAGCAAAATTACACAACCCTAAACATGGTGTACCTACTTTTGTTGATACATTAACTTTTAGATTAAGAGCTTGATTCCTCTCCCTCAGCGATGCATTCATGCTAGGCATTACTGCAAATTCTGGAAGGTTTATTAAACTAGAAAACAAAAAGTGTTGCTTGCTTCCCATAGATACCGACCTCTACTCTATTGGAAGAGCTCTGGGTGGTAAATTATGCTGCTGGAAACTCTGCATGCTACCTCCTGGACACAACTAATCCCTGCAGAAGCGTCTTGACCCTCACAGGGAAAAGTAAAACAAAGTTAAGCTTGGAGGGTATTTAAGTACCCAAGGAGTACCCCAGCATTCAGTGAATTATTCCCATATTTAACACGGGCACGTACACATTAAAAGCCACACAGCTTAAAGCAGGTTCAGACTCCACCGTAGCATAAGATGAAGTTCTAGGACCTGAGGCTTCACCAGGAACGCCCTACTCTGTGATAAGATCACATTTTCACACCATCAACAATACACTACATCAAAAGGTATTAGAGTTAACACAGAAAATTCAGGGAAGGTATAGCTGAGCTCAGCTCTCGTGGATTTACTCAAAGTTGAATTCACTATGTATTCATTGTGTTGACTATTAATTTACAGCCTTTTAAAATAGAAGGGTTTAAAATTTGGTGCAGCTATCCTACATTTAACATTTTAATACATTTTCTCTCTAACTGGACAGTCTTTAATCATCCAACCAATTGGCTAAGTGCAAAAAAAAAAGGAGCAATACATATCACAGCCTTGATTCTCAGCTTCAGGACGGCTGTCACTTTAAAAGTAAGTACATCCATGGACTCCACAGCCTGTGAAACCCACTACAAAAGTTACCTTTTTCTATCTTCTTAATAAAAGTATTCTTTACAAATCAAAACTTAAAGCTTCAGAAAATATTTAGGTTTGCATCACAGGTCTAACAGAAGTTTTTTGTTCCCTCACAATAACATTTATCTCTGCCTGGATCGCCTGCACATCAAATTGCTCCCTCACACGAGGAACTCTAAGTAACGTTTTTAACTGCTCACTCATATGGAGAGTCGTTCAATGAGTATTTCACAGCAAAAAGGGTCATTACCATACACCTACATTTACATCTCACCTCTATTTTTCTGCAAGAAGACAAACAGACTAAAGGAGAAATCAAGCTCAGTTGCCTTTGGTTTTGGCACTAAGCTTATTGCCAAAAACAGACCATTGTACCCCCATAATCGAACCTCGCAGCTGAACCCTCCGTCGTGGGTGTTTGCTTAACCGAAACCCAAACTTGCATTAGAGACATGTCTGCTAATGAAAAGTGAATGCTCTACTGACTTTTGATTATAGAAGAGAAATTAGCATTAAAAGTTATCACTGCTTTAAGTTTAATCATTGGCAAAATCAGCGGAACTAATTTTAGCTGAACAAAGCAATGTTCTGAAAACTTTGTAAAAAGGTGATTTTCAAAGTCCGATAAACAAACCTGAAAGGCGAGGTCAGGAGCGACAGCGTGCATCCACAAGATGTGGTACATTCAGTGCTTGAAACACAACAAACGTTTGTATTTGTTCCAAGAACACACCAACTCTCTCTCAGTACCGACTTTCTAAATCTGTTGCAACATTAAGAAGCAACAAGTAAACTTACCTGTGTGCAACTAATGAGCAAACTTCTACAAAGATTCTCAGTAGCAACTGTTTTAATACCGTGGTAAAATGCAAAACTGACAAAGGAACTATTGATTTTCTAGTAACTTTGTGTACACATCAGAGCATCCTCACCAAATGGGGGAAAAATAAATTAGGACATAGAAAGAAAATGGAGACGTGAAGGATTTGTTGATTATATTCTATAAACAGTAAGGGTTTGATGTGTGAAGGTACATATTAAAATATTACCAAATGTCTGATAATTGGAAAAAATAACACAGCCAATTCTCAAGCAATAAAATTTAACAGCCCATCCAAGTAAGGCAAGAAGAAACTGTTGCCAATCCTTCCTTTTCCTTTTAACACATCGCTGCCGCCTTCTGCAGCAGCTCACAGTGATCCTACGTTGACACCTTTAAGCAAAGAAATGTGACATTCCAGAAATACATAGGGCATCGCATGCGTTACAGATGACAATGGGACATACAGCGATAACGGGGAGTACAAAGCAATTCCTTGGATTTCTTGACTCTTATTCAACAATTTTGATTTTTAAATCTTATTGACATGAAATACTGCTGAACGCGTGGGCCGGAGGCAGAGGCGATACTCTTAAAACCATAGGATAATCAGATTAGGCTGCCCAATCTAAAACCATGCCAGCAAATATTTGGATTATTATTTGGAATTTTTATTTGACATTTATTTGAAATTATTATTTGGAATATTTGGATTCAGATCTACCATACTTTGTCACATGCTTGTAGGAAAAACTGATTTTTGAGATACTTTTTATAAAGGGTGTTGTATGTAATAGTAGTATTTTCCAACTCTTTTACTTATTAAGACAAATCACAATTCTGCTATGAGACCTCTGAACAGGGAAAAATTATTATTTTTATCATTTGTAAGGGTTTCTAAAAATATAGTTAAGTGGTTCTCCTATAAACATACAGTAATGATTCTAAAACCTTGGATTTCAGCTGCAGAAAGATTCAAGCATTGGACTCCTGCAAAAATAAAATTCCCATCTTGTTGACAGGACAAAGCGCTCTCTCCTACACTACAAGCTACCAGACCACAAAGCTGTCATTCAATTAGGATGGAGATATTAACAACCACTTGTCTCAGATCAGCATCTCTTTGTCTGTGGTTTGGTACGAGCAGGAGCAAATACTGCAGAGTAACAGGAACCGCTGCAACAGAAGTAACATGATTTAGTGCACCAGAAACGATGCAAAGGAAAAGTACCCAGGTAAGTGCTTTAGCCACCTTCCTGCTCTTCTCCACCTGACAGCTTCAGAAACATGCCAGAACCACCAACGATTCAACGTGGATTTGGTCTTTGCCTCCTTCAGCTTGACTCAAGGTCAGCTCTTCTTGTTTGCTCTTTTGCATTATAGTCTAATGGTTACTGGAGTCACCATTAGCAGACCTCCATCCCCATGCTCCTGCCTTCCACCGGCCAGGATGGAAGGCACACCCGGATGAAGCTGAGCTGACCAGCCGTTTGGCTGAGATTACAAAAGCAAAGCAGAGAGCAAATATGACAAGAACACTGCTCTAGCACTGAGAGAGTTTTGACCCAACTCTCAAGACTGCTTATGTATTTTTCATTAAGGGCTCATTGATTAAGCACATAGAGATCGTTATCCTGGGAGTTAAAAATGAGCTAACTTTGCTTTTGTGCTAAATACTTCTTAGAGGTCAATTCATCTTATCTTCTCACCTGGTGCCAGGGTTTGGCAGCGTGCAAGCTACTCCGCTTTACTTAACAAATATTCTACAGTCTTCTGAAAACCATTTCTTATCGTATCCTAACAAAGAGGAACTGGCCCTTCAGCAGTCAATAGTATTGGTTACTGCTGGCTGCTGACATTTCACTCAGACTGTACGTTTTTTGAGAATAGATAATATTTTCATTTTTTTCTGTTCTGTATTCATTTCATTTCTGCATTTTATCACCAGCGTTCCAGAACAGCTTCTGCTGTGGTTATCTTGTTTAAATTTTTTTTTTTCCTCCCAACCCTTTTGTCACTCTCTCACTTCCATCTGTTTTGAAGAGCTATGTAGAAGCTTACTAAAATCTTTAAAATTTTGCGTTTTCAATCAGAACTGAAAAAAGGGCAATATTAAACACAGCTTTAAAATGGAAGCGGAATAAGTCTGGGAACCACCTCGAATCTCCCATCTCCTGTTCCAGTCATTAGCACACATACAAAGCCACACCCAAGTGTGTGGATGAATTTACACAGCTTACTTTGCCCCTCAGATTCTGAAGACTGCTGAGACCTGGACAGGCTGGAGAGCTGGGCCCAGGGGAACCTCATGGAATTCAACAAAAGCAAGTGTGACATCCTGCCCCTGGGGAGGAACAGCCCCCGACACCAGTACAGGTTGGGGGTGACCTACTGGAGAGTGGCTCTACTGGGAAGGCCCTGGGGGTGCTGGGGGGCAGCGAGGTGACCCTGAGCCAGCACCGGGCTCTTGGGGCCAAGGGGGCCAGCGGTGTCCTGGGGGGCATGGAAAGGCGTGTGGCCAGCAGGGCGAGGGAGGTTCTCCTCCCCCTCTGCTCTGCCCCACTGAGGCCACATCTGGGGTGCTGCGGCCAGTTCTGGGCCCCCCAGTTCCAGACTGACAGGGAACTGCTGGAGAGAGGCCAGCGGAGAGCTGCCAAGGGGATCAGGGGCTGGAGCATGTCCCTTGTGAGGAAAGGCTGAGAGACCTGGGTTGGTTCAGCCTGGAGAAGAGAAGGCTGAGGGGGGATCTCATCAATGCCTATAAATATCTGAAGGGTGGGTGTCAGGGGGATGGGGCCGGGCTCTTTCCAGCGGTGCCCAACGCCAGGCCAAGGGGCCACGGGCACAAGCTGGAACACGGGCAGTTCCCCCTGAACATGAGGACAAACCCCTTCCCTGTGCGGGTGCCAGAGCAGGGGCACAGGCTGCCCAGAGAGGCTGTGGGGTCCCTTCCCTGGAGACATTCACCCCCCGCCTGGACGCGGCCCTGTGCCCCTGCTCTGGGGGTGCCTGCTCCAGCGGGGGGTGGGACGGGGTGAGCTCCAGAGGGCCCTGCCAACCCCCACCTTCTGTGAGTCTGTGATTAACAGGAAGGGAGGTACACCTCTAACACTGATGAAGAAAGTCATTAAGGCTGAAATCAGATCTTGGATTCACCTGCAGTTACAGTCCAAAATATTAGACTTTGTGCACAGATCCTCACACCAATCACTGATAACATTCCATAAGAACTAGTACATAGACCAAAAATGGCACACCAAAAATGACAGCAGGTTTTAATTTCATCAGTACTAAATCAAAGCCAAAGTTAGTGCTCACTCCCATTTTTGCCCTGAGCAGTAAGCGATGGAATACTTCTTCAATACTGATTTAATTTACAATTAGTTTTCCTAAACACAACAGCCACACCCTATCTCACAAACCTCATCTTTAACCTTAACATGTGACATAATATGAAAACTGTTGAATCAAATAACTGACTGCTTTATTATAACTAAGAATACTTAAAATTATTTCTAAAATGCCTCATAAATCCACATTAGGTCTACTTTAGTGGTTTAAAAAAAAGTTCATTTTATTTCCACAGCGATATTCCATGATCTGAGCACTTAAAAAAAATCACTTTTCTCAGTTTTAACTGTCATTGAAATATCCTTCATTTCAGAGATATCAAGAAATTATCACTATTCATTTTCAATACAAAGCCTCTTACATTTCAGCTGTCATTTTCAAAAAATCATACTGAAAATAGTGTTTCTAAGCAGAGTTCAGTTGCACTGTAATAAGTAATAATTTCATCAATTAGCAGTATTCAGCATCCACTGAGAGTTCTCTCACTATTATTTTATTCATAGAGTCCTTTGTGGAAGTAGCATACTAAAAAGATCCATTTATCCTTCAAGGTTTTTCATAAATGTGTCATACATCTTAGAAAACAATTGGTTATTATTCTCGCTCAATCTAAATAACTATAATAACTTCCAGGTGTAAAACCTCTTTTTATACTTCCAATCTTCTTTACTCACATTATGGGGCTACAGTTTTTAATAACCATTCTAACACTACTACCTACTTTCACACATGCATTCTGGAGTTTTGCATGGATGCTAGACATGCCTGGATGGGAGGGGAGTCAGCTTATTGTTAAGAGCAGAACAGACCTGGGTTTCATAGAACGTCCTTCACAATCGAGGCACAGCCAAGCATTTTATAATGAGCTAGATGCTAGCAGAGATGCTCCCGCGCAATGGCTGTAAAGGAAAACGCTGTGATCGTTAAATTCAGCAAGAGCTTGCTTGCAGCGCCTATTTTATTCGTCCTTGCCTCTAGATCCCTCCACATATTTATCAGCCTGTTCCTCCTCACCCAGAAGGACGTGTCCTGCCTTCTGTCCTTTCCTCTCAAGACCGCAAAGGGCTCCCTTCATAGCGCAATATTATCATTCCTTAATCAACTAACAGAGATGCGATTGGGCTGTACGAGGACGTCTCTCAAGGCTGGGGAGACAGCCTGGTGCAGAGAGTACAGCACAACCAAACATCCCCGTCTTAGGAAAGAGTAGCTGAAATTTCAGTGATGCATCTCCTGCGCAGCAGCCTGATTCATTCGCTCCAAGTTGGACAAATGCTTTGTTGACCGAGAAAACCCTGGCCAGCAGAGTTCATTCCAACAGAAGAAGTTTCAGTTTAAATACGGCCTCTCGGAGCACAGCTAACAAAATCACAACGAAGAGCCAAGGAAAGTGTGCAGCAATATATTAATAACTAAACCAGGTACCTCAACAACCTATCTGAAAATGGCAGAGTCCAATCTCCATAATAAACATAATCCTAATGACATTGCTTAGATGACTAATACTTGAAAGAAGGGCATCATTAGGAAGAAGAGATTAACTAACATCAAACTTTCAAAGCCCCTTTCAATTTTTCCACCTCATTTCTACATTCCCAAAGTGGTGTGTACAGGTACATCCATTTAAAAAAAACTGCATACACCGGCAAGACATGCAAATCAGGCAGTTTGGCTGCCTAGACACTTCTCTCTTTAATTACATATATAATTGTTTTTGAACCTGAAATTAAAATGTCGGAATGCACCATGATTGCCTTGAACTGATGACTACCATCCCATCTAAATGGAAATATTTAGATTCAACACCTAGATATTTTTTTAATTAGCTTTCAAATGAAGTCACAGGCAAGCATGTCTGCCTTCTCCCATTTGCACTGTTGGTGTCAACTTGAACTGGAAAGGCCAACCATTTCAATGAACTAAAATAAACGTAATTTTAAGGTCAAGTCACTTGTAACACTTCAGGCAGCAAATGTCATACTGAAAATAAAATTGAACCTTGGCTCGAGCAGATATGAAAGGTTTGGCATTTCAAGGACTTTGTTGTGTTTATCACTTTAAATTTACAAATAGAACACTGGCATCACATATATTAACATTTATCATACTAATAAAGCTTTCTGAAACTGTATGTATAAAAACTGGAAGCATTTTTTAAAAAAGAAATACTTTTGCAGGTGGGCTTACTCTAATTTCAAAAGGTGAAGTCTCTGCAAGACCTAAACACACTCGAAATTCCACGTTGGCTTAGTGAGGCATCTCCGACCCTGGGAAGAAACCAGATGTTTCACAGGAAGGTCTAAGTATTTCGACAGAGGTCAGAAGTGAAATTGCCCAACTCAGTCCACGGCAGATGAAAACAAGGATGTTGAAAGAGGGGGTTATTTTTTTTTTTGTTTTGAGGCTACACAGCAAAAGTACGGACGCATTTCTCCCCATCCCCAGCCAGAGCAGCGCAACCCAAGCACTGGCCGTCTAAGGTTGACATTCTACAGCTATCGCACGGAGTAAGTCACCTCGCCCCGCTCGCAATGCGTGCTAATGCGCTGACACCTGAGGAATTAAAACACCTCATGGCTTTGACTAAGGCCTCTCACTGTTTCACGTGGAACCTCCATTCACCCTAAGCCCTTCGCAAATACACTTATGGGTTTCACATAGACATGCTAGTCACCCAGATGATGCATTTCTGAGGGGGATACACCCCTCTTCTGTTGTAAGGCAGTTAGGGAAGGTTACGCAGTACACACCAGAATCACTTCGCTACGAGATTCTTGCATTCTTCCTGCTTGCAAGGAAAACTGGATCCCTTTGGTATAAATCTGGGCTGAGAATGGTAATTCTACTACAGCTTAACTGGGTAATAGCTTATGCATTGGATAATATTAAGAAAAAACTCCTATACATATCCTGATCTAAACAGTCCCCAAGTGTACTTGCTCTGGCATTTCATCCTCACTGTGCCTTCAAATTTTTGTTGCTGCTCTTACTTTATCCTAAGGATACTTAAAGAAGCTGGCCCACTTGAATCCCATGTTCTTTGCCACCTGCAACAACAAAAAAGATTTGGGTACTTCTTATAGTTGTAAGAGTCTATGAGCAGAAAAAGTGGTATTTAAAGTTAAGCTTAAGACCCAGGCTGAATCACCTGTTATTTCATAAAAGAATACACCTGGTCAATTTGAAGGCAAAATGTTCTTATTCCCAATAAGCAGTATTATAAGAAGAAAACCAGAGAATTTAGTTAATTTCCTCCACTTACTTCTTTATCTGCTTTCTTCCCCAGTCCCAGTTTGACCTGGATATATTTGATTTTATTTATTTCTTTACATTTTTAATTACGGTGTGGCATTTGAACGGCATACAGACCAAGATGACAAAATGCCCACCAAGATCTGTGTAGCCGATCACTGCTGGCACAGTTCACAAACTGATGCTCTGCACGCGTAAAGATGCCAGAGATTTATGCTGTGCTGATCTGCAAGAATTCTGCCCTTCGTATACGAATGACAGCAAATGAAAATGAAAAGACTTTGAATAACAAGCCCACACAAACGCCACCCTCTGAGCTTCCGATAAGGCATTTATGGCCAAAGGTTTCCTAATCCCAAATGTTTGATTTCTTTGCCAAATCACATACTTGCTGAAGTCTAATATAAAGGCACAAATCCTGCTCCTCTCAAAGGCGACGGCACAGGGCAGGGAGCAGAGCGTGCAACACTGTACTGATGAAATAAAAAAAGGAATAGAAATCATATGCTAATAAGAGGAGGGAGGTTGCCAGGCAACCAGGGAGGGAGAGAAAGCAGTTTTTGATTTGAACTCTGTGCTGTCAAAGGGTTAGCGTAGCCAGAACAAACAGGACACATTCAATCCAGCTTGTCTGCAGCCACCAGGAATTTCAGCTTTTCTCAACATTTTAAGAAGGAGCGTGTTCCCAACTCAGCGCCAGCTATGTTTGTGTTCCCTGGGTCATTTTACCGACACTGGCAGAACGGCATGGGAGAGGAGGGACAGCAGATTTTTAACAAGCGTCCATCTGAAAAGCAGCAGCATGCGCCTTTGGGTAGCACAAACTGCACCGCGCACGTAGCCTGGCTTGTAGGATGGAGAGAGCTGTGCAACCTTGGGTCCAAGCAAATCCCAGCCCATCAGATACAGCCACACCCCTCTCGGCTGCGCTGAAAGCTGTGCAAGATCTGCCTGGCTGCGAAAACCGCGCCCCTTCAAATGCTTCCCAAAAGACTGCCCTGCACCGCTGCACTCATCACATCTGATGGGCCAAATCCTGCTGTATAATCCCAGCTTCCTATATCAACATGTTGTTTTATTTTCTTAAGGAGAAGGAGGAATAAAATCAAAGCCCAGTCTACAACATAAAATCATCATGAAATCCATTTATGTAACAAAAAGGAAAAGGAATTTCAGTTCCTTCTTGTTTTCAGAGCTGTTCACTGCAGCGACAACCATTGTACGTCCCATAACGGCCTGCATTTCGCCAGAGTCCCAGCCATGAGAAAAGGTGGGGGTAGCAGACCTTATTTTAAAGACCTTTATACAAACAGAGTAAACTTTTTTTAAATGTGGAAAAAATTGGAAGCTGAATTCATGAGTAACGCTAAAACTCAAAGGTTGAAGGAAAACCTAAGAGTCAATTCCCACCCCCCCAATGTCATTACTTTGGAAAACTTGACTCAATATCAGTGCTACAATTTAGCAGACTATCAGCAGTGGAGGCAGGACCATAACGCTTCGAACATCAACAGGATTTGCATATACAACGTGAAAAGATAAAGTGTTTCATACAGAAGACTTTCCTTCCTACTTGCCAGAGACCAGGTTTTAACCTGACAAGTAAATCATATTGTTCATTTCTCCAAGACAGACATGGTAATTGTGGTCTATAATCTTCCACAAGGTCTTGGTAATCATGCTATAATTGCTGTTCCACTTAGCTAGGAGTTTACTACAATAAAACCACTAAAACAATGAAAGACCTTGAGAAATTCATTAAACAAAAACAGCTAAACAGAAAGTCTTGTTCCCTCACTGGTTGCTCATCAAATGACCCTAGAAAGACACAGGCATCAATACGGAACAGCCAGCGGGTCCTCACGGCAAGCTATAAAGCAGTAACTTTAAAATCATCCTACATATTAAAGCATCATTATGGAACTTCAAACAACTAGCAGGTATATACAACAGAGAGAGACACTGTAATAATTGGGCTTTTTAAAATAAAAGTTTAGCCCAGATCAAAGGAAGCTAGCCAGCCTCAGCTATCTATTCACATAACCTTCGCTTGACAGTTTTGCGAGCCGTGCTGACTAGTAGGATTCCCTGCCATCTTGCTGGAGGTTGCCTGTGTTCTTACACTAGTCTTTATTATGCTTATTTATTATCCTTATTTTCAATCCTGCTTCCCCCTCCAGAGAACACTGAGCTTCGCTCTCAGACATACCTTCAAGGCACCGCCTTGGCTACCTGCAGTCTTTCACTGTTCTAGTCCATTTGTACCAGGAGAAGAACAAACCTGACAGGGAAAACTTGCTTACCTTCCTGTCGTAGCCCGTGCTTTGTAGGACCCACTAAGTACATATCCCAGGGAAAAAAAAGAACCACCACTGCTATCAAACCTGCCATTTTAAGTAGTACTGAAACTGCAGGTTGTACAACAAAGCTTCCTTGAGGCTTAGGGGCACTTCCCAGGTGGCCCTGGCATGCAGCAGGGAGCACGGCACGAGAAGTCCTGTGCCCCCACCTACCCGCCGCTGGAGCCAGCTGCAGCCCTTGAGTTCAGGTGTGCTGACTGCATCCTTGGTGAGCTGCTCAGACAGGCTCTAACCTCATTCCACCTTCGTTAGCGGCCTTCAGGGAGCAGTGCTCCTGCCTTGCAGCTGAAGAAACTCAAAATCAACACGCAGGTGCACTGAGGAACTCTTGATGCCCCCTGTGTCCTCACTAAGGTCAGCACTCAATGAGCACAGTCTGGCCCTTAAAAACTGCTCCTCTTCACCCTGAGGTTAATTTAGTTTGTAAAGCTTTTGTCCACAATAGGCAACAGCAACTTACTTATTCCTACGGATTACACCACCACAGAAATAAGAGTACAGTGCACAAGAAGCATAGCCAGTGCTAGCTTTCTGAAGTAACACCAAATAAAGCTACACAGATGAATTTTATAACAACTTCTCAAGCAAAAGACGTGATTTAAGAGCCGTGTGTACTTACCAAAGCTAAACGAAGAGAAAGCTTGACACAGTTACAGTGACAACGTTCATTATATTTTATGTGAAAGCACCACAGATGTACCCTGGTAATTCCCAGACAATTCCCAGATTGCTATTTGAGAACACAGCTCTAGCCCTTCACACCTTTCCTTTTATTCTCACAAATCAGGCATCAGCACCAACGTCTGGAAACTGCTGTGACAGCACGCTAGGGACCCAGCTGCTGGCCCAGCAAGGGATTACCCACTCATCAGCACCCAACTCCCCTTTAAACAGATGCAGTAGATGATTTGGAGGGGAGGGTGGATCTGTGACATGCCAACGTACTCTCTACCTACCGTAGCAACGATAATGATGATTCATACTAAAGTATCTTGGGGCGGTGGGTGTCATTTTACTGTCAGTGTTTTAGGTTTGTGACAACAGTGTGGCAAAGCGTCTCTGCTCTGCTGAGACGGAGGGAGGCTGGGAGTCCCAGCCTCACTACGCTAGCTGTAGGCTGGACAGCAAAGAGCTAGAAAGCACCCCCCACCCAAGCAGCACCAGATGAGATGGCTGGAGGGACTGCAGGGAAGGACTGGAATGCAGGCAGGAAAAAAGAGCATGCAGAGAACAATATTAAGGAATGTCATTCAAGGCTGTCCCATCCTGCGTGGACTCAAGAAACTGAGTTAAGATTCTACTCAGCGCTTCACAGTTTTGCCGTTCATTAATTTCTGAGTACTTGATCTAACAACTTTAATTCTTTAAAGAACCCTGAAGTTTCCAATAGATAAAATTATGTATGGCTTACACGCAACAATAGTAAGAAATCGGCTAAAAGAAAGGAGAAGGCATAAAAAGGAAGACTTTCTTTCCTAGAGTATCATTGGGAAAGGTATGTGTGAAGCCTGTGAACACCATCTGGAGTTTGAATGTACATTTAATATACAGTTCCACATTACAAGTTAGAAAGGGAATGCTGTCCTTGCACTGGAGATTTCAAAAATTCTTACAAAGGTCTAGAGATGCAATAAATAAAAAGCCAAGACAAGTCCTGGCACTGTACATCCAAGGTAGGTGCTTTCACCCACCGCTATTTTGGAACGGGCTCTCTTTCCTTTTTCTTAGAGTTTCTGTGCCCAAGGAATATTCTCAGCACATTCTAACAGATTTGACCAGATTCCAGCTTCCTTTTTCAAAAAAAAAAAAAAAACAAAACAAAAAAGGCATCATTTGGGTTTTGTGGGGTTGGTAGCTGTTTGGGTTTTTGTTTAGTTTGGGGTTTTTTGGTTTTATTTTGGGGTTTTTAAAATTTTTAACACTAACTTTTATGGAGAAGACCCTGTATTTTAACCACAACACTCCTAGTCTTCCACAATGTGGAAAGCAGAGTTTTAGAACAACATTACCTGTATAGTTTCTTCATCACCTCTAGTGAGGCCGAAAGATTTCAGGGACAGGAGGCCCAGGAGCTGAAGCTGCTGGCTCAGCCAGCCAAGGGGGCTGAGATTCCCCAGGGACAGCTTCCTAGAATCTTTCTTTTATCGAATAACTTGGAGAATTGGCTGTGATTTTAGCTACTTCTAGCACAGATTCTTGGCTTCTCTTCAACCAGTGACATCAGTCTCTTTATCCGGCCTTAACTATCTAAATAAATGATAAAGTAGAACCATGACTCCAAAGGTCATATTTAATATTTTAATTATATGAACTATGTTCCGTGAGATGCTAACCATTGAGATAAGTTTAATGAAATCATTTGATCAGTTTTTATACTGCAGCCAACAAAGTCACCAAAACATTCAAGTTGTGCTGCCAGTGCTCACGTTGACAGACTTCTCTGCTCAACAACCAAATTTCTGAGAATATTTTTCTACAGTGATATTAGGTTTAGCTAGCATGCACTTTCCCTACTTCAAATACAAAGATTAAAATATGTTTTTATTGAAAATACACTACTTTTTTTTCCTCAAAAGTGTCCCATGCAGAGGGCAATAAAAAAAAACCCAAAAAACTCAGAGAGGTGCAATTAGACTATCAGTAATTATTGATATATTTACATCTGGGAGACAAATAATACAGTGACTAAATTTATTCAAACAGATGGGGAAGGGACAATACATTGGGCTAGAAGTAGACTGCCTTGACTTCCTTGCTAATTTAAATGAGTGGTGAAAACAAAATCACAGGAAGATGCTGACCAAAGTTTCTCCTTTCAGCCTAAGAGTAAAGCAAACACTTGCCTTTTTTAAAATCCATCAGCCTCCTAAATCATGAAGTACAGCACACTATTACCAACACATAATCCTATAATAATATATTCTTTAAGTTCTTTAAGTCTGAGCCATACATATCTAGAAACACAAACCAATGTAATCCCAGAAGTATTTGCATTACAAGTTTGAGGAAAGAACTCAAAAACCTGTACTACTAAAATCAAACTTTTGTAATAGTAAAACGAACCTCAACACCTGAAGAAAAACCCCACATTGGCTGCTCGCAAAACACCGAGCTGGTAGAAGGCAGGCAGCCCTGATTCCATACCACAGTGCCTCCCTAACTGCCAGGAAGACTTCCACGATAGTTCGTTTTTCCCATTCATTCCATGTTTCAGTTTTATCAGAGTATCTGTAAAAGCATTTCTGGGCATTAGTCACGGATTGCGCAACAGCTGTGTTAGGAAATGGGCTGCGCACAACACACCAGTATGAGAACTGGTGATAAAATTCAGTCACAGCTGACCTAGAGGTATGTTCAAGCCGCTGCTGTGCACGTTTTTGTATCATGGCTAGGCCCTCAATGAGCTGCAACAGCTCACCCTAATCTTTTAACCTAGTATTTTAAAAACTTCAAGGCATACCACAGCAAGAAGTTGTGTCAGGCTGGAACAAGACCAACTACAAGTTGGTTTATTGTCACTTTGTTTTTTACTAGACTCTCCAAAAGACCCAAAGCTTACAGGCACGTGCGAGGTCCTGCGAAGACTGGGGGAAAGCACCCTTGAGTCCCAGCCACGCAACCTGGCTACCATCAACAGGAGCTCACCACGTTACGCCGCGCTAGCTTTGGTCCGAGCCCACCTCACCTGTGCCTCGCACCAGGCCACGTCCGGACCCTACACCCACGCTCCCAGGCCGACCTGCGGCAAGGAACGTCACGCAGAAACATAAAGTACCGCGGGTACTGGAAGCCACCTGCAGCAAGTTGAACTTGCAATGCTCCCGCCATCCTGCTCAGTGCCACAGGGACTGGAAGCCACTTGCAGCAAGGGTGCTGCTCCCGCCACCCTGCTCAGCGTTCAGCGCAACTCCTTCACTCCCAGGAGATGCGGTGGGGTGAGGTGCATCACCTCAGCTTGGCCCATAGCTGTGAGGGCAGTGAAGAACCGAGGGCGCGCACAGCTCCCAGGGCCCGCAGGCGGCTGCGGGCCAAGGGCCAAGGCCCTGAGGCGCTGTGAGAGGGCCCGGCCCGCCCCGGCCGCCTGAAGCCGCCTCAGGCCCCGGCCCCCGAGCGGCCCTGTCCCGCCGGAGCCCCGCGGGAGCCCTTGCCGCGGGAGACGGGGCTCGCCCACACCCAGCCCTCGACCCGGCCGGCGGGGAGCGAGAGGAGGCGGCGGGGAGAAGGGGAGGCGCCCGGCGCCGCCCCCACACACCCCCCGGCCGCCCCGCGCCCCGGGCCGAGGGCCGGAGCGGTGCCTCCGGCCGCCGCCCCCGCCAAGGGTTGCGGGTCCTCGGGCGGCGGGTCAGCCCCCGGGGCCGGGGCCGCCTCTGCCCGCGGCACGGCGAAGCGAGGCCCCGGGCACCGCCGAGGCACTTCCTACCGCAGCCAAACTTTGCCGGGCGCTCCCGGCCCGGCCGCCGGCGGCGGGCAGAGCCCCCTCCCCACTAGCGAGAGCCGCCCGTCCCAGCAGGGCGAGTGGGTACCTCAATGTCCACCGGGTCCCGGCTCAGCACACGAGCCATGGTGTCCGCACCGCCACCGCCTTCCCCCGGCTCCCCGCAGTCCCGGAGTGGAGCGGAGCGGAGCGCGGGAGGAGGCGGAGCCGCCGGCCCGGGCAGCAACGCCCAAGTGGGCGGGCGCCCCCCGTGCCGTGCCGGGGCCGGGCCGCGGCGGGTCGGGGCGAGGGGGCGGCCGGCCCCGCCGGAGGGCAGCGCTCCGGGCACGGCGCCCCGAGGGCTCGGGCCGCTTTACCTCAGAGCCGCGGCGGCGGGAGAGGAGGCGGCTCGGCAGGAGCCCTCCCCAGGGGCTTCATGGCGCGGTCCCCTCCCCACCGGGAAGAGGCCCCTCGGCCGCAGGCCCGGCCCGGCGCGGCCGTGGCAGGCGCCCCGGCGCCGTGACTCGCCGGAGCCCCCGGGCGCTCGCCCCGCTCCGCACGCACACCGCGGCCTCCTGCACCGTCCACCATCCCCTCTCGGGAAGGGGAGGCAGGGCCGAACCTCACCCGCCGTGGTTTTACACTTGATCCCACGCGAGGAGCCTGCGGCGCCAACGGGGCCGTGCTCAGGGACGCAGCCGCTCTCCTGCCCGGGGCAAAGGCGGAGGGCTCTTCCCGGGCTTACCTTCAAGGTCTTTAAGAACCTTAATGATGCTATAGGCACGGTTTAGGAGGCATGGTGGGCCGACGGCTGGACTTGATGATCTTAGAGGTCTTTTCCAACCTTAATGATGGGTTGATTAATGGAGCCCCTCTCCTACGAGGCCAGGGCGGGAGAGCTGGGGTTGTTCAGCCTGGGGAAGAGGAGGCTGCGGGGAGACCTTATTGCGGCCTCCCAGTACTTAAAGGGAGGGTACACGAAGGATGGGGGCAACCCCTTTAGCAAGGGCTGCTGTGGCAGGACAAGGGGTGACGGTTTTAGAGTAAAAGAGGTAGATGTAGACTGGATATAAGGAAAAAAATTCATACTGTGAGGGCGGTGAAACCCTGGCCCAGGTTGCCCAGAGAGATGGTCGATGCCCCATGCCTGGAAACACTCAAGGCCAGGCTGGACGGGGCTCTGAGCGACCTGCTCGGGTTGAAGATGTCCCTGCTCGCTGCAGGGGGTTGGGCTGGATGGGCTCTAACGGTCCCTCCCAACCCAAACCATTCTGGGATTACACATATGGCTTCCCGGCATCGCTGGCCTGGGCTGTCCCTGAACCCTCACCCTGCTCCCCGCAGGGACAGCGAGCCTTCGCTCCACCTGCATCCCCTCGGGAGAATCCCCTCCACAGAAGCCAGCCTGCCGCAGGGAGTGCCACAGAGGCAAGCAGGACAGGTCACACAGCCTCTTAAAGTTTCTTTCCTCCCAAACATCACAATTGTTTAATACCGCAAACACGATATTTATGGTATCATTGAAATAAAAATTCCCACTGCAGCATGCCCACAAAGAAGTTGTGCCTTCCCTACTACCTTAAAAAACAGAAAAAGCAAGTATTCTCCATGTGGAAAAAAAACCAAACACCATAACATCAGTTTGCAAATAGCACTTTCAAGTAGCCACACCTATGATCCCTTAAAATACGAGTGCTTTTCTCATCATTTTTCAAGAATAGTGGAGTTTTAATCCTGACCAGTCTTTGCCTTTCCTATTTGCATGCAAGGCATCTTCTTGGGTTCTTTCCCCCCTTCTCAAAAGAGAATCCCAGATCTGCTCTTTGACATGCTCTTTACAGCACTCATTTTATCCAGTTAGCTTTCATTCTGCCCTTCTTTATTACAGCATAAAAAGGACCAAAAAAGGGCTTCCAACTCTTATTTGCTTTTATAAAAAGCCTGAAAACTGTAAGTAGCTTCTGGACACTGATGACCCTTTGGGTGCGGTAGAGAATAGGTTTGCCTTTTCTCTTCCTTTCATGTCTCCGGAGAGAATACCTCTCACAGAATAGCATGGAAATTTTTCTTTGCATTGTAATGATTTTATTTATTTCCATCTCTGTAAATGAGCACTTTTGAGATGCCCAGTGGAGATTTTGTTTACCGTGTAAGAAACGAAGAAATAAGGTTGTGGTCTTTTGTGTCTCAAGTGAAAGCTGTGTTTTCTCCAGTCTCTGCTTCAGCACTATCGCATAACAATTCTTGCTGATTACAATCACCCATGCAAAGCGGTTAAAGTGCTGGCAGGAAAATCAGAAGCAGGATCCCCTGCATTGCTAGTACTTATCTCTAACGAATCCAAGAGTCCGGTTCGTTCCATTAACAGTGACATTGCTCAGCGGCTCAGTGGTCTCTGGTGCTAGCTGGGGAGTTTTCTAGTTGTGTTTGCTCCTGATCTACAGCGGTGTATTGACTCCACAAGTGCATTAGGCCCATAAGGCATTTTCAAGGAGAATATTGCCGTGTGTATGAAATAAACTGCTTTGTGTCCAACCGTCTACAGTTTGCACCCATTTGCTCTAAAGGAGCAGCTGCATTAGATGAGACCAGCAGCAGCCACTGGACTCTCCGGTTTCGTTCTGTCCTGCCAGGTTTTCAGCTTTCACGAACATATTCTACTAACATATAGTAACGTATATATACAATGGCAGTAACTATTCAGTTACGGGTAATGCCCTTTGGAGGAAGTTCCACTTCTTTTTGGAAAGTGTCATCACAAACATTTTCTTTCTTGCTTTGCCGGTTATAAAACCTTTGTTACCCCCGTGTTACCTACCAAGCCAAATAAACCTGACACTTGTAGGATTTTTGCCCTGGGAAACCAGCAAATATTAACACCATCTAAATTTCATAGACGTAGGGGTTTCCCCTCCAAATAAAGCAGGAGTTATTCTGCCAATAAATACAGGCCAGAGAAAGAGATTCAGAGACCTAACCAGGCCCAGCCTTACCTCACAATTTGTATTCCTGGTAGAGGGGGCTCCTCTTATTTCCCCTCTCACACATTTCTCCCAGGTATCAACTTACTGTCTGCAAACCATGGCGTTCAGCCTGTCTGTGTCAGCCTGCTGCAGTTGCCAGCTTCCCCCAGCAGCTCGGGAGGGCTGGCCTTCCATGGATCACCCTTCTGATCTCTGGATTCTCAGCTGTGGCAAATAGTGCTCTTATCAGCACTGAGAAAGCGTTCCGCTGAACTTTTTTTCAGGAAATAAATGAGCAGAAACAGGAAGGCATGCACAACATCCATCAGAATACAAGTATTCCCACTTTTCTAAAGCAGAAGTTATATAAATCTTAATTTTTTTTTTAAAAAAAAAAGCATTATGCAGCCTAAATATAGCTTGGGCTTTTTTCCTGAGGAAGTGCTAAGCCTCTGATTTTTATATTTTTTTTTCTCCCCTCCTAGTAGGGTTTTGAAGGCAGCAGAAACAGAGCACTGACGCTAACGACCTAACTTTCATTTCTGGCATGAAACGCTGTTGAGGCTTAGTTGAGTTATAGGCTTTTGAAAATTGCCATTAACCTTCTGTTCCTTCTGCTCTTCAGGTAAAATTTGCTCACATGCCAAAGAAATAATTGCACGTGAACTTTCTCAGAAAACCCCCAGGCACTCGCTGCCACCACAGCAGCAACAGCCTTGTGCTGGGAAGGGCTGCCTGGCTGGCAGGGCAGGGCAGGGCAGCAGGCAGCGAGCAAGGCCATGCCCTTCAAATCCAAATGGCTCCAGAAACGCAACCTGCAATCTAAACCAAAAGATTCCTCCTCCAGCCATCGCAGTAGTTAATCTGCGAGTTTAAAGGGTAAACTGTAAACTCTGAAAGTTCAGCATTCAAATGCTGGCAGTGATGTATTAGGGAGCCCAGAGGTTTCGCTGTACTGATGTATCATACGAGCAGCTCCCCACTTCTTCCTCAAAACTGCCTCTGATTCACATCAGTTCAAGTACTAGAAAGGCAGGACATTCAAGCCCTTAATTTTCTGTGCAGTTGTAACTCGGGTCTGGTTGGCAGTCTTCAATCACACACTATTTTTATTCCAGGACCAGTTTCCTCACTTATTGCATATCATGAAGAGCGATGGTTACCATCTCACAGCTCACATCTCCCAGCATCTGAACACCTGATTTAGCAATCCAGATTGCTCATTACACTTAAGCAAGTTCATGGGATTGGGGAAAGGCTGAAATGAACCCAAGCTGCTCTTTTACCTCCTTTGCCCACCTCGCTGTGACAGTGCACAGATTTACATTTCAGTTATTTGCTGCTTCTGCCTTCTCGGTTTTGCTTGTCAGCTCCCAAGTGCAGCAGACTAAAGGTGATATATCTGGTACGCAAAGGGTCCAAGAGAAATGGTGTTAGCAAGGAAATGCCATGGGGATGACAAGCTGCTCCTGAAGGCTCCCAACAGCTACTTGGATGTTAGATTTCTTCCCTTACACTAGGACTCACAGTAGTAGCAGTGTTGGCTTTCCCAGGACAAGGCAAATCACTACTGAGTAAAGTTGAAAGGCGTAGCTTTCAACTAGAGCTTTGTGGCTCTGCTGAGAAGGCCCTGGGGGTGCTGGGGGGCAGCGAGGTGACCCTGAGCCAGCACCAGGCCCTTGGGGCCAAGGGGGCCAGCGGTGTCCTGGGCTGCATGGAAAGGCGTGCGGCCAGCAGGGCGAGGGAGGTTCTCCTCCCCCTCTGCTCTGCCCCACTGAGGCCACATCTGGGGTGCTGCAGCCAGTTCTGGGCCCCCCAGTTCCAGACTGACAGGGAACTGCTGGAGAGAGTCCAGCGGAGAGCTACGAAGGTGGTCAGGGGCTGGAGCATCTCCCTTGTGAGGAAAGGCTGAGAGACCTGGGTTGGTTCAGCCTGGAGAAGAGAAGGCTGAGGGGGGATCTCATCAATGCCTATAAATATCTGAAGGGCGGGTGTCAGGGGGATGGGGCCGGGCTCTTTCCAGCGGTGCCCAACGCCAGGCCAAGGGGCCACGGGCACAAGCTGGAACATGGGAAGCTCCCCCTGAAGATGAGGACAAACCCCTTCCCTGTGCGGGTGCCAGAGCAGGGGCACAGGCTGCCCAGAGAGGCTGTGGGGTCCCTTCCCTGGAGACATTCACCCCCCGCCTGGACGCGGCCCTGTGCCCCTGCTCTGGGGGTGCCTGCTCCAGCGGGGGGTGGGACGGGGTGAGCTCCAGAGGGCCCTGCCAACCCCCACCTTCTGTGATTCTGCATGATTCTGCATAGCCCCACAGACTCCATTGCCAGGTTCATCAACTCTGAAGACATCTGTGTTGCATGTCTTCACTGTACTGGTGTCAAGGAGGAAACAAGTGTATACACATGAAAAAGTTGAAGTGTGAGAGGGAGGGGTTTATACTGTACTGTTTCTGAAAGGTCTGAACGAGAAGAGCCGTAGAGTAACTATGCCATCCTTTGTCCTCCCTCATCCTAACCCAATCCGGGGCACTGGAATTCAAGAGTTAATTTGGGAAGTCTTGCTCTCATTACCTCTCCCAAATAGCAGCGTTGATGTCGAAGGAAGTATATAGTTACAACTTTATGCTTTTCTTCACCAGTTTAGGGAAAACACTTAACTTAAAATCTTCACATTAGTGAAGTAGTTCACCTTGCCTTTCTAATTTGCTTGTTCCCGTTTGGATTTGCAGCACCCTTCGGAAAGAGTAGCTGCACAGGATAACCCAGGATATGCCAAGGCACAGGAGTATAAATGTGCTTGAAGTGCGAGATATATAATTAAAAATGCTGTTAGGAGGAAACTCTGACCAATACTTAGACATAGCCTTTGGGGATGGAATCGTAAAGCAGAATAAATAACATAAAATGGCCACCATGTGAGCTTTGATAAGTGGCCAAATGCATTTTAAACTAAAATGAACTGTTCTTTAGTGAGTCCACTAATTTATTCCAGCCATCTGTGGCAGTGTAAACAAAAGCTTGTCTCCTAAACTGCTTTATAATTTTTGAAATGTAGCGAGGACCACAAGTTTCAACATGATCATCTCGGGGAAAAAAAATTAAGCAGAAAGAACCCACATATTTTCACACCACAAACATCTTCTGATAACTACTATCGTGCAATTCAAAGAAATATTAAAAAGTAAAACTTGTTTCTGGCACAGCATAATGTTTTCCTATTTAAATGCCACCAAATGTTTCTTTAGGATATTTTAGGGGATGGAAAAATCTGGCTATTTTCTTCCCCCCCTCCAGTCTCCAGTGATGACATCTGTAGACAAATCCTATGTTTATTACTAAGCTTGAGTATTGCTAAATCGTTGTCCTGGGTTTGCGCTGGTCCAAGAGTCTTTTCTCGGTATATGCCTCGACTTATTTTCAGTCTCTTAATGTGCTTCTCGTGTTGCTGGACCTTAGCTAGGTAGAATAGTCAGGAAATCTGAGTGTTTATAAGCTAAAACATATACACATTTAAGACAAGTCTTCCCTGGATAAAAGCAATTGTAGATCTTGGATTAAGATGGGATTTTGGAGCATTGAACCTGAGGAAGAAGAGGCCAGAAGAATATGTTGGACTTAATTTTAGAGATCCTGAGCAGCCACTCCGTCACTTCAGACCAAATTATCCTTTCTGGACAAAAAAAAAAAAAGAAATCTGCTACAGGATTTGAAAATTTGATATCACTTAGTTGCCTCTGAGACGTCTAATGGTTGTGGTGGTGGAAAAGGTGTCACAGCTGTCTCTTTCAGCCCTAGGTGTTAGAAGCAAAGGGTGCTCTTTTCCAGACACATGCACCTCTGGGATGAGAGGAGTGACAAATCAGTGTTGTTTTGAAGGACCAGACCGTTTGTGCCGAGGCCCGGTACAGCGCTTTATTTGCATCTTCTACATTCCCTGCAGCAGCAAGTTTCTGACAAGGGTGAGGTCTGCCTTTTGAATGAGACCTGGTTTGGAGCCATTTCAGTGTGCAGCAGTGAAGTAGGACAAACTGATGCTGAGTTCACCCGAGATTCCTGTAGATGTCAACTGGCTGGCGTCTGTGCAAACTGACCTTCCAGCCCTCCCTCCCCTGTGCAGAGAGGTTTCCAAGGCTCCAAGAAGTCAGACTGCCAAGCTACTCGAGAACAAGTTTACTGCATACCTAACTTCTGCCAACAGCAAGTATTTCTTCGTTCAGGTAAGTGTTAGAGATGGCGACTTGCTGCCTAGCTTATGGCCGTGCAAAATTATCTACTTCTGTGTTCGCGGTTTCAAAGGGAAGCATGAAGTGAGATCAGAAGAAGATCAGCCTCTGAAATAGACAGACACCACAAATATATTCACTGAACTAGTGGTATGAACTCACCACTTCCAACAACAGCAGGGGAGATATTTTTGTTTAAAATAGGGATCCTGCAGTTGTGTTGCTTTCCAGAGATACCGAGAAGGTACAAACTGGCCTCTGGAATTATTTACAAAACACTACTATTTTGTACTACTATTTGTACCACTATTACTACTATTTACTATTGATCTCCATAGTTGCAGCATAACTGGTTTCAACTTTGATAGCTTTTCAAATGCCTCACAAAAACACGTGAGGAACAAAATGGCTACTGATTGCTTTTTTAAAATGGCTATTTTGTAAAGAAAGACTGCTAGCACCCTTGAAACAAATAAATTGTTGGTGTGTTTGAATTGTTCTTATTTAGTAATTCAAAAGGAACAAACAGGCTTGTGTTTTCCTAAAAAATAATACAATAACTGGTGGTAACTTAATGTCCCTTTACATAACTGCAATTCGTCCTTTGTCTCTGCAATACATCCATTCCTCTCATGGCTGAAATCCCAGCCATACTTGGTATTGCCCAACCACCAGCAACAGCAGCTTTAGGCGAGGTTAGTACCTTTTTAACACCTTCAGCTATATCTTGTGACCAAACAAAAAAAAAAAAATCTGACAGTCATTGCAGAATCTATTATTAAAGCACTAATAAGAGCACGGCAAAAGGAAAACCACAGATAGCAACCGATAGGAACTATATGCTGGCCTCATCGTAAGTCTACTTGGTAGGCAGGGTTGCCAGAGAAATCCTAGTTCAAACAGTAAAGGCAAAACAAGAGTTACCGTGTTACCGTGTCTGATTTTGTAACGTGAACCCTTTCCCTCTCCCTAGCGTACGCATACTGCGTGACATTCCCAGAGGACTCTCTGCTTGCTTAGAGATGAATATTTACAAGTGACATTAGTTGTTTAGCTGTGTAAGAGCACGTATTAGTTTTATATTAACAGACATCTTCCCATTTAGTTATTATAGTACACAAAAATTAAAATTTCCTTTTTCATGTTAAATACATACTGGATTGCCATTATAACGATGAAGCTTTCTCCTTCCACCAGTGCTCTGTGTAATCACTAAAGAGGACTTTGCACATTTTTAACCCAACTCTCCGCATGCCTGAGAGTTGCTTCCTACAGAGAGTTGCGTTTACTTGCAAATGATTCATTTACACCTGCCTGTAACTTCAACAGTTGTGGCCATACACAGTGAAATGTATTGGTCCTGTTGCAAGATTTAAGCGCAGAATTAAAGGGCTGTACATTGAAAATCATCTTCTAGTAGAAGGTACTGTCTTCTCCAGGTCTTTACAGTATTCAGTGCAACGGATCCCACCTATAACTTGGATTTTATAGTATTCAACAGCCATTAACACTTAACAGACACAAGTAATTAACTTGAATATTTTGTTTAAGCTGAGCAATGAAATATTGCTGGAGAAAAGCTGTTCTATGGTGCTTTACATTGCATAAATAATTGCTATGAGGTGACATAGTGCTTGGGCTGGAAACATGAAGTGGAAGCCCCAAAGCAGTAGCCAGTACACCTTTTGCTCTGTGGCTTCCAGCAAATAAGGCAAAACGAACAAAAACTTGACTAAGTTTTCCACAGGACAGTTCAAGAAAATCTCTCTTCCCTACCTTGCTATAGACCTGACTTTTACCCAGGACCTCTCTCTGAGGGAGAAAGCTGATTTCCACTTACAAGTCTCAGATGTGCCGGTAGCCCCAAACTGTTGGTATAAGGTGATCGATAAAGACTATCCACAGCCTCGGTTGGTGACTGGAGAACTGGTGCTCAGGTAATACAAACAACCTGTAGCACGTCCCCATGTCCTTGCTAAACTACTAGGCTGATGGCAAGCTACTCATCTGTCTTGGACTGTTTTGAGCAAATTCCTGAAGCCTATTTCACCACTTCAGAAATACCTAACTTTACAATCAGCAACAGTTACTGCCTTCTTGGCAAGGCTGAAATGAATAGAAATTAATGCTTACCCAGGGTCCCTCAAAAATACATGCAAGACATTAATTCTCTGCCTCCCTAGCCTAAGGTAGCAATTGTCAATAGGACAACAGTCTGCATCATCATTTTCTCTCTAATTTAATCAAGGTCATATTAGATCACTACATCAAATCAAGCACAGTCAATTTGATAAAAAAAAAAACCTGAGCTAAACCAGTTCCCTTCTGGAAATTAACCCTTTCTCACAAATATTATCCATCAATGCAGACCATCTCATTTCCACCGAAAACAGCTACTACTACAGAGCACAGACCATGCTTTAAAAAAAATAAACCCTCTCCCACCAAATTAAACAAGATTACATTGTCTAACCTCATGCCTGAATTTGCAGATTTTGATCAGATTCAAAAATTTGATTCTTGCTTTTATTTTGATTTCCTCCAAAATTATTTCTTCTACCTTTCTCTCCTTCTTTACCTACCATTAGCCCATAATACCAGTCGACCTTACAACAGCTTTTCTAGATGAATGTCTTGCGCACACAATGCCATCACTTCTCCAGTCATCTCTTGTTTTACATGTTTGGGAGGGGTTTTCTTTTGCCATATATTATATTTAAGTCTCACACAGGAAAACAACAACTTTCATGGAATACTGAAATGTGTGCCTAAGAAAAATGTACTGTATTATGCTGGGTGCTATTTACCTCATAGAGGGTTAGAGCTTAAAAAAAGAGATCATGGTGTTTGTGGAGCTGTCCACTTCTTACACAAAGGAGCAAAGCAAAAGGTTTGATGTGGTTGGTTAGCTGGTTTTGTTGAGTTTTTTTGGTTTGCTTTTAAGATTATGTCCAGTAGAGCTCCTTCCCTAAATTTGTACCAATTACCACATTTTTTTTTTTTCATTGCAGCACCTACGTGTCCAAGAATTTGCTCTAACTGTACAATAATCTATTGCTATGGCAACTTTTGGCTAAGCTGCATTCCACCTTCCTGCAGAATGCCTGCGGTTGGGTGGCCTACAGCCGCAGCAGCCAGCTGGGAAAGCGTGATCTCCGCCCGGCTGGGACTCATGGAGGGAGAGGGGGGTGCAGATATAGTCCTTTTAGCCCACACAGCAAATTCCTGCTTCAAACATTCCAAAAACTTGAAGGAACCCTCCCACGTGCTTCATAACACCTACATCAATAGCTTCTATAGCCAAAACATTTTTTTTTAAGCTTGTCAAATACTGACAATGAGACATATAGATATGCGTACTTGTCATTTCACACTTATTGCAGAGAGAACCTATATCACTGTCACTGGATATATTCACTATAAGCCCAAAAGGAACAAAATATCCTAGGATTTAAAAGGCCTTTTTAGTTTTTCTTCTTTTTCCTCAATCACAGAAGAAATTAATCATCATCGTATAAATAAAGCCATTGTAAATACCAAAGTCAATGGAGCTATGACAATTAAGATTGACTAAGGAGCTCCCACACACACACACACAGCCAGACCTGCAGTTGAACCACGTTGTAACAGACTGGCTGGCCCATCTGTTTGTTACGCTTGTTTGTTATTCCCCCATCATATACTTAAACTGTCAGCTCTGGCTTTGGGTTATGCGCTTTGCAAGTACATACCAGCCATGTAAAGACAATGAGCTCCCCCCACCCCCATTAAAGCCTTGGATCTGATTTTGCACTGCTGGAGTAACGCAGCACTGAGCAAGTACCACTCACTCCAGCTGTAGGTTGTGATCTTTTGAGGGACAAGCCTTAGTACCAGCACAATTAATCCGAAAGGGTGCAGAGTCTGGCAGGCAGAGTCAGAGCTAGCTTTGCTTCTTCCACTAACACTTTTTTTCCTTTTAAGCCTGTACCTCCATCTCATACTATTTCCACAGAACAAAATGAAGAAGGGACTGGTAGACTAGAAATATTTATGAGTAAATGTAACCTCAAAGTGTTTTGGAATAGGAATAATACACTTGAGATAACAGCTGTAAATTCTATATAGATCTGTGAATTCTGGTAAGCTGTATTGGCAGGTTTCTTTTTTAACTTTAAGGCTGAAATAAAGCACCCTTCAACAAAACCAAAAATGCATAGAATCCCTTTGGCCAAAACCTATTTGGCTGGAGGAAAAGAAGGTTTGCCATTTAAAATTTCTATAACTAATTTATTATTTAATATGCAATTTAGATTACATATAAGGAAGAAAATCTTCACTCTGGGGGTGGTGAGGCACGGGAATGCGTTTGCCCAGAGAAGCTGTGGATGCCCCATCCCTGGAAGTGTTCAAGGCCAGGCTGGACAGGGCTCTGAGCAACCTGCTTTAGTGGAAGGTGTCCCTGCCCATAGCAGGGGGGCTGGAACTAGATGATCTTTAAGGTCCCTTCCAAGTGAAACCATTTCTGATACTGATATAATATTGCAGAAAGCCTGTCTAGGTGTTTAATGATAATTAGCTAGAAAATTAGCCTGCTAGAAATGTTATTCACACCATTGAGTCCTGGGAAGACTGCAGACCTCTGTTGGAAAGTTTCTCAGAGGCAGACTACTTGGTTGCATCAGGTTTCAATTACATAAATTATTGATTGAAGTCTTTCTCTATTAACTCTTGCCAACTTAAAAGGCAAACCAGACCATTCATGTGCCTGTTTCTTCCAAGGGAACATTTAAGGCCAGATTCTTGACTACATTAGGGCTCGGTTGTACCTCTCCACAGCAGCCTGGAGAGGCTGCTAAGGTAATGGTTGCTATTCTACCCTACAAGCCTCAAAATACAGGTGAGATTTCCCCATGGGTCAAGTTTTCTACTGACATAGCGCCCATCAGCTGTGCCTTGCCTCATTTGCAGCAGCAGCAGAGGTGGCAAAGGATAGCATTTATACACAGGCTCAGCATCAGTGAAATAAGGATTAAAACCTCTTCTGCAACATCTTCTTGCAGGACTACAGTATGTGATTTGCATTCTCCAGTATAAATATATCTTGCTTTGAAAGTATTTAATTTCTGTATATCAAAAACTCTATAAGTCTGCCAACATCATTATTTGATGTTCTGTTTACTGAAGGTCGTTATCTGTGATATCTGCTGTTTGCAAAACGCGGCACATGTTCATAAGTCAAGGCATTCACTGCTGGAACTTGGAGGGGCTTTGCCCAGTCATCTATAATTAGCTGCAACAGAGCGCTGTCTTCCAATGAAGAAGCCTTTGGCCATCCCAAGCAAGGGGGCAAACGGTTTCTCTTCAGATGAGGAAGCTGTTGCCTATGGCATGAGTCCGAGATGACTGGAGCCGTCTTTCTGGATGGCTTTAGATAGCCCTTGACTACACAAACGCTCAGGCCCCACCAACTTCAAGGAGTGCTTAGAAGGGTGTGCTGTATGAAAGGAGTTCAGAACATGATCTAGAGCAGCCATTGCTATATCACAAATGGTTCCTGTTGAGTAAATGCTGAAACAGTCAGTTAGAAGGAAGGGTACATCTCTAACCTTAAAAGCCGCCACAGTAAATGGAGTTTTTAAACCCAAAATACGGTTATAGCTAACAACTTCCGCACATGCAATAGCAACACATGCTCCTTACAACACTCTCTCAGAAAGCCTATGCACCCAGGGCTGTGACTAGCAAGCCCAAGGTGCTGACAGAAGCCTGCTCAAGGGACAGACAAAGCTGTACACACAGCAGAAGCTAAACTTTATCACATAGTCTCTCAAAAGAGGCCTTTAAACTTTCTGCAGACAAAGTCATAAACAGACTCTGGAACTATTTATATTACCGAAGACAGAATCAGTTCAATTTTTTCCTTGTTTTGATTACATAGAACAGCACATGCATTTTCTTCTAAACCAATGTGTGCCTGAAGTTTATCATATCTAAACTTCAAGGCGTTGCATATCTTCCATAAAAGATGGCAGTGATACCAAATACAAAGAGTGAAGAAAAGTATTCAAAATATGGGTCTCTTTGGGCCAAGTTTTAACATTGTAAAACCTTGATTCCTACTTGAGTAACTGAGCATCTGAAGTTTCTACAATACAGATATCACTTCTCTTACCAGTATGCACACCACAGTAGGGTTGGGCGGGGGGGATCCCCCCTTTTATAGTTTTATAAATGGTCTGTAGCTCATGTTCAGAACACCGATATCCTAAATCAAACTATTTAGTCACAGGACACATCAGCAACATAAAGCCATGACATCCACTTGTGCTCTTCCTAACGGAGCCATAGGATACAAAGAAAGAAGCGTGGGTTGATGTATAAATAACCAGAGCGTGCCTTATGTTTTTCTTCTCAGTTCTCTTCTAACTCTATGCTACAGGCTGTCATGCCTCCCCTTCCTCTTTTCATTCTGTTTTTACTATCTCTGAAAGTTAGTAAGACCTTTTTGTCAAGTGCCACGAGCATACCCCTGGGGCTGCACATGCTGCTTTGGACGAAGCTTCTTCCTTCTTCCTTTTCCCCCTGTTTTGTTGTCCCCTCCCCTCCTTCTTCTACCACCTGTTCTTCATCATCTCCTCTCACTTGCCCTTTTTACCATGTGGAGCTTTTGCTTTTAACTCAGTCACAGCATCAGGAGGCTTTTTTCCTTATTCCTCTGTGATGAACAAGTTCACATTTGAGTATAAACTCAATCTAGTTTAGTTGTTTTTCAAGCACACTATGGCTGCCTTTGTAGCACTTTACTTTAGTAAATAATGGGTCTGCAGGATACAAAACAGACTTCTAAGCCCAAGTAAATCTTAAGATGTTAAGGACAACAGTCACCTTCTGTCTGACTGATCCTGAGTCTTAGGGGATGGTCTACATCTGTTACGAGCTGGAACTATCCTCCTGCTTGGAGAAAAGCCAGAACACTGGAAAAGAAAACAAACAAACTCAAAACCAAACATCCTTCTGATAAAGATGCTTTGGACATAATAAAATTAATCAAACGGCAACGTGGGTTGCATAGTAGTCCTTGCCACACAGTTTGTCTTGGGTGACTTCACGGTTTCCAGGTAATTATGGAAAAAAGGAAATACACTGATAGGGGGAAATATCACACCCCTCCCTCCCGTGGGTGAGCTTTAAGAAGAATTTCTTCCATGTCAAGTTACGCTACTCTATGTTGCATTTCACCTCACATTAGCTCGAGTGCTGCAGCAGGGTGTGAAGTTAACGTAATATAACATATGACGAACTTATTTTGCTCCGGGGGGGAAACTACAAACAGTATGTGCTAAACTGTTGTTAAAAACATATGAATTCTGAGCACCTGTAGCACTTCCTTGTGATCAGGATGGCTTAGCACATTTCTTATTATTACGTGTTCAGGAAGGAGCAAACTGGTCCTTTCTTTAGTAAGTGAAGGATAATGAAGAAAGCTAAAGTGATTAGGATGTAAAGTGAAGTGGCCAGCAGTTCGGCAGTTGAAAGTTAGCCTGCCTCTGGCAAAATCAGGGCAAATTAATACTAATTAAGAATTCAGCCCAATATTGGCAGGCAGAACCACAAAATAAAGCCAAAAGGCAGATTCATCAAAAGGACTTTCAGATACAAATAATAATCTTCGTAAGTTAAAAAAGGAGAATAACTGTGACTAACGGGCATACAGGGATACTGTTTGGTACAGGGCAGGTGACTTCTTTCTAGTGACTCAAAAAATATAACAGTGTAAATACCAGTGAAGTGAGAGGGGAACCATGTTCATTTTTTTTTCCTATGACCTCTATGTGACACACACCATAGAAAAATCATTACTACACTCTAATCATACCTATCAGGGAAGTTGAAAAAGTGAAATCCCAGACTCTTTAAATCAGTTACAAAACTCACCTCTGTAATTAAGTTCTTTAGATCGGTAAGATTTCAGCAGAAACTAAAGAATTGATTAAGGAGATCCTAACATCACAGCATAGATCCGTTATTCCCTCTAGTGACGCTTCACACTGGAAAAAGCCTTTGATCCAGCAAGGACCTGGTCCTGCTCACCTTAAGCTCTATAAGCTTTTTGCTCCTGCTAGGCACTAATTGATTTCATTGAGAGCAGGTGATTGTAAATTAAGCAAATTTAGGTCCAATTCATGACCATATAGGGAAATGCCTATCAGAAGCTGCAGCTGTTTCAGAATGCAGATTTGCTCTAACCTCACCTGCTCCTGGGGCAGAGTAGATGATAGGACAGAAAAGGGAACTTCAGCTTTTTGGGGGAGTTTGGGAATTATACGGGAGGATAAGATAGGGCTTGACCTACGACGCAAAGAGCGCACAATGCAGCAGCTGCATGTTCCTGGCTCATCACCTTTAAAGCAAGTGTCGGCAGCGTTAGGACAGATACGGGTAACTGGGCGTTCCCACCGCTGTGAGCCGCGTGAGCTCTGTACGGCTGTTCTCTACGTGTTACCCCCAAACTCTGCCCCCAGAACCCAGTGGAATAATGTGGATCACAGTATCCCTCTATGGTTGTACGGAGAGGTAGCACCCATTGACTATTCCTGCGTCTTCTTATGATCTTCATACTCCTCATTCATTGAATGAGATGATGTGAGGGGACCCATCATAATTTATTTCCCCTTCTGTGTCTGTTTCAACCCTAAAAACAACATCTAAGAGCCCCTGTTTGCCATCTTTGTAATATAATAAATAAGACTTAAGTGTGAAACATTTTAAAGAACGGAAAGAAGACTACTTTATTTCATGCAACATAGCATCAATTGTTTTACCAACTGCTTCTTGTAATCACATAGATTTGGCCATAGTTGGACTTGTATAACCTGTATACCATGATACCAGAAATGTCCTCTTTTTTTACTCTTGCTGCTCTCATTGTGTAATAAAAACACGTGATCACTTGAAATTCCCTACGTAGACTGGGCAGATGGTCCTTGTAAATGCTATTCTTAAAGGGGATTTTCATCTTTAGGTACTGCATAACATGGTATTTCACATGCAATTGTCTTCAAGTCCATGGGATTTCAGAACCACTCTGCCTCGCCTTCCGTCTGCTCATCCCCCAAAGGATTGCTGTTGTGGCAGGCGATTGAGAAAGTCTCAGAAAATAATTAGGAATGGCCCCTTTTCCTGTATTTTATTTTTTCATTTTAAGAATATTATAGGTACACCATCAAGGAATGACACTGTTCATCAGGTATCTTTGGCATAAACAGACAATGTGAATTAAGGCTTTCTAATAAATGCTATAAAATGGATTTCTTGGGCAGAATAATGTGTTATCTATGGGTAATTTCCCATGAAAGTAGAGACTATAATTCTGATTAGACATGGATATTATCTTTTCCAGTATGTTTCTGTCAATGCACTGATTCAGCAACCATTTAGACCCCAAGGTCAGGGCTGTTCATAAGTCCCATTGATTTCAAAGTTGAATGTCTGCCCAAGATTTAAAGCAAAGGGGAATGCTTTCCTAAAATCAATTTATTTAAGTCTGTATGTTAAGTGCTCTGTTGAATCAGGGCCTAAAGTCAGCAACAAATCAGGAAAGATAATGAGTTTGGGCCAAATATGTGTATCAGGAGCCGAAACGCATATAATGAGACAAGGACCATCATCGTTACTTGGGTTTGAACCAAGATCCCCAAATGTGTAAGCTAACCAGATCTTTAACTTTGATTCCTTTCGGCGCTTTTAGCTTCAATCCAAACGGTGAGACAGGTTACACGTTCCTGGACACGCTGGGGCGGCCCTTGGTTGTCTTCTGCCCTTGCCTCTGGATCTACATCCCAGAGACGACACAATATGAGCAGGAAGGACAGGCCTGCCTCACTTCTATCTTGCTGGGGGGGTACAGAAGGTACACCTCAACTCCAGAGCTGGGAAGGGCTCTGCACCCCACAAGCTCAGGGTCGAAACCTTTTGTTCTGTGCGGTGCCTTCAAACAGAAGGTTATTCTGAGTTTCTGTACGAAGCGAGCAGGAAGTCATCTTAACAAACACGGGAGATCATGAATTTGACAGAGCGCAATGTAGATTGAAATGGTTTTAATCATTACCCCCTGTTTTAATTACTACTTGACACATTATCTCTATTGTCCTTCTACAAGTCTCTCTTTTGAATGAAATATTAAAGGCGAGTCACAGCTGAATATATATGAAGTCTAGAAGGAAAATGGCTTTGAACTATTTGAAATGATTTATTGTCCACATTTCTTTATGAATATTTATTTGCCATAGTGAAAGCAATTCAATAACAACATGGGGACCAGTTAACTCAACATTTGCATACTCTAACAGTTAAAAAAAGGGAAAGAAAAATAATATGGTGCGTTAGAATGGTGTTAATGCTGTGGTTCTCCTATTTCCTGTGGTTAATTCCAATTATTGCATGTGTGAGAGCAAAAAGCTAAGGCCAAGACTCTTAGGAATTCAGATCCTGAAGAGGAGTTATATAAATGTCCTAAAAATAAGTGTCCCTAACCTTTATATATTCCCATTCAGAAGGAAGTAAACCTGTTTGTAGGGGTATTTTCAAGGCCAGGGTGGAATCTATCATTTTGTTTCCATACTGCTTCAGGTAGCTGGCTGTGAAAGCTTGCTTCCTGCAACGAGCACACACAATCGAAGTCCTTGTCAGAACCAGAGATCCCTCATTCCCTGACCCTCCTCAGAGAAGCAGCAGGTATACGCGGCTATCAAAAGGAGACGTGAGCACACTGAATATTTTGCCATGTAAAACCTTTAGTATTTAAGCATGGCCACATGTTCCAAACCCAAGATCACACGCAGGCAGCGGAGGTGCTGCTTGCCTTCCCTCCTCAGTGGAGGAACGGAGCTTTTCATGGTGTGTGCCCTCATTTCACCCTGCTTGAATTAATTTCATCGACCAAAAAGCACTATGCGTTAGACTTGGAATGAACTTTGTTCCTCAGAGCTTCTTAGCGATATTCTGATACCCAGTCACAGATGGGGCCTTGACAGATTTTCTACTGATTTTCATGATTCCTTTTTCCTTTATATTTTTTTTTCAGCAGGATTGTCGCTGCTTGAGAATTCAAATGCAAATGGAGATGTTCACAGGCTCTGTTTCATAAGGAAGCTCAGCTGGTTGGTTTTTAGAGCTCATAAACTGAATAGTATATCACATACAGCATTTGGAAAAGGATAAACTTGCTATATAATAGTTCTATAGAAGGATGGTTACAGTAGTAAAACAGAGACTTTGGAGACATACGTGAAGCCTCTATGCCTCATCTTTCATTTCTTTGCAGCAAGAATTATAAGATTTATTTATAGTAATAATTATCATTAGTATCTACCTGACAGCTAGCTGTGAGGCTAATTCATTAATATTTTCAAATTACTTCATGATCCTCAACTAGAATTTGCCCTGAAAGAACTAAATATTATAATTTGCTCCATATGCCTATTTCATTTTGCTCTGGAGAAAAACACAACGTGTTGCTCTCTTTACATTTGTCTGCATGTCACATTCTAAAATTCTGGCTGCTGAGCTTTTCTAGAAGTTAATAACAGGCACGTTTTACATTATCGTGTTTTATTCTTATTTCTCCCTTTTTTTGTCGTAGCATTTTACCTCCCCCCCCCCCCCCCCACTTGAATAGCACGATACCTGATCTCGGGTTTGTTACTGTTTGTGTGAGTTGAGACCTACACTTGGTATTTATTTCCTTGCCTGAATTTGGGGTTGACAACGTAACCACGCGTTGGTTCCCTGAGGTCAGAGCTCTCTCGAGGTACCATTTTAAATGTATTGGGAGTAATCAGGGAGTTTAAGTTACACATGGGCAGAAGCTGCCACATATTACGTGCCTGATTATATTTGTAGGCATCTCAAAAGGTTTTTTTTTTTCTTCTGGCAGTTTACCAGGTCCTCCATTTATTGGCAAAAGTGTATCAGTTATTCACAATTGAAGATCCCCAGATCCATTTCCTCTGGTTGTTATCTGTTGGATGGCTAGACTCTAATGGCTAAAATCTACATCTACCAACATAAAAGCCACAGGATATGACACTGCTATCTTGTGGTTCCAATCAGCCTCCTGGTATTATAGCAGTCCTTTTTATTTAACCGTATTTCTACTGAGCTCAGCCTGCTCGAGTCACGCTAGCTGTTTTACATAGCATCTGCACTGTATATTGTGATAATTGAAAACCCGACGCAGCCCGGAGGCGACAGCACGACAGGACAGGAGCGGGCTGGGGCATAACTCAGAAGAATAAGACAGGCAGGCAGCCACAAGCAGGGCGAAGCCGGCCCCAGCAGCGTCTCCACCAGCAAGCCGAGCTGGGTCCGGTGTCTGGGTGTCCCGCGGTGCGCGGGCGGCTCCGGCCGCGGCCAACGCCCAGTGCAGCGGCCGGGGGAAGCGGGGCTCCGGGCATCGCTCCGTCTGCCATCGCGGGGCCGACGTCCGGGAGCACAGACCGCCGGCGAGGTCCGAGGCTCACCTGGAAAATCACACGGACAGATCAAAACCAGATGGGCGGCCGCGCGCGCCGCAGGCAGCCCCCGTCCTGTGCACGTGCCCAGCCCTTTGCAGGGCGGTGCCGGCTCCTAACGCATCGTCGAAGGCAACATCAGCAGAGAACGGGCCAGGCAATTTTTTTCTAGTGTTTCAGGAGTGTAATATATATCAATAAATGTCACTTGCTATTTGAATGCTCTTAATAAGAATTAAAATAAATTACTTAAATTAAATGACTGGAGTAGGGCACAGTATTTCTTTCTATTAGCATATGCAGAAAGAAAAAAACGCCTGGAGTATAAAAAGGAGACAAGGAGAAATAATGAGAAGACAAGTTGTGCCATGAAGAAGAGAAATATTTCTTGCCTGTCCTCTTGGCTCTGTCTATGAAGATTTTGTCCAACAACCTCAGCCAAAATTAGTTAGCGGGTGATTTATGTGTCTGGCTGGTGGAAGGTCCGGTTGTCTTGGGGGCTGCCCTGCAGGCAGGAGGGTTTTCCAAGCAGACAAGTAGGAGCTTTTCACGCAAGCAGCACACCTAGCTGATGGGATGGTTTGAAGGAGTTAGATGTGGCCCTACCTTGTAGCAGCACCCCCAGAAGCTGCTGATGTTAGGTCGTCCCCAGAGCCTGAAGATCTACAGCCTTCCGTGGGTCGTTTGACATGGCGAGGAAGGGAGACGGGCTAGTCCAGGAGACTTAAGCTGTACGGCTGTAAGATTGAGATAGGTTGAAACACTCCACCGGTTAGAGCTCTCCCTTAAAGGTATGTTTTTATAAACAGATGCCTAAAACCGCCCAGGGGAGCAGGTCAGCCCAGTCCCTGCCCTCCCTGTAGCTCTGGCCTTTGCCTTGGCTCTCCCCTCCACCCTCATCCTCGAGGTCAGCTCTCCAGACATCAGCCCTCCGAGGCCTCGTAGGGGAAGGTTAGGTAGGACAGGTCCAGCGGGTAGGGCCGGGAGGCTGGGCTTTTGTTCGTGTTCCTATTTCCTGACTTTCTGCTAGAAACGCACCCTTTTAGGGCTCTGTTTCTCTGTCTGCATTTCGGCTGTGATATTTCCTGCTCGTGGCACAGTGTTAATTAATCATTACTTCTAAAGTTCCTTTAAATTCTCAGACAACGGGATCTATTTACTTTCACTCTTCTTTTACCTTTTTCTTCTTCTGTTTAGTATAATAAGGAGAGTCATCAGTAGTGAACTGATTATAGGAAACTAATTCACATCATCAGATCAGCAGTAGGACATACTTCTTAAATCATCTAAGATAAATACTTTTAATTAAGCAAATGTCCTACTCAATTCGCTGTGGACAATCCCATCATAATGGATATTACTTCTGCATGCTAAATCTTAATCTTCACCAATACTGAATGCACGACGCAAAACCATTATAAAAAAAATATAGGCTTGCTGTAATATTGCCATTTTAAAGCTGCCAGCTTTTATATTCATTAATATGACGACAACAGAACCCTGGCTAATGAATTTTACTACGAATCAGAATCTTTATCAGCTATGTATATCAGATCAAATCCATGCTAGCGTATTATTTGCAGTTTTTATTAAAAAGTTACATTGGGATTATTATAAACTCGCTTCAGATTCCTTAATAATAATAATAAAAAAAAAAGTTAAAATCTAATGAGATTTCCTGGAAGCATTTTAAAAGGTTGCAACAGCAGTAAAGTCAGCAGGCACCACACAGCAAAAGGAAGTATTTACTGATCAGAAGATTAATTCTTCCTCCCCCAGAGTTTAACGGTTTTACATTATATGGATTTTTAAGACAGGCAGAGAGGGCGGGGGGGGGGCGGGGGCAGAGAAAGCAAGAAAAACTCCAAGCCAATGCCTTCCTCATCTGAGACATCTGTATTTCTTCCTGATCAAAGCCTTCAAATTCTGGTGCAAACTGACTTTTTGCTCTTGCAACCAAAAACTCCTCTTCCCCCCCCCCCTCCATCTGTTCAGGCTTGGATTTGGAAGTCCCTACCGCAGAGGAAGAAAGCCTGGTCCCTATTGCCTCGCTTGTGGTGTTGAAGCCCATTAATATTCCTCTGGCAGGTACCCTGACCCTGGTGCCCTTGAACATGTTTGAAAACATAGGGTATTCCTGAGCCTTTGTCCCTGGGAGGATTAACAGGGTTGCCCTGGAGCCAGCCTGAAGGTGTTTTAATAGGTAATACGGGTGGGCTGCACAGCTGACTCCAAGCTTTGCCTCAGGCTGCCCCTGCTCAGCAACATAGAT
Organism: Phalacrocorax carbo; assembly: GCF_963921805.1. Taxonomy (NCBI): domain Eukaryota; kingdom Metazoa; phylum Chordata; class Aves; order Suliformes; family Phalacrocoracidae; genus Phalacrocorax; species Phalacrocorax carbo. Next base: position 60,319,883 of record NC_087518.1, read on the forward strand.
GCAGCCATTGAAAACAGGGGGTAAAGCATGGCTCCGTGTATGAGTTACAGGCTGAATCCTCAAAATTTGGGGGAGATATCTCCAAATATCTCCTTCCCCCAGCGGGGCAGGCATCCCGATGCGGGGACCCGGGGCTGGAGACCGGCACTGCTGCTGGCGCTGATCCCTTCTCTGACCCTCAGACAGTTACCGAAGCTGCCTCTCCCTCTCTTTCTATTTTTCTGTCCTCTCTGGTCTTTCTCATGGCTATTAAGCTTAAAAATCGTGTGGAGAAGAGACCGTGGCTCTCTGTGTGGTTTCGCTGTGCTGAGCAGGTCCCAGTCTCAGCTGGCTCCTGTGGCTATATCATGGTACAAGTAAATAAATAGAAAATAGTAGTAACAATGGTTATTTTTCTGTATGAACAATAGGATCCTAATGGAGGAGAAGCCTCTCCTCTGAGGTGCTTTTTATCTGCAAGTGAAGGTCTCTCTTTCCTTGCTCAGCTGGAGAAGATACTGCCTTTGTAAATCAGACAAAACTTATCATGTAAAATGGAACACATCTTTGATTATACTGAATACTATCCTGTCTGTAATTTACCCTTGCTGCTGCAAAGGACGCAACATGATTAAGCTAAGAAATGATAGACCGAACGTTATGTGTCAGGATGGAAAAAGATATTTCCTATCTAAATAGGAAACAATCATCAAAACCCACTGAAAATCTACAAGAAAATGTTTCAACATACAATAAACAAGCCACCCCGCTGTTGCCTTATATTGTATTGTTGCTCTCCTCGATCAGATTGCTGCAGATGCTTCTCCTGTAGCCTACGATATTCTTATTCTGAAAAAAAACTACAGACCGTCATGATTTTTTAACGATGCGAGTATCTTCCCTCCGCAAGCGCGCGTGTTCTGCCTCCCGCTCGGTCTGCCAGCTCTTCTGCGTCTCCCTGGGTGAGTCCAGATTCTCCCAGTGACATTTCTCAAATTGCAGATCTGTGCAGTGTATTTTCCTGGAGCTGTTAAAAACATTGCTACTTTACTTGATAACAATGTTTAGCTGTACCAGCTATCGCTTGTTATTGGGTATACGCCAGGTGCTCCGCACAGGAGGGAGGGGGGTCATTATCCCCGTTTTACAGACCGGGAAACCAAGGCATCGCTGTGGCGGCAGGACGTGCAGACAGGAGAAGGACCCACACCCCCTTCCGCTCACGGTTTATTCTTTAGCGTTTGTTACTGCTTTTTTTCCCCCCTTTTTTCTCCTTTGCCGTTACCACCTGCAGCACCGCGCACGGCAGGGAACGATCGCGGGCAGAGCCAAGTGCTTCTGCGATAACAAATTCAGATACCGCAGCAAACAATGCGAGCAATTTTCCTAATTCTGGAGCGCGACTTTGCCACGAACGATGTTTAGTAACTTCTATCGTGTCTCTGATCAGTTCTGGGTCCGGTGCCAATAACGTGATACGTTCCTATCCAAATTAGCATACGACGAAATTTTGCGCTAACGTTCAGATGATAAGGTCTGTTCGCTGTTTCCATATAGACATATCTTTGACGGGAAGAGCAATTCTGTAATAAGCCCAGGATGAAAAGCCCATCAATTGAATTGGTACCACATTACCATGGCAACGATATAATGCTAATGAAATTGTGACTGTTGAACCTTGTTTATGGAACTCTACAAAACGGGCTTCATAAAAGGAGAAATGTTGTTGATTAGTAAATGTTTCAAAGCATGATAAAAACCTTATAACCACGTGTGCTGCGACTTATTAACCATGTTATCATCCTCATTTAAGAGAATACATCGCTGTTTGTAAGAGCAATAGCGCTCTCAAAGAAATGAAATTGTGGAGGAAAATCTGTGCTTCTCCAGGTTTCAGCGTGCACCACGGAAAGACTTGCTCGCCTCCGTGCCCCAGGTCACCGCGTCAGTCGGCATAGGGGCATATCTGCTCATGCTCTTGCTACCCCTTGCGTCGTCTCTCTCAGAATCTATAAAATATATTGGCACTGTAGCTGCAGTAAGCACCTTTTCCGTAAGACAAACGTGGCTTGGTTTATGCCAAAATATTCCACAGAAGCATATCCTTTTAGATGAAACCCTACAGAGAGAAGGTGTGGTAGCAGGAACGCGCTCTAGGCTTCCCCCCGCCCTTCCTTCCTCCCCCTTCGGCAGAGCGCTGTCACGTCGGCTCCCGGTGCAGAGGCAGGCAGTCGCCCTCCCAGAGGGATGGCTCTCATTCCTCGGCACAGCGGTCCTTGCTGAAGGCAAGGTTTGCTATTACGTCCTGCTTTTAAACAAAAAAAACCCCAACTGCTGAGCCTTCAGATTCCCCAGCCAGTCATGTCTCTGGACAGCCAAGAGGCTTCTGGGGAGTTGCCTCACCTCTAAGTGTTCGGGGCTCCGGTGTCTGGTTTTGCGCGGCAGGATCTCATTTTTAGCTAACAGATAATTTTCCTCATTGTTTTCACCTTGGAAATGAAAAGTGTAGTTCACCCTGTGAAGCCCATCTCCTGATTTGCCAGGTAAATCAGCACCGGCGAGCAATGAGCTCGGTGAGGCAAGGGGGCCGGGAACGTGTGCCGACGAGTTTTTTCTTTAGCAGGCTAATAATACCATAAAATATTCACCGCAGTAGTATTTTCCAGATATTTAGCACAGACAATAGGACAGAACACTGCTCGTTTTAGTGAAGTCCTGATCTACATGGCGCAGAAGTCAGCATGAATCTTCACCACATTAGATATAATGGGCTTTAAATCAGGGCTTTAAAGGGCTGCTTTTGAAAGCTCCACGTTTCATCCTATTTGGGAAAGGAAGCGCTGTCTAACGTTTCGTTACGCCCATGGTCTGTGGGAAAGCAATGCGCTGAATTTCTGAGTTGATAGAAATATAATGTAATGTAATTTCGCTTAATATATATTTTGCATTGGCTGACAGTTTTATTAAGCAGAACCAATAATCATCATTATTCAGTGCAATAACCATCTCATTAGAAATGGTCTCATTTTCCCTAATTTTAATTTACCTCTCGGACCGGGCTGCTCTCAAATTACCGAAGTGCCTACAGTTCAGTTTTGTAAGCACTAGAAGGAAACACAAGTCTCCAGAAAGCTACTACTGACTGATTGCTGCTAAAACAGGGATACGCCAGAGCTTCGTGAGAGGAGGTACGGAAAATTCAGGTTAGGAAATTACTACATCACTTTTATTTTCTTTCTGTCTTTGAAGCAACACTTTCTGCGCCCATTTTGCACAAAGAACGATAAATTGCCTGGTCGCCTGCGAGGCTCGCAGGTACTCCCCCTTAGCAAAGGGCCTGGCTAAGGATCACACCGAGGAGCGCTGGTAAGGAGGAGCTGACAGGCAGAAATACTTCTTACAGAGATGGAGGAGGAGACGAAGACCCTGATCAAGTTTCATTATCCTCCAACGAAAATAGGATGTAAACTGTGACATCCAGGCAGATTACATATGTCAGGCGAGGAGACGCGAGCGGAAAGATGCAGATGCTAAATCTCACCTAATAGGCTTACTCCGTGGATTACTCTCAACGACCAAGGCTACGTTAACTGTAGCTAACATACAGGATATAAGAAATACGTATCCAGAAGTGAATCTGGGGAAATTCCCAGCTGTGCCAAAGTTAATGCTCTCTGATATCCCTCGGAGCATCCTAAAAGCGCTTTGGGTGTCATACGCTTCTACAGGCAGCATTAACAGCACCACGGCACGTAGCTCTAGTTCCAGCAGTCCAAGGGGCGCTCCGTTTTCTCTAAAAATGTGCTTGAAAAATTCTATATTCAAACAGGGCTCGTGCACGCAAGCTGCTATAGTTGCTTAGCTACTTGGTGTGGTTGTGCCAGTTCTGAAAACACATTTGCTCGAAAGAATATTGGTGCAGTCACGGAGAGGCGCAACCTCAGGTGAACAAGGAAGCGCTTTGCAGGTTACGTTATAAAATAGGCAAGTTGTCTAAAGGTTTTGTCACAGGATGTTGCTCTATGAAGTTCTGAGTCATAAAAGATAACTACTTTTTGGGCTTGTTTGGTTTTCGGGGCTTTTTTTAATATTCCCCCCCAAATCATACAGAAAAGCCAGCCTCTCCTGTGGAAGCACTCTGCTTATGAAATCTCTTCTCTTTGAAATTCTGAGCCTTTTCCAGCTGTAGTATTATTTGCTCAGCTATCAGAACACACCGTACAGCAGCGAAAAGCATTACACTATTATCCCAAGATAATTTGATAGTCTGTAAATGTATTTTCCTGCCTGTGGTTCCAGGCATTATGCTCTCACTTGAAGTAATGATTTGCAGTTATCTTATACAATTCAAGTTAGCCCATATTGGTTTCACTTTGAACATTTACCTGCACGGTGCAAACACGGCTTATTTGCAGACTGTACAAGCAAGGCTAGATGGGCGGTTCTCACAAGCCAGACTAGATCAGCAGTGCGATGGGATGCCTACCGTAGGCAGCCGGCTACTGGAGGAAGCGGAGCGGTGACTCACTGGTGGCTGTCTCCTGCCTGCGTCAACGTTATCGCACCCGTACATCAGCATGAGTCTGCTGGAAATGCTGGATTTTAAGCCTGTCATAAAACCACAGCTCTGATCTGATGTGGTCAGTAAATACAGCGCGGCACTTTCCAGAAGTACTTACCCCGCTTTTCTCTTTGGACTCTGCGTGGGATGTGAAAACTCACCTTAAATTCCTCTTGCAAGTCTGGCGTTTACCACACCGTTCCCCCACACGCTGAAAACCAAGTTTTCCAGCCATAACTGGGTAGTTGTTCCACCTCTGGTGCACCCCCATTTCAGGGTGACACCATTCCCTTGTAGAATCTGTCAAGTTCCTGAGTGCAGACGCAAGGCTTTGGTTTCGGATGGGCTCAGGGGTCACCTCCCTTACCCTCTCTTGGGAGCCTGTGTTGGGAACAGATTTACACGTGACAACAATTTACTCCTGGCTCTCAACTGGTCAGCAATGGATGCAGCACCCCTTGGTGCCGGCAAAAGAAGGTCTCATCAGAGAGCACCCTGCTTTCTCTGTGCCTGGGGATACTCCTCTGGGAGCCCGGGGTGAATTCAGAGGAGCCGTGATGCGCTGGAGACACCCCTTCAGCTGCCTGCCCTCTGTGGGTGTGGAAATGCTCAGCAACACAAAAGACATAAAATATGATTTACACTCTCTCATTCCACTGTCATAAATTCCTGAGTGTCACCCTGGTTCCTATTCGATACAAAAAAAATAAATAATGAACGTCAAGGGTGTGATTTGGAAAAGGGCACGGGCCTGGCTTGGCACGGCCAGCAGCTCCCACCTCTGCCGTCCTGCTCCCCCCGTCCGCAGCTGGAGCAGCCCCCAGCGTGTGGGCAAGAGGCCCGGAGATGCCCGAGTGATGCAGGTGGGACAGCTGCGGTTCAGATAAAGCCATGGGGGACAGTATCTAAATAGTCAGGAGTTATTGCGTTGCTGGTTTCTCCTTCCTCGTGGTACCTTGAATTCTGCTGTGACGCTTCAGCCAGTTACTTTAAAATAAAAATAAATATATGTGGATGTTTGAAAAACTAAAGATTTTCAGCATAACAGAAGTCCTTTATTTTGAGAGAAAAATTAATACTAAACTTGTCTTTCCGGGACACGGTGAAGTTTAAGAACAGCAGCACTTAAATTAAAAGAAGTGCCAGAATCCCAGTTTACCATCCTGATGTCAGTTTACGATAACATTTATGACATTAATATAATGGATTATGACCTTTCTTGGCTTGTCTGACTGACAGTTATTCATATATAACATGGTACTTATCACCTCGGTCCTTCCATAATAATAATCGCTTCCATTTTTTGCGCTGTGTCATCAAAACATGTGCTCGTAAGTGTTGATCTCATCTCTGGGAGAGTAGTACCAGGAGCTCCTTTTGAGCTTTATGTCACCTAAAATCTAGAGTGAAATTGAAGCCCAATTGCAGAAAAATACCCTATGTCTAACTTTATCCCACAGGCTGCATAATGGCAGCCCTTATGATTTTAAATGATTTACTGAGGCCTGTCAAAATGATGTGCCTTTCTGCGTGGAAGGTATTGAAGTTCAGAAATGTCATTATTCTGTACAAACCTGAGAGATCTTGAGGAAATACACAATAGCTGGTGTGTTACAATTACTTACTTTGACCTTCATATTGTTTTTGCTCTTTAATCTCAGGGTAGACAGGATAAAACATAGTTTCTTCAACGTTTAAGGTAAAAATTTGCTGTGCAATTTGTACCTGCTTTCCTTGTGCCCATTTTCACTACACAAGGTGTCAAGATACTCTTTTCAGATTAGCAGCTTCACACGTATTATGTACAAGAGATGAAAGAGGAAAATAAAAATTTGGGGTGTTCCCAAAAACTGACCATTTAGCAAATACTGATGATGTTTGGGTGGATAAGGGGTTGCTCAGAAGACCTGGATTATACACCGAGGTCTGCCACGGTCCATTTTCAGGGCATGGCTTAGGATGCCTGGGGGCGTTGGGCTGATGGTTGGACCTGATGATCTTAGAGGTCTTTTCCAACCTTTACCATTCCTCGAATCTCCACAACCCGTTCCTTCCCTGTTTGCACTGAGCCTCACGGCCTGCTCGGTGGCCACCGAGATGTTCCCTGCTGTCCTCTGAGCAAGCGAGCTGGGCTGGGGCCGTTGCTGTGGCATGTGGAAGATGTTCACACCGCAGGGTCGGGGCTCTACAACAAGCCCGTGTGCAGAGCAACAACCCAATCAGTCAACTTATTCAAACGAACCTGGGAATTGCATCAAACGCCTTGCACCGGGAAAGCAGGACCATCTTCCCGTGCGTGGAGATGACACCTGCCCCTCCCTGAACACGGCAGGCCGTGGGTACAGCCACAGCGCCGGCACAGCAACGTGCTGGTCTTTACATAGTCCAAGGTTGCCTCGCGTGTGCAAGGGAGAGCCAGCTTGGCAACAGACACATCCTTCAAATAATAAATAATAAAAAGAAACATATTGTCTTCAGGCCAGCTGAACGTTTCCGTGTGCCTTAGAGCCACACAGAGACAGGAGACCCCCGCTGGAAATCGGGCTATGCTCCCACAGACAGGCCTCTCTCTCCAGGGAAGCGCCAAGGCTCTCCGGCGCTCGCCGGTTCCCTGGGACTACGCACCGGTGTCTTTCTGGCGTGACCGTCCCACCTACAGGAATTTCAAGTTCAAGCAAGAACAAGCCTATAGCACAGCAAGGCAGTGCTGGAACATGCTGTGGACTGCATTTATATCGATGCCTCTCTCTTCCTTCCAGTATTTTGCCAAGAACACGACACGCTAACTTTTTTTCTCTTTCTGTTATGATCTTATTTGTCTGAATGAACCGGCAAAGTGCCAGGGTAGCCGCGTGCGAGGTAGGGGTACCGCCGTTCTGTCGGCTGACACGGCAGCACGGAGAGGTGCCCCGGCGCTCACTTGTCACCTTCCGAAGCTGCCTTCACCGTTGGTGAATCAAAACGGTTCCTCAGGGACAGATCCTGGGCTGGCTTTTCGGGCTGGGTGCTGTGGAGCAGCCGTTTCCATCTCTGGGCCTGGCGATTAGTTTTATTTAGCCGAGAGACAAGTAGTCGGACATTTGTCACTGTTTCTGTGAAAAAATGTGGGCATGTTTTCTTGGGCTATCAAACGGGACATATGGGAGCTGGATTCCATCTTGCATTAGATCTTGGAAACTGTGTCCTCTTGAGGCAATTAATTAGCATGATGTTCTTGGCCGCTAATGTTTGCTTTCAGATTTCAGTGGCAACAGATTTGGCAACATAAATTTTGCGAGGATGGTCTAAATGGTTTAGGGTGTCAGCCAAAGCCCCCCCCCAGCTTTCTTCCACCCTTCAGCTTTTAGAGAGTTCTCTTATGCGTGCAGACAAGTCCCGTAGCTTCTGTCCGTGTCTTAGCTCTCTCTTTGAAAAATAAATGTAATAGTACTTTCCTGCTTCACAGGAGAGATGCATCACAGATTGCACCACACCAGAGGCCAGGCAGCGCCACTGCAGTCCTCTGCTTCCCTACCCCGCAACGGAGGATCTGTTCTGCACAGCTTTTCTTTGATCCTTCCACAGTTTAAGGCAAAATCATTTACATTAGAAATTTGTCAGTTGATCCCATTTCTCGTCCCTTACTTTCCGTTTGCCCACTGTAGGTATCCGCGGGCTGTACGCACCTTTATCTGTAGAAAGGACATCTGTGGAGAAAGGCGTATTTCCCTATTTAAGCAAGCCATTTGACGCAGGCTCATATATAAGGTATATGCCCCTCAGCTGGTGTCTTCCATATGTGATCATTTCCAAACTATATCCTTCCTAAACCAGCGTGATGTACACCAAAACCACATGCTTTTAACCTCTGAATACAATCCAGAGATATAATCTGGACTGCTGCTTTGCTTTTATTGCCTCAATTATATTTATAATGTTATATAATTATAACAATTCGCGGCTGAAAAATAGCGTTGGTTACAACTACAAAAAAATGTCATGCCTCTCTCGAAGGGAGACGCAAGCAAAATATAAAATACCTAGCCCGTACAGTTATACAGTAAATAACACATCTGCCATGGGAAAGAACACACGCTTTCCTTTGGTACCCGCTAAACACTAACCCAGGGCTGAATTTTCGTGGGGAGGGGAGAGGAGGAACCTCTTCCAGTGCACCAAAATACTAGTCCCATTTTATAGATGCATTGGTTAGTACCACTGCAAATAAGTAGTTGCGCACGCAGGAGCTCACTTAAGTGTCCATTACGGGATGTGATTTGAACTCACAAAAGGCATATTGCAAAGCTGTTCGAAAGAGATGTGCTCCTACCTCCCATTTAAAACAAAATCAGCGCACGGTGTTAATTTAGGTGACCTTTGCAGTCACTAATACACAACACACTTTTTAAACACCTATGAAAGGAATTAGGCAGAAGAAGAAAATGAAAATACCGCTAACCAGTAGCTGCAATGTTTGATGCTCCTTCCAGATAGCTCGTTCTCATTTAAATGGAACGAGAAAATGCAAAATATTACAGGCAGGGTTGTCTGTTTTCACTCGATGAAGCTAGCACTTAAACACTCCGAGACTGAACTTTGTTCCATACCTGCCAGACAAACCGCCGTTAATTACAAAAACAAAAAGACAAGCAGGAGAGCTGAATAGCAGAGGGTGAATTTGTCCTGTGTAACCCACGTATTCATACCATGCCTTTTTATGCTTTGTGCTACTACCCTTATTAGCCCACGATACCTTAATGCAGTGCTTCTTCAGACTCCCTTATTCCTCCCATCAGTTCAGGCACGGAAATCCATTTCCACAAACCCAGCATTCAACTTCCAGCTCTCTGACTTTCAAACCGTGTCTTTTACAGACCACCAGGAAAGATTTTGCAGAACACTAGCTGAAAGCCGCTTATTGTGCAACTAATAAGGAAGGTTTAAATACCATTAAAATTCTGACTTGTACTTTAAAATGCCATGAAATCCCAAATTAAGGCTCTGCCTTGCCTCCCTGGTTGCACAATTGCACCTAAGTACTGCCAACGGTGTAGGAAGATCACAGGCAGCCTGCAGCAGCTGAAACGCGCGGGCACTTCGGACCGCTACGGCGTTTTGCTCAGGCTCCTGATGGCTTTCCTGGGAGCCTGGTCACCATTAAGGCTAGGGAGGAAAGCACTGAGTAAGAACTTTAAGCTCTGAACTACTCCAATGGTTTTCCTTCAGCCTCTCATGTATTGCTGTCTTTGAAGTCACAGCAGCCCCACACTCAACTATTTAGTTTAGGCCTCAAAATTACACTTGCCCTTAAATTGTTGTCAGATGGTGGAGGAAAAAATAAAATGATAAAATGTTCGCTTTTTAAGCCATCCATTTTAAAAATTGCAGAGAAAACACACCTGATATTTCACGCTGTTCTTTTGAATCCCTGATACGAAACGATTTGGTGAGTAGGTATGATGTTTATGTGATGGGACCAAGGATTTTCAGTTGACGCATGGCTGGTGTGATGGAATATTAAGATCTGCTGTGCGGACGGGAGTACACGTTTGAAAAATCAAGATCCAAAGAAACTGCGTAAGAAAAATCCTTACGATTAAAAATTGAAGGGCTTTGATCTACGTTATTGACTGACAATTGAAAACCTTTCATTTCACAGGAGACCTGCTTCCTAATTTGTACACAAAAAATCTTCAGAACCATTGGCTTTTCTTTACAGGTTTTAAAAGTGTAATTAACTAGCATAAATATTGTTTGGATGTTATCTGTGGGGCTAGACTAAACAATACCAGCATAAGAAAGGCCAGGTATTCAGCAGAATTGCTTACACGGCCAAAGAAGCTGCTCTCATGACAAATGTCCATGCCTGATGTAATCCTCTTTTTTGGTGATGGTGGTTTAGTAACTTCCATTGCAGGTGGGTATTACATTTTTAACCGATTCCTGGCAGCACAGTCTGTATCCTTCACTGACACACACGTCCACTTCACAAGGTTATTGCCTTTCAACGTATCTCGTTAGGTATTCAATGAAACAGGTTTTTTTTCCACACATTGATGTCTATTGATATTACATTAGTTCATGAAGGCTACAAATCACACTGCATTGCACTACATTTCACATTTGCTGTATCATGACAAGAGGTTTATAATATTCACGCTGGGGCACATAAAGTGCCTGCTACCCATCCCTTGGATAAATAATTTAAGAAATTGTTGGGAAATCATACCTAATTAGTAGGATCTGCACTCAACAAGTGCCCTTTGATTTAAATTGTATTTGTATTTTGATAGGTATTGATTTTATGAGTAGGAGAGATGAATAATACATTTTGCATTTCCCCACTGTTCGCAGCAATCATCTAACAGAAGTAACGGAGGAACAGTCCTGCGATGGAAGGTCCTCTTCGGGGACCTGCATGCCTTCCCCCGGAAAGCCCACGGGACAGTTAAAGGCACTCCTAAACTGCATGGATTGGCCTGATCCCTTTTTCTTCCACTGATTTGCTGCATCATCTGCGACAAATCACTCAGCCCCTCAAAGTCTCTCATTTTCCATCTGTAAAATGGGAACAGAATGGTTCCTCATCGGTCCGCAAATGGCCGTGAGGCACGGGGAGAAAAGGAGTAGCTACATCGGAGCGGGTATCGTTCCAGTCCTGCCTGGCATTACCACATGGAGCACGGGGCAAAGGAGGGAGCCAGCGAGTGAGCCTTTCTGTGGGCACAGGAGAGTCTTGGTTACACGTACTAGGACCCACGTCGGGACCGTGTACATCAGAGCAGCACGGCGGAGGTGGGCAGCACGCTCAAACCCAGCCGGGCTGCCTTCTGTCCCTGCTGCCAGCATTAACGTTCTGGTGATTTTGGCTACTCGCTTCCCTGGGTGAGTTGTTAAAACGAGATTCATTTGTTTTTCTTGATTGGCTGCTAAGCCCTTCGAGTGAGAAGAGCGAGCAAGGTGGAGGTTGCACCGTGAGCATCATCCAGGTAACGCGCGCGGGCCGGTATCTTCCCGAGGCAATAGGAGCCACTCGGCATGCAGGTACGCAAGCCTGCTCGCATGAGTGGCCAGGGGTGAGGAGCAGAAGCAGGCAAAAAGACCTCTGAGATTGAAAACAAATCAGAATATATATAGGTATTTACAAATACCGGTTTCCAGCACCCCAGCAGCTATAACAAATGCAGACTCTGTAAGATAACCATAATTATAGAAAAGCTTTATTTTTTTTTTTCCCACCCAGTATGCCAGCTCCGATTAGAAAGGAAAACTGTAGGCTCGGACTGTGCAACACAATAAACCACGGCATCAAAGCAAGCATCAAAGTGGCCCCTCAGCTGTTGGCAAACAGTACAGTCATGAAAAAGGAGACAATGAAAATACAATAAGTAGAAATAGCAGGTTTTTTTCCCCATAATATAAACACCATAGACATTCTTTTAATACAGAGAGAAGCAGGATCAACAGTGACAGCTTTAGATTTGCCAAGTATCACGGGAGGACTGTAAAATACATCCTCTCCAAACCAAGCCGAAGGAGCAGAACGAACAAGATGTTCTCCTCCGAACAAAGACATCCCTTTTCATAGGTCTCAGACAGTTAGCAGGCTTAATTCTTTTTTTTTTTTTTTATCATCATCATCTCTGTCTCACTCTACCTTCAGCAAGATGTGCTGAAATGTCTCTCGGTGCCTGGTTTGTAGGTGCTGTCCACTGCACCAAAATGGCTTTACGGTCTTCAAAAAAGATAAATCATATTTAAGGCATTTTATTTGAGTATGCACCTTAAAAAAACCCCAAATTCTCCCCGAGTAGGCAACTGGGAGCTGGGACCGGGCGACTCTGAAGCGGAGGGGTTGCTGTCGTATGGAAGAGCAGACAATTCGTACGCGTTCGAGTCCCCAGCCTCTCACGGGAAGATTTAAATAATGCGGGGCGGGTTTCTTTGTAAGGCTTTTCTTTTCTTTTGTTGTTAATATTTTACATTCTTTTAGAAGTGTTACCTGTGCGTTAAGGCCTGTATTCACATAATCATGAGTGACATGCAACTTCTCTGCCTCGCCTTTCTAGTTCCAGGCAGGTTTAGAGAACTTGAGGCCTGGCAACAGACGGCTGAGGTGCGCAGGAGCACGCAGCTGAAAGCATAAGCATGGGGCTGCTCAAACAGCTTTTTTTTTTTTTTTTTTCCTCCTTTTCTCATTAAAGTTTCATCTGAAGAATTTTTTTGTGGGAGCCTTCGCCAGTAAAACAGCGCTCGTCACTTTTAGGTTCCCAAACAGCAGCGCAATAGCGGCACGGGGGAGAACGTGTATCACATAGACACGGTCTTTCTTCTTTCGCCTGCTGTGCCCTCCCCAGGTGCAAGAATCCACCCTCCGCAGTAGCTTCCCATAAGAGAAAACCAATATTAATTATCCAGAAGTACCTTTTAAGAGGATGAATGCTGGAGAAGTTTTTACTTATTTCACAGGATATTCTGCTTTCCAAGTAAAATGCAAAGCGATTGTAATAAGTTTCATTTGAAGGCAACGCCAGGTGCCTCCTGGGTAACTCATCCAGCAAAGCCCGATTCCCAGTGAAGCCAACGTGCGAACCATGTACATTTTTACGAATGCTGAAATGGTCCATGAATCTTAAATAGTATTGCACCCTCTGTTTTATAAATCTTTTATGTGTTTTTCTTCAATAAATACGTATATTTTGGTTTTTGAATCTTGGGGCCCCTTTTGAGCTACGCAGCTCTTCGAATCTTAATAGAAAAGTAGCAACATGAAACCAAAAAGAAAAGCTTTTAACAAACGGGGAAAGTCTATATTTCACCAAGGAAAGTGTGGTTTAAAATAAAAACACGGGCTCCTGCAACATCTATATCCTGCATATTTTCTGCAGAGCATGCCGCAGCTATTGACATGCTGTTGGTTTTATATGTCCCAGGATGCATGAATTATTACCGTCATTCGACATTTTACATCCCTAGTTCCATAGCCTATAGCAACACATACCATCAGCTGTGCCAGACTATACCAGACCTCTGGCAATGCCTCTTATTGATCAAGCACTGCTCAATGTTTGCCTGCTCAGTAATGCAAAGACATCCTAATTCTCTGAGACAGAAAACCCACAAGTGAACGCGTTTGGGATTTCTAGTCCTTTTAAGAGACTCAAGACGCGAAACACAGATTACAGATACCTCCTCCCCCGTCAGGAGGCACGCCTTGTGAGCTTCAGGTGCTACAAAAGAAAGCGCGTTGCACGATAATACCAACGAGAAAAGCTGGCCCGATGCTAACAAACCGTGCTAATATGCAAACTGGTTATGAAAGGGAACCTCAGGAATGAAGGAAATGTTCTACTGAGAGACAACGGACTTGCAGCGACAGGTTTATTAACTTCTTACAACAGGAACTAGCCAAAGCGAGCAATCGCAGTAGCAGAAAAACTACTCAAAGGTGTTTGTGCTTATGGATTTGAAGGTAAACTAGCTCAACGCTCACTTGGGTGAAATTTCCTGAAGACAGCAAGAGCATGAGTTTAAGCAAATAATAAAACAGATATTGCAAGTCACAGGGCAGCAGAGAATACCACGACTCTCTGTGAAAAGACCCAGCATGGCACCCACTGGTTTCTGGGCTCAGCACACACACACACACACACGCTCACTCCAACGCCCGCTGGAGTCCAAGGGAAGGTGACCTACCCTCGGCACGGGACAAGTCCTGTGGGGCACCGCACCTCGCCGCAGCAGCACGCCAGCCTGCACCGAGGAGCTGTTTCATCACCTGCTCCCTTCCCCCAAACCCACGCTCTTCCCCTCCCTTTAGTGCTGCCACCTCTGATTTGTCTCTCCTCCTTCCAGGGAGCAGCTGTGGCCCCAGCAGGCTTCAAAGTGCCCGTAGCTTGGCTCCCCAGCACAGCCCCCCAGGTGGAGCGGGTCAGCAGGCAACGGGGAAGCACAGAGCGCAGCAGGGGAGAACCACACAGGGGTGGATGCCGACAAAACCAGCTTTATTTCACTTTTTTAATTTTTTTAAATTCAAAAACCTCCAGGTGATGGCTGCAAATAATGCCGTGGTCAATGAGGCTCGTTAGCAGCATTTTTATCTTTGTTCGTTACACCTTTACTTTGCAATTATTTTCTTAAAATGGATTCCCTCCTTTGCACCGGTGCAGCTGAGCTGGCTTCACCTGATGCAAAGACAAGGGGAGCAAACCCTCAGCTGGACTAAAAGTGCCACTGCAGAGCTCCTGAAGCAGGGGGGCTCAGGGCTGGGGACCCCCTCACTGCCCTGCACGTGTGGGCACAGCCTGGGGGAGGAGGGCAGCCGGTGCCCCGAGCAGAGGAGCGCTGATGCCCACGGCTGCGTGCTGGGGACCCCTCCCGAAGGGGTGATGGCCACGGCTGTACGTGGGGGCGATGACGGCCGTACCACGCGTGCGGGGTTCGCTTGCGCGTGCACGCCGGTGCGGCCACGTCCACCTGCACGGGTCAGGTGTGACAGCTACAGGGTGCTGCCCACGGGGGCTCCTCGGTGAGTTACCCAGGTGGGAGAGCGCCGGGGGTGGTGGCCGAGCCCTGCCAGGGATGGGCTCCAGACCCGCACGCCCTCAGCGCAGTCATCCCACAGCAGCAAGTGCCCTGTGCAGGGGCAGCCAGGAGCCAGCTCTGCCTCTCACCCACCAGCCCCAGGCGTTTCCCTCAAAGTCACGACATCAGCCAAGGGCAGGGACCCTCTTAGCTCGGCCAGCCTGAACCACTGGAGACTTTGCATGAGGCTGGCTCAGCTTCTCCCCTTAGCCTCGTGGCTGCCCTTCCTCGGGGTACAGCCCCTGGGGGAGCGTCCTGGTCTTCTGCCCTGGACCCCCAGCCAGGTCGTGCTTGGCACTCGGGGCACCGCCGCTCATGTATTCTCAGGATTGGTCGCCCAGGGACTGAAATACTCCAGTGATGCCCCATCATCTTTCGCTTGGCCAGAGATCATCTTTAATGTGCTTGTGTGGTGAGCATCCTGTCCCGGTGGGCTGTGGGTCCCTGTGTGGGGCAAAAGCCTTCCCCTGCTCCAAGGACCCACTGGATCCAACTCTCAGCGTAATACAGATCCTAGATCTGACCCCAGCAGTCTCTGCCTGCGCTGATTGTGGCTTTGCTCCTTGCTTTTGCTGCAGAGACAGTGGTGACAGCACCCTCCTGGCATGCTCTGCTGGTCTTCGGTAAGGGGCTCTTCCCCAGCTATTGCCTTTTGCCCCACAGCTCTGTGTGCAAGAGCGAGCCTGAAGCATGGCAAAGGGTTTTTCTTCTTGCTCCGCACCTTTCTCCTCACCCTCTCCCATCGTCTGATCCTCCTGCTTCCCTCGCCCTCCCTTGTCGGTGTCACTCCCACCCGAAGGGCCCCCAGTGCCTTCGTTTCCTGGCTGCATCTCTTGGGAAGCATCATTGGGCCATTTCCTCCAGACACTGACTGCATCTGCTGCCTTAGCACAATGGTAGAGTTGCTTATACGGTCCCAACTTGCTGCAACAAAAAGCCACGCTCCTTCAATTTATCCGGTGAGTTTTTATCGTCACTTGAAATACAGCGGCACAGCTCTGCACCCGCAACGTCTTCAGAGTCACTTAACGGCACAGCTACGGAGCGCGATTCCAGTTGAGCTCAGCTGAACACAGAAGGTGACTTCTGTCACTGGAGCACTTTATCATCGGGGTAACGCGGGCTGGTAAGGCAGGCGGCATTTGACTAGCAAAGCCTCTTTCTTTGACATCCTAAGCAGGGAGCACGGCTGCACACAAGCTAAACCCTTGCCAGCAAATAAATATGTTCTGCTTTGCCAAAATATTGTAATGGTGATTTTGCTCCTGCCTTTTGACGGATGGGATTTAATCGACAGAACCGTTCGGCTCCTCAGCCAGCTTGAAGAGAGCTGGTTAATGACAAAGACCACCGGCGTTCGCACAGTCCCACCAGCCTCCTTGAATGGGTAACGCCTCTTCGGTTGACTTCTCCCAGGGAGGAACCAGTTTCCTGCTGAGCCCCTGGAAATGGTGGAAGGTGCAAACTCCAGGCAGCTCTTCTCTGCTTCACGAGGCTCAGCCCGCTGGCCTCGCATTCCCGTGGTCACACCTGGCAGAGCCACTATTCTCGATCACGCAAACCAGCCCCCAGATTCAGGCACCCGGTCACGACAAGGACAGGGAGGGAGTTTTCTGCTGCAGTTCATCATCGCCAGGGTGAGCCGGAGCCGCACGCTGAGCAGGACAGTCAGAGAGGCTGTTACAGGCACCTGCAGGACTCTGCACGCTCAGAAATGGCACAGTTGCATGGCCAAAAGCAACCTTTGGCTCTTCATAACACAGTGACATACGTATATCATTTTAGAAGTATATACACACACACCTACATGCTCAGCTACACGTGATACATGTGTATGGGTGCACGTATGGGCACACGCGATGCTAGTCTTAGATTTTCAGTAAAGAAAGAAGGCATCGTGTGAGTCTGCAAAAAGATCTCAACTCCTGCAGATAGTTTATCAACTGAAATGGGGATTTTACAGCCCTCCAGATCCTTGCTTTCGAATCTTTCAGTGGTTTATGCAATTTGGGAAGAGTCTAATTTTGACTTATTGACATCAGTGCAGTTACTGAGTGAGAAGGGTGAACTCCCACCATCGTTTCTTCTCAACCCTCATATGAAGAAACAAAATGTATTCCATTCCCACAAACACTGGATGTAGTGTTTTTTAATAAAATAAAATGTCTTTAAATAAAATAATGATTTGATTTTTTTTGTAATTCAGCTTCTAAAGATTAAAGACCTCCACTGCCTTCCAATGATCAATAATTGATTTTTTTTTTTTAAGGGGCCGTTACTTTCATTATAAATGTATAAACGCAATCCAAGCTACTAAAACTCTGTACACAGACATTGTAAAAGCCAAACTACTTTATACCCAGCAGGCAAAAAGAGAGATATGGACAGGTCTAAGATGTTGCAGGCTTAAGTATTTTGGATAGACTAATAAAACCTCTGGGGAAGCTTAGATTGGATATCAGGAAAAATTCCTTTACTGAAGGAGCACAGGCTGCCCAGAGAGGTGGGGGAGTCACCATCCCTGGGGGTGTTCAAAAACCGTGTAGACGCGGCACTTCAGGGCATGGTTGAGGAGGCCTGGGGGGGTTGGGTTGGGGGTTGGACTTGATGATCCTGGAGGTCTTTCCCAACCTTAATGATTCTGTGATTCTGTGAAATTGGAGGCCATAATCAAGCCCCTTCGCAGATCATTTGGAAAACCAGAGCCTGAACGACCCCGCGGTGGGTCCCAGTTGTGGGGCGGGAAGCTGGAAGGGCGTGAAAGGCAGCGCACCCAGTTTGCCCAGGGGCCGCTCGCCTGGCACTATAAACAGGTCGCAATGTTGAGAACGGTTGCGTAGGCGCGCCGCAAACCTTCGCGTGTCCGGACAGAAGGAAACAGGAGCCACGTTCCTCCTTCGTCCACAGCCGGCTCTTTGTTCCTCTCTGCTTCCACCTCTTTCTGCCCAACTCCTCCATCCCTCATCCAAGCTCGCTAAGCTTCCTATTGTTCCAGTCTTTAAATCAATTTGTGTTAAACTATTACTGTTGTAGATGCTCTTTCTGTCTTCCTGCTACTCAGTAGGAAGCAGACTTAGCGGTGCCACCCTAACTAATGAAGGTTTATTTAAGAAGGGCTCAAACCCATTAAAAACTGGTGGCTGGATCCCACAGACCTGTGCTGAAGCCTACAACCCCCACCCCAGATTGATCACTGCGGTGCCTAACAGTGCTGTTGGCAGGCTTGCCAACACGTTCTCAGAAGCATCTTTACATATATTAGTTGCATTAAATTAATATCACTGCACCGAGCTGTCTTCTGGCCTCGTTACATGTTAAATTTGCAGGAGCTGCTTGGGGCTCAGCCCCGCGCTCCCGACATTTGCGAAGCTCTCTCCATCATCCACAGGGTCACCCCCCGTCAGCCGCTGCAGCCAGGCTCACGCAGCAGCTCATAAGCGTAACCGTATTTTTAACGTCCCAGAAACCGTTACTGCGTCATCTCCCTTTATGGCTTTCCCGGAATATTCTTTATATTCTCTGGTTTGTAGAAAAAGCTGCGTCTAGGATGTTAACTCTCCCTATGCAGACTCAATGGGTTATTCCTGCCCAGAGCAGAACGCGTGGCCTCCCTCTTAAACATAACACATTGATTTTAAAATTGCTTTGATGACTTGGAAAGCAATGCACAAGTTGGGATGCGAGCATTTATCAGAGCTCTGCTCTTTGCGCGAGGACGGCCGCTGCTTCCGATCACCGGAGGACAAGGTACCGGTCTCTCCAAAACACAAGGTAAAGATTTACAGAAGGCGTGAGTGTAACTGTTGTCCAGCCCAGGTCCGGAATTCACTCTCAACAGGTGAGAAACGCTGAGTCAAACTCCTTCAAATCTCAGCTTAAACCTGGCGTTTCACAAAGGCTTATTGTGATCGACAGGTCTGCTTTCACTGTCAGTAGTAGGGCAAAACTCCTCAGGTTGCTCTTTCACAAGGACGTTATTAGTTTGCTCCCTATTGAAGTTCATTAGGCTTTGGCTTTTTATAAGGTAGCAGCAAGGAATTGCATGGGAACATGTGTTTTCGTTGTCCCCATCCGTAATTGTAAGAGGGCACAATGAGAGCAGAGATAGTCTATAAACACCTTAAAAAAAAAATAATCTTTAGGCTTTGATAAGAGCGCATTGATTTGAGTCACCTGGTTATCACTGAATCTTTGTCTGAAAGCACTGAACATATACTTTATTTTAAACACAGCTCCTCTAAATCTCAATAACTGATTTTTTCTTTTGACAGTAACAAGACACATCAGATAACTCTCCTTTTAGAAAAAAAAGGAGGACCTACAGCCCAGTATGTGGCCAGATAGGACATTACTTCATCTTTTGTCGTGGTTTTGTAGATGATAAACCTGCCGAGATTTAACGGGGAGCTGGTGCTTACTCATGTTCCTTGTAGACCTTGGGTCGGCTGGATGTGGATGAGCATCAGAGAGAGCCCGTGACCAGCAGCAGGGCCGCGGGGCGGCTGCCGGCCGCCACAGAGCTGTGCAAGCCCTCGCGCTCCGGCCAGGGTCAAAGCTAATGGAGGCAGCGCTGGCGGTGGGGGCGGGGGCAGGGGGAGGTGGGGCTTGTTTCAAAAAGCCCCCCCAGCCTCCAAATCACATTGAGCTCCTGCCTCAGGAGTATGCAGAAAGATTAAGACTGAGAATTAATTATTAAGCTTACTCATGTTTATCCAGCCTTCCCTTTTGATTTCAATTTTCTCCTCCTTTTCCCCTCTCTTCATTCCCCTGTTTCTCTTTCATTCCCTTTCTTTCCTGCTTTTTCCTATTTCTGCCCTTCCTCTGCAATTTCCAGTCGTTCCCGTCTGTGCTTTCCCTCTTCTACCTTTTCCCTTTGCTCAGGTGCCCTGTCCCTCTCCTCTGCTCCCTCCAGGAGAGGAGAGGCAGGCACCGCTGTGATTTAGCACCGATTCCTCGCCTACCCTAGGATAAGCAACGAAAAAAGGATGTAACAAGTATTTTGTTTGAAAAACGTCACAGGCCCTTTAGGACCCTGACTCAATCCCTCCAAAAAAAATAAATCAATGGTAATTTCCAATATGCATCAGGCCGCAGCTCAAAGGTACCACTCCTTGAGTGCAATGAGTCAGCCGGTTCCAGGTGTGGGATATGGGAAACCTATTTTGCCAGTTATTCATGGACAAATCTGCAAAATTAATCACAGGCATTATTTAGTAAGCTCTATCACATGGACTTTGCCTTTATTCAATCCCCTTCTCTTTACGTTCCTATTCAAACGCTGAAAATAAAGACATCTATTTACTTAAGCACATCTTTCTGAACATTTTTTTAAAGGCAGTAAACTCTCGATTTTCTCCCTTAAGTCGCACCAAGGACAAGGCAATGAGAGCCAACAAGAGCCCTCACAGAAACGTTACACGTACTCTAACCAGCCACGCTACTATTGCATTTTTAATACCAGGTAGTATTTTACACCTCGGATTTAATGCACACGGAATAGTTGCGAGTACAATGACGTTTGGATAACAACGTTTAGAAGCATCAAATTACAAGTGTACCGATAGGTTTTTATGTGCTTCCTTATAGCACAGAAGCTGCTGCTCTTTGTCCCCCGCATCCTTTGTGTCAGAAGCAGCACAACGCTAATAAATCTCAAATATATTTTGAGATTCATAGCAAGGGCTGCAACACCCGGGTGGAATTTATAAATGTGTTTTATAATTGTTTCTGCGCCAGGCTAGAGCCCAGAAGCACAAGGAAAGGTCCCTTTGCCCTGTTAGCGGGCATCCGAAATGGAAGTAGCTCCATGCCTCTGCCTGGGACGTGATCCCTGGTATCCGCAGCTCTGGCTGGACTGGAAGGGACCCAGGCTCCCCGCTCTCGCCGCAGCGGGCCTGGGCAGCACCGCGCGCCGCTCGCAGCCGGGGCGGCCCTGCAACGCCCCCGTCCAGCTCACTCGGTGAGCCAAAGATCTTTTTAGGACACTTACTGTAAGTATTTATGAGTATTTATGTAAGGTAGCGGCACGGCTTTAAAATCTGGCAGTGCCTAGACTTCACAGGACTCAAATCTGCTACACAATTAAGATTTGGGGTTAGATTTCTTTTTAGGCATTTATATAACCTCAGAACATGCTTTGCTTCGAGCTGTCAGAGAGGTTCCAGCACCATTACTAAAACATTAGGGAGTTTCACACCCGATGTACAGCAATCTGTTTGGATCTAAAAAGTAGACCATGCTGTAGTAAAGAGGTTTTTTCCTGATCTCGTTTCATGTAATTGTGCAGGAACGCTGAGGTGTCGGAGGCTTGAGTCCTGCCTGGAGGCACAGTGCTGGGCACGGAGGGCGCTGCGTGGGTTACACCAGGGGATCGGGGCTCATCAGACCAATTCCCTCTACCTTTCTCCACCCCCTTGGCAATCTGGCATCCCTAGCTTTTCACTGAGGCAGCTGAGTTAACCCAGAGAAGGGACTGAACTGCAGGGATTCATTTCATGCACACAAACAGCTTTTGTCTTGTGAATATCAGGCTTAAATCATGGTATGGATATATCCTCTGGAAAGAATACTCAGATTTCTAGAGCTTTCGAGTAGCTATTTGGAAATCCATCAGTGGAACTGTTGAGGGTTGCTAGAGAGAGGTCCTTAGTTGCGGTTTCTTTAACAGAGACCCTCCCTTTTTATGATTTCCAGTCACTTCCCGCTCTCATATTCTAAGGGCAATATTAAATTTCTGGGGGAAAAAAATCCACTGAATTTTAAAATTCTGAATATAAACATTTACCATTAAAAACAATTCACTGGCTTCCTCAATTTCCTTCCATTAAAAGCCTCTAACACCACACTGTGCTTTATGCATATGCAAGAGAAAAATCTGAGGTCAAAAGCACAGGGGCCCTGCTGATGCTATTGAGCCGCATCCTTTCAGCGGGGCAGCAGGAGACGCGCTGCCCCTGGGGAGCTCGGCGCAACCTCCCGGCGAGCCCAGCTGCTGCTGCATGGCCTCGCGGGCGGCATCCCTGCCCACCCAGGCAAGGTCCTCGCAGGAGTCTCCCACCCCAGCAAGGAGCAGGAGGGCTGGAGCTCTGGCTGTGCCCAGGCACCGCACCGTGCCGGTCGTGCCTCCGCGCAGGGAGCCACGCCAAGGCAAAGCGGCCCTCAGCACCGCACCCCGAGGGGGGCAAAACGTAGGGCAACGGAGCTGGGGAAGGGTCTGGAGAGGAGGTCTGACAAGGAGAGGTTGAGGGAGCTGGGGGGGTTTAGCCTGGAGAAGAGGGGGCTGAGGGGAGCCCTTCTCGCTCTCTGCAGCTGCCTGAGAGGGGCTGGAGTGAGGGGGGGGGGTCGGTCTCTGCTCCCAAGGAACAAGTGATAGGATGAGAGGGAACGGCCTCAAGCTGCGTCAGGGGAGGTTTAGGTTGGATATTAGGAAAAATTTCTTTACTGGAAGAGCAGTCGGGCACTGGCTGCCCAGAGAGGTGGGGGAGTCACCAGCCCTGGGGGCGTTCAAACAACATGTAGACGCGGCACTTCAGGGCACGGTTTAGGAGGCCTGGGGGTGTTGGGTTGATGGTTGGACTTGATGATCCTAGAGGTCTTTCCCAACATTAATGATTCTGTGATTCTATGATACCCAGGCAGCCGTGGCTTCAGCACGGCTTTAGGCTTTGAGCATGTGGTTATGTGTTATTTTTCTGGGGGATTATGTATCTGTTCATCGCAATAATCCACCACCCTGACCACCGAAGCTCCCTGAGCTCCCGGATGTCCTGGCCCCAGGACACCCCCCCCGGCCCTGGGGTTATAATGAAAAAAGCTACATTGGCCCTCTGTGAACTCCTTCAATTCACCACATACACCTTACGTTCAGCAGCTCCTGGTGTCCAGCAGCATACACAAATCTGTTGTCCTGCCAAGACCTTCTCCTTCCATGGGAGATCCATTTCCCCCCCTCTTTTCCCTTCAGTTTATACAAATAAAAGGAAATAACGAAAAAGAAGGGGATAGTGAAGTTACAAACTGAACACCAGCAAATCTAGCTAGGAAAATATTCTCACCCAGTACTACTAAAGCTTTGCCCCTGGTGTACAGGTACTACGCCCGACCCTGTGGGGAGCTGATAATGTATTTCATACCACCGGCTTAATTCAGCAGCTACCTCCACGCACTGCTGGACTACCGCAGTGTGCGTGTACGTGTGCACCTGCACGCACGGGCACGCACACTTGCGGTAAAACAGAGTTGTTATTCTTAAAACAAACGTGATCAAATTGCATAACATTAACGGAGCGCCTTTTCGCTTGGAAAAAAGTCACATATCTTCTATCCTTTACCAATCACGACGGCTAAATTTGGAGCACCCAGATAGCACACTCGCTGATTTCTCAGTCAGCTCCTGCATTTTCATTTCAACAGTATTTTTCAACCCTGACGCTGAACGGATGAGCAAGTTATGATCTGACACGTTAAAAACAAGAGCAGTTGCTCACGTGCCCTGCGCAGCAAAGCTGCTGCCTCCGTGGGGACAGCCCGCGGCCCTCGCGCAGGCACGGCTCCCACGGAGGGGAGCGTGTCACTAGCGCTGCCGCACTGGGCTTGCTATTTGGGGACGGACTTTGCTGCATGGACCACGTTTGGGTTTTTCATTGTAAAAGAAGAGGAGGAATGGCCTTATCACTGATCTTCCCCAAAGCTGTCCTTAATAGTAATAGTGGGTGTTGGTCTCTTCTCCCAAGTAACAAGCAATAGGGCAAGAGGAAACGGCCTCAAGCTGCGTCAGGGCAGGTTTAGACTGGATATTAGGGAAAATGTCTTCACTGAAAGAGTGGTCAGGCCCTGGCACAGGCTGCCCAGAGGGGGGGGGGAGTCACCGTCCCTGGGGGGGTCAAACAACGTGTAGACGCGGCACTTGGGGACATGGTTCAGGAGGCCTGGGGGTGTTGGGTTGGGGGTTGGACTCGACGATCCTAGAGGTCTTTTCCAACCTTAATGATTCTGTGATTCTAAGTCAAATAAATCAGCATTTGATTTGCTTTTCTATGTAAGGCTATACTGAGCTATCAAAGGATGTAGGTTCCAAGGAGAGCCAGGCAATCGCTTTTCCCATATCTCAGGTTAGACAGGGGTATTAATATCCTAATACTTGTGCTACACATGTATAATTTAAAGTCCTTTCTGAAGCGCTGGAATCCAGGCTCTAATTGGGCTGGCCCAACCCTCAGAGCTGTTACAGCCAACGCTCACATCGCACCACAAAGTTCAGCGGGGTTGCCCTGCATTTAGACCGCTTTAAGAAACTTGGGTTCCCGTTTCTCATGCTGTCCTGGCTTTCGCCCCTTGCAGCGTTGGCGCACGGAGCAGACGCAGAGCGGCGCAGGCTGTAGCACGCTCCTGTACTCGGCTGCCTGAGCACAAAGCAAAGGTGCAAGAGCCAGGAGGAAGGACCTGCCCTGGAAAGAGGGTGGTACTGAATTTGTCACCAGATACAGGTAGTTGAAGAAATGTTTCTTTTACCCTGCAGGAGCTCTGAATCAAAATATCTAGAAAAAGTGCAGTTTAGTAAAAATTAGATAAGCTTTTTCACCATTATTTTCATCTCCTGAATCCTTGCAATAGCTTTTATGTTTTGGAAAGAGGTTCTCTGAGAGACAGAGTGGGTTTTGTCCTGGGGAGCCACTGCACAGCGAGGGCAGACCCGCTCCTGCCATCCCCAGGCAGTGGGTCCGTGTCACCCTGTGTCCCAGCTTCCCCTGCCTCTGCGTCCAGAGGACCCGCTGCAAAATGATTCACCTGTTTACATGGGCCTGAGTCCGGGCATCTAAGCAGCACCAGGAACAGCAAAATTTGCAGTGTTTAAACCTGTTAACAAATAAAACACTGCATGGCAGCGATGTTCAAACTGAAAGGTAAAACTCCCGGGTGGAGCGGGCTGGTAACGTGGTGGCTCTGCGCACTTTGCCACCTCCACCACGCCGCTCTCTTCAGAAATCCAGCATTTACGTGCCCCCTCTCTCCGGTAGCACCCAGCGGAGAGGGGGCTCGGCAGCTGCCCGTGCCTCTCCTGCCGGGGCCAGCTCGGGGCTGCCCGTGGCAGGAGGGATGCTGCAGCCTGGCCACCCCCCTGCCACCAGGGCAAGCCAGGGCTGCCCCCGCCTTCACCGACTGCACTATTTCCAGTGATTAAAGCACTGCTCTGTGGGCCTGGATTTTCATGTCAGGTTCTGTGAGCTACAGAATAACCCTACAGACCAAATTATATGGCTGAGATGCTCTTTCCCCACCAGGAGAGAAACAAATTTGACCCCTGCCTGTTCTCTAGCAGTCTTTCCCTACAGGTGAGCGACCCGCGGTGCTCCACCACAATTAACTGCGGCCCTTGGCTTTTGGTAGCAATTTGTTTTCAATTACCTCCTTCGGACAAATCTGAACGATTACCACCATTTTTTTTGCCACCTTTTTCTGATGCCAAGTGTGTTTCAAAGCGTTCACAGTGCATCAACTGTTGACCCTGCAGAACCCCAAAGGAAGCAGCGTTGCTCCCGGTGAGGACGGGGGTAGCCCAAACCCTGGGTTGCTTTGCCTGGCAAGGACCCACTGGCGCTTGGTGGGGATTTCTCCCCGATGAGGGGCACCGGTCTGAGCGCTGCAGGGGCTCCCCAGTGCCAGGTCTGCTGAGTCCAGGGGAAACTCACACCTACAAGCAAAAATCACTCCTCTCCTGCCTGGGGCTGCAGTGCCGGCAGCAGCTCCTGTCCCACCCGAGCCCTGCGAGATGCCGGCTGCTCCCAAAGCAGAGGGTGCCAGCATGCTGCCCGCCCTCCCCGGAGCCTCTCCTCCACTCTAAGGCTGACATAAAGCAGGAGCTAAGCTTAAGCTGAATTTAAAGGCAGCTATTCCAGGGTAGGGAAATGAAGAAAAGAATCTGCAACACGATGTGGGTCCTAACTGCATTTGCTCTGCAGGCTCTGAAATGTCAATCAAACAAATACGCCATCGCCTTTACTGCTCTGCAGTTGCCATTTACTATTTTACTGGGAAAATGCCCAGAAAAGGGATACTACCTAGAATGGAGCACTATGCCAGCACTGGGAACCAGTAATATTTCTGAACAACCCCATGGGCCCACTGTCTACTCCTACACTGCGGAAAGACAAGAGCCAATTTGAGTTTGCGGTAGCGATTGCAGCAGGAGTGGGTATGGAGGCAGCCCAGGACCCAGCGGGCACATCTGAACTGGTGCACGCTCCGGAGCTGTGATGATTTATGCCAGAGAAGAGTATGATTCCGTCAGACTCTTCCCTAAGAAGCTATCCTAGGCTGAGCTCTTCTATGAGTCGGAGTTTTGCAATGCAACTCCACCAGAGTTCACGAGGACTGGGCCAGGCGTCACGAAGAGGCAGAACATGCCCACTCCCCAGCTGTACGAATCCATAGAACCAGTAATTTCCAGGAGGTGCCAATGCCACGGGGCAGACAGGGGTTTGCTGAAGCGGCAAAGCCCCTTTCCCTGGGAACAGCCCCACTAAAGCCATCTCATTTCTCTGGCAATGCCTCTCACCCTCCAGAGAGCTCGCTTGCTGCTATAGGCAGCTCCTTAATACTTAATTACCTCTCTGCTAGAGACTCAGAGCGTTTGAGTTATTTAACATGCAGAATCATTCTGACTCATCCCATTTTACTACTTTATTTTTTCCTCCCCATCAAAAAAGCATAACAAAGGATGCAGAGCCCATTTCTGCCTACTGTAATTCCCCTCCTGCTCCCCGCAAGGAAATACAGATTTACCTGGACCACATCCTATTGACTTCTAAGCAAAGCCCAGTCCATAGGTCTATCCTTCCCTCTCTTCAGGTAAGAGAAGCAGTCCCAGGGGGGCAGTTTCAGACCTACTTATAGGTTCAGCCTCTGTGGGCAGGGGAAGGGGGGGGCTGTGCCCAGCACAGGTGAGGAGGGAACCGTCCATTGTGGAAAGAGGCAGCTCCCACCCCCTGGAAATCAGCTTAGCCAGGAAAACCTGTGCCCCTCACACCGGCACCTGGCTCTCCGTTTCCAGAACATTCAGCAACCATTTTATTTCTGACTTGTTTGTTTGTTTGTTTTCATCACCTCGTCTCTGGCACTGAAAGCGCTGGTGGAGCAACGCTCGGTTCAAGCTCTCCTGTCGGGGCACCCTGTCCCTGGGGCAGCGCTAACGAGGGTGCCCAGGGTCAGGGATGGGGACAGGGATGGGGACAGGGATGGGGACAGGGATGGGGACAGGGCCAGCAGTGCTGTGGCTGCTGCCGGCACAGGGCTGGCTGTTCAGAGCCTGAGCTGCTGCAGCCTGCGGGAGCTGCATTCACTGCGTCACAGGGATTTACACCACGAGCGTTTGGTCCCTACCTTATTCTTTGCATACTTGGCTGGCTCTAGGTATAGTTCCTGCAGACATACATGAAGAATGTTATTTTTTTTTTATTTTAAACAAAACAAGTCCATGTTTTATCGCCCCTCTCTCCCTCTCTCTCTCTTTCTCTCAGACAGGATTCCTTAAGTTCACGTGGGTTCTGTATTTTCATAAACCACGTTGGCAGGAGTAAGCTGTGTTTGAGTCATCGTTTAGAGAAGCGAAGATTTAATTTCATGGTGGAATTAAGGTTGACATTTCCTTTTTATTTACACTACACCAAGGGTTAATAAGGTTACTATAACCTTAATCTTTGATAGCTCAACAATAGAATACTCCAGGATTACTGCAAAAGCTGGATTTTAACTCTTTTAATCCCATTATTGTTGATAACCTTATCAACACTGTGCCCCACCATAGAGGTGGAGCAGGGCAGTCTCAGACTCCGCAGTTCCTTTCCATGGAGCAACACTCATGGTTTGAGCAGAAGAGCAGTTGCTTGGTTGATGCCTGCAGTGAGGTTCACAGTTTGCAGTAGGGCTGCAACGCTGCTTTTAAACTCCTTGTCAGAGATCTTTGCCAAGAAAAACATTGGTCCGGTGGCATATGTTGGCAGAGCAATGCAAGGTTGCTCTAATTCCCTTACTTTGTTTTTCCCTCCTCCCAAGCGACAACTACTCCAAGAATCAGACTGCCAGTCTGGCAAGTTGAGATCCAGAAACTTACTGCTAATTACCATGTTTACAATTCCCAACCTGTCTGTTGGTGCCAACAATCAAACTGCATCCTCTTGAGTGCACCAAAAGACACTTGCTGGCAGTAGCTTCCTAAGGTTCCAGGCTGGCTACATTAATTACTGTTAACTTAATTTTTGTGTATTGAGAAGCAGCTTTAATTAGCAATTCCATGGATTAAAAAGATCCTTTTATGAGTTTCAAGGAATAGCAGCTTGACTTATAGACTGCTTACCAACCTATAAGTCTTTTATTTGGAAACACAAGCGGTAGTGAATTTATATGTGGTCTGACAAATAAAATAGGCAGAGGTTTAATAAAAATCACACCAGGAAATGAAAGGTTATGCCTTCCCTTTGAAACAAAATAAGCACCTCTAAAAAGGCAGGTTGGATATTTTTTATCACTTCTCTGTAAACATTTCACTGGACAGGATAAAGCATGTTCTCACGGTATATCGCTGAATCAAAGTATTTAGTGAATTAAAAAAAAAAAAGGCACGTATTTTATGAACCCAGTGAAAGAGAGCCCAAACTCAACTGCAGGGCAGAGCCTGAGCAGGGAGGGTTCCGTTTGTGCCCTGCAGGTCGCAGCCCGAGACTCCTGAAGGCCATCTGTCTACCCAGGCAAAACCGACTCGACTGGGATCCCCTTTAACAGAGCACGTGCTTCAACCCCGCCAGAATCAGCAGAGCGTCCCGTGCCCGAAGAGCGGCACGTCTCAGCAGCCAGGCTGGGCCGGGAGGGCTTGGGGACCCGCACAGGCGCCCCAGGGCCCAGCAGGTGCGCAGGGCTGTGCGTTACCTGGGACCGTGCAGCCCGCCAAAGGCCTGTACCCGTGGGGCCGTGCCTGCAGAGCCCGCCCAGCACCCACAATTACCCCCGCAGCCACTTGTTTCCAACCTGAATTCGCCATGGCAATGGCACTCACAGTCACCGCGATGCTGGCCTTAAAAAGTTGGTCAAGGTTTCACGAGAACTGCGCTACACCGCCTCTCTGAAGATTTTTTCCTGTTCTGTAGTTGGCGTGGAAGTAAAGGACAGAGAGAGCAGAGCTATGCCGAGCTCTGCCCCCGACGTGGCTCAGCGCTCGCGGGGCGGGCGGGCTGCCGGCGGCAGCACGAGGCTGCCCTTGGTCAGCGCTGCCGGTCACGGCGGCGGAGCGCGGACGCCGGCACGGCCACCGCCTGCCAGACACCCCTGCCGGTGCTGGGGCTGCAATCGGCCTCCTCTTTTAGGGGCGCGTTGGTTTGTCACTATTGTCTGAAAATTGACACCGTTAAGAGGAACCCTTAGATTGTAGGGCAGGGCCATGCCCATATCTGCTCATGATAACGCTGGTCCTACCCAGCTCCCAAATCTCAGCCTACTTTTAGATGCATAAAGCTAGATTTAGGGGTCTGATTTTAGGCCCCTTTTTCTTAAAACTTGGTCTAACTGTGCAGTACCAGGCCACAGAGAGGCTGTCTTTTCTGCCCTGTAGCAGATTCTCCACCATCTCGGAGAGTCCCAAGACACCAGCCGATTCCCTAGCTCTCCTGGCAGCGTTTGTCAGGCTGCCAGCCTCTGCCAGGCTCCTGCTCTTACACCACTGTCCTACTCCGTGGCATTGCAGTGGGCTACTACAGAAAAGATAAGCCAAGGTGAAGCTCAAGCATACAAAAATTAGCGTGGCATAGGGGGAGTGGAGCCAAAGCAGGGAGCAAGCCAAAGAGAAAGACACTAAAACCAACAGGCGTTTTGACTTACAAGGGGAAGAAGGGCAACCAAATGAATCAGTGCTGCTAGAGGAGGCGGTCTGGACCTACTCTGGTCCTAAAGCAAGAGAGTGGAAACAAGCATTTAAGAGCAGTTCCTTTATACAAGACGTAATGAATATGCTCATCAAACTACCAAAGGAGGCAATAAACCTGCATCTTAGAGAATGGTCCAAAAGGGGTCAGATCGGCGCTTTAAAGAGCTATTCAAGGAAGCGGCAGTATACAGGGATGCGTGGTCGCAGCTCACGTGCCCCACGCTATTGTCATGTTTTCCCTCCCCAATCCAGCCTGCTCAGCTTGATTACTTACATTTTGTATAACTTATAGCCATAGTCTAAAAAGAGTCGGCCAATTTCCACTCAATTTATAATTTAGTGAGCAGAGGAGCTTGATTCTTCTCATTTACATAAAACATACATAAAACTGAAAACAAAGTAGCTTTAGAGCATATGGGCAAAGTACGCCAGAGCCACAGAGGAAAGGAGGAGTAAAAAAAGGACACAGAGCAAAAGCACTGTCTGGATTGTGCTTTGCTAAGGGGTTTTGAATGCCTCATTTATGCTAAACATCTCCTAGACAAGCGGGTTTTCATCGTATGTGTTGGTGCTGCTCCTCAGCCTCATCAGCCACACGGCTCTACCTAACCAACGTCGTAATGCTGGATGGGACTTTTTTACTGCTCCTTTTTTTTAATCTACCTAAAGAAGAAATATAGTTGAAAACCTTCTGCAATGACATGGCAAGAAGGCATCGGTGTGCGTCAAGCTAGTTCCGCCTTCCTCCCACTCCCTCTTGGACATCTCCTTTTCTCATGAAGAAAGGCAGGGAGCCCTCACCCTGTGGGCAAGCCCAGGTCAGCGTGCTGCTTCCCTGACGCTATTCAAGAAGCCCTTGGCCCAGGCCCTCAGAGACACGGTGTGAATTTGGGGTGTCCTGTGCAGCTGGGCTCGATGGTCCTTGTGGGTCCCTTCCAGGACGTTCCATGAATCAATGATTCCCAGGTAGCAGCAATGGGGGCTGCGCTCTTGCAACCATTTCGCCTGCATTCCTCCTCCTCCGTGACTGCCGGGTCCTGGCAGAGCCATCGAAGGCATTCTCTGAGAGGAGACACCACCTGCCAAGTGCCAAAGCTGATATTCGTGGCGTGGTAGGCTCCAAATCGTGCCTCTCTTCCCCGTTTGCCTGAGGAGTCATCCTGGGTGCTAACAATAGACTCCAGGGAGGCTGGTGGAGCTCAGGCTGCCTCACCAACTTCTGTCTGAATTCAGTCGTTTCCAGTGAGCAATATATAAATAGATGCCGCCTCATTATTGATGTATATTGTGCGAAGGGTTTAGCCGGGGATGAAGCTTGCCTGCTTTCCTTTTATGGATGAAAAGCGGGATCCCAGAGCCTTTATGTGAGATCCCTCCACATGTCAATCAAACCACACGAGGACGAAGATTTTGTGCTCTCAGGCCCTTGTTAAACAGCAGCCGCGCAGCCATGGGAAACGGCCATGGGAAGGAAACTGAGCTCCGTGTGTGCGTATAGGCACATTTACACACGCGCACACCAAACCCAAACCAAAACAGAACACTAATGGTCTCAAGTACGGTTTTTCTACTCCTTTTCAAGTCCCAAGACCAGGCTGTAGTCTCGGCTACTCTGACACAAGTCTTGTTTGATGTTGTTATAAACCGCTGATTTACACTAATGGAAGAGTTTGCCTCGGATTCAAAAAGCAAACCTTAGCGGCCGGCCCAAGCCTCTCGGCCCGTCACTCTGGGTGCTGTAGCGCATTGATACTCGCCAGCTAGATTTGGTCATGAACTCCAGCCAAGGCAAGCTATCGATATTTCAGAAAGCCATTCCTCACACTTCTGAGCAGCAAACGGCCCATCACTAAGAAGGCCAAACCCTTGTCAGCGCGAGCTGACTTCTATGAAATGAAATACTGACCTTACAGCTAGCTCCAGAGTTAATCTCAGAAGAGAGATTCTATTAGAGAAAGCAGAGCTATTGTTCTGAGCTCCTCTACGGACCACGTATTTAAGTTTTGCATCCAAGGAATGTGGAATACTTTAAATAGAGTGGCATTTGGTAAAAATTAAAACATAAAATCTCCAGCTAAGTGTTTTGTGGGGTTTTTTTTTTTGTGTTGGTTTGCTTTCCTTGGATTTCACATCACACCCATTCAGCCTCCTTTCCCTTGCTGGAGTTTTTCCTCCCTCTGTACCAGGGAGGCTGGAGCAGAGCGAGCAGCACTGACTCACTGCAGATCCAGCAAATGAAAATTAAACATGTTTATTTTCATCTCTAACCAAGGGTCTGGGCTGGTCCTGCCTTCTTCACTGGTAAGAATTTACGTACACAGAAGTGACGAGCACCTAAACCAGGAGAGCAAAAGGGCGTGGGTTTGTGTCTTGCTTCCTAGCGCAGGACTTGCAGACCCTGTCTTCACCAAGGGCTCTATGAAAGGCTGAAGGCAAATGGCTTTATGTCATCGCGCGTACGACAGCCACACGGTGCCATAGCACGACGAAGGCCGGTACGACCTGCGCAGTCGAAAAGAAAAGGATTGCACTGAAACCTTGAAAGTAATTCTGTTGTTGTCCCCTGCGTAACTCAGACCCCTGGCAAACACACGGGGCAAAAGGGAATTTTCCCAAAAATGGAAAAAATCACCACCTCTTAAACTGAAGTCTGAGGTTTCCACTGCTCTTCTCTATAGTGCAAGACATCCAGAAAAAAAAATAGGGAATTAAATGATCCTGACATTTCTAAAGTAAAACATATTGAGAAAGAAAAACCCTTCCATCCCCTCAAACCTTTTGCATGTATCATAAAGAGGAAGGGGCACAGCCAGGCAGTGGAGGAAAGAAGGTAGGGGAACAAGAAGCAATTTTTCCCTGTAGTGGTCATTTTCAACAGCCAGAGCATCAAGACTGTAATAGCTGTTGCTCCAGTAAACCAGCAGGCATTGAACTGTATAATTTTGAATTGCAGAAGAATGTTTTTGGCAATTTGATGAAGAGGTAATAATGCTCTGCGTTTTCTTGAAGCCACCAGGTAAGTTATCTCCTGAAGAACGATTGTTAAAGGATGAGTCTCCAGATGGTGTGAAGCATTAATGCACCAAGCCTCCCTGCTCTTATTATTTCCCACCTAACTTAAAAAAATAAAATAAAGCAGGAATTACAGTGAGGCCTTTTAATTTGAATTTTCCACCAACTTCTTGTTAGGAGAACATGAATACTGGCAAAGCTATTCCTATCAGATAGTCTAAAAGAAGTCATATGAAATCTACATTATCTATGTAAATGGCTCTGTTAGATGCAGTGAGATGGTTCTTTTTTTGGCAACAGGCTGCACAATCAAATGCTGTACAGTTCTGGTTCAGAATGTCCCTCTTTCTCCAATTAGAGAAGACCAATCCCATGGCGATCACTTTGCCATTGATTTTCAGTGATTTAAAAGGTAGGCTTGACCTATGAACGTTAATAAACTTGGTGATATTGTCCTGACTTAGTAAGAGAACTGCTAATGTTCCAAACAAGGTTGTGAATCAGCAATTCTTAATATTACAAAAAAGTCAGCTACATTTTCCTACATTTCACGCCTAATGTAATAGGGTGAAAGGGGCGTGCCTGACACACGACGCAGCCAAACTGATACAGGACAATACTGTGGTGGCAACTGACCTTGAAAGAGAGCAAAGATTTAAGGTTGGCTTAAGCTGCAGTACTCGGCGAGAGTAGCTTGGAAAGTTTAAGTAGCCTCGTATGGGCCTACCCCTTTCTTTCTAGTGGTATAAAGTATCGGGGAGTTCTCAGAGCCGTTGCAGCGCCGTGGAGGTGTGTTGCAGAAGTCAGAGGCCAGAAGGCCTCCCCAGGTGGCTCTCCAGCCCTCGCCGGGTGACCGCTGCCCGCGGTGTCTTGGCCAAGCTAATTTTATACCTCCCAGGCAAGGCCTTTCCTGCCTGGAGATTGCTCCGTTACTTTATATCATCCCCGCTGGCTAGAGAGGTATTGGGTTCACTGAAAGGAAACGTTTCTTGATAGCCTCGCTGCATTTTCTCCCTCCATAGCTCCTAGGTCTATTTGCACACGCCAGGCTGCATCGCTTTCCTGAAGACAGGAGAAATTCTGGCCCCACTGAAATCAATGGAAAATTCCCACTGGCTTCTGTGGGAGAACGATTTCAAAACCAGGATACTAATTTCATTTATCTATATGGGCTTTATTATATAATTTCGGCTAGGTATGATTATTCATATATATTCATATATATATATATAAAGCCCTCCTTTCAGCTATGTATTTAGGGCTCTTGTTTTCCCCATCGATCGACCCCTCTAGTTTCTGGAACATTTCACCTAAATTTCTGTTGGCTGCTTTTAACTAGCCACTATTTTCCCAGAAAGCAAACTACCCAATGCGTGTGATCTCCCAGCCCCGGTTTCCACGCTTCTGGCGCATTCGCCCCACGCCACGCCGCGATACCTCCTTGCCTGCCGCCCCGGCGCCTCTCCTCCCGCCTGCCCTCCGGCCCTGCGAGCCGCGGCACATCTACCCTCTGCCATCACCTCCAGGCCTCTTCTCTTTACCTTCCCTTAACACCCTCTCTGTCCTGCCTTGTCAGACTCTTTCCATCACTTCCATGAATTCTTGGCTTGGGTTTTCCCTTGGACACTTCTTATTTTTGGCCTGTCATTTAAATGTCTTTTGAGTCATTGTTATTATCGGGACAACATTCTTAAACAGCTCTATGCATTGCAGGTATGTGATAATCAAGTCCTTTGATTTTTGAGCAATTTGCTTACGAAATGATAGCAATAAAAAGCATGCAAGCATCATGGGCGTTAGCCCGGGAAATGTCTCCACCATTAAAGCTTTCAGGAGACAGATGCTGAATCTGGTAAAAAATTATGATTAATAATAATGAGTGTTACAATTTACCTTTAGGACACTAAATGGTGAGGTGTCATAGCAGCTAAGGGTAATACCTGAGGGGGGTTGAGATTTCTGGAAAAAAGAGTAATCTTTTAAAAGGAAGAGAAGAAAAAGCCTTTTGTGTGTGTAAAGACACTATTTATTAAAAAAAAAAAAAAGCAGCATGAAAATCCAGTTGTGTACATTACTTCTAGTGTGATGTAAAAACCCAGAGGAAAAAAATCCAGTTAGCTTATTCTTACAGCTGCAAAGTATGTGTATAGCTGTGTGGCTGCGTAGATATTACTGGTTTCAGTTTCCTAACGAAAACCCTACGAACGCTAGAAGCCACCTAAACTGACACAAAAGGCAATAACCTGTTATAGGAAGAAATCTTACGCTCCCCTTAAAATCAGATGTAGTCTTAAAAGTGGAAAGCAAGCAGAACCGATCCCAAGGAAAGGCATCTGCATAACCGTACGTATGTACGTGCACCACTGCGTGCATTTATTTTAGGCAAATTTGCAGGCAGCAAGAGGAATCACACCACCGGTCATAAATACACGCTGCAACGGCACGGCCCCTGCGGAGGTGGGTGGGAGTTGTGCTTCTGTCAGGTCTGGGAGAGTGGGGCTTTTCATGTTATGCTGTGGCCTTCCCTTCAGGGATGTGTGCGTATATATGTGTGTGTATTTAAATATATTCCCTCCCTTCAGAGACATGTATATATAGAGGGGCATGTATATATAGAGGGGCTGTAGGCTGAAGTATTTGGGGAAAGAGCACCTGAAATCAAGCAGTCCGCATCACGGAATTTAGGGTATTGCTAAGCAGAGCGATGCTTCGTGTTAAAGGCAGACCCAGGCAGGGCTCTTCCCCCGCCTGCACAGGGCAAGAGGCACCAAACGCACCCTTCCTGCTCCCACTCGTGCCCGTGGCGCTCGGGGGCACAGCCCTTTCGGCAGCCCCCCGCTCTGGGGGCTCGGGGAGGGCCCGAGCAGTCGCCGTCTCCCCGGCACGGAGCAGGGCGGGGAGCAGCCCGCGTGGCGGGCGGCTGCGTGGGGGGGGGGGCCCTGCAGCACCCTGCTCTGCGCCAGGGCGGCTGCCACCCCAGGGTCCGCTCCTCCGTCCATCGGCTACGCTGCTACGGGGGCCCTGGCGCGACAAAGACTTACCTACGGGAGCAGCCTTCGAGGCTACTCCAGCGGATAAAATTACCCAGAGATATAAATCTTCATAGGATTATGGCCTTTAAAAAAAGGCTAAGTTCCAGGAATTATTTTTGGGCTAATTCTTTATTTAATTTTCTACCAGGGTGCAGATTACAAAAGCAATTTTCGAACAGAAATTTTGTATTCTAAATCAATTAAATATGCGCTCGCCAAAATAGCTGTTAACACACGGTTGGTGCTGCCACAAACCTCATTCTAAAATGTTGTCTTAGAAAATACTCGTACTGGTACAATTAAAGCCCTTTATTTATAAAGTAATTTCTTAT
The DNA here is from genome assembly GCF_963921805.1 of Phalacrocorax carbo. Taxonomy (NCBI): domain Eukaryota; kingdom Metazoa; phylum Chordata; class Aves; order Suliformes; family Phalacrocoracidae; genus Phalacrocorax; species Phalacrocorax carbo. The sequence goes on from NC_087518.1 coordinate 60,356,273, forward strand.
TATGTTGCACTGTAGCCTTTTAGTATAATTTTCTCCGTTAATAAAATATCATTAGACTATTAGAGGCAGGGAGGGGGGGTTTAGACTCATTTTTTAGCACACAGGATCCGCAATTTCTAAAGAAGAAAAGAAAAAAAAAAAAAAAGGAAGCGTGGTGTTGTAAAAATCCCTTTCGCTAGGGGTCTAATCTTTCCCGCAGTGAAATCAATTGGGGCTTTGCTATTGCATTGAACGGTAGGATTTGGCCCCAAATATTTTGGATTTAACACGAGCAACCTCACTCCCCTGAGCAGTCCCGTGGAAGCTACGTGCATTCCCAGGATCGGGCCCGGGAGCAGTATAAATAGGCTCTTCTTAGAGATCTGCTGTTCAGAAATGACTGCTTCTGTCCTTCGCTATACATATGTGACAGAGCCCAGGAACTGCTAATGAACAGGGAGAGCCGCTCCGAGCTCGTGCAATTGGGAAACATCATTCTAAGAGCACTTACGCTATTGAGCCTTTACGCAATATTTATAATTATTTTGGTGAGCACATCCAGTATTTCTCCAATCGGACCTTACGCTTTCACTCTTTTAACCCACATATCATAGCAATTCCCAAAAGATATTAGAGAAAAGATATCTACAATCATCAAAAATGTTAATTTTGACAATGACAAAGAGTACGTGCGTTAAAAATGCAGCAGCCCTGTCGTTAAGGCATTATTCAGCAAAACCAGCTCATCATGCTAAACAGAAAGCAACTAGGAGAAACCAGGTATAAAGATGCTAAGCTTGTATTTCTGGGTACCAGTCCAATCCGTCCTGCACGAGATACTCAACCGAGCAAAGAGCAAACAAAACCGCATCCTTTATGTGATGAAACGGGAACTCCTGATAATACTCTAAGTCATGACTCAAGGGAAAAACGTCAACTAAAAGCTCAGATCAGAGGAAGGTTTGTAATACAAACCTGGATGTTTAAACCAGTGTTTCCGTCGCTGCTCCTGCAGCTCTCGTGCATGTGGCTCTGTTACTGTGCTGAACTGACTATGATTTAGCAGCCGATCGTGTCTTTTTAAAGCATAATTTAACGTTATTTCTGAGGCTGTTGAACATACTAAACTACAAGAAAAAAAAATCTGCTTTCAAGTGGTATTAGAGAAACACGAAGATCAGAGTGCTAGCATCAAAGATGTGTCTAAAGAATAACAGATCCACACGTCTGTGTAACAACGAGCGCTCCGCTCGCTACCGAAAGCAACTGAGTAAGATTCCTTTGGCAGTTGTTGGAAATAATTAAGCAGAACATAGATGGCCTTTCAATCGCTAAGCAAGAGACAGAGAGAAAGACGTTCTCCATCATCCCACCTCGCACTCACAGCCTAACAATCACCCCGTGTCTGGCTCGTCCATGTTAAAAATCGCTCTTAGCCTCATCATAGCTGAGCTTGGGGAAGGATCCATTCAAAAAGGCTATCTCATCACAGCGCTCGTGGTCTTGCTTTAAAATGGCTTCTGATCTAATTCACTTAAGGCTGAAACCTGGTCTCACAATTGCGGCTACGTGGCGACAAGACCTGGGATCGTCTGAGCGTGCGGCGAGGTCTCGAACGGGGAAACGTAGGGCTGATCACACCCTGCTCCTTGTCTCTGCCAGTCTTGGAGGCAGAGGAGCAGGGAAAAAAAAGACTGGAAGTACAAATGCTGTGCCCAGATTTTCCAAAGCACAGCATCTGAAAGGCTAGCCAGGCTTTTAACCAAAGCCCATGCCGGGATTAGAGAGATGCGTGGATGCACCTCTTCTGTGTTAAAGAGATGGGGCATGGCTTGGCTGGTAATGGGAATCGACACTCCCCAGGTTGTGCCTCCCACCTGCCCAGCTGCAAGTAGCATTTGGGGGGTCCTGAGCTCTTTGGGGAGGGGAAAGAAGCCACTGCCTGAGCTCCAGGGGGGGAAGCAACCCCTCGGCCCTGGCCCTGAACGTCTGTCCCAACCTAGGGCCTCGGAGGCTGACGAGCTCTGCATCCCACCGGCTGCTTCCCGACCTGCCAAGCTGGGGCTGGTGTGAAGGCGGGTTCTTAGTCCTGCCCTCACCAGGTTGGCACTGCGGGGTGAGGCCAAGGGGGCAAAGGGGGGGGCGTCACCCCCCGGGAGCAATCGGCCACAACCCGCTCCCCTGTCACGGCCACGGACCCCTCAGCAGCCAGGGAAGGGGGGCTTCCCGGGGGGGGGGGGGGGTGTCGCTGCCGTGCGGGGTGCCCCTTGCCTCGCTAGCACGGGTGCTCGGCACCCCCTCGCCCGCGGGCAGCCCCCCCCCAGCCCCGCACCACCCAGAGGGGGGGCATCCCGGGGGCCCTGCGAGCAACCCCGGTGTCCCGGGAGTGGGGGGGACCCCCCGAGCAGGCGGGGCCAGTGTCCCGTCGCCCCCCATCCCCGCCAGAGAGGGACGAGGGGCCGCGGGGTGGCACCCCACCGAGGCGCACCCCGCATCTCCCCCGCTCCCTCCCTTGCCCGCAGCCCCCCGCAGGGCCGGGACCACCCGCGGCGCGTTCCCGCGAGGCTCAGCAAGCCTTCCCGCCCCCCCCCCAAGCCTTATGCTCGCTCACACAGACACACACACACACGAGTGGGCACCCCCCCCCCCCCACGCCCCCAGCCCCCCTCCCCTCCGCAGGGGCCGGGTCGTCCGAGCTCCCCCCGCCCGGGCAGAGACACAGACAGAGCGAAACATTGCAAAGCGTAGGAAAAAGATGGAAAAGGTGCTACCTTGGCAACTAGAGGAGGTTGGGAGCCAGCTGGTGGGCTGGGGGCGGTCGCGCTGCCTGCCTGCCTGCCTGCCCGCCGCCGGTACTCTCCTCGACTACGCGTATTCTTAAGCAATAACAACGTAATCCGTATTATCCACCCAAGAATACCCGTCACCGAAGAGAGTCAGAAAGCTGCTGTTGCTGCTGGTGCTGCTGCTGGTGGTGGTGGAAGTGCTGCAGCGGGACAATAAATCCATAACTATAATTCCCCTCTAGAAGAAGGAGAATCCACAAGGGTTGCCGAGTGAGCTCGTCCCATATCCAATGGAGGCAGAACCTTCCCATCCTGCGGAGGCAAAGGAGAGGAGCAGGAGATTAATACACACGCGTACAGTCCCTCCGCTCTCCTGGAGCGGGCAAGGTCTTGCAGGCGAGGTGAAAGGGAATAAATCAAAGTAAGGTTTGAGTTTACCTGGCGATTGCCTGCTTTCTTCCTCTGTGCTTCTCTGGCATCCTATTCCCTAGCTGTATGCTCCAGCAATTCTCTCTGGGAGCTTGCAAGAGATGTCACACGCAGCAACAGATTCCTGTAAAAGAGATGCACGGTTAAGCACACAAATACTACAAATCTGTTTGCATAGGTGGGCTTGGGAGAGCTCCGATAAAGCGGCAGCCACGCCTGAGAGACTTTTCATCTGGGCTTTGGAAGCGCATTTTACAAGTCCTGACTCACACTGACTCGATGTGCTACCGAGAGGAGGGAGGGCGGAAAGGAAAGCGATGAAGAGAAAGAAAATCAAAGGAAGAGATAGCAAAGGCTCCGAGCTCAGCAGAGGCACTCCTCTGCCAGGCCTCCCTAGTGCCATCAAAATCTAAGGCGAAAAAAGCCTTCAAAGTACATATTCAGCCCGCACTTGGCTCCCCCGCGTGTGCCCGACCGGCGGAGCCCGGCGGCTGCCAGGCGCCGAGCCGAGCCTAGCGGAGCCGAGCCTAGCCGAGCCGGGCGGGGGCGGCGGCGGCTCCCGCACACCTCCGCACCCACACCTGCCGCCTCCCTGCAAGTGTTTGCAAAGGGGCGAACCGGGCGGGGGGGGGGGGGGGGGGGGCGGGAAATCATCATCATCACCACCATCATCATCATCATCATAATAAAAGAAGTTATTTCCAAATGGCGCCCGCGGCTCTGCCTGTCACCCGGAGCGGTTCCTTATCAGCAACGCTCGTACTTGGGGGAGGCGGGAGGGGGGGAGCTTTGTCTGATGATCCGCCGCGGCGATAATAAACCTTTATTGTTCGCCAACTAAATAGAAAGGATCTCTGCAACGTCATGGCACGGCACACTTCGCCCGGCGACGAGGAACTTCTCCGGGTTATTTTCTTCCCCCCCCAACCCCCCGGCTCCTGATGCTGAGGACAGCCCGTGTGTGAGTGACAGGGCGGGGGGGGGGGGGGGGGGGCGGCACCGCACGGCCAAACCCCGCACATCGCAGGGGCCCCCGCACTTCCCCAGCCGGCAGCGATTCTGCAGCACGCACGGCTCGCCTTATCCGCGGCACCCGGTGACTGACCGCCTTGGTGATTAGATTCCGACTGAAATTAATACAAGATGCTTGTTTTTATCCCTACAGATTCCTTCCTTAAGCCCTTGCCTTCCTTGACGTATTACCGCCACGCTTCCTAGGAAAACATACGAGAAGACGGCATTTGTTTTCTAAGACAGACCCTTGTCTGAATTACGGGAGAAAAAAAGAAAATAACAAAGAGAGAAAGAAAAGAAATTCTTTGATAGCCGCATTGCCTCCAATTTTTAAAACAAATCTTTCCAACTCACTCTCCTCTAATTTAATCTCATTTTCCCCCTGTAATTTCCTATAGTCCTCCAACACCGCAAGCTTTTCAGTCGCATTTTAAATGGCAGATAGAAAGTAAATAACAAACACCGTAATTTTTTCCCCCTCCCGCTGCGCAATTGAAGGCTGTAACCCCATTAGCTGCCGTTGGAACTCAGATAACCGATGCGGTGGGTTTCCTTCAACTTGGAACAAAAGCCCTTTGGAAAAAAAAAAAAAAAAAGTAAAAAAAGCACCGAATCGTGGCGAAAGCGAGACACCTCGGCCGATGTTCTCCGAAATTTGGAGGCGCTCCACAAATGAATCGAGAATTAGGCAGAAATCCAAACTTTGGCGCGGGGGGGGGTGTGGGTGGGTGTTTAAAATATTAAAGGATGCGATTTTCGGGGAAAAGAAAACCCGCGCGGCACCAGCCTTATTCTCGCTCGGTCCTCCTGACACTGCCCTTCCCCTCCCTGAAGAGCATCCCCCCCCCGCCCCCGCCTCAATTCCCCCGTCAGTACGGCGCCTTCCGAAACTTCCCGGCCCCGCACGGCCCCGCACGGGCCGGTCCTTTCAGCACCGGCGGCTCCGGACAGCGCCGAGCACCGCCCGCCCCCGCCGCGCCGCGCCCCGCGCCCCCCTGCCCGCCCCGCGCCCCCCTGCCCGCCCCGGGGTCCCTGCCCGTCCCCTGCCCACCCCGGGGTCCCTGCCCACCCCTTGCCCACCCCGGGACCGCCGCTCCCACCCCCCCCCCCCCGCCGCCCCGGGGGGTACCCGGGAGCGAAGCCCCCGCCGCACCGCCCGCCTCGCACCTTCCCCGCCGCATGCGGGAGGTGCCCGCGGCGCCGCGCCTCGCCGTTAAATACCTTTGTTCAACCGGCTCCGGAGAGCCATGTTTATCGGCTCTGCCGCTCCCCCGCCGAAAGAACCCCGGTGCCGGAGCCCCAGCCCGGGCGGGGGGGCCGGCGAAGGGCCCCGGGGGGCACCTCCACCGTGGCCGGGGAGGGGCGGGGGGGGGGGGGGGGGAGACGACGGGAGGGAGGGGAAGGGATGGAGGGAATTAAACAATTAAGCTATCAGGAGCGGAGCTCTGGAGCGGAGCTCGGGTGTGCCACGAAAAAGCAAATTTCAGAGGGGGGAGTATCGATCCCATCCGTCAATCGAGAGGCGCGATGTCTTTCCGGGCGAGAAATTGTTCGGAATTGGGGGGGGCGGGGGGGGGGGTCGCTGGTGAAAAGGGGAGGGGGCGCGGGAGAGGAGGATAAAAAATAAGAAAGAAAGGGAAAAGAAAGAAAGGAGGAAGGAAGAAAATACTCATTCCCGCTCAAAGGCAGCCTCTTTTGAAAAACCGCTGGGCGCTCGCTCCTTTCGCCACCTACCCGAGTAACCACCAGAAATCCACCTCTATTGAAGCGCTTACCCTTTAAATCCAGGTTTCGAGCAGAACTCCAACTGTGTGTAAAACCAGGGAGTCATCTGATGTGCGCTGGGGAACGGGCTCTGGGCAGCAGAAAGCAGCTTTCTCTCCCGGTGCCGGATTACCATGTTAACAAACCCCGGGAAGGGACCCCGGCGCCTCTGGCTGGCCACGTCTCCTTGCTTTCACACATCGGCGGCTGCTCTTGCTTCCCATGTCCCCGGCGATCGGCTCTCAGCTGAATGTGGGCTTCCAGAAAAGGAGTCGGGGGGGAAGAGGAGGGAAAAAAAAAAAAAAATCGCCTAATGCAATCAAATCGATCTGATCTACACCATCTGTCGCCTGCCACTACACACAAGCGTTAAAATAGGAAAACGGGAGACACTGACAGCTCAGGAAGGTTGTTCTGCAGAGTTCATTTTTAGCAGAGCATAATTGGGTATGGACAGCATACAGTTACCAAAGCTGCTGTTAACCATCCAGTAGAGGATCCCAAACATGCTAATGGTGGATTAATTGAGGAAGATCTGACGTGCAAGCTTCATAGTCTCTTATTCATGACTTCCCAACGGGAAAGGACCAATGCCGTGTGGGACTATGGTAACACAGAGTCAAAGAGCTGCTAAGAAAATGGCTCTGTGTTCATAGCACCTCTCTCTGATAACAAACATATGTCGACCAGAACCGTTTAGCAGGATGGGGGAAATGAAATTTTCTTAGCCGAGGTTAGCAATTCCCATCGCTTGCACTTAAAGACAAGTAAAAAAAAAAAAAAAAATTGGGCTGCGGGTCTAAGGCGCTTCCCAGCGCCGGTCTCGGGGTGCGCAGCTCGCGAAAGCGGACGGCTCCTGCTCGGGTGGGGGGGCTTAAACCCCAAATCTCTTCCTTCTCACTGGGACCAAAGTGCATCCATAGCAAAGCTCTAAACATGCAGCGCTGCTAATTTCATCAGGAATGACGCAAGGTCGTTTTAATGCCAGGAACCCTTTTGACTTTTTCCAGCGGGAATGGCTTTTGGGCAAGACATTTCCGATCACTGAAATTTGACATAATCTCAGATAAATATGATTTGGGGAGGGGGGGGAGGAAGGGGGCGGCGAGTTGGGAAGAGACGGAGTGTGCATCCAGACCTGCAATCACCCCTGCTGCCAGCACTCCAATTTGCTCGCGTTTTCTAGCCTTTCCTGAATAATGAGGTTATAGAGACGTATATGTAATTATTAAAGCAGTATATGTACACAAGCCGCAGACGTCTACGGCAGCCGCGTCTACACGCACAAACGGGGAGACAAAGTGCGCCCGTCGGGGTGCTCCTTTCTGCTCCCTAATAAATCCATCACCGGCGGGGAGAAAAGCACTGCTACGACAAATGGGTGGCGAATTTTCTCCCCAGCTCCGGGCGAAGGAGCCGGGCCGGGTGGCGGCGGGGGAGAGGGGCCGGGGTCGGGGGTGGCGAGGGAGCGGAGCCCGGGGAGGGGCAGGGGGACCGGGTCTGGGATCGGGGCCAGGCCGAGGCTAGGGGACAAGGACTGGAGGAGGGAGACCAGGGCCGGGGGACCGGAGCCGGGGAACCAGGACCAGAGGAGGGGGACCGGGGTTGAGGGACCGAGGAACCGGAGCCGGGGGAGGACCGGGGGACCGGGGCCAGAGGAGGGGACCGGGGCAGCAGAGCCGGAGGAGGGGGACCGGGGCTGAGGGACCGGGCAACGGGGGAATGGGTCGGGGGGGACGGACCCGGGGGAGCGGGGCCGGAGGAGGGGGACCGGAGCCGGGGACCAGGACCGGGGCCGGAGGACCCGGGGCCGGGGGGGACCGGGGGAGCGGGGCCGGCCGCTGTCCGCCCTCCCGGTGCTGAACGGCCCGTCCCCGCAGACAATGGCCAGGCACGACGCGCCCATCACCGCCGCGCAGGGCGGCGGGGCGGCTGCCGCCTCCTCCTCCTCCTCCTCCTCCTCCTCTAAAGTCTGCGCGGTCGCCCTGTCAATCGCTACAACAATTAGGAAAGCTCCCGTCCGTTTCCACCTCGCCTATCTGATTAGCAGAGAATAATAACGCTAATAATACGAATCCAAGCGGCTGGATGTAAATGTTCCGGTAAACAATTAGTGTTTAGGGTAATTCTGGAGTTAACTGCATGCCTCTCCTGGAAGTTTGTGTTAATCTCTTTAGAATCAATCTAACAGTTATGAATTAGATTAGCCCCGAAAACGTAGCCTAAAGACAAACCAAACAATTTACCCCATCTTTTGTTTCGATATACATTAATTAAGCGCCGCTGCCTACCCACCGAGCGTTCCCGGGCTCCGGCCGGTGCCGAGCCCGGAGCCCCGCCGCCTTTGTTACCATTCGCGTCCAACTATTGCCCTCTGCAGGTCAAGTCCCCGCCGCTCCCAGCGTGCGGCAGGCGGCAGCAGCCCCCCCCCCCCCCCCCCCGCGCCCCCTCCCCGGGCTCCCTTTAGAGGAAAAGATGCAACTTTTTGTTGCTTTGGATTCTTCCCCGCGAGGGCTTGGACGTGTTTCTTTAGGTGGGGTTACGAGGGGAGAGAGCCGGCGCCGGGCAGGGCACGGAGCGCTGCTCCTGCTCCCCTCCGTCCCTCTCCCAGCCCCGGCCAGAAGAGCAGAGAACAGCACAAGGCGAGGTGCCGCTCTGAAGACATGTTTTCTTGTCCCTCCATACGGTTACGCCAGCCTTCCTAAGGCAAAGCCTGCCCTTTCCCGGGGTTTGCCGAGGAACGGGGCAAGAACCCAGCACCGCGGGGGGGGGGGGGGGGGCGGCGCTCAGGATCCCGCCCGCCTCCTCCCAGACAGGGTAACTTTTCCCCATGGCACAACTTGAGAGTTTGTTTCTCTCCTTCCCGGTCCCAGGGAAACCTCCCGGGAAGCCGGGCGGATTGCGGGCGGCGGCTGCCCTTCCTCCCTCCCACCGAAAGGATGCTCTCTGCTCCTGCGGGTGCAGCGGGAATCTGGGGTTCCCGGTGCCGCTCCTGCACGCCTCGGCGTCGCTTACACGGCAACGCACCAAATGGTGTCCCAGAGCAAACAGACCCCCCCGCAAACCCCAAATGTTAAAACTATCTAGTTATTGTTAGTTATAAATCAGGACCTTCGGCGCCCAGTAAAAGGTGGCCGCTCCCTTTCTTTTCCCCACCACACCTGAACACCGGTTTGCACGGACTCGCTTCCTTCCCTCTCTCCTCTTTCTACCCGGGGTTAACACTGTTCACACGGGCTCTGGCACCCGCTCCGGAGCCGCCGGGTCGCCCTCCCGCATTTCTGGGATCTCCGCGTTGCGGCGAGACGGGGGGTGGTGGTGGGGGGAGACCCCGCTCCCTTTCGCAGGCTTCCCGGGGAGGGGGAGCCGCCGCGCACCCCGCGCCGCCGCAGAGGCGGACACACGGCGGCCTTTTGTCTCCCGGTAGCCGCCTCCCCGTTCCCCGGCAGCGGCGGGTGGGAAGGGATGCGGGAGGGAGGTGGGAAGGATGCGGGAGGGATGCGAGAGAGGTGTGGGAGGGATGCCGGAGGCCTCCGGTCCGGCACCGCGGAGCTGCGGGAAGGCGCCGGGCCAGCGCCCGGTTGAGGGCGGGGGGGCTCCGGGGCCGTACCGGCCACCCCCTTCCCCCTCCCCGCGGCCCCAGCCCGCCTGCGCGGCGCGGAGCGGTGCGGAGCAGCGGCGCTCCCTGCTGGCCCCGCGCACTTGGCTCTCCCCTGCCAAGAGCCTGCTGGAGGTGTGAGACGGTGCCTCCAGCCCGGGCTGCTTCCAGATGAGGCTCCTGGTCTCGGAGAAGCGGGGTCACCCAGCCCTTCCCCACGGTAGGGTGGGAGGGGATGTGCCAGCGTCCGCATCCCCGTGTTGCGGCAGCAGGACGGGATGGCGGCCCTCAGAAACGACTGCACTGGGAGACACCAGCAGCAGGCTCTTGGCAGGGTCTGCCCTCCCCAGGGGCTGCACAGATGGGGCACGGGTTCTCCAGCCATGCGTGCTGCCCGGCTACCTGCCCCTCCTCAACAGCGAGCACAAAGAGTTCCACATTCAACACCACCTTGAGCAGCTTCATCTCTACTCCTTCATTAGCACTCAAGAGCAGGGAAGGATCACCTGGAGAACACCTCAAGTTGGTGGGATAGTCAGAAGATAAGGGGAGACCTTATTGCTCTCTACAACTACCTGAAAGGAGGCTGTAGTGAGGTGGGGGCTGGTCACTTCTCCCAAGTTACTGGTGATAGAAAGAGAAGTGGCCTCAAGCTGTGTCAGGGGAGGTTTAGATTGGATATCCTGAAAGAGCAGTCAGGCCCTGGCACAGGCTGCCCAGAGAGGTGGGGGAGTCACCGTCCCTGGGGGGGTTCAAAAACCATGTAAACATGACACTTCAGGACACGGCTTAGGAGGCCTGGGGGTGTTGGGTTGGGGGTTGGACTTGGTGATCCTAGAGGTCTTTTCCAACCTTAATGATGCTACGATTCTATTCTAAGAGACTCTCTGACCGGAGGAGCCTAAAACCCAAAATATACATGATGCAATGTGAGATACTTTGTGCTGGCTACTTCTACCTCCAGAATATCACCAAGACATTCTCGCTTGGTGACGTTCTGGCTTTTACCTGGGAATATTGGACATGTGTGGCCTGAGAGATCCTAGCTCTCTGGTTGTCTCTGGCATGACACCCAGTTCATAAACTGATAGAGATCCATCTAAAAAGCACTCACTTTCTCTGGCCCTACTATTCCCCTTGGAAAGCTGTTCCAGAATCTCATAACTTGGCTTCGTAAGATTTCCAGCCTACATTTATTAGGGCCCCGTTTATATCCATTTGTTCAGATGCCAATTTTGTCCTTGAACTTAATTAGTTCTGATATTTACTCCCCTCACAGTGTACTAATATTGCTTCTCATCATTTCTTTTGTTTAAATCAAGCTTTTCGGTCTTGTCTCATAAGATAGAATCTTCATTTCCCTGATTATCCCCATATCCTAGCAACTTATGAAAACTGGGTCGTGACCAACACCCAGAAATTACAGTTTTCAAAAGGGTTCATTATTCTATCCATTTTCAGTTTGACCAAGACACAAGTAGGGAGAATGATTAGCATAAGGTCAGACAAACCACAATTCTCCTGACTTCAAGTTCTTTCACAATCTATCAGGAACATGAGTTCTGAAAGGCTTGTGGTTTATAACTTGGCATTACATCAATGCACATTTATATACCTATATATCATCTTCTGGAAGGGAAGAACGGCCTTGTAGTTAAGAGGGTACATTAGAAATCTGGAGATTTCGCTTTGGACACCAGGCCTGACATAGGCAACAGAGGTAGCTTTGGTGAGTCCTTTAAGGCTTTTGCCACATTTCACCAATTTTAAAATAGGGACAGCAATATTTCTTTCTCACCTCCTTTTTCCTTCCCACATACCCACTTGTGCTCAGCCAAAGTGCCTCCTTTCTGGGTGCTCCCAATGCCTGGCACTCTGAAGTCCAAGTGTGTCTGGGACTCTGAGGTTGACAGTTAAACACAACCCCTACTCTTATAAAATCTACTTTAAGGATCTATCCTAAAAGCTAGTAGCCAGTAAGCGCAGTAGGACCTGGAATTCCTGAGATCCACAACCCATTGATTATGTTAAAAACCTTTTCTGTTACTAAACTAAACCCAGGGGCCAGCAGTAAAGTCAGAGGCATTTAACAGCAAAACTGCGTCCTGACTTCTGGTTTTCAAGTCTTTCAAGTTGAAGACCAAGTCAAAGCTTTATAATTATTACATACTATTTAAATACATGCACAATTTAACACATTTTCTTTGCTGGTTTTCACTTCAAACAGCAATTTTTGACCAGCTAATACAGCACAGAAACTCGACTAAAACTGGAAGCCCTGGCAGCCCCATAGCTGGAGCAGTCCTGGTAATAACAAATACTGTCATCGTCCTTCCCTGGCAATCTGAGCGTGGAAGGTTGGGACTGAGTGTGGAAATAGAGAGCACTTTGTTGAGCTGAGGTGAAGCAATGATATTTATGGGAGTAATTATCACAGAGAAAAACTGGAAAAATATGATTACAGCAAATTGTAACTCTCTCAGATATGTTCTTCGTTGTTAGAAATAGCTCAGCTGAGACCGAACCAATATGAACAACAGACTGGGAGTGTCAGACACTGATTCTCTAGAGGCTGATACCATCAGACCCTCTGAGCAGAACAACATCCAACTTCAGCATATTAGAGAGCTGGGTGTCAGCAGCCTGCGCCTCTTCCCAGCCATCCTTCTCATGTGAAAACAACCCAAAAAATGAGAGCTGCTGGGCTCCCCACCGGAAAAGCTGCCCTGAAGCAGGTAGGAGGGGTAACCGCTCTCGGAGCCGGCTCTCCCTATCAGCAGTTGTAGCCAAGAAGTGCTGCTGAGCAGCTGGCAGAAGATACTCGGGTTTCAGAGCACGACTGCATGGACGCAGTAGGGTGACGCGACCATGCGCGGCACCCATCGCTGCACTGGTGCTGCCTTTCCATTTCATGCCGTTGCTCCTCTCTTGGCTTCAGCCGCTCTGTTTGTCAAACGTGTGATGGCTCCAGAGAGCTCCTGCCACGGACTCCCCTCAGCCCGTGGGGAGCGAGGGGGAGCCCAGGCAGACGATGGGTTCTGCTGAAGGAACCACAGCAGCCCAAAGCAGAGCATGGGGCCAAAGCTATAATGGGGTGTCAAGTCTCAGGACCTCAAAGGAAATGAAAAGGAACTGTGAGCTCTGCAAGCTCGGGGGTTGTACGGAACCAGAGGCTGTAGCTAAGAACAGCAAGCCTCAAAGAGGCTTGAGCGGCAAGCTCTGCTTGCCCTGTATGCAGGGGGGTCTGACCATGGCTTGTGCAGACAGGTTTTATGCCTTCATATTTATGCGACGTCTTGGCTTGATGCAAGCCTTCTGCACCAGGGTGAACGTTGTCTCTCTGAGTCAATTACATTTGCAGAGGGATTTTCACCACACTTCCATGACAGAACATTTTACACGCTTCATGCAGCTATCGTCTTGTAACTGCTGTTTAGAAATTTTTAGAAGCAATAACCAATATTGTATAAAAACAAAAATACTGCTTAATAAAGTAGTGAACTGTTCTCATTAAAGTGTACCTACCCCATGGATCAGATGCATCAAAGAACTTCTTCAGGCAGCTTGAGAGCTCTGTAGGTGTTGTTGCTGCTCTCAAACAGTCTGTGAGAAGAATTACAAATGGTATTTACCTTTTAATTAAACAAAACATCTTGCAAATTAAACACATGCTCTTGCACATCGAAATTTAGTTAGCATCCATTTTTATTGTGCATCCTATGGCTCTCTGACAGCCTAGAGAGTGCACAGCCAAATCTGAACACACGTTGCTGGTTCCCTTTTCCCCTATATTTTGGGCATCATGTGTTCGATTTTATCACATCTAAGGGGAAAAAAACATTCTGTAATTGACTGCTAATGCTTCAGCAGATCTCCTGCTTAATATTCTTGTTGCTTAAGAAAAACCCCCAAATATATTAGTGTGTCCTGGCAATGGCAGAGAAGCGGTTTTGGACACTTGTGTGACACACGTCTTATTATCTTACGTAGAAAATTTGACAGTGAATGACAGAACACCTTAGAGGGATTTAAGAAGATGATAAAGGCAACAGCTTTCACATGAATAGAGAGTCTAGTTCCTAACAGTTACAAGCTTTTTTTACATGCATCCTTGTAATTTGACATTTATAATTCACTGTAGTGCTGAGTCTCTGTCATTTTCTCACTGTCAGGTTCTCTCTACGTGGATGTACGTGTCCTTTCTAATTAGTATATGTATTCGAACATTTAATCTCATCTTTTCTCCACCTTATTATGCAGTTACACATCGATCTGTTCTGTATCAACAAATGCTTTTGGTAAAACATATATAGTTCTACGTGGCTCCTCTCTCTAACCAGGTGCCTATTCTTCTCTTTCTTTGGCTGTAAAACCATTTTTACCTAAACAAAAGCATTATTTCACAATAGATTTAATAATAGGTAAAAATTAAATATCCTGCAGAGAAACATTAACCCTTGGGATTATATTTTTATATACACACACAGAGTGCATCTTTTATTGTGCAGAGCATCTTCCTCATAGGGAACACCAAAGACCCTTTCGGAGGCATAGATGCCTTTGCAGCACTGATAAACGTTAGACCTATCTTATCCTTGGAGGAACAGTACAGAAACATTGCAGAACTTGCTCGAGGTAAGGTAAGAAAACAGCGAGACAGCTGCAGACAGAGCGAGCCCCGAGGTCCCAGCACCTGACCCAAAGCCCACTGGAGAACACAATCAATATGAAAAGCAAGTTGCATTTGCAGGCCCCGGTTCTGGGGCTGACCTTTCACCGCTCGCTCGTCGTTTCGCATTAGCGGCTGGGGTGGTGCTGTGCCATCGCCTGATATTCCTGTTTATTAGTTAACTTAGCTGAGCTTCCATTCGATTGAAATGAAGGCCTTTCAGTATAGTGTTGAAACAAGCAGTGAGGGACACACCTTTCAGCAATTGTCATACTGATAATGGAGTCAAATAAAGTATTTTTTCCAAATGTTTTAAATATTACGGTTTCGTATTTGAAGTAGGAGATATTAAAGTGGTTGCATTGCTTAAAGCATGGAATTAAAAAAAAAAAAAGGATAAAGTGGCTGCTATTTGGGTAGTAGAATTAAAACATCCCCTCGACTGGTATTTAAAGGGAACCCTTAGGGATGAATTCAAAGCAAACTTTTTTTTCAGCTTTCAGCTGGGTTGTCGGTCCTTCACTCACCCCGCTCGGTGGAAGAACTGGGATCGTCACAAGCACCTCGCTCTGCGCCGACGGCCTCAGCCCCTGGGAGCACGGGGCAGACCCTGCATTGCCTCCTCTAAACGTTTCCTGCTTCAGTCACGGTTTTTTCAATGGGGAAGAAAATCTGCTCAGGCCAACAGCTTTCACAAATATTGATCTTTACTTCTACTGCCCAGATGTGCTTTACACATCAGCAGAAGAGATATTTTGTTTAGGTATTTTTTTTTTTTCCTTGGGTCTAACTATTGATCTGCAAAGTTCCACTTGGTTTACACAGGATTAATGCAAGAAATGGAAGAAACCAAGTTTGGTTTTAGAGCTCTCTAGTCTGAAGCACTTTTTCAAACTACCTTGACGGTGCTGGTTGGAGGTTTACCTTTTTATACTGCTTCAAATATCTTCTAAAATATAGTCGTAGTAACACCTATTTAAGAAATTATTCTGATGAAAAACTGCCCTGGAAAATAACAATAGTATCAAGTGGCATCCAAATGTTCCTAAATACAAAATGGAAGGCAAGTAACCTATTTATGCATTTTAAAATAAATAGAAAATATATGCATCGTATTTTCTATTCATATTCTCAATATACTTTTAATGTTAATCCTTAGGAACCACAACAGAAATCCCATCTCTCTCTTAATTTCTGGCTTGGGAAAAATTCCTATTCATTCAGTGAGGGTTTTCAGTAAGTAGAAAACGACTGAGGATTTTAGAATACATTGCCTGGGTCAGAGGTGTCTTTGGAAACACGACAAGTCTGTGAATTTTCAGGATTTTTTTCCATGGCAGCTGAATACGAGTTGGAGGGTTTCCAAACGCAAGAAGAACAATACATTGCCACGGCCATGCTCATGGAAAGCCATGGCACAGCCCCGAGGAAGCGGCCAGGAGGGCTACAGCTTCATTGTCAACGTTTGGGTAAGCGTAACGAGTAGGGTAAAAAGCTCTTTCACAAATGTGAAATATAGTTTTTCTTTGAAGATCAGCTTGTTTTTAATTAAGGGTTCATTCTATCCCGAGTCCCCGTCTTGCTGGGTTTTCTGCTTGTTCAGGTGAACTACTGCCACCTCTGAGATCTGGGAGTGTGAATCTCCACTTCCAGCATCCTTGAATGCCGAGTTCTTCCAGCATATAGTAAAAGCCAAGTCAGGCCATGCAACGAAGTTACCTCTCACGTTCTGCTTGACTGAGGAGGATCTGTGCTTTGCCCGAAGGCAGGCAGGCTGCCCCCCGGGGATCAAACAGGCAGGCTTCTCAAGCGGGTGTCTTAGCTTAGGTCTGCAATAAAATGAAGCGGGCTTTGTACTTGTGAACATTTGCATACAGTGTACGAGGAGCGCTGCAAGAAAGTTCACTGGTATGAGCATATGTATCATTCTCTTTGATATATATCTTCTATTTTCTGATCCCATTACTTCAGATCAGCTCTAAGTCTTATATCTAAACAGTCAGTCCAAAGGGAAAGTTCCTATTTACAGGCTGGATTAAGAGCTTTAACAAAAGGCAAGGCAGAAAGCCATTCATTTACAATATCAGAAAAAGAACTTCTTTGTATTTTATCGCTTGCCAGCATCTTCCAAATCTTTTTCTTTTCTTCTCTTCCCCTCCAAACAGAAAGTAGAATGGGAAGTTCCCATTTCACAGCATGGATCAAGAAAAGAAAAAAAGCGTATTGTGCAACTTTCCCTTTTCGCCTCTAATGGGTTTACTTTTGCTTCACCCCTCAGGGCTCCTGGAAGCATATGTGTTCAGCTGAAACGCCGTGCTGCTGCCTCATTAGACCTTTCCCCAAGACTTTTCTTAAGAAGCGGGTATTTGGAGGAGAACAAGACTGGAAGGCGAGGGAAGGACTGGAGCAGAGCTGCTCTCAGCCGAGCCGAGGACCAGTCCCTCTCCACAGCACGGGCAAAGCGAGGAGATGCACCAACCACCGGCGGAGGGGGCGGGCAGAGAAACGCAGAGCGCAGCGGGAGCTGCAGCAAGGGAAAACGCAGCGGATAAGTCCGAAAGGATCAAAAATGCGATGCGTGGAGTGAGCGTGGTGGGACTGGGAGAGGCTCTTCTCTCAGGCAGGCTCCCCATGGGACATCCTCCCTGAAGCTAGCACTGCAAGTCCCTGAAGGCTCAGCAAGAGAGGGGTGAAAAAGGATTTCTCAATTTTGGATTACTTCTTTTTGGGCAGGTGAAACACAAAAAAATAATTGAGGGTTAACTGAGGCTAAGCAAAACTTTCTACTTTTGAGATATAAGAATGTTTGTTTTAACTTTTTAAAATCTACTTGTTTACCATAACACTTTTTGAAACAAAAGTCCTTCATTTTGAAATGGATGAAAAGGAGCATTTTGACAATTTATAATTATTCATAGTAATAAAAAGCTACTTTTCTAAAATAGGGGAAAAACAGAAATAAGCTTTCTCTCACAAAAGCTATGCCAAGAAAAATTAGCAGTAAGTAAAGATAAACCTTTACAAAAAAATTCCCAAGGATACACCTGATGGGGGAAAATGCAAGGAAGGCAGAGGCAAAGCACCACTTACTGAACCTTTATCCAGGCTAATTCCCAGAGTCTGGCTCAGATTTGCAAGGTTTGGTCTAGGTGAGCTTATAAAATTAAGTTTCTCATTAACTTTTACTCCCTGCAATTTGCCACAAGCCAGCCCGCAGCTTGGCAAGTCCTTGCCTGCACCTGGGGCTCCAGCCTCAGGTCTGAGGCGCTTCCTGAGCATCCCACCCTTTTGCTGGCAAGGCCCCAGCTGGCCCTGCACCCCCAAGAACCCTCGTCTTTTGCACATACTTACTGCATCGTCTTGCAGCTCAGAGTCACAGCTCTTCACATCAACCCTAGCGCCTTTCTTCACCCTCTGGTAAAGTTCCTCTGCTCCAAACTCCACCTCAGCAGGCAAACTTGGTCTGAGTCATTTCCCAGCCTAATGGCCTCTTTAGTACGTGTATTAACCCAAATCACCTGTGTAGGAGCCACCCAGGGTGAATGATCCCTCATTACCTCTGGTCTGGGAGATGGATAACACCGTCCTGATAGCTCAGGGTGGGTTTCATCTCTACAGACACTTTCATGATAAAACAATTAATCATGTCACCCAGCATTTTTCATTAGTATGTCAGTGTGGGCAGGATATTTTTAATAGCATTCATTTCTCATGGGTGCCTGTTTGGTTCATCCTACTTACATGCTCACGATTAACTGAATTACCAATTTCAGAGACCGAAGGGAATTTCTTCCACATTTTTCCATTTTCCCTCAATTCATCACAACATTGACAGGGATTCTTGAGGCACTCTGTATTTATCTCTAATGTGGTGCTCCAGCAAATGTTACTTAAGAGAATCCCTGCCCTAGTGGGAGCCTAGCACATGGATACTGACCTTGTTGCCACCTAATCTTTCTTAATGGTTCATTACTGTTTTGGCATTTGGTCTCTTGCTCTTTATCTCATCAGCTACAAGGCTCTGAGATAGGTTGGAAGGCCCGTGGCATGTGGTGTTGTGTATGGCAGATATTCTGTAGAGAAAGATGCTTGACCTCAGTGGAAGGGAATTGGCCTCGATGGCTTAGCTGGTCTCTTCTGATCGGGAATTCCCATATGAGGTTCCCAAGGACCCCTCCCAGCTTCCAGTAAAGTTAATGCAACACTTCTTGGTTATTCCAATAGGAGCTATACCAGTCCAAGATGAAAGCATCTCTTTCCTTCTGCTTTCCTCCGTTCGAGCATGAATAGCTACATGACCAGTCGGCGACGAACACCCAAGTCATCTTCCTCTCCATTTTACTAGTTGGAGAAAAATGGGCAGCCACTAACAGATAAATAATGCAAATCAACTCTTGCCTACATGACTGGTGCTGTCGCGAGGGTTTTGGCTTTTATGACAATGGGACATTCCCCAGGAACCGTAGTCTGCTAGGGAGGGATGGAATCCACCTGCCTAGAAGGGGCAAGGGAATTTTTGGCAGCAGGCTGGCCAGCTTGGTGAGGCGGGCTTTAAACTGAAGGACTCGGGGGGTGATGGCTAAAGTGGCAATGCTAATGCCATCACATCCAACGGCGGAATAAGCCAACCAGAGCAGTGCAAAGGTGCCTTAGCTGCCTCACAAGATGACAATCAGTAGACCAAACACCTCAAGAGTGTGCATGGCGATAGTGGGTCCTCGTGCACCCCTCCAGGGAGACCTGCGTGCTCAATTACCTCTCTGAAATGCCTGGACACCAACACATGCAGCATGGGGAATAAACAGGAGGAACTAGAGATCAGTGTGTGGTTGCAGGGCCACGATCTCATTGCAATTACAGAGACATGGTGGGGTAGCTCACAGGACTGGAATGCGGTCATGGATGGCTTCGTACTTTTTAGGATAGAGCAGCAAGGCGAGGTGGGGGAGTTGCTCTTTATGTGAGGGAGCAGGAAGGCCAAGGCCCACTTGGAACTAAATCTGGCAAGGGACGTCAAGGATAACAAGAAGGGTTTCTTCAAACACATCACTAGTAAAAGAAAGACTGGGGAAACTCTGGGCCTGCTGCTGAATGAGGTGGGGGCCCTGGTCATGCAGAGTACAGAGAAGGCAGAGTTACTGAACACCATCTGGTCGTGGCTGGAGAGCTGGGCCCAGGGGAACCTCATGGAATTCAACCAGAGCCAGTGCCAGGCCCTGCCCCTGGGGAGGAACAACCCCCCACACCAGCACAGGCTGGGGGGGACCTGCTGGAGAGCGGCTCTGCTGAGAGGCCCTGGGGGTGCTGGGGGGCAGCGAGGGGACCCTGAGCCAGCACCGGGCCCTTGGGGCCAAGGGGGCCAGCGGTGCCCTGGGGTGCATGGAAAGGAGCGTGGCCAGCAGGGCGAGGGGGGTTCTCCTCCCCCTCTGCTCTGCCCCACTGAGGCCACATCTGGGGTGCTGCGGCCAGTTCTGGGCCCCCAGTTCCAGACTGACAGGGAACTGCTGGAGAGGCCAGTGGAGAGCTACGAAGGTGGTCAGGGGCTGGAGCATCTCCCTTGTGAGGAAAGGCTGAGAGACCTGGGTTGGTTCAGCCTGGAGAAGAGAAGGCTGAGGGGGGATCTCATCAATGCCTATAAATATCTGAAGGGCGGGTGTCAGGGCGATGGGGCCGGGCTCTTTCCAGCGGTGCCCAACGCCAGGCCAAGGGGCCACGGGCACAAGCTGGAACACGGGAAGTTCCCCCTGAACATGAGGCCAAACCCCTTCCCTGTGCGGGTGCCAGAGCAGGGGCACAGGCTGCCCAGAGAGGCTGTGGGGTCCCTTCCCTGGAGACATTCACCCCCCGCCTGGACGCGGCCCTGTGCCCCTGCTCTGGGGGTGCCTGCTCCAGCAGGGGGTGGGATGGGGTGAGCTCCAGAGGGCCCTTCCAACCCCCACCAGTCTGGGATTCTGTGACCAATGTTAGCTCCTTCCCCAGAAACAATAACAGAAATCCTTCATTTCATTGTACTTTTCCCCTCAATGCAAGTTCCCCCAATATGTCACATAGCTTCTCTTCTGCCTTTCTCAAAAGTCTCTTGCCTTTTTGCAAAACAAGAGGACTCATTAGTGCTTTTAAGTGGTCATAGGCACTACAAAACAAGGTAGTGCATTCCACATTAAATCAACATAATAGTGAGGGATGAATACAATCTACCCAACAGAGATTTTATCATGAAAATTATTAAAATTCATAGCTTAGAGGTGTGAATGCTTCTTTAAGAAAGGTACTTATGTTATCCCCAAAATAGCACCAGCACCATGTGATGTTCCAGTTGCTATGGTTACCACAAATTTGTTATTTAATAGCAAAGAAAATAGATGCACAAAACATGCTAATTATAACTGGTACAAATTTTTCTAAATGTTTTATATGAATATGCATGCATGTTTTATGCATAAGGAATAGGAATGCCCTTTTTCAAATAATTCTTCAAGTTTTTAGAAGCATTTTAGTAAGTGGCGGGGAAGTAAATTTTGTAGCTCTCAACAACAGGGGGAAAGGAGACTGAAAAATTGAAGATGGGCACTTTATATAAAACAATGCAGTGTTCTCTTCAAATAGCAGGAGAATCCTGAAAACCCAAGATGTTTAAAACTGTCCAACCCTTGTACCTTCCAGACTGCGTTTGCTTTCCTTCTTCTTCTCCTCTTTCCTATGTTGAAAGGGTTCCCTCTCTGGATTGAAGCCTCTGAGAAACAATTGCAGGACCGTTTGAAGTGAAGTTGCCTGTTATGAAATTATAACGTTAATATAACGCAAATACAGAAACCAAAGTGCTTCAACCATGGCCAGAACCAATACTGCTCGAGATACCTACAGCCTCCCTCCGCCTGGAGCCCCAGGGCTCCCACGAGCGTGCGGTGGTGCGCCGGCTCAGCAGGCTGGTCCTGGCTGCTCCTGCTTGTGCCGGATGACCGTGGGCTCTGTTTGGGGGTGCACCCACTGGTGCAGGCTCCTGCTGCGGGGTCTCGGGGGCCTCCACGGGCTGGGAGCTCAGGTGGCGCTTTGCAGAAGTTTGCCTGAGAGCGCGGCGTGGAAAGATGCTGCTGTCGGACTCATGTGTATTACAAGGAGAAATAGATAGGGCTGGCTCTGGGCATGCAGAGGAGGGATGCATCCCCACTGGAAGCAGATATGTATGAGAACAGATGTCTTATAATTCCCCTTTCTCCACCAGATGTTCCCAGAGATAAGTCTCGGGGACACAGCGCGTGCGGTACTTTAAGTGTTGGATCTGTAAAACTTGGCAGGCCTGGCAGGGTCCTGGGGAGGAGCGGAGGAAACCTCATTCCTTTCCTTGCCCTGTCTGTAGCCACAGTGAAAAGACTCTCAAGCCTAAATTAAACAAAGAGACGACTTCGAGCCTTGGGAGAGAGCAAGTGTCTCGCGGCTGGCACAGGAGAGCTGCGGGGCACCCGTGCTGGCAGCGGCACTGCGTGCGGAGCCAGCCGCGGTTCGGGGCGCAGCCGGGTCGGTGCCTCGCCGCCCAGTGCCGGGCAGCCCTGGCTGCTCACCCAGATTCCCGCTTCTTCCCAGCGAGAGGAGGACGATGCACGTGCCTTTGGGGCAGGAGTATCATATGGCGGACTCTGTCGCACTCGGGGGACATTGCTGAAAATGTCACCACTGTCACTTGAAATCAAGCCCTCTCTCTCGTAGAGGCTTTTATCTCTTCCCTTACGAGGATGCAACAGCCGCAGGCAGAATTAAAGTCGTGTGCACGTGTTTTGCTGCCAAATGGCCGCACTTAATGACATGGATACTGAAGGCGCTTACTTATGCTGCTGGTTTTTCCCTTTCACACCCAGAGCACATGCTAGCTGGCTGCCGTATTTCAGATGTTGCAGCATGTCAGTGATACCGACTGAAAAAAAAGCCCTTCTCTGTAGCTTGCTGTCACACCGTGATTGATATCAGCTGTAACAAGATAAAATGTTATGGCACTGTAATTCTGCTTGATGCAAGGTAGTCTTTGATCTTTACCATTTTGCAAAGATTATAATATACGCTTAAGTTTGATAAATAATACCCTTTCACCAGGGTCACAGAAAGTGGGAGGAAAATTGGCACCTAAACTTTTGAAACTTCTCTGGTGAAGACGTTGGTTTTAAAGCAAAAGGTTAAATAGGACAAAAGCCCCACTCACCCACCTATGAATAGATACAAATAATAAAGACTTGCTAGCTCACCAGCCCTTTTTGGCTGGTTTCTGTGTGTGCCCGTGCATTGCACCAGCAGCAGGGCGGTTGGTGCCTGGCAGAGGCACCACAGCCGTGAGGGCAGTGAGGGAGCCGGGGGGTACAGGGCAAGCCGTAACCCCCAGCCCCACACAGAAGCAGGGACGGGTTCACTCTGGAGTTTCCTACATCTCTAAACTGGATGGTTATGGAGAAATTCACCCAGAGAAATTCAATACTAGAGGAGCCGCACAAGTATCAGCGCTCACTCACCTGGTTATGGAACGGGTCCTCGGACAGGGATGGAGGCTCGGCTCATATCGTAGAATAGAACCACAGAATCATTAAGGTTGGGAAAGACCTCTAGGATCATCAAGTCCAACCCCCAACCCAACGCCCCCAGGCCTCCTAAACCGTGCCCTGAAGTGCCACGTCTATGTGGTTTTTGAACCCCCCCAGGGCTGGTGACTCCCCCACCTCTCTGGGCAGCCTGTTCCTCTTCCAGCCCCCCAGGACAAACAACAGGCAGCATACGACATCCCTGCTGCGTTTTCTTCAACTTACCACTTGAGGTGAGCTGGGATTTCAGGTTCCAGGTGCCTTTCTCAAGATGCTTAGAAAGATCTAAAATTGTCGTTTTATTCTGCTTTTTAATCTGAACGGTTATTCAGATTGTGGCAAAGATGAGCAAACCCCAGCATCGTAGCCATGAGAAAGTGTTCTCATCAGGTAGTCATTTATTAAAACATTTTAACCAGCTGGTATAAATATGATTGTCATCAGAAAATGACAGGCAAATACGTGCTGCCATCTGCACTATCAAGTCAGGAAACAAGTCCACCTGGGGAGTTCTCCTTTATTCTCGTTGCAGTGCACCTGTGCATGACCCACCTCCCTTTGCGGGGATTTGGGGTGGGGGCAGCACCCCGCAGAGGGGGTCACAGCCCCACGCTCTCCTCAGCTGCGTGGCTTTGCACAGCTCCGGGCTGCTCTTCTCGGACCACGACTCTGCCACAGCTCGGGGGGCAAGGCAGTTTTATGTCACCCGAAGCTGGACGGCTGCTAAGGCAAACCTATTTAGAGCTGAGCTTAGGTTTCCGGCAGGGGTTTGCCAGTGCCATCTCAAGGGGATGGCCACATTGGCAACGGGATTTATCTTCCGAGGGTACTCTGCCAAATCCATGAAAGATTTTGCATGGCAAGAACGCGGTGTAACTCCAAGGCCATGATTGTTTTCCATGTAAATGTCTGTTTTGGTTTGTGCTTAAATGATTATCTGTCATTGATTTGTGTGCCTAACTACAACCGCTTCAAGCTGATTTCAATTATTCAGTTCTCAATACGCTGCGATCCCAAGGATTAGCCATACTGAGTGCCACAAACCACCTTGCAGCAACAGAGTCATAAATTGAAGAGGATAGAAAGAATTTTAATGGGAGATTAAAGGGAAGAAGTGACTCACTGGATGAGAGGAAAGCGGGAGTGCGCAGGCTTTGACTGCAGGAGAGCTGCTTCGTGATGCCTCCGAGTGCACTGAAGACCCCAGGTTAATATAATAATTCTTCTTTCCTTATCATGCAGGTTTCTTGCAATGATTTCATAATTCGGGGTGTATTTAAAGATGGGCTTGAAATGAAGCATATGTTCTGGCTTTGCACTAAGAGGAGGTGGCTAGTCGCAGGGTACTGTTGCACAGGGCTTGTTTCCTTGCCTGCTGACTTATCGTTGTAAGTTTTGTGTGGTTTCTCTTTCTGTATTTTTAATTGAAAACCTGCACCTTTGGAGAGAAGCTGTATTTCTACTTGGCAATCCTCTCTTTCACCAGGACTGACATTTTAAGAGTAAATGATGTTCATCTACACCAAATCCAGTGTCCTGCGCAGGGGGGTAACCTGAAGTCTCCCAGACCTTGCACCTGGGTGATGCACAGTCCTGCTCGTCATGAGCTGCTTTAAGGTTTATGAGCCAGGATCGTTAGCGCACTCCTCCAGCAATCAGGAGCTGAGAGTGCTTCAGAGGGTCTCCTTACACATACTGGTAAAAGTCTTCATGCACTTGGACTAAGATCCTAATTGTTGCGAAGTAATTAACTACGTACACTTCTGCAGTAGCCATTTGTGACAGTATCCATCAACTGGGAAAATGTAACTGTTATTGAGTTTCTAAGAACAGCCATTAATATTCTGACTTTAAACCAATTTAAATATTTGAGCTTTCTGAGTGCACAGTTGAGATGAATAACATGGAGAAGCACACTCGGATGGATTAAATCCTCTTTGGATTTTATCAATACAGAGAGTAGGAAGAGAGATAAGTTATTTGTCTGACATATATATATATATATATATTTGTAGCGGATAAAATCAAATGTGTTATCACTGTCTGAACTCTGCTATGTATATTTTAAAACATTATGAGTGGAGAGGTACATACCCAGCACTAGTTTACAAGAGATACCATCATTAATTTCCACATAGCTATATGTTTTCATGGGCTTTTTAACCTTTTAATATTAAGTAAAATAGCAACTACAGCACTCTTCTATATCCTTGGGAGTATCACAGTTTTAAAAGGTTTCTCTTAAAAACACAGGAAATGCCATGGCGGCAAAGACGGGGAAGGCGAGCGAGGCAGGCGCCGTGGGAGGTCGGGGCCGGATTCCCAGCTGACCTCCAGGAGCCGCTCGGGCTGAGCTGGCCGAAGCCCCCGCGGGCAGGTGGGGTGCCACCGGGGGGCTCTGGGCCAGGCAGGGCTCGGCCCCGTCACGCCAAACCGCTTCGGCTGCGCGTGGCGCTCGTGGCTGCTCCTGCCCGCGGAGCGGGGGAACGTCTCTGCCTGCCCCGGCGGAGGCTTTCTGCCCGAGCAGGGTTCCTGGGCATCAGGAACTCTGGTGACAGTGTGGAGTGATAACTCTTCTTCTGAAGGCAGCTGGCTCACCTTATATGAGAAACATTTTTCTTTCTTTTTCTAGGCCAGCATTCAAAAATCTGTCAGATCTCTTTATCTGTTGAATTTCGAGCAAATTCAAGTAAAGTAAGCAAGCCTCCAAAGCAAAGCTAAACCCTAAATGCCCCAGTACTGAATCTATAAGATCAATAAAAACAACGGGGTTATCTGCAGTAGCTTTTGCAGAACACAGAGTAGTTGAGTCTCAGGCAAAGCTTTTATGTAACTAGGCTTTTCCCTCGGTACACCATATCCTCGTAATCAGTCTTCAATCTGTTCTCTTACTTTCGGTAATAATAAGCTGCAATGAAGATCACCCAAATGAAAATAAAAAAGGGACGTATGCACAAAGGACCAAGCGTCCTCATGGGGCGGTGGTAGAAAACGGTGAGATGGGATTTCTAATCGGACGCTCTCCTATTGCCGTATCAGAGGGGAATTCGATGGTTTTCCAGAATAGAAAGGTGGTTACCCCAGGTTACGTCTCAGTTCTCCTGTTTAGGTTCAACATATTGCGTTTTCTAAACTGAAGAGAGAAATGGTCTGAATTATAGACACAGTGAGTTGAAGGGACACGGTCAGATAGCTCAGGTAGGTGTTGGAACTCCATCTGCAGAAGTATTTTATAACCTGTTAAGAAACACTCTCCGAGCTCCCGC
Organism: Phalacrocorax carbo; assembly: GCF_963921805.1. Classification (NCBI taxonomy): domain Eukaryota; kingdom Metazoa; phylum Chordata; class Aves; order Suliformes; family Phalacrocoracidae; genus Phalacrocorax; species Phalacrocorax carbo. Next base: position 60,382,339 of record NC_087518.1, read on the forward strand.
AAAGCAGGTTTGGAACTTTTCCGTTTCAAAGTCCCCACTCCCAGCCACTATTTAAAAGAAACAGCCTTGTTTTTACATGGCCTAAAATGTACATCGGTAAAGCAGAATTTCCTGAATGCAGTTAAATAATCCCAGAGTTGTTTTGACATGACTGAAAAGCCTGGTACAGATGTAACAAGAAAAAAAAAAAAAAGATGAAGAGATTTATCTTAGCTTGTGACTTGTACTTGCTTATTAAGGAAGACAGCAGAAAACCCCAGACGCAGTACGGTCCCGGGGAGGCATGGGTGGGTGGGAAGCAGCGGCGGGGGACAAACACACCCTCATGGAAAGCGGATTAGAAACCCCGCTTTGAAAGGACCCCGTGAGCGTGCACGCACAGCTCTCGAATCAAACCTCTGAGTACCCAGCTCACATCTGCTCCGCAATAAAGCTGCTGACACCAACGAGTGACTGAACACTGAAAGAGATGACAGACAGCAGGAAGGAACGGAAAGGGACGGGAAGGGACCCTCCCGCTGGCGGGGGCAGCCCCAGCCCCGTCAGCTGCCGTTCTTGCTTATGCGAAGCTTGCAAGACATGCATGCAGAGGCTGGTGGGAAGATGGAGAGGAGCACGGCTGATTCCTACAGCGCTTGGAGTACACGGGTACCTACAGAAATACAGAAGTAGGGCCCAGCCTGCAGTTTGGCAACCTGAAGAAATACCACTGTGAAGAGGCAGCCAAAAGGAATCGCCAAAGCAGCACCGCTTGCCCGCGTTCTCCGCACCGACGCTGACGCTTTGGGTACTGCCAAGTTCGCAACAGCAAATGCCGGGCGGGCGTGCGAGGCGGCAAGCCGTGCTGCCACGGCAGGGCTGGCTCCTGCCCTCCCCGGCCGGTGCGGTGAGCCAGCAGCCACCTGCCGTGCCAGCGCACGTCTTCCTTCAACGACACGGCTGTAGAGTGCTTTGAATTGTCATGAAAACATCAGAAACGTCTCAGGCTGCTGCCTAAGTATATGCATTTCATCAGAATTGGGCCATTTGCTCTTAGAGGTAGAACAATATTTGTTTGAGAAAACTCTTGAGTTGAATGAACAATTTATAAAGCAAGACCATCTCTGTCTTACTGAGTGCCTTGTCACTGGAAAGCGATAGAGAGCCCTCACCTTATCGCAGAGCTCCCCTCCAGTGACAGCCCTGGGGCTGCTAGATAGCTCATTCTTGTGATATACTTTAATGGGTGTCATTCCTTTTTAATAAGTCCAAACAAAACAGTTAATAAATCCTAAGGGCTTCCTATCTTTATATCTATAATTCTTGGCTTTCACTTCTTCAGCAGTGTTGATCTTCTCGAAACTCGTGGCATTCTCATAACTCTCTTTAAATAATAGTCCGTGTTTCAGGCTTTGATTCAGCACTGACGTGAGCTTTCTGCACGTTTGGCTGTGCGCCGGCTGCCGCTGAGTCACATCTGATTTACACCGAGATAAACTACATCATCCGGGGTAGCCCGTGACTCCGAGAGGCGCACCCGCTAATCCGCATCGCCAACGGGGGGTTTCTAGCGCTATCGGCTTGGGGGGTGCCACCCCAGCTTTGGTCTCCAAGGAGATTGGTATGAAGTGTATTGATCCATCCTTTATCGGTTCCCAAAAGGATCTCTGGGAGTTCAGCGCCTCTGCGCAGCTCACAGGCCCTGAAAGAGGCGATAGCTCCGGATTTCACAGCAGGGACAGGGAAGACTTTAAGAAATGGTCATCTCTGCCACGGCTTAGGGGAAATTTCTGGGCAAAGATAGCTCTCACATGTGTGTACGGTGAATAAATCTTTCACTGTAATTTCTCCTTTTTTTTTTTCATTGGCAATTTTTAGCACTTTTCTCCTGCTGCTTTCCGGTGACACTGCAAAACATCCACACTAAAGTGCATTCTGTTAGCAAAGTAAAATAGCAAAATGGTGTATTTTAAGTGGAAATCTAAATGATACACTTGCAAGAGCTGGTCAAAACCCAGAATCTGAACAACTATTCATGGGAAAGGCAGCTATTTCACACCCACCATAATTGAAAGCATCAAGCCACATTTCCAAATGTGCCAGAATAGAAAGAAGTTTTAAAAATTAGCTTTGAACTGACTTTTTTTTTTTAAACAGTGGAAACCTGAAAGATCCCAAACCTCCCTCACAGGCTGCGATCTGCCCTAGTGTCATGCTAGCAGCAGCCGTGCATTGCACTAGCTGGGTCCACGGAGACCCTCTGTAGTCACCCTTTGCGCGGCGGGAGCACCACCGCCTCGAGCTGTGGCGTGGGCCTGACCGGACCTTTCCCTCCCATCGAGCTCCCAGCGATGTCCTCGCAGCTTTAAACTCTGGCTTTGTCAGTGGACAGTTTGCTTACTAAATACCCAAACTCCCAGCAGCTGGGGGGGCCGGGGAGCCTCGTGCCACACCTCGTGTGATGAACGAGTCTCCCCGGCGTATTCCATACGTACATTATGCGATACAACAGCTGAACTTTTCCGTGATTTCGCTTTAGATTTACAATGCACTTTATTGTGCTAGATCTTATCTTTAAGATGAAAAATTAATATTTAAAATCCTATTCTCTAGATCAAAGCATCTCTTGCTTGTTTGTAATGAAACACTGACTCTTACCTAAGTTTCCTGTTCAGACTGTCCAAGAATTCAAGTGTTTCATTATAACAGAAGCGAGAGATGCTTTGATCTAGAAAATAAGAGGCTTCAAATGTGTACTTAATAGCTGGCAAAGTTAATTATTCAAATAACAATAATAATATAAAAAGTCAAGGACAATAAAATAGTAGACTTTTAAATGCCATAAAAATGCGTGAATTGATATATGCCACGCCATATTCTCATACTAATAATATTGGTAAAGAATACCAGTTTATATAGCCATAACGTGTATGTGTGTGCGCGCACGCGCGTGTGAGTATAACGGACTTCTGCCCCCTGAGACCTGACTGTGGCTGAGCCTCAAAGTATTAGGCAAAATAGGTGGCACCTGCTCCTAAAGCCTTACGACGTAAGAATAAGGCAAGAGATAAAAGAAGGGCATGAAAAAATGGATGATGGCGTACAGGGGAACCAAGGATGATATCGCGCAACAGGGCAGGCAGCAAATGAGGAGTTAGGAAAAGGTGGCACGTAGAGTTTCACTGCGGGATGGGGAGGAGGATGCGAGGCAGCTTGCAGCTTGGTCCTCTCAAAAGTGGGAGGCAGGAGGGGGGAGCTGGGGGTGCGAGTCTGGGCACCCAGCGCGTGGGTGATGGGAGCTGGCATCAGGTCACCCCAGCTGGCAGTCCTAAGTAGCTGCTGATAACTGAAAGTGGAAGCGGACTGTGACAGAGCGCAGAAATGAGGACAAAGAGATAGCATTTGGTGCAATACAGAACGAGGAGATGGAGGAGGGATGGACAGAAAATGGGAGATTGATGGGCTAAGAAAAGAGTATTTCCAGTGTCATTTTAAGTGGGCACCAAAAGGCCAGTCGCATTTGTCAAGGCCTGATAAAAACAAGGTGTTGCACTAACTGAGACGTAGAAGAGGCTAGTCGAGGGCCTTAGCCATGGGGAGGGACAGGAAAGGCGACAGCTTAGAGACGATAAGCAGGAGCAGGAGTGGGATTATGCCATAGCCTGGATGCGAGGACCTGAGAAAGGGTCTGAGTCAAAGATGACACACAAATTATGGGCCTGAGCGACAGGCAGGGTGGTGAGGCTGTCCGCCGTGACCAGAGAGGGGACTAGCAGGGAAGACATGAATGGGGGAAGATGAAAAGTTTTGTCTCATCCACATTGAGTTTGAGTTGACTGACGGTCGCCTACACGAAATGGCAGGGAAACAAACGCAGAGCTGAAGCTGGCCGGAGGAGGCACGTCGTGAGCGCACCGGTAGGTCCGCGAGTCGGCCGCGCAGAGACGGTAGCTGGTTGTGTGCTTGCAGCTGAAATTACCCAGAGATGCAGAAAGGTGCAGAGAGAGAAGGCAAGGAGGACTAGGTTCTATAAAACCACCGCAGAAAATAATCCTGCTGGTGACACACAGTAAAATGGGGTTAAAAAAATAAATACAAAATGAAGAATTTCATTTCGAAATCGCTTTTAGTTTGTGATTATATCTCGTTTTCCCAAATAGAATTTTCCAAAGCATAATTTGAAAAATATTCTTTTTTTTTTTTTTTGCAGAAAATGTCATCAAAATTAATGTAATTTCATGAATATGTCAATTTTGGAAAAAATCATATTTTGCAGTGGAAAAATGTTTCAACAACAAAAGCAAAAATTCAGAGTGGTTTGCTTTTAGCTCTAAACATAGATCCTACTACTGTCAAGTAACATCTTTCATTATCTTCTTTATGTCTCAAACCACATTAAAAAGAGTCTAGAGGTTTTGCTGATTCTGTTGTAATCAATCCTGTCAGAGTTGTTATTGGATTTATCTTGGAATCTGAACACCGGCATTTTTCATTGTTGTTTTAGATTTTCTTCATGATTGTACAGCTAACAGAGTTAAGAGTATAAGAAAATCTAAAATATGCTAAGTTGAACAAATAAAATTATTAAATGACTATAGAATTATCCGTGAAGCTTTCTTGGCTCTGAATAAACATCAATGACTCTTATTTAGTGGACTTTAATGAAATGCAGGTCTATCCAGGTATGAATTAATTTTAAAATTATGTCAGGGTAAAGCAGGCTCATATTTACCTGGCTTCATTTGGTAAAGAGGTGTTTAAACATTTATCAAAATAAAAGCACGCAGGCATAGCAGAGCCGAGCACCACCACGAATGAAAGCAGGCAAGATTCGAACGCTGCAGAAAAACCCACCCAAACCCGAGCACGACACGTGCCTCAGCCTTCCAGAGCCCTGTATAAAACCGCTCAGCTGATGCGCAGCACCGTTTATAAATCATGCACACATCTTGTAGGCTTCAGTGCAGTGTGGACAATAAAAGGGAATTAAGATGCTTAATGAGGTGAGATGCTTCCTACAAACTGGCGCCTGCCTTTCCTTCTCTCTCACACTCTTCGGGATGTAATTTTCTTTCCTTTTCTTCCTATCTTTCATCATTTCTCTTGCTAACAAGGAGCCCGGCTTTTCCTTCTGAAGGGTGTGATTAGCTGCAGCATTAGGCACGTGCAAATCATCCGTCTTCCCATTTCTAGTGGGTATATGTGCCCTTCATAACATCACCACCCTCGTTGTTACATAGGTTAGACAGGTTTGCACAGGCTCTCTCTACTATTGCCGTGATATTCCCCCAAAGCAGATGCAGCGAGTTAAAATCCCCTCGCTGAAGTTGCCCTCCCTGCGCGCAGGGGACCGAAGCCGACCGGCCCAGCGCTGCCCGTGGGCCCGCTGTCCCCTCATCGCCTACGCACGCCATTAGACGGCATCACATATAATATCATGTAACTCGCGTCATTAATAAAATGACAAAATAAAACTTGAATTACCACTCTCAGATGTGGTTTACTGGAGCATTAATACATTTCTTGGGCTATTGAAGCCATTCAGCCTTTGCAGTCATGGCTCACAACACACCCGATGTATTATTAATGTCCCAGTAAAGCACACCCTGTCGTGTCTTAATGCTGTGGCATAAGAAGCCTGAAAAAGTAAACAGCTATGTAAAGCAGAGAGTGATGACTGTTAGAGAGATGAATGGGGGGACATCACGGTTGCGCTCACCGTGCCCGTGGCTCCAGCAGACTCAGGGATGCCTCGGTAACGTTTTGCTGTGTATATTCTGCAGAGGATGGGGTTTTTTTCTCCCCTGAGTGCTTCTAAACATCTATTATTTATAAACCACCGCTGCTCTGCATGGTGCTTCATGGGTAAGTAAAGGAAACATTTCATGCCCTGAGGAGCTTACGCTGGCTGCTCCTGGTGCTGGGGCCATGCGTGGGGCCGGCTGGGCAGGCAGAGGTGCAGGCAGGGCTACTGTCTGTCCGCAGCCCCTGGCCCCACTGCGCCCACCTCCCCACACAGCCCACGCCGGCCCCGGCAGGGAGCGTCCCAAACCAACCGACCCAGCAGCGTCACGCTGGGCTGCTGCCATCGCCGTGCCGCTTACGCAGAGTCTACATCTTAGATAATCTGTACCTCTCTGAAACAAGTGCTCAGATAGTCTGTATCCTCCTGTAATTCGCTGCTACAACTGCTGCCGCAGCTGCTGCTACACAGTTTTCTCCCTCCCAAAACAGCTGCGGATCCAGCAAATTCCTTCAGTGTTGGAAGACGGAGCCAGCGGGTGGGCGGGAGGGAGCGGGGGGGCAGAGATGAAGGGGACAGCCGAGGCGCTGCGCCGAGGATGGGAGGGGAGAGCAGCGAGAAGGAAGGAGCTGCTGCGGGGAGGGCACTGTGTGCGCTACCTGACACGCATACAACCCACATGCCGCCCGAATCAAAGCACCTTTTATAAATAACCCCCGGGAAGAAGGTCTCCACAATGACAGCTGAAAAGATCCAAAGCAAAACATACACAGGCGAGGCAGTTCTGTTCCTGAATATGAGAATTTCTTTTACTTGCTTGATGGTGGGTCATAAATGTCCCTAGAATGACTCAGAGAAGCCTTTTGGAGGAGTCTGAAACTCCAGAGTCAGGAATTCATGAGAAACATGGACAGACGATTGGGCGACTCCGAGGTTGCCCATTCCCGGAGCAGGAGGAGGACCACGTCCCCGTAACAAGCAGCGTAGGACTGTGTCTTTGAGAAAGGCAAAGCTGCTTTTCTGCTAATATCACTTGGCCCAATTTTATTATTTTTTTTTTAATTACTGATTTTCGCCCAGGTTTTGAGTTAATGCACAGTCCTTTGGTAAGGAGGCTATAGCTTTCATCTGAAAGAGTTGATCTTCTAAGAAAAAGGCAACACGCAGGGAAGGAGCGGAGGCAGATGACTAAGGTTTATGGGTCAGGCTATGAAAGAAACTGCCAGTCTGTACATTCAATACAGTTGGTGCATGTCACCAGTGGCTCACTGGGAGAAGCTGGGAAAATAACTCAACCTTGAGTTCTGCAACCGAAAAAACCCATGGGGTAAGACCAGTTCAGATCAGTCAGATCTTGTCACTCAACTCAAGACAAAATTTTGTTTCAAGTTTGGGGTTATTTTAATCCTTTTCCATATTTTTTTCCCCCTCTTTCAGTTCAGTTTGGAATTGAGAAATGCATTTCAAAGCCAAGAGTCAACAGGCTCATTTTTTTTTTGAAATGTCGGAGTGAATTGTCTCAAGGTTTTCAAAACCTCTTGCCACCTGCCACTTCTCGGATATTTTTCCCTTGGCTGAAAATTTGTTGAGTCTGACCCTAATCTGTTAACAGTTTTGATTCCCCTGAATCACTGTTTCTTGGAAAATTTACGGTTTGTGACAAACCAACGTCGATCTGCCCCTCCTTCCCCATTCCTGCGGGCAGCTCAGCGCAGTCCCTCCACGCTTGGCTGCCCCCAGTTGCGCCCCTGATCCCCCCCTGCTGGGCAGCAGGCGTTTCAGTGCTCCTGAAACCCAAGCAAAGATTTGGAGAGGGTTAAAGCTAGCAAGTTGAGATATTTTCCTAGAAAGCTCTTTTTGTGCTGCGTGTATTGGGTGGGAATATTGCGGCCAAGCGTGAACAGCGATGGGGTGAGTCGTGAGTCTGGGTGCTAGCGGGGAGAAGCCTCCCTGGGGAAGAAGGGCAAGCTGGTGGCCAGATCATGAGGATGAGGAGGCAAGGGACGGGTTGAAAGCTGGTTGCAGACTAGGCTTGAGGGGGATAACAGCGACAGCCATGGAGGGTAGTTGAGCCAGGAGAGGATGAGAACCTGGGTAAGAGCTTTGATGGTCTGGAGAGGGAAAAGCCTTGAACACAGTGGGGCTATAAAGGGAAATGCAGTAAAGGCATGACCTGCTCGATGAATAAAGTGTGTGGCAAGTAGACAGTCCATGCTCCATACTTTAAAAAAATGTCGTAAAAGAACTGCTGAATGAATGCAATGATTAAATCAATATATTCTTCTCCTATTTCTAAAGCCTTTGCTTCCACTAGTTTTCTAGTTAAATAATGTATGTGCTGTGACAGATACAGAACAGTCAATATTAACAGCCCCCCTCCAGCTGCAGTTAAATTTATTTTAAAATCTCCACATTTCCATATATGATGTAGATGTTTAAAACTGATCAGAGAGTTCAACATATTTGTATTAAAACAGATCCTGTTTTATCAGGCCGTTGAAACTGTTCTGATAGAGCCACGTCCTTTAGCTACTGATGTAATTGCCCTTTGACAGGTAACCGATCGCCACGTACGCAGACTCTGCATGCAAAAAAGGGCCTTCACTCCCTGGATATCCCCCTTCTTTTTAGTCACTTCTGCAAGAGAAGCTCGCAGAGCTTCCGCATCCTGCGCTCACGGAACACGATGGCGCAGGACATCCGTATAAAGGGCAAACCACCACCTCACATCCCTCCTTGTCCTCCTGTTGCACTGCTCAGTCCTCATCCTGACCCTTTAATCATAGAATCATTAAGGTTGGAAAAGACCTCTAGGACCATCAAGTCCAAAATACTGCTTCCAAACGGAAAGGTGCAGGCTCAGTGGCATCTGTTAACCTCTGCAGTGTGTTTGTGTGCTGCCGTAGCCTAATCTCTATGAAAATCAAAATGGTGCCGTTTTCCCTTTTCAAGTACCAATCTGGCAGGCCTTTTCCCACCACTTAACCCTTCCCTCTGCGCTGCCCGCCTACGGCAAGATTTCAGCGCCACCCAGGGAATCTCGGCCCGCTACTACGGACGATGGGTAACCAACCGCCTGCGACTTCCAAGTTGCCAGGACAAGTTGCAAAGACCGCTGAAGTCTCAGAGTGACAGGTGATCGATATGCTGAACAATTAGTATCAAATATACAGTAAATGATGCATAATATCATTGGTGAAAAATGTTCTATTTAGGCAGAATGTAGATTGATGTCAGAAAATGCTCTTTAGTGTGTGGAATAATCAAGTCAACCGCTTGATGGATGTACTATATAGTCTATTTACATAGCTTGGATTCAATACACTTACACGATATTTGCATCAGAAACATATCTATAGTCAACCAATGGGAAAGAATACATGATTTTACCAACATGCTTATACATTAATAATATTACTTGGCAATCTGATGTTTCAAGACCCAGGGTGAATTACTTATTAAAAACCCATATACAGCTATCTGTCTTTATCTTTCTTTCTGTGTGAGCCATAATGGCCCTGATTGTTTTCAAAATTACATTTGGCCAGGATATGACTGTTACATGAAACCTCTTAAACCAATATCATTTCCCTCACTGATAAAATACATTATACTGCTGGGTGCATTGAGCCAAACCATTAACGAAGGAAGCTTAACCTAACCTTTGTGCTTCTGACCAGCCGTTAGAGCAAACTAACATTTCAGAAATTGTTTAAAAAGTGGGATTGACATGATTATGAATATTTATATTAAGTTCACTCATTTCTTGGAGCTTCTCCTATCACCCTCACTTCTAATGGTTTGAATTTTGCAGGAGACTTAGTTACTGGGGAAGATACAAGGAAACGTACTCCATTTAACATTGTTTAGAAACGCAGGCCCATGATAAATTAGCTAGATAAGGTCAAATTAAGCAAGGTCAGTTTTAAAACTTGAATTCGGGATGCATGAGAAAAATCAAACACACGTATTCGGCACAAATTTGGAAAAAAGAGACATGATGGAAGTCATGGTAAAACCTCAAGTCAAATTCTTCATAATAATTGCAGCGCTATTTTAATAAACCCTCTCAAGCCATGCCTGGCTCTAAGAAGAGGCAAGGCTCCCCAGACCTCCAGGCTAAGACGATAGAGCTTGTCTGATAGGAAGCAAGTGAGAAACACGACTCTCCCACGGAGCTAATGAAGCCGTTTTCTGAAGTTAATAATCAACTAGATCCCAGTGCTCCTTCCTCTCTCCTCGGGCCTCCATCAAAGCTCCTCCTCACAACAGAGAGAGGAGGCCGATGATCATTTTCGTGCCCAACAAGACAAACCCCAGAGCAAAAGTAAAGGAAGGGCAAGACGTACCTGTAAAAACGAACAATGCAGAGCTTCTGCATGGCGATTTTCCTCTTTAACTGTCCAGTGGCTTTACGGAGTAGGTTGTGGCCTATAAGACCCTGGGGCGATGGCTTGTTCGCGGTATGTAGCAGTGGCAGAGGTACAAGTGGACCATCTCAGGATCACGAAGCGTGAGAAGGCAGAACGGGGGATCCTGGAAGAAAAGCTGTGCGATTCATTGTATGTGCAAACTGGCAGGCACCGCGGAGCAACGCAGTCTCGCCACAGGCGTCGCAGCCCACCAGTCTGAACAATTTCCAGAGGAAAACCATTTCAGAGGCTTGCCGCTCTCAATTTTTTTTTTTTTTTCTTCCCTTGTTTCTCCTATTCTTCTACACGTTTGTCATTTCTGAAAACACTGAAAGCAGCAAGTATATTCCTGATGTAGGCAGATGTGAAACAAAGCGATGCACGGCTAATTGTAGGGCACAAAAGGTACGCAGCAGCTTCTGGGCTTGCCAGGACAGACTTAATTTTAGTCTGTACAGATGCAATTTTATCAGTGTAGATACCCAGTTTACAGCAAGTAAAACACTATGGTTCTGCTTTATTTCCTTACTCTCTGCACGGGACCCTGCTGTAGCAGGATGGCTCTGTAAGCATGATGGGAGGGATAGCCAGAGAAACGAGCTGAAGGGCAGTGGTGTCATACAAATACATGGCTTTAATCTGGTTGTGGAGGCTCAGTCAACACAACGGTAGAAGAGGGGATCATCACCTGACGTCACCTCTCCACCAGGAGAGATCCCTGCTCCTAAGGAAGATTTCTTAGTGTATACAGCCACCATTTGTTGTTTCACGCTGCATCAGCCATCTTTGAAAGTGGTGGAAAGAAGACGGGGGAAGTGGTCTTCAGAGAGCTGCAGGCGTCCCTGTATCACCTTATGGGCACAAGCACCACAACACAGCTGGGGCGGAGGTGCGTGGCCGTGCCCAGGAGCCCAGCCGTTGTCCCCAGGGTACCCAGGATGCCCCAGGGTATCGCGAGCTGCTGCCTGGCAGGCTGGAAACCAGAGGCACTCCACATACCACATTTCCTCCCGTGTTCAGAGGCATTCGCCTTCTTACACTGCATCAGAGCAGCACCTGATCCCCTCTCTGATCTCTTCTCCTGTCCAGAAATAACGTTCCGCATCCCAAATCTGGCTAATGGCTCCCGCTGAAATGGAGCGATGCTCTTAGTGCTCTAGTTAGTGCTGTCAAGCAATCTGAAATGGAAGCTGGCAGTTGTCCTTCCAAATGGCTATTGCTACGTGTAGCCCAGAAGTGGTAAGCTAAAAAATCTTTTTGTATTTGAACTCCTTCCAATTTCATTCAGCAGGATACTGGCAGGCCACTTTCTGTGTTAATTATTTCTGTCCTGATTGCCTGGCCACACAGAGCACTGGATCGACAGTATCACACTTCACCATTTGTTAATGCTTCCAGCTGAATGCAGAAAGAAATTGAAATAAAGAAATTTCACCTAGAGACAAATCTCCAAAAGTCAGGGAAGGGGAGAGAAGGTGCCAGTGGAGTAGAAGAGACGTGTATCTCCCAGATCTGCATCAATCCTTCTGTGATTTTAGCAGTCCCTAAGAGCAGAAGAAAGACACAGTATATTCCTCATTGGAAAACGCTTAATGGGTCGGATCCTGAAATGAATTACACTGGCTTAAATCTGGAATGGCTCCAACAAAGTCAGAGATTAATCAAGAAGAACTTTTAATGCCTGATTAGGAAAGACTGCCTCTGCATTTCTGGCAGGTACAAATGAGAGGACCTAGGCATAAAATTACCTCATTGCTCCCACAAATCAGTGAGCTAAATAGCTACATCTTGACATTCACACCAGCAGTAAATTATAGTCAGGCGCAAAAATCTGGGAACAATTAAATGTGGGTGCAAAACTGAGACTAAAAGCCAGAGGGTATTTGAATCACGTTAATACAGATATTACCTTCTAATGCTCTCCATAGCATCATGCCTTTGGAAGAGGACAACGGAATGCAAGGGACAATGTTGTCCAAAAAAAAAACCCACCCTGGAAAACTGCTTAATAGAGTTTGCACCAGGACTTTCCCATCCTTGGCTTCTCAGGCAGTCATGGACTACTGTGGTATTCCCAGCAAGGGAAAAGGAAACTGGAAAGTTTTCAGCCATGGGAGCTGTCTGCTTGAAGGGGAGAGTGTCCCTCTGGCGCTCACAAGCCCGGGTTCTGACCGTACCTGCAGACCAAGGCCAGTCAGAGAACACAATTCACATATGCCACAGCTCTGACGTTTTTACGGACTATACTACTGGCCGTTGAGGTAGACATCACCTGAGACAAGCGTATTTCTCACGCAAGCCAAGATTGTTTGTCTAAAAATTAAGCAAAGTCATGGCGGGTCTGTGGCTCATGCCCTGCAAAATAGAAAGCACCTCTAAAAGGAAACTGAGCACCCTGGGGACACACACATGCTAAATCCATGTAGTAATGAAACGACTTGAAAAAGTGGAGGTTAATCAGCAGCATTCTGAACAAGCAAAAAAAAATGCAATTGGATCCTTTCAAAACAGACAAAATTACTGATATTCTCAATAAATTTTAAAATTACAGTTGGAAGTCTCGCGTTAGGATGACCCAGCCTCCCCCTGAAGCATGAGCTCCTTGTTTTGACAATGTGTGGAACAATGTGGTGGTGAAGAATTCATCGACGAGTGAGTTAAATCAACCTGTAGCCCTCAGCTTCATTGTTTTGGGGTTAAATGGGACATTTTTGAAGAACACAACTCAGAGTCTTGAAAGAGACTTGTTCACTTACAAGAAGTCATGAATACTTTCTGGCTGAAGCCTGAAGAGTCTCTTTTGGAAAATCTAGTGGGGGTATGTTGCTGTGCTCTTGCATCAGGACTGCTGACTCCCCACACGCAGCGACTGAACTGGTGCCGCTGTAGTGAGAGCACTCCAGAAGTTGACTGGGAAAGATAAAGAATAGCATGGCAAAGCGCCAGGAGCACCACAGCAATGGGCTTCCTCACCCCCACACTTACACTGCCAACCCTGCCCTTTGAACCAGTGTTTCTGAAGGAGGTTTTTGTCACAAAATCATAGAATCATTAATCACAGAATGACAGAATCCCAGGTGGGAAGGGACCTCAGGGATCATCTAGTCCAACCTTTCTGGGAAGAGCACAGTCTAGACAAGATGGCCCAGCGCCCTGTCCAGACGACTCTTGAAGGTGTCCAACGTGGCCGAGCCAAGCCCTTCCCTGGGGAGATTATTCCAACGGTGACTGTCCTCACTGTGAAAAATTTCCCTCTCGTGTCCAGTCGGAATCTCACCAAGAGCAACTTGTGTCCATCCCCCCTTGTCCTCTCCATGGGACTCCTTGTAAAAAGGGAAACTCTATCTTCTTTGTAGCTGCCCCTTAAGTGCTGGTACACGGTGATGAGATCCCCTCTGAGCCTCCTTTTCTCAAGGCTGAACAAGCCCAGCTCTCCCAGCCCATCCTCGTATGGCAGCTTCCCAGTCCTCTGATCATCTTGGTGGCCCTTCTCTGGGCCCCTTCCAGCCTGGCCACATCCTTTTTGTACAGCGGGGACCAGAACTGCACACAGCGCTCAGGTGTGGCCTGACCAGCGCTGAGTAGAGCGGGATGATGACTTCTTTATCTCTGCTGGTGATGCCCTTTTTGATGCAACCCAGCATCCTATTGGCCTTCTCGGCAAGACCCTCAAATCCAACCATCAGTCCAGCACCACCATGTCTCCTAAACCATGTCCTGAAGTGCCCCGTCTACAAGTCTTTTAGATACCTCCAGGGATGGCGACTCCACTACCTCTCTGGGTAACCAGAAACTTTCCTTCTCAGGCCCATTCTCACACAGTAATTCAGTTGAGACTGTCAATAGTAGCAATCTGGATGATAACTAGTCATGACTTTGCGCACCGTTGATGGTAAGGAGGCAGGGAACCCCTTGCTGCCCCACGCAGCCCCATCTCCCATGTAGCACATGGTTGGTCCCTGCATCCCCTCTACTCCAGACCCCAATGGCCTTGGCATAGTAGCTGTACAAAGACTCGTGTTCAGCTAATAATACAAAGAAGAGCAAGGCAGGTTGGGCAGCAAGAGCACTTACCACGCCGGCACAGGTTTACCAGTGTCCAGCCATGGGGATCCCCAGCACACCGACATGTCACCCAGCTTCCCGGTGTGCAACACCTCCCTGTGACACACAGATAGCGTGTGCGTGTGCTGGCGCATTGTCAGATGGAGATAAGCTCATTAACAATTGTGCGATGCCCGTTTTGGTTTAGGAATTTTGTGGATACCGAGGTTAGAATTTCATCTCTTTCCCCTTCATGGATTTAACTAAATCTCACCCAGGATTTTGAAAGATGCCAGGATTAGAGAACAATCTCTTTAAACATGAGCTTATTTCTTACCCTGAAATTTCTCCAGCTGGAATCAGCAATAACAGCAACAGTTTTAAAGTCTCCATCTTCATAGTGGTTGGTGTAACAGGGCGTACGAGCTGGGGCTGGGCAGCCTGGGCTTTGACCGACTTTAGCTGAGCTCTGGGTGCTTGTTGTGGTGAAAGCTGGAGCTTAACTCACCTGAACCTTCGATCCATAAGTACAAACGGTTTGAGGAGAAACGCCATCAGCTAATTAGACTGTAAGCTCCCTTCCCCAGGAAATCTTTTTTATCTCAGTGCTTAGGGGTTTGGACGTAGTACGGTTTCATTGCTATCACCTAACAAATAGGGAATGTGAGTGAAAAGTGGGTCCCCGTGGAAAACATGTGGGCACAAACTTAAAAACACCCTTGAAAAATGTAGCCAGGGTGATACAATGTCTATTAAACTTCCTATAGGAAACATGCCTCATCCATCAGGTGAAGTGAAACTGTAGAGTGAAACCTCAGCGATGGAAAAGAAAAACAATTGCAGCCCCACAGCGTCAAACAGCAGGTTGGAAGGTGCAGGTTACACTGGTGGTCCATGTGTGCCTGCTGGCAACTGGCCTTTTGTCCCCTCTGGCTTCCAGCTGCATGGTGTCCCTGTCCCATCAAACCTCCTTGCAAGTACTGGCTAATTGGCACAGGAGGCTTAATTGCCACGTCGTAGTGTGTCCAACGGACTGTGCTGCACCCAAGGACAGGAGTGCCCAACCAGGTGGGGTCTTGTCCCTCAAAAGTGACGCCTTAAAGACCTTGGCTGTAGCTGGAGGTGCAGCCCACCCACCTTTAGATGAAGGAGACGATGGATGTGGCTGGGCGCAAACCCCGCAGTGCCTGGCGCTGGGGCTCTCCTGACCGCCAGCTCCTTGCAGAAGAGAGAGGAAGGCTCAGGAGGTCTCACCTGATGGCAGAAGGCAATTCCAGTCTCTCAGCACTAAAGCCTTTCTGTCCACTATCCTGGACCTTTGTTCTGCCTCCTCTGGGTCTTGGGGAGAAAAAGCTTTGGCCTGACAGCTCCATGCAGGAGGTCTGTGCTTCAGCCTGGGAGAACAGGAGCAGGTAGTGCAGTACGTACTGAGCCACTGAAGTCTGGTTCAAACATACTTCAAAGCTTGTGGAAGCCAACAGGGGTCTTATGTATCACTACTGATATTCACATCAATCTGGAGCGCTTTGCCCAAGTCCACACAGTGGGATCTCTACAGAGTTATAAATAGACCCCAACTCTGAGGATTCCCACTCCCCTGATCTAAGTCCTTCTTACCATTCCCTGGCTATACCTGACACTCTTGGATATTGTGTCTTACTTTTCGTCTGACTACAATTCACTTCTCTCTAAGGAAAAAGGAAAGATTCATAGTTTTGCTTGGACACTGGCTCACCTTTTCATCAAGCTTATCCTTCTTTCCAAGAGCACACCAGGCAGTTGACTGTCGGACGGGCAGCTGGAGGAATCTCATCAGAAGAGGGCATCGCACCTCTGAAATCTCATGGAAATCTGCTCACAGATCTTTACCAACTGTTATCTGCTAGACATCGATAACCCTTTCCAACACTCTGCATTTGTTGTTACCACAGGTTCACTTCCTTATCAGCTTCATGCTGTCCGTAGACCAACTCCACACATGGCCAAACCAGGCGCCTCTACTGGACAGTCCAAGATACACCCTGTGGCTGAATGCCTTGGCGTCCATAGCAATGTTCCTATTGTTTTCAGTGAGATGAGGACAAAGTTCTATGTGTTCATTATACCTACAGCTAAGCACAAAGTCTAACAGCAGAAACAAAGGCAAAAAAAAAAAGTGCAGCCAATTTTATCCAAATTGTTGTAGGCTTTTATGGAATCATAAAGATCAGTAAAATGGTCTTTGTGTAACATACCACAACTCCAAACATAATAAAACTAAAATCAATGAACATTCTTTAAAATGAGTGAATACACCCACACAGTTCAAATTTCATTGTGTTTAGACATGCAGTAGATGTTCTGATACATCAACTTTGATTTTGCCTTCCCCTCCTCCCAGATATTCTTTTTATCAGGTTGCCTGTACGAAATACGTTGAACACAGTGGGGGGGTGGGGGGTGTTGGAAACTGTGTTTGGTTTTAAGCATTCATTAAACATCTGTAGGAGTTAATACAAAGGAAGAGTCTTTGAATAAATCTAAAAATTAGGAAATTGTACTTCTGATCTTGACTTCATCCTCATGCATCAATGAACACACTTTAATTTTGTTCGTCTTTATTGTGTTTAAACCAAACACTGAAAACAACAACCCTTATCCAACTGTTATATATCATTTCTAATGACAGGGTAGCTTTTGTTCTAAATGCACATGTAAAAAGACTTTCGCTTTAATATTCCAGTTCTCAGCTCCTCAAGTTAAAATAGTGCTTTACAAGTGATCTCTACTGATAATGACATACATTTACATTAGAATTCCAACTTGATTCTCTATCTTTCATAATCTACATATATCTTTTGTTTTGTTTCAGATTCTTTTTCTTGCAGGTTATGTAGATTTGGCTGCGGTAGATTTTTTCCCCCAAAGAATATCCAAAAATACACGTCTGCATAGCATAAAGTTGGAAGAACTGTTTGTCGCAGCCTGCTTAACAAAACAAGTCGTTTTTCTGTTTGCAGATTATTCATGAGAAGGCATCCGAGTTTTACAAATGCGTTCATTATTAGAAATCATTCTGTGAATTTCATAATTTAGGGCCAAAAGGGACTATTAGTTCATCTAGTTTGACCTCTTGTACCGTATACGTTACTACATTTCACCCATGCACTAAACTCAAAGACTTCATTAGACTAAAGTATTTCAAGTCTGCAGATTAAATTGTGCTCCACGGGTTGAGAACAAGAAAGACAAAGCTGCCAGTAATACCTAAACCCCCTGCAATAGCAAAGAATTATTTAGATGAGATATGCCTCAATCGTCCCAGCAGGTGAGGCTTAAATTTAATGAGCAGTAGGACCTAGACACCCAAAGATGATCTTAGGAATGATGATACTCTGCACCAGAGCACTCATCCACTCTGGTCCCAGGGCAATTAAGGAAGGGTTTGGATCCCTAACCGTAAATGTCTAGTGCCACTTGACACTTCACGTGAGGTAGCCTGGTGTGTCTGAATGCAGGACGGCGGAGCAGCAGCAGGGACCCACGCTCCCAGGCGTGTCGGATAAAGGCAGGGCATGCGAGGCAGCGACAAAGGGCAGTTGAGTCCTGAGGATGGGATTCAGCCCCACACCAAGACACCTAAGTCTAGGTGCCCCACATGTGGTTCTGGGCTTCATTTGCAGTCTGTGGGGATTTACACGATACACCAGAGAAGCCTAGCAAGCTGCTCATCCCCCCCAAATGCAGACACCAATGTTTGGTGAGCTGGCACACCCCCTGGGCTCCTTCCTTTGCTGATTAGCTCTCTGTTGCCCAAACCTCACCCTGAAAGGCTCTAGGGCTTCAGGAGGACACAAAGAAACAAAGAGCCCAGCAAGATCTAGGCAGGCATGTGTGCATGAAAAAACTGCCTTCCCAGACCGTGAAGGTGCCTGAAGAAAGCCCGGAAACACAAGGTTTCGTTAGACACCCTGCCTTAACTCAAGAAGTAGAAATATGAAGATAATATTGACAGCAATGCTGGCAACCCCAGCAAAACCCATGACAGGACCCACCAAAAGTCATCATCCACACTGGCCGCCCACAGCCTCCCCGAGTCTGCTTTAGCAAATGGCTTTCTGGAGAGTTATCGCCTACACGGCGGGTAGTTTATTTGGTATATTGCCTGCCATAGGGCTTGCTGGGAAAGTCTTTTCCCCTCACTGCTTCCAGTGACAAGTGGAAATCTCAAAGATTGCCAGTCTCCTAATTACACACCCTTAGCCTCCAGCTCAGGCAGATTACAACTGGCCTTGGTAGTTGGGTCCCTGCCTCTTGCAGGCTTTGCTATTTTCTTTCCCACCATGCTGTCAGGGGTTTGCAGACCCGGCCTGGGAGAGCACAAGAGCATGCCCATCCCTACATAAGAAACACTGTTTTTTCGTGGCAAACAGTGAAATTTCACCTTGTATGTGAAATCCAAGAGATGTGAAAAATAGTGTAGTCTTGCACAGCTCTCCTCTCAGAAGTGCTAAGCAGAGAGCAGCTCCCCATAGCCCCCACAGCTACGCATTTCCATAAAAAACAGGAATCGAGGCCTTACCAAGTATTAGAGCTCTTTAAATCATAGGTAAAACTAATCTGTATTCCAATTTGAAGAAAGCCTCTGAAAGGACAAAACATGCATGTTGATGGCAGAGAAAAAAATCGTATGTCTGCTCATTGGGGAAAAAAAAATAATCCAAGAATATTTAATGTGTGAAAATAGGACTCCAGTTATGCTGTTACGAATAATGAAATCTAGGGTGCTAAGTACTGTATGTGTCACTGTACAAGTTAAGCTGCCTGAGGCAGTTTTAATTTCTCTAGCCAATTTTTCTTAAATTTTCTTTAACTTACGCACCAAAGTATTCATCACCTGTAGAGGAGGGGGCTGGCTGGGGTAGGCTGCAGAGCTCTTCCCTCCGCAGCCAGCAATCCCCAACGCAGGGGCGCGCGGCAGGGCGCCTGGGGTGCTCGGCCGCGGGGGAGCTGGGCGCTGGGAGCGGGGGCTTGCCAGGGAGCCCCGAAACCGGAGCGGAGCCCGGCAGGGTGCACGCCGGCTCCTCTGAGACCTGCTGGGAGCTGCCCCCACCTCTGGTGCGATGGATTTTAGTCACAGGCTCAACTATTCCTCCTCCTAAAGAGGAACGCTGTTCTGGTGGCAGCAGCCTGGGAGGGAGAGGGGATGTGCAGCTCACCGAAAGAAACAGCCTCGCAGATAACCTCCAGAGCCGAGGGCTGGTACCGATACACATCCAGACGCCACGAACCAAAACAAATATCACTTGTTCCCAGGGTTTGGCAGGAACAGCGTGGCCGGAGAGGCCGAGGGGAGGGAGGGCCGAGCAAATCTGAGAGTGGAGCAGAGCCAACAAGCCAACCTCAGCCCTAGCTCAGGCTGCAGGATCAGCTGCCTAGAGGTTTCTCTGGCTGCATAACCTGTACCGGGCCATTGTATTGAAGACCCAGAGAGGAAACACCCAGAATATTCTTAAATTGCTAATCTAGGAAGTTTTATTATTGTTTTATCTCTTTTGAGGCCCTTTGGTTTACCCTAAATGTGCCACCTTCCAGCAGCACACAAATGGGCTGCTCCAGGATCTTCAGTCCTTTCTCAGCAGAGGAGACATTATGTTCCTTTCTCTCGGCAAACAGGACACTCTTCGATATTAACGTTCTCAATAGTCTCAAAATGTAAGTAGCTTGCCATGCAATATCATGCTATTACCTTGCCGCAGCATTTCACTCGGCTTTTTTTTTTTTCTTTTATTCCTTGTAGCTACTTTCCTTGTCAAGAACAGGCTGAAATTAACTTGTCAAAATTATTAAATTTGAGAGGCAAACATAATCCAAAATTGGATAGACACAAACAAGTGACAGCTGCAGGAGTGTGCACTTTGGGGGACTACACCAGGCACATTTGCATTTTACTAGTGAAATATGTATTTACCTCTGCAAACCGCCGTGGGGCTTGCTGTAGTTTTACTTCCCGGGAGTCACCGAGCTTAAGGCAGAAGCCTGCCTGCAGAGTCAGGTTTGCTCCAGCCTCTGCCACGGGTGCCCTGACAGGGCTTGGGAATGGGTCTTCAGCCACCTCCCGTCTCCACTCCATACCTGCAGCAGGAAAATGTTATTTTAGATTTGCAAAATCTTCACTGTGGTCTAATACGCCGAGCTGTCACCGGCTGGGCTTGGCTCAGGACACAGATTAAAGTGAAATCGCTGTGGGAGAAAGAGAGGTACATGCTGTGGGACAATCCACAGGTACGTCCTGGGCAGCAAAGGCTGGTAGTGGCGTCCTGGCAGGGTGCTCCTTGCTGGGATCAGAGGCTCCCTGATGAGGGAAATGACAGGGATCCGTAGGCGTCCTTGACTTTGCGACAAAGCCAGGCACGCTGCTGGCTGGGCAGGGTGCAGGCAGCCGTGTAAGCGCCCCGTTTTACCCTCCACCACCAGCAGCGATGCTCAGGAGCTTTGCTTCCCACTGAACCCCTCTGCCATCGCTGCCCATGAGTGGGGCCTTCGTTCCCAGCAAACAAGGGACAGCTACGCACAGCGTGGTCACACTAACACAGATCTCACCCGCCAGCAGCCAAGCCTGAAAGCACCTGACACCCTTTTATCCAGCTCTCCGTATTTAACAAACTATCAGCACAGCAACTGAAAAGTCCTCCCTTTTCTCCTCGCTCCTGCGGTCAGGTTTCCCCGGCGGGAAGGGCGGCGCAACCTTCTCCACCAAGCTTCATTCCAGACACCATTTGGGTTACAGGGCAGTGCCTCTGCTTGCTCGAGTCACTAAGCCAACCTCAGGTGGTTTGGAGATTAGGCAGGAGCCAATTTTTATCTTGTTCTCTGAAGAAAAGGCCGCCTTTTCTGCACTGCAAAATAATGGCAGGGTCTGATTCGCATCAGGAATTGGCAGGCGTGCTCTCGCTCCGTCTCAGGCACAGCACCAGGAGACAGGTCTTCCTCTTCCAGACAAGCAAAATGCACAACCAGCAAAGGCTAAAGCTGCTCGTGCCTCCGCAGCCCCTGCCCGGACCCCTCCTGCTGCAGGGGAAGCTCCTCCCCGAGGGGAGCACTGGGGTGGAGGTCGGACCTCGGCCCCTGATGCCAACACCCCAAGTTATTCCTTGCCAGCCCCCGGCCACTGCCAGATGGAAGGAGGTGGCAGTGGGACAGGGACCTAAAAAGGTGCAAAACCAGGCAGGGAGACCTTCCTGGGAGGCCTCTGCTCAGCTCTGGGTTTGTGCCAGGGAAATTACTACCCTCATCTGCCTCTGTGGACAAAATGCCTGTATCTGTATCCTTCATCTCCAGGCCTTACACTTTGCCCAAAAACCCTCTTTGGATTTTGGATTTGTCCATACTCTCTGTTGAGTTTGGGTACAAACCGGTGCGGAAGGCTAGATTCACCATTGGCCTAGTTTGCTTTTCAAACCTTCTTTATTTTTATTTTTGTCGCAGTTGCGTCCAAATTGCAGCAAAGATGGACCTCTTCCACGGCCTCCTTTTTCTAATCACAAAACTCAGAGTGAAACGGATCGTGCATGTTTTTCTCCATTTCAGTGCAAGGTCCCCTCTTCTTCCCTCCTCCCATCAGCAGCCAGAACGCATCTTCAAAACTTTGACGGAGAGATGAGACACGTGAGATAGTATATTATTCTGAATGGAGTTTCTGGAGCAGCCGAAGTTTTGAGCTCATCTACTGCTCTCTCTCTAGTTTGATTCAGAATCTAATTTGTCCAGAATTTCAACCGTGATGAACTTTCCCAAAACAGAAGCAGCAAGCTGCTTCCCACCATCACATACTTGGCCCGTATCCCGTCTATCCATATGCAGCAGATGTAAATATAATTTACTGGCACAAGCAGCTTTCTGCACATGGCATGTTTCTAAGTCTTCTTTAGTATCCATGTGAAGAAATAAATGATTTTATTGATGCACTTGGAGGCCCCAATAACGCTTCATAATGACCTATAAATGGAGGTCTTTCTTAATTTGCATCGATCGATAACTCACATAATTATGTCTCGGATCATTTTGCTGAATTGTTAACAGTTCCAACCAAAGCTATACTGATTCCTTACAGACAACATAAGCCTTCCAGGAGTCATATTTTGCTGGCTTCCATATATTGTAGTCCCGCACAAACACAGATTTAGCGCAAGCACCAGTTGCGTCGGTTAATTTAGGACATGGCCTCTTCCAGCTGTGCCCGATCGTCGCGAGTAAAGCTTGCAAAGTCTCCCACCACATTACGAGACGCTTTGGTGAGCAGATTGGAGCAAACACAGACGATGGTGGTTGGTTTGTTTTTTTTTTTGCTATCCTGTGGAAATAAAATAGTTAGTAAGATGGTGCTTTAATCAGGGAGGCGACGACTATAAAGTCAGAATGAAATATTCTCGGTGGAGACAACCTGTCTGGTGGCAATGGGAAATCCTGCGTGTCAGCACATTCATTCTTGGCTTTATCCTTGCTCACTGGATGTGACTCAAAGGAAACGCTGGGCTTCAGTTTCTTCATCAGCAAAATGGGGATAATATTTCCACTTATGCAAGTCACTTTAAGTGGAAAACACTGCATTCATGCAAGATAGCTTTATCGTGCCAGTACACCGCAGAGTTTTTCACTTTCTGCCTGGAACATTTCATAAAAATCCCTCCACATATGGAACAGAACGAGTATTGCAGACTGCAGAAAATGTGATTTTCAGGGAGCTGACAGTGCCACTTACATTCGTGCATTTTCGTGTTTCAAATACAGTCAGGTTTGGCAACCAAATTCACGATCATCTGGTGGTTTTTATGAAACGAGCTGACCATACCGCTCCGGGTTTCGCGGGCCTGGTCACAATCCCCCTCCGCAGCAGCCCTGGCCCCTGCCCAGGCTGGGGCAGCACCCGCGCGGCCCCGGCCGCTGCCTGGGCAGCAGGACACGGCTGGCAGGCGCCGAGCAAAGCCCTGAGCCTCACACGCAGGTTTTGGAGCAGAGACAGATCGTTTAGCACTTTAAATTCCCCTCAGCAAGACGGTTGCGGCATCAATTGTCATTCCGCTGCTTGTCCGTAGCGGACGGAGGTGACTGATGCTCTGGCACCTCGCTGCTTTGCTTCATGGAGATGGCGAGACCCGGGGCTTCGGGCGAGTTGCAGACCCTGCCCTTCACGTTGGCGCCCGCCGAGCCCTGGCACACCCTCACCTCCCCATCGACCACGAGGGACGGCTCGCCATCCCCAGCCCAGAGCTGTGCCGGTGAGGAAGCGCGCAGCCCTGCCTAAAAACTCGCTGTCCCCTTCTGGTTTTCAGTACAGCGCTTTATCAGCATCAGGAGACTGATAAATGCTTAAATAGTTCAACTTTCTGCTTTCCCTCCTGTATGAGCTTGGAACAAGACTGTAGACAAGTACCATACATCGCATCGCTATCAAAGAAAGAAGAATTATATTTTAATTACTGTATTTATCTCAGAGAACACAACGATTAGTTTTTCGGATGAAAATAAATGTAATAAAGGCTAACGGACTTTTGGTAGTGGAGCCATTAAATCCTCTATCTAAATACGGTCTAGATATCTGGGGTGCAATTAGGAGAGCCGCGCTGAGTGCTTCTCGGGGTAAGTGTACGGATGCACTCTAACCTGAATCTAATTCTGCTCAAAGGCCAAGGCAGAGGAACGCCATTTGCGTTGTAATGATTTAGTAGAAATGGGCAACATTACATTTCTAATGCCTTTTGGTCAACGAGCACGTTAGGACTTTCAGTGCCTGCTACTCAAGGCCTAATTGCTTTTAGCAACTCCTTCACAGAAAATACATCACCGCGGCAAACGCGGTGCTCATGCGTGAAGAAGTCAGACCCGAAGCAAAGCGGTGGCTATCGGGAGGACAGGGCACGCGATACAAGAGCTTTTGTAGCGAACTGCAAAATTCAGACATCAGTATTAGGCCTCCACTTGTAAAACCAGAGCTGAACAAATAATTCAAAATGAATAATTTATTTGATTAATTTTGTCTCTCCTTGCTCGGGGAATATATATAAGCCAATCACACCATCTTGAATTTATTTGTTATTCAAATATATTCAGCGACTTTCTTTTCACTATATTTTTTTACTCTATGGATTAATCAGAATATTTAAAATTAAAAGTACACAGGTTCCCTGTGATTGGCCAGACGTGCCACATGACACTACTTCTCTGCTGCGAGCAGGCCAGTATGCCAGCACTTCTGGAGTAATCCTTATGCATGCAAAATTGAAAATTCAGTTTTGACAAATATTTGCATGTGCATCTTTGGAATCCACTTGCTGCCAAGAAAACTGTCAGTAAGATTCAGCACCTCTTAAATTTGTAAAATGTGAGAACTAAAACATGCATTTTAACATTTGCATTTAATCTAATTTTTTTTTTTTTCCACTTTCATCTGGAAGTTTTAGAACATTGTATTTTCCCTGAAAGGATGCAGCGTTGCCTGCCAGAACTGCGTTATGGTTTTGAGCCACTCGCCTTACCATCACTTGGTTCAGCCAATGGTCTGTCGTCTTAAAAGCCCGTAGTTTTCTAAATGGGCAAATGCTACACGCATTGTGTGCAAGGCTTTCAAAAGTCAGGGCGGTTTTGCCTTGGTGGACGATGTGCGCGTTACTCCTGCGCCGGATAACCCCTCAGTTATTGAATGATTCTTATCTATTTTTAGGAAAAAGCAGATTTGAGAACGACTCAGTGAAAGCATAAATGATGACGTTAGCATCAAACATGGGCGAAGGGGAAAGCCAAGCCACCACTTTTTGGTTAATTAAAAGCACCCATTAATGCAGCCCTCATTTATCCCATGTGTTATCTTGTGCAGAGCCCCTTTTTAGGGCTGAGCCTGAGTTAGGGATTCCCAGGAACCTCTCATGCTACCTCAGACCTCAACCCCCTGTACCCGCAAACATTTACAAGCACACCTAGGTACTTCAGGTAGCAATTGCCCAGCGCTGGTGTAACGGATCCAGGGGGCTGTATGTGCTCGTGCGTGTTTGCCTGAGAACTAACAGAACTATCTGCAGGATTTATGTGTTAATATATCCCTTGGTTTATTCTTAAAGCAGCCTCCAAACGTTCATGAGCATGGATATGAAAAAAATTTAGGGTCTGTCTAATCTTCAACTACATCTGACCCACTGTTGACTCAGGGTGGGAGTAAAACAGAATATATCCCCGGTTGCACTTTGCAATTTAGGTGAAAACTCTGCCTGTGGAGGGATATTTGTTAAGGCACCTGTAGCAATCAACAGCAGAGCTTGGCGTGGCCGCTGCCGTCCTGGCTGCACCTGCCCCCCGCGCAAGGCCACCGGGTCCTCTCCTACCCAGGAGAGCCGGTCCCGCCTGGCCAACGAGGCAGCTTTGGGTGCGCTTTGGGGCACCACAAAAAAGCAACAACCAAAACCTAGCCCAGACAGTGGGAGGGTTATCTGCTGCTAAAGACAAGCAGGGGGGCAGCCAGCTAGCTCTTTTGGGCCAGCAAGGACAACTATAAAACTATGGTGGGTAATAGGGTATTAACTCATTGAATAAACAGGGCTGGTGCTTCGGTTACCAAACAGGATGATTTAAATGGCTTAATTTACACATCACAGCAAGCTTTTCCTACTGCAAATCAATAAATTTGCATAGGTTCTTAAAATAATCAGCAACATGCTCCTGCATATATTTTTTAAATAGGTACAAAACTCCTTAATGAAAGCTAAAATCCCACCATAAACTCAGTTTTTAGTTCACCTGCTAGTTATTTTATGAGGAAACATGAACGTGTTAAGGCCTGGAGCTAAGCAGCAGCTTTGCAGCTCATTTCTGCAGACAGCAGGACTGCAGGTTCTCACGGGCCCCGGTGGAAAGCCCCCTCCTGCCACCCCACGGTGCCCCGGCGCAGGCAGAGCCTGCTGAGCACTCACGGCAGGAGCAGAGGAAGAAACGCAGCTGAGAGATCCTCTGTGTACACTTCTGCCCAGGGGACGGCCATGCAGAGGGTGGGATGGACAGATGGACGGAGGTCAACTTCCAATAGGAATAGCCTTTACCGAGGTCCAGCACATTTTTTTTCCACATCATTTCTTATTTCTTATTCTCCTCCTTCCCTTTGTTCTGCCTGGGATCAGAAGTAGAGCTCTGAAATGCCACCAGCAAAGCTGTCCTGGCAGCAGAGATGCACAGAGCTCCTAAGAAAACCGTTCTTGCTAAGGAACCAAAGCGATATTGCTGATTGAAGGTTAAAAACATTTGACGTCAGCATCCTGGCACTCAGGGTCTCATCTGAGCCAAAGCAAACCTCAGATGTTGAGCTATCCCCATAATTAGCCAGGACAGATGTAGGGTGGCTTTGCACTTGCACCGGCTCTTCTTAGGTGGTCAAACAACATGTAGACGTGGCACGTGGGGACACGGTTCAGGAGGCACGGTTGTGTTGGGTTGGGGGTTGGACTTGATGATCCTAGAGGTCTTTTCCAACCTTAATGATTCCATGCCTCTGCTCCGCCCTCCATTTCAGTGCCCCCATAAGTACAGCCACAGCGATGACTGGCCCCACCGGGGCTTGAGGAACGGACACAAGCTAGCGCCGAAGTCTTGCAGCTTTGCTGGATCATGGAAAGACACTGCACAAACAGCGCTGTCCCAGGGCATGCTGCGGCAGTAGGCACGCTTCCAGACGTGGCTGCGTGCAGGCATGGCACAGCTCAGGGGCTGACTACGGGGATACTCGGCTCCATCCAGTCCTTCTGTGCCCAGCTGTAAAAAGGGAAAAAAAAAATCAAGACTAAAAAAGATTGAGAGGGAATACTTCTGTGCTTGTAGCTGTGCACAGACTAGGGGCTTTGAAGTTAACTTTTAAGGAGATTTTTTTCCTCTGCTGAAATAAAAAGCAAGGTTTTTAAACAGAGAAACAAAGTGAGGGTAGGGGATGGAAAAACACCGGTATTCATGCCAAAAGCAAGAGAAGTATAGGCAGGGACCCTGGCGCTTTCACTGCTGGCACAGGAGTGGGCTCTTGCTCTTGGGTGTGCAGGGCCAGGGGATCGCAGAGGTTTCCCTGGGCTTGGCATGAGCCAGCCTCAGGTACCGACCAAAATCTGAACCCCTTGGCTCATTTTGTCCTGCTCTCCTCAGTGGGCGTCACGATGCTGTGGGTCACCACCAGGCACTTCAGGGGGAATACAAGCATCTCCTTGTTCAGGAGTAGCACAAGACCTCTTGTGAACACCAAAGACATCCTTTCTGCCCTAGCAGAGCTCTGATTAGGGAGCTGAGGAGCTGGAGCAGACCCAGAGGGCCATCTCTCCCCCACCCCGTTGCCTCGGGAAGGACTGTTACCAGCCTCAGACCTTGGAGCAGACGCCCCTTGCTGAGCACCGGTGCATCAGCCCTCGCTGTCTCTGCTGGGACGGGGCTGCTGCAGCTCCAATTAGCCCATGCCTTACTGGAGGCATCTCTGAAGAATGCCCCAACCCTTCATCCTGCTCCCTGCCCTCCATACATGGCCCCATAGAGAGCCAGACAGGCACAGCCTCCTAACTTTGACCACCGTTGCCACCTAGAAATGATGCAGATAATTAGTGGATATGGAAATAGGTCCTATTATGGTCGGGTTTCCTGGCAAGGTACTGCCCCACCGTCCCTCATTTCTTTGCATTTCTCATACTTAATTTGTTTTTTATTTGATTGGGGTTTTAAAATATTTATTACTCATGGCTGAACGTTGGGTTATGGCGTGTCAAACTTGACAAAACTTCAAGCAGAGGGAATGATAAAAAATATCTTGAAAATCATATTTGCCCCTTAATAATTTAATTCTGTAGAAAGGGAAATCAAAGCATCACAAATTGATTGCTGTGAAACAAATTACAATTATTTCCACACATCCAAATAAATCTACTAATTTTAGGCATCTGACTTCAGGCATTAGATGGAATATGCAAATGCACACGTTGAAATGATGGCCGCGTCTCTAGAGCTGCTCACTTATTTCTCTGTTCTTAGTAGATGCTCGATAGTTTCAGACTGCTATCGAAACATGCAGTAAATTAGCTGCTCTTAAGCATCGCCTGTTAAAAATATTAAAAAGCATGGCTGTAAAGCACAGCTGACAGTTTTAGGCACCCGACACTGGTTTATCCTTGCTGGAAACGCAGACTCTAATGCTCACGGCCACTCTCCCCAAATCTGATTCCAATTAGGTCGTTCTGTTCTAGCGACCATTAACTGCAGCCCTCTGCCCTGCTCTACCTTTTAGAGAGAGAGTGGCCTGCAATGAAATGTCCCTGTTGAACACAAGTTTTCCACATACATTTTACGGAGTGTACTTGTTCAGCTGTCACACTGCTTCACATAAGAGAAGTCATCTGATATTGTTACTGACATACTAGTCTAGTGTGGCATTTAATATTAGGCTTTATATAACTCACAGGGATGGCAGAGCAATCTCAGGTAATCAAAATAAATGAAGACAGCCTGAATAATGCATTTGCTAAATCTAAATAACATACAGTGGACACCTTTAAAGTGTTTTCCAGGAAAATGTGACTCAGGTGCAATATTGATTGAGAAGATAAAGACAGGTGTTTTCGATTCCTGTATTATGGAAGCAGAGAGGACTTTGATAATGTAACAATCTTCTTTTGTTATTTTGCTGCAGTCCAATACAGCTAGAATCAATTTTTCATTGTACTCATTTACTGGAAAAGGGGATAATGGCAAGGACAACACAGCTTTAATAGAAAGAATAAGTCATGATTTAATTCAGATGTTGTACTACAGCTACAAGTTGGAAGATATATTTGTATACACAGAAACAGTACAAAGGAACCTGCATGCTTTCGAATAGAAGTCATGGCTCTGCATTTCTATTTATTGGTAGTTAGGTGGAATGATGCAGCATTATCCTGAGAGCAATAAGCAGCAAGAACCTTTTAAAGTGGAAAAAAGATAGCTGTAGGATTATGAGCAATCTTTATAGAAAAATAAAGGGCAATAGTGAAAGGCCACGCTTAGGTATTCATTAATATTTGTATTTAAGTAAAAATGACAAGCAGAGAAATCCAAAGGAAGGCTAAGTTCACAATCAATGCAATGTTTTTCTGCACAGTTGAGATTTTTCTCAAAGATCTCAAGCATTTTTGATAAATTTTGTTCTCATGGAAAGTACTCAGGATGATGATAATGATTTTTTTTTTTCCCTAGCAAAATAGATTGCTTCATGACTTCTTGAATGAAACACAAATCTAAGAGTGATAGTGTTTGGGGCTGGATTAGTCTCCTGGGGTTGCATCCAGTGTATGAAATTTCATAGCTTTTCCAAGGAGTTCAATAGCAGTGTTCTCTGCGGCGAGACACTGCTGAATGACCCCTGAAAAAACACCCCACTGACTGCACTCCTAAACATTACCACCGAAAGCTGCCAGGAGTTAATTTAGCCCAGGTATAGCCCAGAAATATTCTGCATGGCGTATTTCTAAGCAGTGCTCATTAGGCCAGCCTAAATCTGAATTTCAGCACAGGCTCCGGAGGAAATCAGGATCCAAAGTCAAGCTTTAGAGTTGGTTTCTACCTCTGTAATAGACCTGCAGCTGAAACTCAGCCTCTCCTTTTAATGAGCATCTTCTACAGAAAAGCAGACAAAAGGGATAAAATCCTTCCCTGGAATTTCAGGCTTTTCTTTAAAAAGAGTCTGGTCTAGTCCTCATTCCTTGTAAGCTGAGCCCACATTCCTCTCTGAGGAGCGAAAAGACTAAAACAAGAAAAATCAGAGAGAAAAAATTAACCCCTTCTCCAGCAGCAGCAACTTCTCACCAGCATTGCCCACTCCCTTTTTAGGCTGATGAGAGGAATCGGACTCAGCTGCATCTCGGCCAGAGCAGCTCAGGGAGGCATTTCCAGCCCCCAGAGGACACCTGGGATTTATGCCAGTGACCCTGCACCAACTCTGTACAGCCCCTGATAAGGTGGGAGGCCTTGGGCAAGCCCCTTTGCCCCCGCCAAAGGAGGCACGCGCTGGGTTATCAGTAGGCAAGGTGCAGGGAGCTGCAGGGCTCTGGTCACTGGAAAACCAGGGCATTTCTATAGCACCCAGCGAACAGAAACACTCCATAATGTGTAGAAGGTGTAACATGAGTGCCCTGGTTTCAGCTGGGATAGAGTTCATTTTCTTCCTAGTAGCTGGTGTAGTGCTGTGTTTTGGATGAGAATAACGTTGATATCACACTGATGTTTTAGCTGTTGCTGAGCAGTGCTTACAGCGAGTCAAGGACTTTTCAGCTTCCCATGCTCTGGCAGTAAGGAGGTGCACAAGAAGCTGGGAGGAGACACAGCCAGGACAGCTGACCCTGACTGACCCAAGGGATATTCCACACCATATGACACCATGCTGAGCAAAAATCTGGGGGGAGTTGGCCTGGGGGCCATGGCCACTGCTCAGGAGCTGGCTGGGCATTGGTGAACAGGCGGTGAGCAATTGCATTGTGTGCCACTTGCTTTGTATATTTTTTTAATCATTATTATAATTTTGCCTTCCTTTCTGTCCTGCTGTTTTTAATTTTCCTGACACTGCTATTTTTCAGCCACTAGGCTGAGATTTCATACTCTTCTCCCCAAGCCGCTGGGCAGGTGCTGTATGACACCCTGACCTCTGGGACTCGCCTGCGCCCAGCTAGTGTGACCATGCCAGAAGTCTCCCAGAATGGCAAGATCCTCGAGGAGGTCACAAAAGCTTTGAGGCAAGCACTGGTGACTGCAGATCTGCTGACTCTAGAGGGACCTTAGGATAACGGTATGAGGATAGCTGTTGTGTCTGCCATGTCTTCACAGCCTTTGAGCATGCTGCCATGGGAAGAGAAATATTTTATTAGAATCATAGAATCATTAAGGTTGGAAAAGACCTCCAGGATCATCAAGTCCAACCACCAACCAGTCCAACAAGGATCAACAAGTCCAACCCCAGGCCTCCTAAACCATGCCCTACAGTGCCACATCTACATGTCTTTTAAGCACCCCTAGGGACGGTGACTCCCCCACCTCTCTGGGCAGCCTGTTCCAACACCTGACCAATGAGGTTTTCCTCAGGCATCAGTCCTATACAAGAGGGCAAAAATGCAGTCTTAGTGCCTGCCCCTGAACCGAGCAAGGCCTTTATCTCTGATCCTATAGCGATCCATGCTGCCAGACAATGAAGAAAGGTGGCACGTCTACCACCTTTTCCTTACCATCACAGTCCATGACTACCTGCCTCCCTGCCACACATCTGAGGGACGTACAGCCAGAGCCCCTCTTCACACGCCCTTTTCAAAGTCCTGAGGCATCTGGAGGAATGAGTTCTTGTCCATCCAGAAGCTACAGTAACACCTGGCAATGGTGAATGACCTTATATATGTGATATATTCCTTTAAACAGGGAAAGGGAAAACCTGCTCTTCATCAGAAGGGAAATTCCAGCACCTTCCATTTCCCCATCCTTGTAGACAGAGGTGCCTTCATTGGTAAACTTCATCTCCTCTTCTCTCCCTTTCCCTCTTCCTCCCCTTTATTTTTCAATTCTGCCTCCAGCGTCTTTCTCCTGGTTAAAGGTTTCTTGATACAGATGCCTACTCTTTACTTCAGAATTGCGTGGTCAAGGTAGGAATTCCCAGTAAAACTCTATCTTTCTTCTTGGGGAGAAGAGGGCATTCCAGATCGTACTGAACACATCACATGAACTCACAAGTGAGATTTTCCTCTTAGTCCTGTCTTAGTTTAGAGGAAGTATCCAACCAGCTCAGACCTAGCAACCACGTGAGCGTGGTGAAAGCCATGCCCTTCCAAACGCCGCTCTGAGCTCCCGAAAGACTCCTCATGCCCTAATAACTAAGCAGAGATAATTTAAAGACAAAACTTAATGCTGCAATAGGAAGATGGGGTAAAATCATTAGCAAACTTTTCATAACTTGGTTCTCTGTCAGTGCAAATGCGATCTGTGATGTGAAGCATGTTAGCAGGCACGCTTCTGGGCTAAAAAGAATCAGAGAGTGACTTCCTTACATATATAGGTGTTTCAATTTCCTGGCAAGAAAATAAAACTGATACAAAGCACACAAAGGACCCCAATATCAACGAGAATGTCACTAGTAATGCAATGCATTAAAGAAGATCATTGCAACAAATCAAGTTCCTAAGCGTGACTTTCCCTTTCATGCAGAGAATGGACTGATTCGTTCCCCAAACAATGGAAAATTTCACAACGGCTCTGGAACAGATTGCTCTGTTTGCTCCATTACTCACAGATCAGCTTGCTACGTTCAGCAACAAAGGCAAGGGCTAAACTCATCTTATTTGTTGTCCACAATTTATGAAAAAATAATCTAGCTCATAGGAAATGAGGTGCTTCAAGAACTTGAGGAAGCAAAAGCATCTCTCTGCCAGCATGGATTCAGTTTCAATACGACTCATACGATCTGTACACTACTATTTTATGCTATGTTGATCCATCTAGGAATAATTGTGAAGACTTTACTGGATTTCTTTTGCTGCTAGGAGAAAAATGCACTTAAGCTGTGCTGTCTGGCCGTACCTTGATTTGAGTTACAGACCTCAGTAGGACTCAGGCATTGCATTTTTTGAGCATGGGCAGGCCTGTCGTATGACTTCTTATGCCAGTAGTTCAGTGACACAGTTCTGGGTCCTGAGAGGAAAGTAACATTTCTGCGTGCATAGAATTTCCTTGCAACCATGTCATACCCATTTTTGATAAATATTTTTTTGGCTGCCACCACTTGGCGCTAGTGAACCGTCACCTAAACATATGAAAACAAATGAAATTTATTGCATGCAACCTATTCAATGCTGTCAACGTCTAACACCAATGCTTTCTGACTCACCGCTTTAGGAAACCTTCAAAAGGCCAGCAAATGGCTCGCATCTGTCTGAAACTGCAAGGGAAATATCTCCAAAGCCTACCATACATAGATCCCACAGGGCTCTGTGTTCGACTCCTTCCCGCCGTGGAACCTACCAGCCATGTAGCACGAACGTGGCAGCTGCCGCTCTGCAAGGAGAGCCCCCATCAGCCCGCTCCGCGCAGATACTCCCACGCCAAAGGGTTTTCTTTTCACAATACCATTCACAGGGGGAGATTTCAAGCTCCCAAAGCCCAACTCCCTCTGCATCTTGTTTCAATAGGACTGGAGATTCTACAGGAAGATCAGCCGTAAGACATTGCCAATTGCCCTTTCCCCAAATGATTTTAGTGAAATTTTGTGCCTAGGAAAAACCGTACGTATAAAGAGATCATTCTTCAACCTGCTTAGGAAATGGGCACAGAAAAATGGGATGTTCACTTTGATCAGAAGAGTATGTCTTTCAGAGACATGTTCTGAGGCCCTTAATCATATTGAATATAGTATAATCCTACGAAAAATCCCATGGTAATCCATGTTTTTATTCAGAAGAACATTTTCATTGTTAATACATCAGATTTGCTTTTATCTGACTTATGCTCAGTGATTATAACATAGACGTAGTGTTTGCATATGAAAGAGTAAGAAAGGAGTGAGTGTTATAGCCTGCAGAGGAAGGATTGAGAATGGATGGATGTTTGCATTGGTAAACAGTATTAGAAGTAATTGTTTTTAAAAGCATTCAGGTGCATCTCATTTTGCTTCCATGTAACTAAAAAGGAAGCAACTGATTTGCAACCTGGGATTTGAAATAGCTGATAAAAAGCCAGAAAATCATTTTTGATAAAGTACTTGTTCCACAGCTGCAGCATCATGCAGTACCTGTTGGGCAAATGCCAGGCTACCTGCTTAACGCCTGGAGATTGATAACTGCCAGGAATTTGACAAGTGACAGGTTGAAAAGGTACATGCAGTGCCTGGACTACAGACAGGCCTACGGATGATATCCTTTAAAAAAAAAAGACCAAGTGCAAGTTTTAAGTTAATTTAAGACCATGATGAACAGTCTGCTGTGTTATTCATTTGTTATTTTGGGGTTTCTCTGAAAAAAAAGGTCTTGAAGGCAGCCTGGCAAGTGCCCACTGTCTTTGTCTTTGACAAATTCTGGGCAAAGTCCTTCCTGAGATATCCACAGAAACCTGAAGCATCCAAATCTCATAATAATCCCATACATCCCAGGCATCCTCATTCTCATCCTCTTTCTCCCAGGCTTTCTCTCGTGCGTCCTAGTCCTAATTCCCTGCTCAGCGACACACAGGACATTTGTGTTCTGCACAAGGACTGGAGAGGAAAAAGGAACACGCACACAAACAAAACAGAAAACCCCACCACACACACACACACAAACTCCCGCCCTCCTCCGATGACTCTGCTCCGAGTGCAGGGTCCAGAATCTGTCCTGCCCACCAGTATTTCTCTTTGAGCCCCACAGGCTCCCGAGGAGCCAGCCCGGGCTGCTGCTGTCCTTCCCCGATGCTTTGGACAGACAGACGTTCCCCTCCCTGGCAACAACACAGCTGTACTTTTTGCAGAGGACACTGATGACATTAAAAACCAGTAGCGCTTATTGCTCTGTGGATGGGATGAAGCGGATACCTTAAGTGACTGATGGCTCTGTAAGTGCCATTTTGGGGAGACTTGGTCTCCCTAGCACGTCGTGAGCAGAGAAGGCTCCTTCCCTTCCACAGGTACTTGCTCTAAATTGCCTTGCAGAAGAGTTTGCGCCTCTTGACTGACTCCACAGGGAGCCCAAGGAGACTAAACTCCTATTTTAGGCTTGAGTGCAGTCCTTGCATGGATGACTTTGACTGCGGGCTCCCCGCTCAGTAGGGCTACCTAGCAAAATGAAGCTCTGACTGTGCGTGGGTGGGCAAGCCCGTGCCTACAGCAGCTGGGCTACCTCAGAGCATGGCGCAAAGGTGTCGCAGTCATCAGCAAGGACCAGCCGAAGCCCCGACCTGAGGCCCGAACGGCGTGCTGCCAGGCTGCTCCTTGCTCAGCTGCAGGGCTGCGGCTGCACTTCCAATTTATTGTACAGACACAGACCTGATGCGATTGCATGGGAATCCTGCGTCTGCCCTGAAGAAAAATGGGAGTGGGAGACTTTAAGCATTTTGCATCTGGAGCTTCACCTCAGTGCAAGTCTAAAAATACAAAAAAAACCCAATCCCAATGAAATAAAAGGTTGCTTTAAGATATGTATATGTTTATATACATGTGTGCGTATACACACACACGCACAGAGCAGCTTGGGTAAAAATTTGAATCCAAAGGACTAAAGTCTCAGCACCTCTGGATTTTTCTTCTGGGGAGCACCAGCACTATTTCATCAGAACAAGCAGCCCAGGGAAAGCTACTTGACTTTGCTGGCATTAACTCATGCTTTGCTTCCCTAATCTTTTTGTTTTCAGGATTGTCAAATAACAGAGATGCAGAGATGGAGAATTCTAGCCTAAAAGCCAGTTTCCTCTGTTACAGCAAGTGTTATCCCTGAGGTCAAGGATTGTCTGAATCAATAACACACCAATCTCAGTAGCCCCATTTAAATGGTGAGTCAGTTCACATAATCCAACCACATATCAGATGAAAAAGAATGGTTTAGCAAACATTTTTCAGTCATCTGGGTTTTTTTAGAACTTAGTAGTAGTAAATTATTGGATATCAGTCCATTGTTGCAACTATATATCTTTACACAATAGCAATTCTTC
Source organism: Phalacrocorax carbo (assembly GCF_963921805.1). Taxonomy (NCBI): domain Eukaryota; kingdom Metazoa; phylum Chordata; class Aves; order Suliformes; family Phalacrocoracidae; genus Phalacrocorax; species Phalacrocorax carbo. The sequence goes on from NC_087518.1 coordinate 60,418,186, forward strand.
TTATAGTATTCCCCTGCTCAGCTGCTTATTGAGTATTTTTATACACCCCATATTTATTTTCAAATACCATTTTAAAATATTCGCTGGAATTTTTCCATCTGCAGAAGTTTTAAGGGACTAAGTCCAGCCAGAGTTCACAAGAGCATTTGTCAGGTAAGGAAAGCTGATACAAAGAATTTGGCTGCCCTACTAATTCAGAGCACAAAACGACTTACCCCCAACCCGGTCCTAGTTTAGAAACAGCCTTTGCCTCCTGAGCCAGCTGCATTCAACTCGCCTGTCCTAGCCACACATGCATCTGTTGGGAGTTTTAATACATACATTGGTTAAATGAAACAAAATCAATGCATTAACTATTTTTTATCAGAGTAAAAAAACCAAACCAAACCCAAAACCACATTATTGCATAGTTCTGCCCCCTTGGCACCAAGAACAGCTGAATCCTGCTGGCTGCTGGGGCACAAGGAGGGCTGGGAGCCCCAGCAGCACCCCATGGCAAGACCTGGGGGCAGCCAGGAGGGGAACATGCACTATAGAGGTCGTCGTCGTTCCCAAAAACATCCTGCCCTCTAACAGGGGGAAGGGGCCAAGCACACCCAGACACCCCCCATCAGGCGCAAACCTGCACGGTCACAGCTCCCCCCTCCCTGCAGCAGCCCTAAGACATGGCTTTGCCCCACAGACAGAGGTCACTTGAAGGTTTAATGCCTCTCAGGTGAGGAGCATGTTAAAATCAGCAGCAGGTGGGGAAGGACACCCTAATTGAGGGATTTGGCAGGTAAACCTTTTTTTCTACAGAAAGGCTAAACTCTACCTGGTGGGCTAGAAATCTTCTACCCCCAAAAAAGGTGCCAAAAAATGTCGTCTCTGGTATCATGAAAAAGAAAGTATCTAAAGCCACTTTTATAACTTCCTCTTTCAGGGTTTCTTTAGGATTTCACGAAGAAGATACTGTCAATACTTCATTTATATATTCGTGGATCACGCAAAGGCAGAAGAGCGGTCAGCGAACAGAATGACAACAAACCCTTTTTCTAGTGCATTGTAACTACGTCTGGTATGTGCTTAAGGATTTGCTCTGGGATCACTGAAAAACGCATGTGAATTTGAATAGCATTACTGATGCTCTCGTATAGTAAATCCTACGCCGGTGCCAGAGCGACTCTGAATCAATACTCTTTACAAACACAAACATGTTTAAGATTTGGCCTTCAGCAGCCGGTGTGCTGCTCCTGCACTGCCAACAAACAGCGGGCAGTAAAACCAGCTCGGGGGAGGGAGCAGCTCCATGCACCCCTGTGTTCGGGGCTGGGAGCATTTGCTGCTTCTGAGGAGCAAAAGGCTGAACAGGGGGTGGACTCTTTGGTACAGCACGTTTCTTGTGAGGGCAGGCTTTCAGTAGGTACCACGTACGTGACAGCACGCTTCCTACTTACTTGGTGTATCGGAAAACCAGATCCCTTCTTAGAATTGAAGAATTTTGGCCAGCTACCGCAGAGGGGCTTCAAACGAAGGAAAAACCTAAATCAGTAGTGGCTGTTAAAATACCGTCAGAGAAAAGAACAGCATCTGCGTGTCATGTAGCACTGGACAGCTGAAGAACTGCTGTTCTTTTACAGGGATTGTCTTAGCAGTTTCACGTGAAATAGCAAGTTAAACTAATACTCCATTTTTTTTTTCTCCTGAACGGCTGATTTTACAGGAACATGAAACCTCATGGGAAACAGTCGACGTATAAGTTACTGCTTCCCTGTTGAAACTTGCCAGCAACGGAATATGTTGTGACACCCTGGCTCAAGCAGGCAGATAACCAAAGCTGACATTAAATATGATGCAGGGTCCCACTAATACTAGGTGAAACCTGACACAAACATTAAATGGTGAGGGTTTTCAAAGACGTGCAGGCGATGCAAAATTTGCTTGGAATGTTGTGTCTTCAGTGTGGATATGGGTGAGCGTGTGTTGCACCACAGCCCTGATTCCCTGCTCGTTTTCAGCATCTGTAAATCCTAGAGATTAGGAGCTGCTTGGTAAAGCTATGCTCTTACCTCTCAATTGGCTGCTGTGGAAACAGCAATTACAAGTTAAATTTCATCATGCTTAAAAATAATCTGCTTTTTCCCTCTGGTCTAAGGTTTCCAGTCTTAAAAGAAGGCAGCAATTAGAAATGAAGGAAAGCGAAGCCTCAGGCTGGGATGTACATAGAGCCTCCGCTCCTCCTGCTCAGGTGTTGCCCCTTGGCTCCACCAGCATCAACAGCAACTTTGCTGGTGGTGGAGTCACAGTTGAACCTCAGAAGTTTTCTGTGGCTCCTGTACAGGTCTGTAGCTCCATAATGGCCAGAAATTGTCAATATTGCAGTGAATTTCAGCAAAATTTAATGTCTCGGTCACGTTCCTGCTATGGCAGCTGGAAGAGCAGAGCCACTCGCAGCAGCAGCTCGCCCCAGGGACCAAAGAGCCGATCTGCTCCAAACCAAGGCAGGACCCAGACAACTCGGCATGCCATGCTGAGATATTTTCTGTTGCATCCTCTTTGGTTTTCAAATTTATCTAATTAAAAAAAAACAAAACACAAACCAATTCTCTCCCTTCTTCCAGTTACAGGCATCAAAACTGAAGGGCACAGATGAGGACACTGCTTTGGCCTCTGGTGTTGTTAGACTGAGAAGGCTCATTGTATGGTTTGAGACCTTGCAATTCCATCCTGCTCTTCCAGAGACTTTTCTTTCCTAAAAAAACCCCAAACTTGTAAATATATTCAAAGAACCAAACCGTTTCATAATGTAATATGTACTTGCATTTTGGTGAGTTCATGCCTTTGTTCATAGTATTTTATCTTGCTATCATGTAAATACTTTGAAAATGAAGTAGTAATTACTCTTTTTTTCAAAAATATTTCTGTATGGAGCAGTGTGGTGAGATGCAGGACTTCAGGCAGACGAGCAATATTCTCCCTTGATCACTGAACGGGCATACAAAAGAATTTGAAACCAGGAACAGTTTCATATATTTGGAATCAGGTCATTGAAGACTATTCTTTTTAGAAGCTTTTCGGTGAAACTGCCCCATTGCTGCTTTATGTTTTCCATCTGCTTCTTTAAATGAACACTTTTAGAAGAACACGTGCGTTACAGCTATACCTCGCTGGTGTTTGAAGAACAAAACAGGCACTTTTTGAGCTGGTCTCAAAGAACAAAAAAAAATTTAACAACAAAAAAAATCACTTAAGGAGAAAATCATTCCAGCTCTTGAGAAGTACGAGTGGTGGTAGGATTGCTGTCTTCTATTTAAAACAATAAATTACAAATCCTGATCTTCCTTAACACCCTGGCAAGTGAACTAAGGACGAACATCATCAGTGGGAATCTGAGCAGAAAGAATAAGTGCCTAGACCAAGGTAACAAAATCAGGGTGAGGAGTGCAGCCTCACGACTTTATATCGTGTGCTAGATTGCAAGCCAGCTATTGAGTGATATTTTCTTCTTCTCTCAGCTAAAACCATCCGTGTACAGTGTAAAGTCATAGCATCCTTAGTGTCTGGGCCACTTTTATGGCATGGGAAACTTTGTGCTTCCTTTTTCTTATTCTTAAGGCATGTTGAAATATTACGGACTCAAACTTTAAAACAAAAATATGAAGTTGTCGCAGTCTTTACAAACACCTTCACTTTTTTACTAGGTTCTATCATCCACAGATTTGCCCTTTGAAGAAAGGAAATGGCGTAAAAAATCATCACCACCTCTTCTGAACTCTGCATGGTATAGATTATTTAACAAAGCCTTGCTGCTTTATCAATAATAAGAACCATTTTGCAGAACAGCACAGGGAGAGCATGAAAGTCTCTCGCTTTGCAGACTGTGTAGTACCACGATGTCCAATAGCTTCTCCGAAGCTTCATCTCCACATCACCCTGAGAAAAAGGTGACATAATCTGATGTTTGCTACTTGTGCACCTTGGGTTGTTGACTCTTCTCCAGCTAGGCAAAACCGAGGAGGAGCACATTGCACATGTGAGCTCCATGCTCTGTGAGGAATGAAAGGTCAAAGGGTAGCAGGCAAAAGCTATTTGCCATTCAGTTCTAATTTCCCTCATAAATTATTAAACAATCCCTTATGCATTTCCATCTTTGATAGTCCTGTGGTATGAAGTGTAAGTCAATGGATAAGCTAATTGCAATAAGCAGAAGTGGTATTTAATGCACTGGACACTTTCGATAGCAAAGTAGTTCTAATTAGTGTTTCTAACTGATGTGACAGCAGTTTACAGAGCGCCAAAATAGTTCCTCATTTGTCAAGTGGGTCTGAAGCTTATGGCAGCTTTCTGATCATCTCCCTTGCCGCAGGACCTGAAAGCGCCTTCAAAAAAGCTTTCTCTCATTGATCTTTAGTCAGATGCTGACTGAGAGGCACGCAGCTTTGCCAGAAAGAAGATAGATAGATGCTGCACCAGCGTGAAAATGTCACTTGCTTAATGAAAAAGGGTATCTGTTCATAACCCCTCTGTACACATGTATATACACACACACACGCGCGCCCAAGCCCAGAGAGGCTGCAGATAGAGGCACTTTTATTAAGCATTTGAATATGTGCATGTGAAGTACTGCCTGCATAAACTTCAAGCAATCGTGTGTGGCAGACCCTTATGCATACACATATATATGCACAAATGTGACATCACACAATCTACAACTGAAATGCCAGGGTTTTAAAAGGTGCATTAAGCTCTTCCCTCTAGACTTTTCATTGAGTGTTAGGCACGCCGTGCATCAGATGAACTACACCATTCGTTACAAAATGTCAGAATTTACTTTCCTTGTCTATGATTTTTCTTCTAATATATTGATAGTTCAGCTATCCTGCTGTTCTCTGAGGGCTGAGGGAGTAAGTGATGGTGTGTCAGATAAAGAGCAAGTATTTGTTGAATACGGTCTCAAGAAAGTTCAGGACAGTTTTCCCTTTGTTATACTTTTATAGCCATCATTAATTAAATATTGTGTTTAGTTAAGAGATAAACTATGACATTTTCCTATGTAGCTCAGACAACATTTGAAAGGGCCCTAAAAGCATTTATGAGAGGGAAGGAAGGGGGGGCTTCCAAAAGTTGTTTGTAAATCCACTGCCAAGTGGGTCTATCAAAAGCCACTCTACTGAAGCACACGCACCAGGTACCAGGAGCTGTGCTGATGGGGTACAACCAGACTGGGTTTTTCTGATGGCACCATGTGAGGGCCATAACCTTGTTTGCATGCTAGAGATCCATGACTCCCTCTAATGCACGTTCCAGAAATCTCCCAAATCCTGAAAATGAGAAGGTGATGTGCAAAGAACTGTAACAAAACATCCGGGTGGTGCAGGCACTGCCAGGCTGCCCATCTCCCCGGTGCCCGCACCAGGTGGCTTCTGGCCAGGTACTTTGGCTCCTGGGGTGGTTCTGGCAGCCAAATATCTGATGCAAAGTAGCATCCTCGGCTAGCTGTCTTTCACCAGTAGTCCTTACTTGCCAGGTTTCTTGGGAACAGTGCTCGAAAGCCAGCAGATATTTCAGAAATGCTGAGTGGAACCTCCACCAGCCCATTAAGGGAGGTTTTAGGACTACTTTTGGCTCCCTGCCTTAGCTTAAGTCAGACTTGAGGGATACCCTGTCCCACTGTTGAGCCTATGCGCTTCCTTAAAAGAAAAGCTGAGCTGAAAATGCGTTATTTCTGCTACATAAGGGTCAAACGAGTGAGAAAGAAATTAAGTAACACAGAAAATAACCACAAAACCTTTTTCTTGATGAAAGAGTTTCTCCACTACCTTTTTTGTATCAGGACCGAAACCTGAAAGAGCAATTGCTCTTTCTACAGGCAGAAGACTCGATATCTAGAAACGGAGACCAAATGAAAAACAAGCAAATCTCTATTTTTTCAAGACACCAAGCTTTACCTCAGCATTTTTTCAGACTCCAAAGGTCCGATGCAGTCAGAAGCTACTTAACTGATGCCAACTCTCCTTTCCTCCTAAGGCTTACACCCAGCCTTAAAAAAAAACCCACAGGGTAAAGACGACTTCTAGGTTTTCTTAATTTCTAGGTATGGGCTTATTTTAATAACTACTGGAGGCTTGATGTTCCATTGCTACGCTGACAGTATGAACAGCTTTGAGGCAAGCATTATAGAAAAGGATGGTGGACATTAGCTTCAGCTGGGCATCCAAAGAGGTGACCACTCCCTCCCTCTGAAACCTTTCTGTAAATGTTCCATAGTTTGTAAATATGCAGTTTGACCAGAATAATTTCAGATCTATCACAGATACCGATACAGCTAATGCTCTCTTGCAGGAGACCACAGCTCATAAAAGAGCGTGGAATGCAATGTCACTTAGTGCAGCACAGGGAGTCAGGAGCATGGAAGGGACTGGGTCAGAACACAAGTCAGAAATAGAGAGTATTCACTCATTGGAGAAGCTTTTTATTTTATTAGTGCTTCCATGTCAAATTAGTCAAATGGCTTAGGCACTTACAGAGTGGCAGTGAAGTATGCAGGCTGCGTGCCTGCCCAGCACAAAGCCACATGTGTTTTCACATCTCTCTCCCTTTGCTTTCTGGACTCGGGACCCTAGCTCTCATGCAGCTCCTGTCAGTGTCAATCTGGTCCCCTTTCAGAGCAGGTGATTAGGTTTACCTAGTTAATAAATGAGAAAAAGTTATTTGACTAAGGCACCATCTGGAACTCGTCATTGAGCCAAATCATAGTGACTGAATCCCATTAGCTTTGCAGTCTGGCTCCGCTGCAGTGCAAGGGAGGCAACGCATCCTTAAGCCCACAGTGCTGCAAAGTCTGCCCATCCCACCCCCAGGCTCTGCAGACTCCACGAGAAGAGGTGAAATCAATAGCACTTTAACACACAACATCCCAACCGCCAAATTACAAGGCACAAGCCTGGTCTGAGCCAAGTGAGCACGGGAAGATATTGTCACCGCCACCACAGCACAGGCCCTCGCAGAGGCAGAAGAGCTGCTGGGGCAGTCTGTGGTTGCCAAGCAAGGACTTGCGTTTGCCCTGGTTTCCTCTAATTTAAGGTATTTGCATGCTAGCTTTCAGGCTAGGCAGAGGATTATGAGTGATCCTTCCTCCCTTTGAAATTCTCATACCGATTTTCTAAAAATGATCCAGAATGCTATGCATCTTTGTTGAGATTTAAAAACATTGCCAGAAATCTTGCTTTTGTAATGGAAGTGTGCTCTCTGCTTCTTCTGATGTTTATGGCTTTGAAAAGCAGAGAGACTGTGGGTGATGGAGCAGGAGAGCCTCTTTCAGACTCCCCTGTTCTTGCTTGTCATTTGCCCAAGAGCTTAGTATCACACAGGACAGAAGCAGCCAAAGCACCACTGTTTTACCATAGTTTAGGATACCATTTGAGAGAGCCGTATGTCACAGGGGCCAGTCATAGAAGCCCTGCCATATAACGTGCATTTTTCCATACTTTTTAAAGTGTTATTCTCCTGTTTAGGTCTCAGACCATAACAGTTGTCATCTTCCCAGCCCCTGTCTTAATTATTGCTCCTTACTGTAGCATTTGTCCCTTCGTAATTGGACCCACTCATTGACTTTTTTTCTCTGATCCCATTTTGTGTTGCCCCAGCGAGCCTCCCTATCCTTTTATCAACTAATGCCCTATACTTTCACACTAATTTCTCACTAAACAATAGCTCTCCAGTTTCTTTTGTAGCTCTCGATCTGTTATGAATATTAATAGCTTCTTGCAAGCTCTATTATTTGTGGGAGAGAGTGCTGGTGTTTGATCTGTGGCTTTTTCTTCAATATGCTAGTATCTCTGCAATTGGGGTTTGGGTCCCTTTTATGTTTTCCTACCAGATTCTTTTCTTCATTTCCATCTTTCCCTTTTATTGCAGAGTTGGAAGCTGTGGAGGACCTTTAAGCATTTTTCTTTATTAAGCAAGCCTTCTCATACTGGCACAGTCTATGGTGATTTCTGCCCTCACTGTGGACTATTTCTGTACATTCCCTAAAGGCATCAAGCCATTCAGGTGGTAGCGTGTAATTTGTTTTGTACTGAGGAATTCCTGCCATGCCTATATGTATTTAGACCACAGGCAAACCAATAAAGTTGTCATAGAAACAAAGCATTTCATGAATAAATCAATTCATAACAAACTTGTAAACTTCAAAGAACCCACTGTGCTTTAACAACACATCTATTATATAAACACACACTAATCATGTTTGTAATGAACAATGTACATATACTACACATGTCCATTTGTTTTATCCTGGTGGGCATCTTATAAATATTTTTTTAACACTTTCCTGCATGTTGTGCATGTCTCTCTCCACAGTACAGAAGGACAGAATTGGATGCTTGCATGATAATGCAGCAGCAGGAATTTTTCTGTATCTTTTTTGATGTGCAAGGTGGAGGCTCAGTAAACTCCAAATGCCTTTTTTACTAGCCGGGGAGGATTGAAAGTATCAGCGCAGTAATTTTTTCTAGTCACAGACAACTTAATAGGACTTCATCCACTCTTTGTGTAATTAGAAAAAAGCCCAGTCAATGGGAGCCTGATAAAAGAAGCCGATAATATTGCTGAGAGCTGATAATACAAGCAAAAGTTCAGAGGCTGAGAAAATCCTACTTTCTTTCACTCCAGTTTAATCTCACTGTAACACATACATCCTAGGTGCAAACGCTGCTAGAATTGACCATAACACAGTCTTGATCCTTCACCGCTTTGCACACCATGCTTCTACTAGCTCTCGGGGGAGATGGGTGCAAAATACTACCTGGTCAACACAGCACTCCGCCTGGGTGGGAACGGCCTGGCCAAACAGGGTGGAGATATTTTTGGGGGTGTCTCAGTCTAACAGCTCCTGATTTCAAATGGATATCCACGCAGCGAGGTACTGTTTGCTGCCAGTTGCACGGAGCATTTGATCTCTTAGCTATCAACGCAAAGCCAAAGGAGAGCTTTTCAAGGGTGGCTATGAGAAAGTTGCCTACAAACAAGATGAAAGAAGATGAGTACATGTTTTATGATGCAGGGGGAATACAAGAAATGACACTCATTATTAAAGAACAGTTAGCATTCAGATTCAGGCTGGATATCTTCCTGCTGATACACGTTAACATATGGTCCCGTACAGGGACAGCCTTACGGGGCCCAGAGGCCACAGCAGGTCCCTCCCAGCACCACACCTCCTCTTCAGTCTCTGCAGAGGAAAGGGCAAGCTGAGGTGCCCGTTATAGGGAAACACCTATCTGCCTTCTCCATACGGCAGCACCAGTGGAAACAGATGGAATAATGGGGTTGGTCTTAAGCATCTATCCCAGAAAATGTGCACCTGAATAATAAATTTGTAACATAAATTGGCAGCGGTACCTCAGAGCACATGAGTCTGCTGGACCCAACGTAGACTCTCATTCTACTGATCCCAGTAATTAAACAGTAGGTTATAGTTTAATATCCCTCCGTAACCCATTAACGTTACGTAAACTGGGTTACAAACACCATTAACTATACATACATCTCACTCCAAGGAGTTATTCTGAACCAGCAAGGAAAACCCAAACAAATCGGAACAATGTTTTATAACTACATGTTCAAAAATGTCTCCTCTTTGCAAGCCATTTAACTGCTTTTTCTAGTGTCTCTAAGATACTCATTAATTGCCTGGCAGTTAAGAAAATCCCAAGTACTTATTATATTCTGGGATACGTACAGGGAGACAAAGCAAGAATTTTTAAAAGAAAACACGGCAACACGTTAGGTGGCCTGTTTCTCTGCAGAACTCTCCCCTACTCACAATGGGAAGGCTACAGTGACGAACTTGGCTCACAGACATATGCTGCAGGTTGGGTAGGTTGGGGTTTTTTTTCACTTTGTCTACACACAAGACAAAAAGCTCAGTTAGTGCCGTCCAGGAACAATGCTATAGGGAGCACAACTCGAAAGCAGAAATCATCTGCCTTTGAATTCACAGTGCCTTCTTTTAACTACATATTTTACAGATATGTTATTTCCATAGAACAATACATTAGCCGGTAATTAGGTTCATTTATGGAATCAAATCAAGGCTGTCTACATTTCTGCTGGGTAATGTTCTTCACAAACAATCCTCTCTCCTGGCTCCTCTGATTATTTTATGATTCCTCTTGCTTCTTGTCAGTACAGATTAAAGGTAACACATACTGCTGGGAACAAACATAATTTTCCAGCAGTAGCATTTTGTTTTCCTTAATAATTAACAAGTGCTGCTGAGTAACCTTCCAGTATAAAATGTTCACCTTATTGAAAGGGAGTGGACACAGGTTAGAACAGCTCGCTTGGGATATCAAAATAAGAAGTGTGATTAAAGCATTAAAGATTTAGAGGTTGACATTAAGGGATGAAAGGTGGAATTACTGTAAATATAAAATTGTTCAGCATTAAATGGAATGTGTTGCACTTGAAACAGTCTTTCAAAGTGCTAACATTTCAGCATTAATTATTAATAGAAAGTGACAGCTCATTTTTAATTTGAGCCTAATGACAAGGCTCCTTAAGAGAGAAATACAACACACTGGCTGGGAGGGCTTGTGGATCTTTTGAAAGGCTCTCTAGGTTGTCTAGGCCTTAATCTGAAAATTCCTTATCAAATAACATGCTGTCCTCAGAGGTAAACACCCTCCCCGGCGAGCGCCAGCCTGCCCGCTGGCTGGGGACACCAGCAGCACCTCTGCAGGGTGTGCTGGCAGCACTCCTCCCCTCTGCTGCTGACCCAGATGGACCCGGAGAGGGTCCCAAGGGCACACCGCCAGCCCCCCTCACCCCTTCCCCACCAGACAAGAGCTGGGGGAAACACATATCTAGTCTTCAGAGTGCTTTTCTTACCAGACCACAAATATGTTCACCCACCACCAACCACCTCATGTCTGCAGGGCAACTACCCATCTCCTTTTCCCATTTGTTATCATTTTGAGTTGTCACCAAAACAACAAGTTTTAGGACTCAATTCTGATTCCACCTCAGTCGCCATCACTCAGAGGTAAAGCCACTCTCATCAGGGTCACGATGAGGACATACACTAAAAAGAAAGGTGAAGACCCCAGGGTTAGGCTGGGTAGAAACACCTTTGCTAAAAAACCGCTGTTGCTGCATTTCCTCCGTTGCTCAGAATAAACTTTTGAAGTGACATCTATCAATAAAAATACCTTCATTTTATTTCTGCTATTGAAACTTTTATGACTGTATTCAGTGCAAAAATGCAATTTAGATATGAAATAGAATATATTCCATCATGTTTATATTATAGAAAGTATTAATATAATTTTTGTTAATAGAAATATTTGTAGTTGCACCTCAGATGCTCCTCTGGGACATTAGAAATCTGCTAGGAATGTGAAGTTCTAAATAACCAGCCAGAATGAGGGTCAAACTCAGCTCATTAGCTTTGGCAGGTGTAAAGGCTCATGAGTGACAGTGTACTTTCTTTCCAGCCATGCAAACAAATTGCAGCAAGGAGACTAGCGAATATGTAAGGCCACCGCATTCCTACAGGGGAGGTGAGAAACGGGGAAGGGGGAAAGAAGTTGGATGGGGCAAGGGGGAAAATGAAAGACGAACCCCCATGTTTTAGGATGTGGTTGACAAAAATGTTCAGAAGTAAGAAAACAGAAGGAACACGCTGATGGTTTTATCTGCTTTTACTGACACATTCAGAATTCCTCAGGGGCTGGAAAGAAATGAGGCAGTTTGCAAGCTGGGCTTTCACTGTGCTCAACCCTGGCACACAGTGCAACAGGAATTAACTTGCATCTATGAAAAAGCAATATTTGGCAAAGAAGGGCACCAAGGCCGTGAGGCTGTCAAAGGACATTCAGAGAAGAAAAGCACTTGTATACTGGTGTAATTCAGCCATCAGGGTAAATGAAGAGTAAATAAGGGTAATAGGAGAAGGAAGTAAGAAATCATTGCTTGAAAATACATTATGTCATCACTGGAAAGCCTGCTGATGTGAAACTTTTTGGGCTTGGCTTTTCTGTTTACTTAGGGCTTTTGTTCTGCGTCAAAGGAATTTGTGCTAGGAGCGGCACGTAAGGAGTATCAAAGTTAAGATGACTCTTAGGAAAAACATTTAGCTAAAATATTCAGAACTTCACTCCTGGTGCTATCTTGGAGTTAGCATTCACAGTTCTTTTGGCACATACAGCTCCTCTTCAATAGCTTGTAGGAAAGCTGACAAAACCAGATGCTTTCCCCATTAGTGCCAAACAATCTAATTCTACCTGCTCGTGGTGGTGTCTAGGCACGGTATCTCTGGAGTAATTAAAATATAATTTGGGAAGCAAGTATTTCTGGTTTTGTTAAAGTGTCTTACAGAGAATGTTCCTATGCGCGATCTCACTCAACCACCAAACACCTGTATTCTGGCAAGCGGAAAAGCTGAGCTAAGAAAAGCTTTTTGGTTTATATACAAAATAAAATTGCTAAATTCACCTAAATGAACCATTTAAAGCAATTTGCTTTCCCAGATATTACTCAGGATTATTTGCCATTTAGGAGTTGTTAAAGAAGTATGAAATATGCCTAATGAAATGCACGGCTATACAAAAGTCAAGGCTTTTTTTGTAAGTCATTCTTCAATGAAAGATGAGGCATTTTCTTGTAAAAATGTTGCCAGTGTGTATATTTCTAAAGCGTATTAAGAAATGTACAATCAGAAGCAGCATGCTGTTCTATCTTCTGCTCATTTCCTTGAAAAAGTTACTGTCACAAATAGAAATGGTATCTGAAAAGACTCAGTGAGTGCATCTTTTCTAGGAAAAAGAAAAGATTTCCTCTTCATTTGAAGATTTGATTCCAGGGATGACAAGGCAGTTTGCAATTTCAGCATGTCTCCTGATTTTTATAAAAGACAGGAACGACAGCTTCAAAGGCCCAGCTCCCAAGCATGAAACCCTTCTGTAAATTTGCCTCTTAACTCCTAAATGTCTGCTTTAATAAGCTAGTTGCGATACATACATGTCACTTGCAACGTGAGGATTCACATGCCGGCTGGACAGTTCTGACAGCCTTATCCCATTTCAGCTTTCCGGGAGCCTTCTGGGTTCCCCCATCTGCAGGTTTCCTGCATCCCAACACAAAGGCACCTCCCCTACACGATGGGAACACACACACTATGCCGTGCTTGGAGGTTGCTCGAGCTACAGCATGCGTCCTTGCAACAAGACAGGATTTAATCTGTCTTTTGGCCACATAACAGACACATACCAGGAAAAGGGCCATAACATATACCTTCACATACCTCTTGGAAGCTACACGGCCTGCTCCTGCAGAATGCATAGGCATCCCATTTTATGACATTTTAAATAAGGGCAGCAAGTGTTGATTTTGCACATATCTTTGTACATCAGAGCCCTGTAACATCCTCTTGAGGGCTTTTAAACTAGCAACGCGTACTATAAGTGATCCGCCTTGCATGCGGACTAGAAAATATCCCACATTTCTCACCTCTCCTTCCCTCTTCTAACCTCACAGCCATCTCAGCTGAACTTCTATAGAAGACAATGACTTTGAACAGACAAAAGAAGCAGCAAACTGTCTCAGGAACCGCAACAAACCTTAGCTGGCAGACACTTGAGCTCCTGGACTTTTCCACTACACAGGACAGACTACCACCAGCAAATCTCATGCGTACTTACAGCGTGATGCCTCATGCTAGGATTTAGAAGACAGGAGAAGCTCTAAGCTCATGGGAAGCAATATTTTTCTAACAAAATATCCACCAATAAAGCAAACGTGAAGGGTAGTTCTGAAAACAAAGCATTGTGCCCAGATTTCTCATTTCTTTTCAGTGAGACCCCCTCTCATGTTGCTTCTCTATCAGCAGTGGGTTTCCATGAGAGGTAAAACAGCCTCATCATCCACCTCCTTGCTTACATTACACAGTCCCCACTCAAGGCCAGACCTCCAGCAAGCACAGACCCAAGCTACGTTCCTTGATGTTAGTGAAGCTTTCCTGATATGCTGCAGATGGGGATTTGGCTCCTGCAGGTCTGGTGTACACGATAGCCCTTCTCAGCACACGATGCTTTATGGAGGCAGTATTAATGCAGACATGACTCCCTGCTCTTTGAAAGGCAGGCACATCTACAGTCCGACTCCAGCAATTTATACACCTGAAGGGACCCAAATGAAATGGCAACAGGAACCTTTTTTATTATTATTTCATCTTGTCAAGATTAGAAGGTGCGCATTTTTGAAGTGGCACACAAAGGCTGTAGTAGTGGGAGTTTAAGAGGCTCTGCCAAGGAAGGAGAATGCAAACTGCATGTTTGAGGCACTTGGCAATAGGCTATGCAAGTCTCTAGGAAGCAGCGAGGCATGGGGAGGGAGAGGGAGATGAAACCAAGGCATCACAAGACAAGTCCGAGCCCTGGAGACAGGCAGAGAGAAGCAGAGGGCGTTAGCCTGGGAGGAAAGGCAAGAAGCTGAGTCCCAGTGTGTGGCATTGGAAGGCAAGGTGACATCAATGTGGAGATGTCTGGAGACAGTTGAAGCTGCAGAGCTGAAGATTTGGGGTGGAGTAAAGAATAAATTGATTGAGTTGGGAGCTGTCAAATAGGGGCAGCAGGTTAAATCACAGAAGAGGAGCTGGTAGGTAGGGAAATGGTCCTGTAAACCACAAGAATCAATAAAATAGAGTTTTAAAGAGAAGATGCTGCTTATAGCAATGCTGACTAATAAAAATTGAATGGGACAATGAAAACCAAGACAGAGCCTTCAAGCAATACAAATCACTGCATAAACAGGAAGTTCTAGTACATATCGTCTCGGAGGCCAAAGAAAAAGGCCGACACTCAACTAGTGTCAACTGGCATAGCTCCACTGAAAGCCAAGGATACCCTTCCTGTCACTGAGCCAGCCCCAGTGGTGCCTTCAGACTTCTCTAGGCTTCTTATGCGCTGTCCGCCAGTGCTTTATTAACTATCACATCACACGTGCAGGCATACAAGGCTAACGCATTGGTCTTTCCCCAACCTTAAGAAGTGTCCATAAATTGTATTTGAGGTAGGCAGTAGAAGGGGGAGAAATATTCATATTGACTTTTATCCATTACTGAGAGATGCTCTCATAAAGAAAAACACTAAGAAGGCTTATTGTGTAATTGTTCAACACAATGATTTACCGGGCAATACAGCAAAGCTTATCGTGTAGCTCCATTGTGAAAGTCCCTGATTTACTGTGAACACAGCAGAGCTTATCATGATGTAACTGTTCTGTGGGAAAGACTTGGCACCAGCTTAGGACAGGGTTTCACAGACCATTAATGATGACTGACAGGTTCATTTCAAATGAGTTATAAAAGAGTTCACTGTACAAAATCATCACGCTGGGTGATATTCGGCTATTTTAACTTCAGTGCTGTATAAACACTCCTTACCACCAAGAAATTACCAAACAAGCACATATATTATGAGGCAGGATTGGTTTACACTTCTCTTGTGTTTTATATATTATCGTTAGAGACAGCCTTCACATTTTCATGGTCTATCCATGAAAAATTGAAACATTTCACTTCTCCTTCAGATTGGACTGGGTGAGATATGTACAACCCTCCAACCCAATTATGAAATGTTAAATGCTCTCAGCTTAGGTAAAATATTTTCAAAATCATAAATCTGCATTTTTGAAGGCTGGGAGACACGTCTGTAAAATATAAAGTGGGTGTCTGACAAGTTAGATAAAGCCCAGCATAAAAAATAAGGTAAACACCATTTAGCTAAACGTTCACCTGCTTTCCTTTTGCTTGGCTGGGCTTAGCAGTGCTGCACATTAAACCTGGACAAATATGATGAACCCCTGATCTTTGTGGAGCTTCTATGCTTGAGGGGGTCCTGCCAATAAAATTGGCACCAGGTACTGACTGCTGCAGGTAAGAGGGGACATACCATCAGATTTGGGTGGCTCTCAGCCAGAGCCATGCTAGTATCCCACAGAAATAACAAGCCTCTCTTCACAGAAAGTACTTAAAAAGAATGGATGAAAATACCGCTTGAATTACACGGACAATATGTTGAACTTTAAATGCAAAACTGAAGACGTCATCCAGCCACCACCAGTTCAAGCCCATTCACTGTCAAATCTTGCGTACAACACAAGGAGAAGGCTGAATATGCTTGCTGAAGCAGTGTGCAGGGGACAATAGCTATTTTAAACACTCCTTTCCCCCTTCCCCACTTCGTAAACAGTAACTTGGGCTTTACACAAGACCAGTTCTTCATCTCACTTGGCTACTCCATGGACTGTGCATTATTCTAGAGCAGAAGAGCTCAGGCATTAATCTTGCTCGCATGAGTAAAGGGAGGATCAGAATGCCCAGTTTACTTCCAGCAGCCCAACACACATTATTGTATAGCACAGCCGTTGGATCTTCTGTTGTTCAAACAGGTGGATGCTAAGATTTGCTTTCCTTATACTGGACAAAAGCCAAACCTGTCATCAGATGCTCTCAGTGCACTGCTGCGGATGCCCACCTCCCAGACCCCATGTATCAGGGCAGGCTGCCTCTCCCACAGCTGAGGAGCTCACAGCAGCCTTACAAGGAGCAAGGTATAACCTGGACAACAAGTCAAACACCACCCCCAACATAGGCCTGAGCAAACCCCCCACTTCTAAAGCCTGCTCAGTGCCGATAAAATACAGCCACAACCCTGGGTTTTATACCTGGTCTTTCCATAGCTTTGACCATCTGTATTCAGGCAGGTCTGCACTGGGTAAATGGAGATGGGCTGTAAAAGCTGCAGCTGAAAATGGCAGCTTGTGTCCATCTCCAACAACTCTGTGCTTTTGTAGAAGAGTTCAACTTCAGGTGGCCCCGTGAATACCTCACACCTGATGAGGCAGTGTGATGAGAGGCACAGCAAAAGCATGCTACCAGCACAGAGACTCACACAACCCCAAGACCACAGCGAAGAGTCGGTTTGCTTTATGAACAAGCTAAATTCACTCCTAAGGTGGTTTTGGATCACACTATGCTAGCCACAGCCACCAAAGGAGTCTTAAAGCAATTTGTTTCTAGAAAACCCCACATTTTCATTGTTCCCTGTGTGAAAAAGCATTAAAACAAACTTTGTACTTTTACAAGCAAAGAGCAGTGAACCAGCATAGCCACAAAACTGCCCAGGCTTTCTTTTTTTCAAGGAATCTGTGATTTACTGTTCTTATTTACACTGGAAAACAACAGGATTTCTAACTCCTGTAATTATCTTTCAATACTGTATAAGGCTGAGCACCTGATTCCACTGACTACAAGGGGGACCAAAGCACACGACAAACTGTTCCAAGAAATCAGGGCCAAGGAGGTGTGCAGCGATGTCTGCTGCAGGTGCTTCCACAGCTTGCTTTGCCCTCCAGCCTCCTCACCTGCTAACATGATTCACCGCTATTTTGCCACTGGACTGGCTGACCTATTAAAAAATGTATCTGACATACAGCTGTACGCTGTGATGTACAGTTAACTCTGTTCCGTCAGATTGATTTAGGGAACAGGGATATGCTTATCTGGAAAGGTAAAAACCACAAGGCAGGAAAGGAACAGCTGGCAAGTCTTAAAGACAAAGGGGAGGCTCTCTTCAGACACTTTTGTATAATTTATGCTGTAGACATTGTACTCTGTCTAATTGCCCCATTTCAATCTAATGTCAGTTAATCAATGACTTCTGCATAGCATGGAGGTGAACTCTGGATGCAGAACAAATGCATAAATTTGGTCTGCCTTTTTGCAGGCTCTACTTACAGAGCTTCATCTTTTGCATTTGCTTTCTGGAGTTGAAATCTCTTCTCTTTTGACTCATCCCCAGCAAACACCCACACTCTCCCTCTTTTGAGTCACAGTGTTTTTGTATTTTTAAATCATGATTACACTTCTGTAAAATGTAGATTTTTTTGAAGTACCTCACCACTGCTTTTTACTATTATTGTTTTATTATCCTGCTATTTTTATTTGGAAGGTCTGCTTCTCAAGCCTACCCAGGTGGTAAGATCCCAGATGTATCATGAAATGAACATTGTGACTTTTTGCCTTGCTTCCAAAGTCTTGTTTTCATGCCTTTCTTTCCCTTAGTCAACATATTCAACAGTACTTTTAAAATAAGAATATATTATCCCAAGTGCTTGGAGGGACCCACTTTTTTTTTTTTTTAAATTGCTAGGCTAATCTAGAAAAGTTGGAAACAAAAAACCATTTAGAGATAATGCCAATTAACGCCACACGTAAAGGCAGGTTTGGCAGGTGCTCCAGGGTATGACTTTGTAGGATGAGGCCCATATTCTATTACCTTCACACTAACACTACATTTAAACAGAGATATCCAAATTCACTTGTAGGCACCCTGAAGGAGAACGCCGCACCTATCCCAGATGGGCAGACACTTGCCTCTTCCTCAAACTCACCCTATCGGAATCTGGCAAAAATTAGACTTTTTTCACAGTTCTTGAGAAACCAAAACTTTTTAGAGGAAATTTGGAAAATCTGCCAGAGCAGTAGTTTTAACTGTCCGAGTGTGATCCTTGAAACCAATAGACAGTTCTCCTCTGTCTTCCTCTGGAGGCTAGATCAAGCCCAGTGTGGAGCTGGACAGAAGGAGATACTTTAGAGTATAGGTCAAACAGATGACACCGTTGTCCATATTATTTCCAAATGGTGGCAAAACTCAACGTAAGGTGGGTTTTTTCCCTTCCATTTCTTTAAATGGCCTAAGCATTTGAGTTGTTCTGCTTAATATCTGAACTAGTGCCACAGGTTTCTCAAGAGCTGGATATTTATTGAGGACAGGTATTTAGGGGAATTTTAATCTGATCCATTCTGCCACAAATCACTGTAGTTCTTCTCTTGAAAGACTCCGTGGCATTTGGATCAACTCATTGCCTGAAGCACTCTCCTGAAGAGAGCAAACAGAGACAAACCATGAAGCTTCTCTTCAGCTCTCGGCCACCACCACACCATCTCTTTTACCATGACCTACACAAGAGGCATGGACACTGGGAGGCTCACCTTTTGAGTTATGAAATTCCTGAGCAATAACTTGGGTTTGCTCACAGCATAGGTAGACACGAGGTGAGCAAGCAGGTCAGCACTGATCTCCACTGAAACCCCTTGGCCACACAGGAGACCGATGGAGAGCACAAGTTCAGCAGCAGCCCTATATCAGCTGAAGCTTCAGCCACATGGAAAACTAGCTCATGATCACATGAGCTGACTTGGACACAGCAATTCCCCATGGATATTAAACTTAGCTGCTTTTTTATTCTCCCAAGAAAGCTCAGCCTTCTAATACAAAATAGGGGACAGATATATGGGGCAGGGGAGGTTCCTCCAGGTTAAGTAAGCTCTGTTAACGGATTTATTTACCTTGACTAATCCATGTTTTCTTCCAGCAGGACAGAGAGGCAGGAGCTGAGGGCAGAGCCAGTCCCAGAGCAGCTGCGAAGGAGAGCAGGGCAGCTTCAACCATGAGCCCCCGACATCAGGCAAGTTCATAATGATGACAGAGGTCTGAGGACAAGCCTGATGGTCAGTCCACAAGTCAGGATCAGACACATTCCAGAGGTTGCCAGATGGATCAATTGTGACAGGACAGGTCGGCCACCAAGCCAGGAGGCCCATACACAGGCCAGAGCCCAGATCAGCAGAGCACTTGGACAGTGAACTGGAGACCAGCACCCCCACAGCATTGCTCAGAAAGAGAGGGGAGGCCTAGAGCTGAGCTTAAATAGTGCTCCTGGGCCCATGGGTGGGGTGGGAGACCCCAGGTGAGGCCCATCAGGGCCATTAACACCTACCAGTGCCTCAGGGCACCTGACACCTGATTTATTGTTTCATTTCATTTCTGTGCACATTTACAGCAAAGTGGGGGTTTAGACTGTGTAAAACCATATGCCTAAAAAGGAAAAAAAAAAAAGCACCAAAACCCACCAAAATAAATGCCAGGCACCCTAGTGAAATTGAGAGAGGCCTCTGTTAAAAATACCAGCTGTGCTATGGAGCCTCAGATGGGATTTGAAGTTTTATTCAATATTTCCTAGCTGAACTCAGCATTCTGCTCGGGGAGCTACAGTAGTGCACGGTCAAAACCTCCTCTTATTTACCACAACGGGCTATCGTACTGCGGCGCATTGTTGCTGGTACACAAGATATTTAATATCAGTTTTGTAGTTGTAAATTACAGCTCCGAAATTTTCCACGTGCTTTATCCAATACACATCGAACTGTTATGCTCGTTGTTCCAAAATAGGTGGAATTTGCCATAAAAAGTCTGATCAAGATCCCACTAACTTAAAACTGCCTTTTTTTTTTTTTCCTGTGTGAACAAAATAGGACTACCTGGGGATATTTTTTCCGCTGCCAAAAGAGAGAATCAGACCGATGATGGTTTGGCTCATCAGGAAGATGTATAATGTATTTTATCTTCAGTTTTTGAGAAAACCCTGTGTCAGAAACGTGTGTTGTAGGTGGAATAAATTCACTGCTCTATAAAATTAGAAATCATTCTGAGATCACATGTAAAACAAACATGGTCAACAATAAGGTTGTTTTAAAAGCTATTGGATTTGTGCTAATATTCCTCTTTGAATACACTATCATTAGTATTTTATTGATGTAAAAGTTCTTGGTATTTCAAAGGCTCTGACTGCAATTTTCTCAAAATATGAGGAAAAAAATCTATTGTACCAATTATATGAGCAATCTGAAGTCTGTAGCGTGCGTCGCCTTCACAGGACAAAACAGTAGCAAAAGGAAATAAAAGCCAATGTCAATCTTCGATGAAATTAACACAATTTAAAGCTGCTCCAGGCAAAACAATGAAATCTGTAATTTATCAGCACTGGATAACATCACCAGGGGAATTATTTAATGATTAACTACAGCGGGCTGGAGCCTGGGGTGAGGCGTGGTGGCTTACGGCTGCACTTGGAGTGTGCTCTGCCTCAGAGCCAAAAGGGCCATCCATTTCCACGGGAGAACAAACCCAAGCAAGCGCTGTCACTAAGCCCTAGCTGTCCCTCTGCACGGGACACGTCCGGGGCGAGGGAGGTACGGAGATGAGCTTTCCACCAGCGTTGCGACTGTACGAGTGCTCTGGACTGGCAATGAAAGCAGTGATGTATTGGAACAGCTTTAAATGCAAAACCAATAAAACCACTCACCACAGGAAGGGCAGAAGCTGCTCTGTCGCTGATGCAGATTTTATCGTCGACCCTTGTAGAGGCAGGATTTCACACCAAGTATTTTTTGCTATAAAGAACTGAAAAGGTGAAAGAGCTACATGCTAGTATTTAATATTGTAGTGTAAGTACTGGCAAATTACATTTCTGCGCTTCATGGAAGCAATCTGCTTCTGTGACTAAACAGATTTCTGTGGCAGAGCTTAATGACGGGGCTCAGAGTGACCGGGGGAAGCCACGGGGAGAGGTGCCACGTTTGTCAGCCTCCCACGGGGCGCAGAAACACAGACGGCGTTCCAGAGCTGGAGACCAACAACCTGTCTGTACCCTCGGAAAGAAGGAAAACGGGACTAACTGTTAAGCTGCTGGAATCACAGACAGGCAAAACTGATGTAACCGAGAGCAGGCAGCCTTGGGAATGGTCTAACACCTTTTGTGAGCCTGCAGGCATGCTGCCCTCGTCTCGCCCTTGCAAGCGGCTGGGTCGCTCAGCCTTGGTGGCCGCTGCTGGGTGCTCCCCTCCCAGCTTCTCCCTGCGTGTTTCACCGTGCTGGCGTGGGGAGGCTGATCCCACGGTCAGCACCCTGTGGGGCTGCCGACCCCAGCACCGTCTTGCTGCTGCCTTGGAGGGAGGACGGAGGGCTCACCTCATCCGGGCAAGAGAGAGAGGTCCATCCAAACAGTGCTCACACAGCAGCTGCTCTTGGGGGCAGCTGGTGTGACCTTTTTTGCAGCAGGTTAGATCACTGCAGTCCTGAAAGGGATGAATTACAAGCAATATTCGGGAAACTCAAAGAGCTGTTGCCTTTTCCGCATGGCTGAACTGCTCCAAGCTGAATTCTGACCTCTGGGCTTGGCCCTGGCACTGTCACTGTGGTTTGGCTGCAGGGCCACCTGCGCTTGCCCAAGGCTGCCAGCTTGGTCCTAGCATCTCCCTCGACACACAGCTTTAGGATGGGGATTCTCATTGTAGGTGTGCAGGAGACTCCACCAGGATGGAGCCACAAAGCTTTGGAGCAAGTGTATTTCCTCTGCTGGGAGCAGCACTCTGTTTGGGAAGCTACGCCTCTGCATGGCTTTCTACAGCAGATGAGCAAGGGAGACACCTAATTCCCTTTATTATGTTTTGTAGCCTGAAGACAGTGGAAGTGTTGAGCCAGAAATATCCTAGATCAACTTCTGCATCATGGTAATCAAATAGCGCATGGGTTGTTGATTTAATAATGCATTTTTGCTATAGAGATACTAAGAGTGTGTAAAGTATCTCTGTTTTTAAATATTATAGTCACTATAATCCATTGGGATGTTAGCTGCGTTGCCTTGGTCATTTTGTGTCTGGGTTCTCATCAAATCCGTCATTTTTATGCCTCCTCAGAAATGTCTTCAAATCGGCAGATCCTTTGTCATTGTAACGGCTGTAATGAACACCAACAAAGTGCTTGTTGCTACAATTAACAAAAGTAAGGCCGCGTCCCCGGAGACTATCTACAATAATATCTCCACACCCATTGTACTATTCCCCCTCTAAATCTTGCTGCTGATTAACAGGGTGGGTTTTTTTTCTTGAAGAATATGTTGTTTTTCTAGTTTGCTATTAGCCTCCACAAATGGCTGTGTGATGCAGTTTTGTGTCTCCAAGCCTACAGTAAATGAGAAACATTTTGTAGAATTTTCTTTTGCTCTTGAATTTTTCAACATGCACATGGGATAAGAATGTAACAAGACTCCAATAGAATTTTATAATTGGATCAAAACACAGTTCACCCACATATGAGCTGGATTGGTTGTGATAGATGTCAGGAGAAACTCTAAGGCAATACTAAAATTCTTTTATTCCATAACTGCCAAATAAAATAGTACTAAAAGCCTGTGAGCAAAAGCCTCCTGGTTTGGCTGGGTTTAAATGGGAAAAGAGCAAGCAAATAGTGGATGGGGCATCAGTGAAATCAAATTTTGTGAAGCCATATGGTAAGACTGCCGTACCATCCTCCCTGCTTCCATTTCTGTTTCAGTTCTGAGCGCATTAATCATGGCTAGATCATTTACACCTTGAATCCAAACTAGGTGTGTATCCCATCTTTGGGATGAACCCAAGGCTGAGGCCTCTTTCAACTGTGTGCAATATCTGCGTGCAGCTCCTCCAGCTGCTGCTAGGACTGTACCAGATCTGGTCTGCCACCCAGATGCAGGGCTAGCCGGAGCATGCATGTCCTTTCAGGTTTTTTTACGCTAAAGCTGAAACACTGACTTGCCTGCTTCCAAGCAAGAGGCAGCAACCTCGCCTCGAGGGTCTACAGGAGTGCGCCTGGCTCCACCAGCCTGGGCTGAAGGACCCCGCTGGCCCCACACTGCGAAGCTAGAGTTTCCAGGGTCCCCGTGCCCCAGCCCTGCCCCACAACCGGAGCTGCTGCCTACCCCCAACCCCGCTGCCTGTCCAGCAGCCTCCTGGCACCAGAGTACCCCCCAACTTTGTGTGCTGCAATGTCCCACACAGACCTGTCTGTCCTGAGCTGGGAGCCAGCTGGGCGACCTACAGATAACACCCCTTCCGACGTTGGAAAGGCAACCGCCAGGAGCTGTACCCTGAGCTGCCCGCCCGGTCAGCCCAGGCCCTGCCTCTGGGACATCGATCTCGGCTCCAAAAGCATGAGTGGAGGAAGTCAGCAACTAGTGAAATGCTCCCATTTCTCCACGAGGCGCAAGGAGAAGCTGTGCTGGAGCACACCCATGGTCTGCGATAAAACCCCTCCCAGCAGCATCCTTGGAGAGGCCGACACAGCGTGGTAACACAGGAGACGAGGATGAGCTCATGCCGTGCCGCCCATGGTGTGCAGCAAAAGCCTCGTCTGTTTGTATTAGCCTTTCCTCAGCAGAGATGTCGTCACTCTGACCCACAGCCCCCGAGGAAAGCAAACAAAAGCAGGGAGGGCAGAGCAATCGTCAGGTCCTGCCGAAGCCCTGATGCAGCTCACCATTACTGTGTGCGCTGCCTAGATTTTATGTCAGCGATGCAACATAATTAATTAGATTGAGACTAGATGAGAATACGTTAGACACAGTGAGACGCTACCTTCCTGCCTGTCCATCCTTGGAAGAGCTGGGCACAGTTTCTTTCCTTATGCATATTCCCTTAATAATATATTTGTCACAAGGATTCTTCCTACACCCATCTGGCATATAGATATTTTTCCAAATTTGTCTTTTTTTTATGTTCTAAAACCTATTTTACTTCAGATGCTTTCATAATGAAGCAGCAAAAGCCTGCCATAGCTTGATATATGGAGCAGAAATCACATCTGTGCCAGGCTGTTTTCTAATCAGATAAAGCACTGAATACCTGCAGTGCTTTTTCTCCTGGCCTTTGAGTAGATGTACCTGACTGACTTCCAGTGCTAGGCTAGCCTTGCGTTCACAACTAAACTACAAAATACCATTCTTAATTTTACCTTTCAGCTACTTTCAATGCTTTTAAAGCAAAAGAACCATTGGAATTGCCTAGGGCCCCCCCCACACAAAACAAACCATGGAAATTCATTCTGCGTCTTGGGCAACAGCCCAAAAACCTGTGCTTGAAATAGTGTGTACCTTTCAGAAGGGCATTCGCCCTCATTTCTCCTTTTAATGCTGTCATTCACAGCATATAATTTAGACATCTGCTACGAGTGAGCACTGGAAGCGGGCTTCAGGGCAGGGGCTTCGATGAGTTCATTCTTACCAAATTTGGGCCCCAGACAGAAGGAGAAAAAGAGTCGTGACATCCCATTTTCATCAGCGCCCTAAGTCTGCGGTGCAAGGAGCCTCCCTTACCCCAACAGAGTCACAGGGAGGTGCGCCCACTCTTCTCCGAGCCTTCACCTGCCCTGCTGCGGCTTGGCTCCTCGCCACCGCCTGGCTCCTTTGCATGCACACAGCCACCAGGCGAGATGGATTCTGCAGGAGATAATTTCATCTGAAGCCACATTAACTCCCCAGACACACTGTCTGCTCCTCATGGTATGTCCCAGGAGAGGCTTCTCTGGCACAGCAGAGACAGGAAGGCTGACGGTTTGTGGCACTCCCCTATGCCAAATCCCGGGAGAGAGTTCCTCCTACTTTGAATTTCCTCTGTTCGTATAAAGCAAAAGGACAATCTGAGACATTGCTCTCAGTATAGTTCAAAACACAGTTTGAAGTGTGAATTTTTCAATATTTGAAGCATTGGCTTTTATGATTTATTTATTGGTATTCCAGGACAAGTATTGCAGAGTGTAGCTGGTGCCTACTCCAAATATAACAACAATCAGTGAATGAATAGCGATATTTTCATAGCCATTTTGACCATCGCTATGCAGATAAATTTTGTCTCTGTATAATAACACAAAGATAAGCAGATAAGATCAAGTATTTTGGAGAAACGCTAAACCACACCCCCCCCAACTCTGAAACATAATAATTCATATTGTTTTATTTCTGACAACAGTATGTACTTTATGAACAGAACCTGACTTCATACGGGTGTGACTCAGGCGTAGGAGGTGTGCAGGGTTTGCTGCTTCTTATCCCTTGAGTCCACCTTGTAATATTGCTGGTATCCGTGTGTAACAGATAGTGTTGTGCACTGGGCTGGAAGATAATAAATAGATGTGAGCTGATGATTTACAGGAGGGTGCTTGGAACTCCTTGAACCACTAGGGAAGGGAAACTGTGCCGGTACAAGGTTGTGCTGTCAACCTCGCAATAGTTTTTCCTCTCTCCTGAGGGCAATTTCTCCAAGATGTAACTTGCTTCCTGCCTCATCATCTGGAAATTCACAAATCAGAGGAATTGTGGTTAATTACTAAAATGGCTGATCCATAGATTCTTAGCTGTCAGAGCCGGGGGGGTGGTGGTGGTGTTTAATTGTTGTTTTTCTCCGAAAGGATTTCTCCTAAAGTGATGAAATAACTCACATTAATGAAGATTGCAAATAGAAGACTTTTGTGATTATTTCCAGTTGTTGAAAGAATTGCTTATTTAAAATGCATTGCTTTCTTATGTGAAGAAACTTATATTTCTCCAAACAGCCGGAATAAATTCAGCCCTAAAACATTCATAACGAAGGATGAATGCATATTCAGTCTAACACTGTATGTGATCTCTGATCATACAGTAGTTAAGTTATACAATCACAGTGATTTATGGTACTAAACTGTGGAGCCTCATATCTGCAGGGGTGTGGATAAAGGGGTGGAACTCTCATCAATCAAAAGACTATACTTGTTCAGCATTGGGATAATTAAGGCAGACAGTAAAAAAGCATGAAATAATACTAAAAAAATGAAATCAGAATTTCTATTTGCATAGTGTTATTAAGCAATACAGCGCTGAGCCACCTTTTCAAAGAGCTTGCCTAGAAATCCGCTCATTACCTTGTAGCACTTGATATATGTCTTCTTCATATTCATGCTGAGGGTATTTGTAGAGTAGTTATATAATACAGATACCGTCCTCAACTTTAAAAACAGGATTACAAATAATGGCCACCTTTCTCGTTTATTCCAAGACAGAGACAAAACAAGAAGGGGGGGGGGGGGGGGGGGGAAACAAACCAAAACAAAAAGCCCAAGCAATTTACAGTGCAAATTTCTGAAATTTCGCTCATCCTATTGACGGTGCTTTTCTTCCGATTCACTTGATATCAGGTAGAGGTAGTCGGGCATAATGAGGGGCTAGCACAGGGGAACTGTATTAATCAAACAATGTTCAAAAAAAAAAAAAAGTTTAATTAACTGCATATTTTGTAAAAGCCACATTTCATTACTGTTTGTTAGGAAGATGGAAGCATGCACTGGAAACACTAATTCTAATTATTACTTCAAGTGGGAGTTTTTGGCACGAGGTCAAGGAATAATAGAAGAATGTGTGAATCTGTGCTACAGCGTAGCAGTAAGACTAATCATTTGAATAAAGCCAGTTGCTTTTTCTTGGACTGTCTGTGTGCTGTTCAATGTTCTGGATGAATCTAACACAATCAGCCTGTTCTCTGGTGTATATCTACTTCCTGCTGACTCAGGGCAGCTTGCCTCTTCTGCCATTTATTAAAATGAAACATTCCTATTAAAACACCATTTTTCAGAGAGATGACCAACTAGATATTAGTAATGACATTATTAAAACTATTTTGTTTAAAATGAACTGTCACATTTGTGTGTTGCAAAGCAACACAAACAAATCTATTTCATTTAGTGAGAGATTGCTTTGAAGAGCTGGATTTCTTTCTTTCTATTAGAAGGTATTGCAGAGGGGATGTGATGTGTGCTCCAGGAAAGCGCCAGCTTTTATAGCTATTAGAAAAGGAGGAATACCGTTTCTAGTACTCTCCATAGCAAATAATGTATAATTCATGGATTTCATTAACATGCAAATATGAACCATGGTCTCCTATGTTTATATCTCCTAATAATCTATTAATGGTTTTAAAAGTAAAGGGTAATAGAAACATTTTGTATGAGCAACATTTACTCATGGCTCTCCGTGTTTTTCTCTAATTGTATAGGGTAAGCATGTATAGAATTGAAACAGAAACAATGGAAATTAATTAACCTACGATTCTCAAATAAATATTTATTGAACACAAGGTCACACGCCCAATAATTTGTGATTCTGTAAGGAAAGACCTATTACCATTAGATGACAACATGCCTTAGAAAAAAACATGCTTGGGGGGATGGAGAGGGAGGTGTTTGTATCAAAACTACGGCTTGAAATGACCCCGAGATTCGGGAACCGCGTTTGGATTGAGATTTCAGCTCCCCCGTCAAACACGGGTGGAGCGAGAAAACCAGGAAACATTAGATTCATCTCGAAGACTTGGACTTTTCCAGTTTTCTTTGTAATAGTAGAACGAGAGGTAAGATTTCATCCTGATGCAACCTTGTCTAGCATTTTAGGACCAGCTACTCTCCACTTCCATATTCTAACTGAAACTTTAGAGCTGCCAGTCTGAAAAAAATGCCAAACCCCACTTCTTGCTATTGTCAGGGCAGAGTTTATACAGCATTGGCAGGCGGATGGGTCCAGATCTGGGTTTTTTCCCTACCGCGGGCACTTGCTGCTTGCAGGTTTGCATGCTTTTCCTCCCACCGTCTGCGGTGCCGTCGCACAATGCCCCGTGGCCGAGTGCTGCCGCCACGCCGCCCTCCCCTGCCGCTCGCCATGCAGCCAGTACCCCAGCCCCAGCGCCCAGCCCCTCACCTTTCCCTCCTCTCCCTCGCCGAAACTGCGCAGGGGGGATCTGCCCCGGCAGTGATCTCGCTTCTGTATTTATCAAAAAAACACACAGAGAAACAGTGCAAGACATGGGCACATCTGCTCTTTGTAAAAAAAAAAAAAATACATATCAAGCAATGATGCTGTAGGCAACAATAAACCATTTTAATCAACTAATGGAAAGAAACATCCTGCCAAGGACAGTTTTGATGATTTTCATGTTACATCCCATAAGCACTGGGCAGTATTTCAGACCAGGGTCAAGGAGCTTTTCTCTGAGGTTGAAGAGTTTGTCTGAGCATAAAGAGAAAAAATAAAATGTGTCAATCCCCACAGCATCTCTCTTTATTTTTAATAAAGAATGTTTCTCATGTCACATAATGATGGAAGGAATGATGGACTTCTAAACACTTATTAACAAATAAATACAGGGTCCTTTTTAAAAAATGCATATATGATGTAGGAGCCCTTTATTTTACCAGCTACTTCCTTCCGATGATGCCGATTTCTCAGAGAAATGAGAATTACTTCGGGCTGGGAAATGCAGGCTGGACTTTCACTCAGCATCCTTAGCTCAGCCCTTTGTGCGTGCTCCTCTCGGTAACTCTGTGGCACGCAGATCCTGACCACAAGCTTGTGTCGGTGTTTTAATCTTCTACTGGGATGACCTTTTTCAGGTTAACTGTGACTGAAAAAGTCAGTCTCTTATCCGCACTCTTGTGTGTCACACCTCTATTACATCTTCCTTCTCTCTGAAGCACAGAAGAACGGTTACGTACTTGTAACCCTTCCAGAAATGAGAACTGCCTGAAAGCTACAGCTGCATGAATTTGGGAAGCTGGGTGCTGGGTCCACCAGGAGAGAGGCAGTTCGGAAAGCAGTTTATACGCTATTCCTATTGACCTATACATGTAGGAAAAAACTTGATTTGTTTAGTAGAGGCTACCTGTCAGTATAAACAAACACAATCACATTCACGATGAAAGTACACCGATTTTACACCACAAAAAAAGCCTGTTGGTACATATACTTCACAGTTCGTTACAGATTTCCTTAATTAAATGAATGTAACAAGTTGATTAGACTTCAGAAGCTCTGAGAAAAGTCAGATCCACTTATACTGAAAAGTAGGACTCAAATAAATTATTCACGGTTGATTAGACTAAGACAAGCATTTCTCAAACATTTCTCAATACCTCAGAAAAAGCGACATATTGAACTCTATTTTACTGTGAGGCTCAAAATGGCAATTAGCAGCCCTAAGCTGCATATAAAACCCAGTATGAACCACGTTTACAAGCACATTGTGTGTGAATCAAATTACGTTATCTTTGGTATGAAGAACTTAGAAATAATTGCCAATAAGTATTCATGTATAGGACCAGTTTTTTGAAACAAGTTATTTTAATTACTACTAGTGTCAGGAGTACATGTAGGCGATTTTATTAGACTTAATGTGTTTAGTGAAGCTCCCTGAACTGTAGCTGGTTTATTTCTGTAGAGAATGAAATATTTAATATATCTTTATTATTCTTACTTTCTAATACTGTATTTATTTCTTAACGAAACCCCAACATTTGATGCTTTTGTCACTTTCATAGAGAATACCAGTATGAAGCACAGTGATATGTTATCACCAGAAAAATCTGAACATCATGTAGATTCGGGTTTCTATATACCACACTTGTAACACAAACACCCTTCAAACTGCATGTATTTAGAGCCCTTTACACACCCACACCTGGACCCCTGATGCAGCGATGTACAGGAGCCCTTCCCCAAACGGATGTGACTGGGAGAAAAGGGTGAGAGGGAGAAGGTCCCTGAGAGGTGAACGTCTTGGTTCTGAAAAGTGATAGTAATCCTTGCTGCTTTTAGATCATTCACTCCGCAGCTTTTTCACTTCTAGCAACGTCCTTCTCAAATATGGAGTTCCTTGACCGTTCCACATCCAAATTATTAAAAACATTATCAAACAAACGATATCAGCAACTCAGTCAATAAATGATGCTAAGAAGGTCATTTCAAGATATGCGTACACGCCAATGATCAAATCTTAGTGCAGATGTCAGGCAACCTTTCAAATCATATGACTTGCAGATTTGCTTCCTTTTCTCTTTTTCGTAACCTCCGAGGCTATACTCCTGCGCAACTTCAAGCATTGCAGCAGCAGGCAAACCACATTGAGCAAACTGCACGGCCCATGACATGCCAATATAGAATCATAAGGTTGAAAAAGACCCTTGAGATCATCGAGTCCAACCGCCAACCTATCACTGCCAAGTCCACCACTAACCCGTATCCCCAAGCACCACGTCTGCCCTTCTTTTAAATACCTCCAGGGATGGAGACTCCACCACCTCCCTGGGCAGCCTGTTCCAATGTTGTGCTACGCTGGGAGATGGGCAAGGCCACGTCCCGCCCGGTATAACAACGCGCAGCAAACAAACACAGGCACAACGCCGCTGCCTCCTCCCTGACGCAGGAGCGGACCCAGCCGGCCCTACGCCAGCAGGACTGCTGAAGGAGTAAGGCAATAAAGGTAAAACAATGTGGCACTTCATGGTAATCCATATTTTAGATCACCCAATTCCAAAGGTAGGCTAATTCCTTAATATGCGTTATCTTGAACACATCAACCCCATGTGAAGGTTTTCGAGACATCTGCAGACATTCATACTTCAGGGAACACAATACTTATGCACTTTACTGGTGTGATATAAATTAGCAGTTTCCCACTCTTCATTGCCACAATAAATCCACACAGAAAGAACTGTTGGTATATACAACAACATCAAAGAGCCTGAAATAGTAGTGAATTGCAGTTATAAAAATAAATTTCTAAAAAGAAGAGAGAAGAGAAAAGGAGACAAATGTTCTAATCTTACCTTCATCATAATCTTATTAGCATTTCTCAGTGAGTAGTTCAAGTATCAGTCTATACTCTTATGAATCTGTCTCATAAATATGTCAAGTGCAAAGTATAGTTATTTTAATAGTCTGTGTTGGTGGGCCATCATGGATTTAATTAAGAGACAACTAGTGTATGAAATATGACACAAAAGCACCAAACTAAATGGAGAAATGTTTTACTGCAGATTTAAATCAGGGACACAGAAGTAATGATGGTCTGGCCTGAGAAATCCTACTTAAATTTAATTAATGCAGACCGGCACAGACCTGTTTATATAGGAACAAAAAATAGAGGCATTAAAAATAATGATTTAAGCTATACTGTGTTATTTATAAAGACATTTGCATTATCTCCAACTGCATTATGTTATTTATAAATGTGTGTTAGTTTGTGGCTCTTATATTAATTTAAAAAGGCTGGAAATGCAGGTCCAGTAAAAATTGTTAAAATATTACTTTCTGCTATCTGTTTTTCCAAAATGAAGCCTTTATTAAGCTTGCTGCCGTATTTTGAAGGGTCTCAAAATGCTCAAATCGTTCTGCTACAAAATTGCCAATATCCTCCTAAGGTCGCGATGAAAACTGTGTTATTTCCCACCCAAATCTGCTCTTTCTTCATCTCTCCCCCTTCTCCAAAAGCAAGAGCACAGTCAGCACCGCGAGCATGCAGGATTGGATCTTCAAGCGGCACACAGCCCTTCATTCAGGCGCACTGTTTTGACTTCATAGGAGATTTGGC
This sequence comes from Phalacrocorax carbo, assembly GCF_963921805.1. Lineage (NCBI taxonomy): Eukaryota > Metazoa > Chordata > Aves > Suliformes > Phalacrocoracidae > Phalacrocorax > Phalacrocorax carbo. The sequence goes on from NC_087518.1 coordinate 60,450,272, forward strand.
AAGATGCAACGTTTTTAAGAAGCGATGCAAGAGCACATATTTTCACGTTGAAATTCCTTACTACTTATACGAGTTTAACACTATTTTAGAAAGCAAGAATCTGATAATTCCATGAAACTATGCCAATATCTCGGTCCCATCTCGCAAAACCATTGACTGACAACAACCTCAGTTGCACTGCCATTGAAAGCAAGGCTTACTATTGATTTGTAAGGGCACAGAAGCAGACTCTGAAAACGTATAGTTCAGTATATGCCTCTCTGGCTGTAAGAATTGATGCCTCAGTCAACTACAGGGACTACAGTTATACATGATTTTCATGTCTAAGGCTTCCCATACTATTAATCTGATCCAGCAGGTACTAGCTATTGCGTGTTAACTTTCTCAATTCAAGCGGCTTCCAGTCATTTAGATTAGAATAACCTTTAATTGGTTGGTTACTCTAGCAGGCAGTTAAAGTATTCATAGATTTTATTAACCTTTTATTACTAAAGGAGAAGAAAAAATGCAGTGGCCAGAAAGCATCATTAAGTGAACTTCATCCCTATTTTCAGAAAACTCTGAGCTGTGGACTCTAGCTGCTCTCCAAACACCATAATTTGGACTGCTAGGAATGTAATAAAAACTGTAAATTGACACAAAAATGAAAGTGCTTGGGAGAAATAAATTCATAACTACTTTTTTTTTTTTGTGGTGAAGAAAACATCAAAGGTTTGCAACTCAGCCTGGAAGGCAAAAATGGATAAAAGGATAGTGCCTATAGTTTCAAAATATTTTTCTCTTTAATGAACAGTTGAAAATATCCATAAATCTCTTCCAGTATCACTGTATTTAAAAAGCAGTCAAGTCTTTTGTGCCTGACATGTTTATAGTAAATCTATTCTCATCTGTCGTGTTTGCATAAATTGTCCAAAAGTTCATCCTGTCTTGGCTGTCTTACAGTATTCATTAGTATTGAAGTCATTTTTGGAGTAAATGAAGGGAAAAAATGCCCAGAAATTGAGATAATGCATAGAAAGAACCAGACTTCTGATGACTAATGAGAACAAACACAGCTTTATTCAGCTAAATTCACAGAAATTTGTTTCTTATGCCAGGGATGAACTAAACAGCATGAATTGTGTGTGTAAGCGCGTAATAAATAAATAGAGGCAATCGGGATGAAATTCTGAATAATATATGATAAGGTAATAATATAGTCCCAAATAGGTATTTATATGGACAACTAACTAATCAAATAGCTCCTGTCAGAGGTCTGCTGTGAGCCATCACCCAGATTTAGCATACTTTTGCACCTTCCTCTGATAGTAAGAATTACAGTGCAATGTCAACCCCAATCTTTCACCTTCTTCCTCAATTAAGGAGACACAGATAACAAAAATGAAGAAAATAACATTGAAGACGTACCGCCGTGTGGGTACAGCCTGAAACGTGGGGCTGGCTGAAGCCCCTGGGGAGGAATGGAGGGAGGGGAGGCACCATGCAGCAGAGAGCCCCCACCTTCCCATGGGACAGAGGATTCGGATGCCCCCAGCCTCCAGGGATCGTCCTGGCTTGGCTGTCTCCTCCATCCAGGATTCTCCCCGGCACCCACAGCCTGGCTGTTTGCTCTCCCAGCCACAGCAGCTGGAGCATCCCTGTGCTCAGCTGAGCCTCGTGGGTGTTTGCAGGAGGTAGTCCGAGCACGAGCACGGCCCCCTTCCCTTCGGGGAGGCTTGAACAAACACTGAGCTTTCATCTTCTCAACAAACACTCCCAAATTCAAAAGCTTCCTCTCAGGAATAATTAGAGCCACTTTGGGCAGCATTGTAACTGGAGCATTTAAACACACTTTAGGTTACTTTTAGCACAAAATAGTCACTTGATAAGAAGGGCTGAAGATCAAGGACATCATTTGCTGAGTTACTCAAATAATCAAGAGGTGAATAGATAAGGAACAACCGTACAGCTGCACTGCAAGCGAAGAAACAAGGAAAACCAGAGCTTTCCAGTCTAGACTCCCATGGAATCAAATCTGAAGATGTGCAGGCAGAAATTTACCCCGGTCTACTCCCAGCACTATGTGTTCATTAGATTTTAAAAATAATAGGGCACTATATCTCCTAGCCTCAGGGCATGGTTTCTATGATTTCCTTTAAAAGTCTTGTTGACACTGGGGGTTTGTTCACCAACATGTGAACATACAGTGGTTTCGCAAAGAGTTTTATCGAGTAACTTACATTTACAGAAAGCTACCCACACCTCTGTATCAAAAACAATTTGCAGAATTAAATATTTAACTAACAAGTTTGAGATCTGCAGTGATTAAATTAGTGAGATAATTAGCACGATATTGAAGGTTAATGTTCACAAGTAGGTTAATTATATCCTTTCCTAAATTTCTGTTTTCATTTCACTCGACGCATGTTGCAATAACAGTGGAAGTGAGGCCACACTTGCAGAGATGGCAGGCGAGGCAGCACGTAACACCGAAGGTATCACCGACTAAATGCACGCTTCTGAGGGAACTTTTATCCAACATACAGACTTAGAGCTTTATATTCTTCATGTCCCAGCACTTCTCCATCTTTTAGGGTGAATTCCCTTGAATAACACTTGAGATCTGTATAAAGAAACGTCTTCTACAGGGCTTGTGGGATTTCTTAGCTTCAAGACTTCATACAGTTCTCTAATGTTAATTACAAAAGAGACAGTGTTTAATGCTTTATACTGAATTCAGTCCACATGCACAACTCATATGTACAAGACTGCAGACCCAAAGCAATGTACAGAGCCAAAATTCCATCTGATTGGACTTCAGTAAGGTTACTTCATGTTTAGTCTAATGAAATTAAGAATTAAATTTGCTGCAATTATCAGCAGGGTGGTTGCAGAGAATCAAGCGGGGAGTCAAGTACTGCAATAAAGTTTTAAAAAACTATAAGGTTGTTATTTGTGCAGAGGCAATAGGGCACGGAATCTGGATTAACTTACATATTTTGCAAACATCTCAAGCCAACATGACCATGGGCTCTGAGGAACCAGGAAGCGCAGCCGTGTACATGGCGCAATGCTCCCCGGCCTTGAGCGCAGCGACCAGCTAACGCCGTTTGCAGGGAACATGCTGAAGCTTTCCTGTAGCAGAGCAAATGTTTTTCAAAGCGTCTGAACACTGTTCCCTCTTCCACCTGACAGAGACTGTCCATTTGTCGTCTCCTCAGTGCACCAGAGCCCCAGGCCAAACTTCCCAAACCCTAACAGGAGGGGCTGCTGGACTAAAATCCCACATACGGGGCTGAGCTTCAAAATTTCCGCCGTAAACGGAGGAAAGTCGAGACCCAAATGCTGCCAAACATTATGGTATTTCATATATGGATCTTATTTAGATGACATGTGTAATTTGTAATCATTACATCCACCCTAGCACATTTTACAAGGTTTCCCGCCTTGGTAAACATATGAGGTGTAGGCCGCTAGGGCCTCCCGCCTAGCTGCTCTCCCCCGGCGACGTGCAGCCTAGTAAAAAGTTCACATAGCCATTTTTAGCAGTCTCCCATATGGAAAGAGGGCTTCATTTCACATTAGATTCAGGGCTGCCGGAGGCGGCGACGTCGGGGCGCCCATGCTCACGAGCCGCGGGGATCACGTCCCCCCGACCCTCCGCCCCAGGCCCTCGGTGCCAGCGCCATCCCCCTGTCACTGCATGGTGAGGGGCCATTCCCGAAGACCTTGTGCTCACCCTAATGCAACCCCTGGCCTTTTTATCCTCTAAAAGAGGGCCCGCTTCTCCCCCAGAAAGGGGGTATTCCTTGGCTTTTAATTTACATCTGCTTCCCCTTGCATTGACTTTTGGCCCAGCCTTCCCTCACACAGGCTCCTTGGGAGAGTAAACGCTGGGCACCCAAGGCCAGCCTGCCCAGCTCCTCATTCCCCTCTAATGTTGGGTCATAAAGCTGTTACTGGGAAAGGAAAGAGGACTCATCGCTCTCCTGGGAAAGAGGGAAGCCAGGACTGTAAGGGACAGCTGAATAAAACGGTTTGTGTCAAATTTTCTCCTGCTACCATTTTGCTGAGTGAAAGGATGGATCTGGAAGTCTTATCGCTATCTACAGGGGATGGGCTTTTATATACAGCTATGACTATAAAAATCAATCTTCTCAGCAAAAGGAGTCGCCTTTTAAACTAGAGGTAGCCACAACAGCTGGTTTTGGGGTTCTGCAACATAAGAAACTCGCAGCACAGTATGTTGAAAATCTGAATTGTTTTCTGAATTTTTTAAGCCGCAATATTTTACTCAGCTTTGGGTTTTTTTTTTTTATTATTTTTCATTTTATTTCAGTATGGTGCTGTTATTTGCTAAATTATTTGATCATTTTGCCACAGCATTACAACATGCTAACTTGCTGATGCCTGCTGGACCCTGCTGATAAGGAGGCTCACAAGAAAGGAGCTGGTGAAAATCAGTCTCTGTCCTTTTGAAAAATTAGTTGAAGTAATTTCACATTTTTACTTTCCCAAAGAGACACTGCAACCATTTCTCTTCCTTTCTTATTTATTGTTCACACCACCACAACATAAACATATGCTCCGCGATCCCACATACCTATTGCTGCAGACAGAGCCCTCTTCTGTATTATTTCAGTGGCAAGCACAGAGGTAGGGATGCTCTGGGCTGCACTGTATTTGCACAAGTGACTGCTGTGAGTATACATGCAAGTAGAGCAACTGATTTTTGAAAGGCAGTTAGATACCCAACCAGTAATTGTGTGCACAATTACTGTGATTACACATGTAATCATGGTCATTGTGCTTCCAAATGATGCATGCGCTATTCTAAAAATTCGCTGCTGTATTACTAAAATTAATGGGAGCTTTGCTGTCAGTTTGAACCGGTGGAGGATCGAGCACTATGTATTGTAGCACTAGTCTTGATATATCCAGGAGCAAATGCAATTTTTGCAACGAAAACACTGAATTTTCAGAGTGTATCAAAACAGTAGAAGAGGGGTGGAGACAGTTTCGTAGCATATCTAGGTATATATTCATCATGCATTCATTAATAAGTTATCATTTTTGAACAGGGTTCTGGATTTGATTCAAACTCTACTGACGTTAAGAGAACCAGGGCTCTGGATCAAGACTTCTGCCTTTCATGTTTCCAATTAGCTGGGGTTATACAGCTGTGTGTGCATTTGTTCATGGCAAAATCTTTGTCTTTTGACTGCCTTGTCTTTCAAGAGTTAAACAGGATTTTGCGGAGAGGATGCTGTGCAATACAGTAGGTATGGTGATATGTAGTATTTCACATCTAGTCTTTGTCCATGTTCTAACAACATGCATTAAATGTCTTACTATTGTCTCTTTTTCAGATTAGTTTACAGCCCTGTAGTTCCAGCTGTTTTATTCTGAAACTCTAAAACCCTATCACTAGGGAGTTCTGTGTAATTGCCCATAATATGCACCACATTATCCATTTCAGGAACTGTGCTGAAAGACAGCAGCAATAAGGGGTTTTCTAAAGGCAGTCTGGTTTACACTAATGGATCTAACAGGAAGGAAATGCAATTTGAAAGAAGCTGATGCATATGTTCTATTGTTGAATATAATGTTTGATTTAATTATTAACTGTCTGTGATGGAAAGTCAGATCCTGCTCGGTTCTGCTTACAGTTTGGTACTCTGCTACCAGTGAAAACAGACAAGATTCAGTCTGAGGATTTAAGAGTCCTTTGTAAAATACTGACATTTAATTGTGCTTTTATAAAATATCAGCTGAGGAACCTCAGTCACATACAGGTCTTCCATACAGACTGGCTTTCTTTTATCAAGCTAAATATACAATATAGAAGCCGACTCTCTTTCCTTCTTCACTTGCGTAAATCAGGAGATTTTCAAAGTTAACGATCTGCCATAATTATTTAAATAAATATGATCCAAATTGAGTTCATGCTCAATTGCTGTTCATGCTGTTCATGACCTATTCATTTTTATTTTATTTTGCATTTCATGTCATACACATAGCACTGCAGTCAATCTACTTCTGTGTCACTGAGGAAGCACACAATGGACCCAAGCGAATTTTTAGGAAGGAGTTAAAACGTGCTGGCATGACTTTACCTATCCTTTTTTTATCAGGGACGGAGGATTTGGCAGCCAATTTCAGTCCAATTCTATAATTGGTGTTTTGTGATTTCTAGTAAATTGTTGCATTGTGTTACAAAGGTCCCTAATTCCATGTGTGGGTGTTAACGTGGTGTAAGGAATGAATTCGTTATGAAGAACTCTTACCTGAAATTCCATTATCCTTTCCTCACCATGGTGACTCCTGTCAAACTCATTCATATAGCATAATCTGGAAAGAAATAGGTATTGATGCTAAACCACTGCCTTTTCAGAGGAATTTGAAAGTAAAAATCATAGCTCTCCTGCATGATTCAGCCAAAACCAGTGGTTTAACACCACTAGCAAACAAAATAATTGAGCAACGTAATTTCAGTTTTGTATTTTGTATCTGTCTGGTGAGATTATCATCTTTGACACTATCTTAAGCAGATACAGGACTGGAGTTGAAATTAAAGAATAGTAATGATATTTGGAGAGCGTCCAGAATGATCTTCATTGTTCGTGAGAGTGGCTTCCACATCATTATTTGATCCATAATTTCTCATCTTTCGTTAAACATCTCTTTCTACATGTAGTGCACACAGCATTAGCATCTTCCTTTGCAAACTCCAAAGGGATTGGTTACTTTTGTCAGGAGGGTAACAGAAAGAAATGAAGTTCCTAGGAAATACACTGCCACGCCTCGAACACCTAATTGATTTAGACAGCTTAAGAAAAATAGAGACCCCTTCCAGAGCGTATTTGCATTGCTGGTGTCAGTCAGCAGACTTCAGTCAAAGAGTATGAAAGAGCCACTGCAGCAAAACCCATCTCAGATTTATCTGGAGACTTCTGCTTTTAATCTGTTCTCTGTTGTAAGGATCTGAGAAGTTTTTAGGCTTTTTAAAAACCTCAAACATTTTGAATATTTTGGTTTAGAGAAGTACCTGAGAGCTCAGATCAAAATAGATCCAGACTGCTCCAGCCTGTGACTCCCATCAGAGCAGATTTCTGCTGGGTCTTTCCTGGGTCAAGAGCATCATAAAACCAGTCTTTCTTAGGCTGTTTCAGGACTCTTGCTTTCAGCCTTGCTGCAAACCAACAAATGCCAAGGTGTGTGATTTCTTTCAAAAAAGTTATCAAAAGCCTGCAATACAGGCATGAGCTGAGGTCAGCTCTCGTCTTGGCCAAAGCTTTCTCTTAGTTTCGCTGTTACTCCTGTTCCTAATTAGAAGTTTATTGAAGCACTTTGCATACTCTAGTGTATTGAAGAAGCAATTGTTGGAGTGAAAAGAAAAACTGTCAGTTCTGAAAATAGCTTGGATTGCTCATGTGTCATTCTCAGTATATGCTGAAATATCCAGAAAAACGTGGCTCACACTGTGGATTGCATCAGATACCCACACATGTATAAGCAACCCTCTCCCCGCCTTCTCCTCCCGAGGCTCATTTTTACAAAACACATGGTTAGAACCGAGCTGTGCTTTCTGCCACTGGAGTAAGCTACAGTGGAGCAAAGCACAAAGGAAATTTATTCCCCCGGCGTACGTGGGATCTGCCTGTAGAGCTCAGTGTGAGAATTAAGAGAAGACACTTACAGTAACCAGCACACTGCCGGGGCCAGGGGGAAGCAGGCTGGTTCATTTTCTTAGATCCCATGACCAGACCTTAGGTAAGGCTACATATGTGCTGAGTGTCAGATCATTTGCAGATCAGGAACCCTAGCCTGTCGCCCAGGTCCTGGGAGCTCACCCTCCGAACTCAGCCATGCCGGAGCCCGTCAGGCCTGAGCATCCCCAAAGAGCCCGTACAGCAAGAGTTGGTGCGACCAGCCCATCTACCGTTCCCTTCTCCCCTTCCCAACGTGCAGCTCCCCGCACTGCTCACGCTTTGTCTCCATCCTCATGTACAACCCTCTGTTTGCTGGCTTAGGCATGGCCAAGAGGGAGATTGAAAAGGGTATCAGTGGCTACATAGGAGGGCAATTGAAAAAGGGTGCTGTGGAAATCAGATTCTCAGGGAGAAAGAACTGAACTCACGCAGGTGTTTCTCCATTTTCGCTGTGACTTCTCTCGGCAGCAAAACAGGTGAGTTTGCTGCATGCTAATCAGGAAAAAGAACATCTGAAATATGCATCTGCACATGAGCATCTGTGCAGAGTTTCTCCAAACCAGTTCTCAAGTGCATTTTTTTTTTCCTGCGTGGGCCTTTTTTGTACTTTGTTGTGCCAAGAGGCTTATTTTGTATAGGTGGAGACCCCTATCCACCAGCCATCAGGGAGTGCTATTAATATGCAACATCTTGAATGCATGAGCTGAATGACAACCTGGCAGGGTTTGAGACTGTGTGGTCCAAGTTTATGTCTCTCCATGAAGAGGCAAAAAGCCCCTTCCCAAACTCTCTGCCAAACTGTGCAAGAGATGAAAGAAGAACGGGCAACGTATTTTTCTGCTTCTCTCTTCCTAATAACTTCACGCTACCATTTCTTTCCCCTGGACACAGTTAACGTGAATGGCCGATTTCACACAGTCTGCTACTGAACTTCAATGTCGAAACAGAACACGATGGCAGAGCTATTGAACATTTTGTTTTAACAGTGGAAGAAATCGGAAATACTTATTCAACTTTTAACACATACATGGTCTTTTGGATTCATGTATCATTCTCTATCCTCTGTCTGAAATGCCCCTACAAGAGTGAGTTAAATTGAGGTCCTGATTTTTAGGTATATTTGCACTTTGGTTTTGGTCACGTAGTGTCACCACGCAAGGCTCAACTCAGTGAGTTTTTCAGCCTGGAAAAACTCACTGAGTTTTTTATATGCCTGAGCAGGAAGAAAGGATACCTGTATGTCTCATTAAGGACTAGTTACAATTTGATCTAGGAAGAGTAAATGGGTGCTTCCTACTCTCCTGACCTACAAGACGGGGAAGGGTGCAGCAGGGGCAGGAGGAATCAGACAGCCACCATCCTCAGCCTCAAAAGAAGCGGCTGCCTGTGGCTGTTCCCGGCCATTCGGTGGGGCTCAGGAGCTGGACTCTGCTTGTGCAAATTAGCTGCACCTGCCGATATGTTCACCGGGGTCCTCCTGCACCAAAACACCCTGGATTTTGTTATCACATGACGTAATCATGTTGTGGTTTGTTTGTGGAACTGGTGCCTTAAACATGTACCTTTGGCCTTCACCAGCCATTCAGCTTTGGGGTGTTCAGAAAGAATTAGAGAAACAAAGAGCCACAAATTAAAAATTAGCTTCAGAGTCTTGTGATAGAAGACAGAAGACAGCAGATGGGCCCGTGTGTGTCCACCCAGCCTAGCAGCATTGTCTACCGCATATGCAGAACTGAAACAAGCCCATCCCAGAGACCTCACCTCGGTGCAGCCGTTCCCACCGAGTCCATGCGGCCAAGAGAGGCACTGGCTTTCCACCTCTCTGTGGAAGCATGGAGTTAGGATCTGGTTTTCCTGTTCTCAGTCCCAAACGGTTGGGGCCTCGCAAGCCATGAGTTTCAGACCAGCAACTCCACAGCAGCATCCTTGCCAGAGCCTGGCCTGATCAGCAACGGCTCCACCCCAGCCTCCACGCAGAGTACTAACGGGAACAGCAAACTGGGCTTTTTCAGATACCAGCTGTCACCCTGGCATCGCTGCCTCCCTCTGTGCATGCCTTTGTCATTCCCTGAATCTCTGCCCGCTGCACAACTCTTGGAATGAGTTAAAATGACTTTCGGGATGTTTTCCTCTTGCCTTAAAGGACTCATCTGCTTTGTTTTTCCCTCAGTCACAGCAGAACATAGAAAATGGTCTACATGGAAAATGTGAAAAATGGTTTCTATGTAAATTGGAGGTAATGTCAGCCAAATTAATTTGTTAATTTAATGTCTAAAAATCATTTTGTACTCCCCATTTACAAATTTATATTCTTTCTTATGGGAACATATTTTCTCCATATTCAACCCATTTTTCAACTGCCCCAACCATTTCTCACCATTCCACAAAGCAGGTTCATTTACAAATGATGCTTATCAATCACAAGGGAAATTACATCTTTTATTCCTTATTATGAGACTGAAGTCCTATCCCTTTTCTGGGAAGATTAGGTAGCACCTTACCAAAAATTCCTTTCGATTCAGGGATCAGGGCCCATGGGGAGGCCAGACAAATGGTGCCAAAGGAATAAAATTACTAGCCGCAATGCATCAGCTTGAGAAAAAACCAGTTACAGTCTGTGGAGTGATGTGGAACAAGTGCAAATACATACTTTTAGAATGCCATAGAAAATATGACCTTGTTTAAAATTCTGTCATGCAAATGTGTTAAAATTTAGGTGCGTTATTAAGAATCCCATAAAATAGACAATCTATTGAGAGGAATATCCATGCTTATGCAGGACTGATACTTTAAATTTGGGAAATACTGATTTTTATCAGCTTGCTCACACAAGTAGTGAAGAGATTTTCCAGGATGAGAGTCACCTGGGTAATTTAAACTTTCGGGCTGACACAAATCTGTTGTTGAGCCCATGTAACCTCCCTGAGATCACAGACTGGTGCCGGGAACGGGTCTTCCACGGAAGAGAAAATCAAAGCTTTGAATCATACATTCAAGGGCTTCTCACTGAGAGAGAACTGAAATAATTTTAAATAAAATTCCCAGGTATTGAATAAACACCACAGCAGCACGGATACTGGCAGCAGAAGCTGGCGGGTACCCGGCTGCCGCCCCAGCTCCGGCCCCGGCTCCGCGTAGCACCGTGTCTGCGGTGGGGGGCAAATCCAGCTGCGGCGGAGCAGGCGTGGGAGTGTCCCTGTGAGCAGATGGACAAGCTGTCTCCTGTGGAAGGCAGGCAGCACCGACCTCTCCCCGCTAGACAGGCTGTGCCTGCAACATCAAGCATCCTTTCCCTGGGCACACTGTGGTTTTTGCTAATTACACCTCTGCATTTTGCCCATATCCTTACAAACATCCCGTTCTTTCTGCGGGCCACAGTGGCTTTACACCAGCAGGCAGAATTGGAGAGGAAACGTCTCAGAGTTAAAACGCACCGTCTCAGCCTCCTACTCACCTCTCCTGTGGGGCTGAGGCCCCCGAATGCCACACACATCCACAGGCCGGCGGCTATTTTAATGACACCAGATGGACTCCGCTTACCCCGACCCTGCTGCGGTGTCCTTTGATGCCACTACAGTGGGGAATAACTCTCCCCTACACTGTCAGCAAGACAGATGTGTATTTCCTTAAAATAATTGAGGTCTGAAAATAAAATGATATTGATTTAGGCTATCTTGTCAATCACAAGAAAGAAGAACAGCCCAGCAGGTATAATATAAGAGGAGTTTGTAACAAAATGTGCCTTTGTTTCTAAACACCATCAGATATAGCTGGTTTTAATGTTGACTGGGCAGACTATGAGCTTCCAAAAATTTCCTCTGAGACAAAATATTTTGCTGGAGACAAGCAAGACCAAGAGAACAAGTTTTCCACTGAACCAAAATAGAATGGTTCCACCAACAACTTCATTAGCACCTTCAAAGGAAACAGCAGGCAAAGCTGAGCAATGTGTTACGCAGCAGGACTGAGCTCGGTGGGCACCTGGTACCTCTTGCAGGTCTCCCTCAGCCACTGTTGGCACTCGTGTATTGCCCAGTGTCCTGAGGACGCTAAACCGGTGAGATACCTGGTTGTTTTGAGATGCTACTGACACAAAAGGTCAGCAGCCCTCCACGGTTTGGAACTTGGCTGTGCTCCCCCTCGTTCGCAGCAGGAAGGATGCTGCCATCCTCAATTCACAGCACATCACGCTGCCTCCTTGAGTAACCCCCCGGAGCCTACAGCCAGGGCGGGCACTCGCTGCCAGCCCTGCAGCATGGGAAAGCAGCACAGGGGCCCACGGCACAGGGCTGCATGGACAGAGCCATGGCATGAAGTACTACAGAGCCTTTATATTAAACAGAGCTTCAAAGCTGCAAAAATATTAACACCCACGAAAAAACAGACGCATAAAGGTCCTTTAATAGCCCTATACTGCTCTTGCCATGAGCTCTAAGCGCTTAGTGAGGAAGTGACCTTTATGAAATTATTGTTTATGATCTCTCCGTGTCTGCCAGTATAGGCACAAAGAGTATTCCAATTTATTTAAAAGGTTACATATCAAAACTGAATATGCAGTACAACTGTGTTATCACATTGTATAACTTTTACACAGGAAATCCAATCCTTGGCACGTATGCCTTCTAGGCACCGGGGCTGGATTCCCTCACTATCAAAACTAGAGACGAAGAAGTAATACGTAACAAAATAATTTATTCATCCATCTTTTCTTGTTTATAAATAGTCTCCAAATCCCTTAGAAAACTCCCCAAATAATCCCTGGCTTTAAATTACTCACAAATTTCTACCAATAAATAGTATTTTAGCTTGCAGAAGATTTGAACATGGGGTTCAAGGTACTCGGGCACCTTTGCAAGCAGAGACTGTTCAAACTGAATAATTTAGCTGTCTCAGTTTCAGAAACCTGATCTGATTTCTTTTGAGCTGTACGACCCTCTTAGAGTACCTTACGCATCCTAAACAACCTCCCCCTCGCCTGCTGCTTGTTAGAGGCGCGGGCTGTGCCTGCCAAGGGAGACCGACCCAGCACCGCCCGTTGCCTGCCCTCAAGCCAACTCTAGTAACTCGGTGGGCACCACTCCCGTGCTCCGAGGGAATACCTGTGCGCTAGCATGTACTTCAGTTCTTTGCCCCCCAAGTAAGAAAGTGCCCTGAATCGGCCATAGGGAACGTGCCTTTCACCTGATAAGGTAAGAGATGAAACCAGGACATGTTTAGCCCAGCAAAATAAAGGATGAGACTCTTGTGCACAATGTTGGATAAACTCACAAAATAAAAACTAAACCAAAATTAAAAAGCATGTTTCTAGACTGCAGTTACCGATAAGGACCTCTCCTAGCCCCTGCAAGGTCAGCAGCACAGTGGGCTGGCGATTTCAGGTCCAAACCTCGCCCAGGCTGCTCACTCTGAGCAGTGCCTTTCCCTTGTTCAAGGCGGATGAGCTCACCTCCTCTGGGCTAGCCCGGGGGTTCCTGCGGGCACCTCTGCCAGCGGCTTCTCCTCCCAGCATCCCTGCGCATCGCAGCTCGGGCCAGAACCGATCCCGCTGGGCCCACGGTGGGGTTGGGCGTCCTTCCTTCCTCTCCTTGTTTCTGGGAATACAAATGTACACGTGCCGAGCAGGACACGTCCCGTCCTTGTGCTTCGCCTGTGGGGTTGGTTTCTTCTCCTGCTACAGAAGATATGCCTAGCTGTCATTTCTATCATATTCCTTAGTAAGAATGTTCTTCTCAGCTTCAGGTCTTCCTGCAAGTCACAAGACACTTGAGATTATGCTTAAACTTAACACGCCATGAGAACTGTTTTCTACAAACTTCTTACTAGACTTGGGGCTTCTTGAAGTTAGCTTCTAACTGAAACCACACATCACATTTCGGAGTTCCAATGACACCCACTGCACGTACACCACTTTTTCTAAGTTACCCCAGACTATCAGCCATTGCATTGTATCATGATTCTTGTGTCTTAAATGGTTAAAAAAAACCCCAATCACTTTCTTAGAATTATTCTGCTTGGACATAGTCACTGAACTTGCCAGCAACAATCTCCTGACAGCACAGATGAGGAGAAACTGGTCTCTAAGATTCACTTTCTGCTGAAGTACAATGTTCAATACGCTAAAAAAAACCACCCAAACAATTCCTCAAATAGAAATTTGAAATCTGCACAGTTTCTTATTTTCTTCTAATTGTTTCTGCTTCTCGATGAATCCTGTAATTCACAAGGTAAATGTTCTCCGAAGTGCTCCATCCGGCCGAAGCCTTCCTGAAGTCCTCTAGGTACGCAGTCCCATAGAATAGGTCGCAAATACCATGTGAAATCCAAATCTCACAATTAAATATATCACTGAAAATTTATTTTCTGCAAGTATCTGAAAAGTCTAATTGAAAATTTGCTTTTGCAAATATTCATGAAAGATAATTTCAAGTGCTTGTATGCTCATAGAGAGCAAATTCACAAAGAGTCATAGACATGATCAATTTTGAGTTCATTTCTAAATTTAAATGAATATTCATAGACATTTTTAACTATTCCTTTAACTTCAATACAGACTCATCAGAACTCATTTGCACCTAGTTTTTATTAGTGCAAATCAGGTTTAAACACATTTAAATCAAAAGTTAAGCATGTCTGAAAAATGCTTAAAGAAGAACAGAATTAAGCCATCCTTTCTTATCTTCAGAATGGAATAAAACTAGCTTCCTTTTTTATTAAAATTTGAGAATAATTTGTGATCTTTTGAAGTTATTGTTCTGCTGTCAGCTAAAGCTATTTATATGCTTTGATACCAAACATTCCCTTACATAATGGTGTCTCTTCCTCCCAATCCCTTAAAAATTATTCATCTGCAACACTTTTTTTCCCCATTTCCTTGATTCAGTTTAAATGAAGTTTATAAAACTCTCATAAAATCATCTATTTCAGCCTGGTTTCAAACGCTGCAAAGGTGAGTATTAAAAATTCTTCCACTTAGGAAAAAATTGACAATATCAAGAAAAAGGAGGAAGATACTTTAGACAATAAATTTAAACAGTTGCAGGCCAATGAGTTATTGAGACATTCTCCTAACGAGTAGCAATAGTCACACTTAGTCAGTTAGATTACTTACATGCTTCAAGTTCTCATGTGACTGAAGAACTCGTGGGATACGATAATACAATAAAAGCACGTTGTTTTGAAAAGCTTCAGTCCTGGAACTTTCTTTCCTTCACATCTTGTGATTTATTCTTTCTCAGTTTGAAGCTGCACTCAGCAGTTCCTCATTTTATTTGCCTCCAAATTTATCTGGAAACTCTGGGGTGACCCCTGAAAGCTGTTTGGAAAGATGGGACTGTATTAAAGGTCATATTTTCAAAGATATTCCAGGTGATTTAGAAGTCTAAAGGTCTATTGACTTATAGGATTCAAAATGTCTTAGTCACTTCTAAAAAGGGCATAAATCTGGGACTGTTTGGCTCTTTTGACTGTCTCCCTAACATTACTTCGTCAAAGAGATGCACAGTGACATACACGGAGTTACATCACAAAAGCTAACAAAGATAATTACGTTAGAGCTAATCAGGTTTGTGCACTATGATGCCAACCATAAGCCTTTTCAAAAAGCCACCGATGCCCATCAGTCTTGACGAGTAACCAATCCATTCTTCATCCTCTCCCCCGGAAAGCTGAAGTGATGCAGAATAGCATCTCTTAAGAATATATCCTCCAATATCACAGCACCTTCTAGAAGCTACAAACACAATATTCGCAGCTATCGTTTGCATTTATATGGAGCTCGTTGCTTCTCTAGAAAAGAATTTTCTGGAAACTATTGGCAACAGATGAGAAAGCTAAAAAATCCAAAATTAAGAAGAGAGGGGCTTCCTTCCCGCCCCCTCCCCCCCTTTTTTTTTAAACCATTTTTCTTACATTATCCTAACATCTAAATCAATATTTTTCTCCCTATTTATTTTTTTCAGTACCCAGCTTCTGGGCATATTTTATACAAGGCAAAGTGAAAGGCTTGGCTTTGAAGTCACAGAAAACTCACTGGCCAAGTGCATCAGCAATTCACAGAAACACACATGAATAGAGCAGAGAATTGGTACAGATCAGAGAAACTACACAAGCCGCTGTATCAGTTCAGCTTCATTTATTAAAAGGAATTGACAAGATACTCTGTATCGGAGTCTCTGCTATATTACTTACAGAACAACAGGTCAAACTTTATGAGAAATTTCTGTTGCTGCCTTTTGCGGATGCAAAGGTCTTTACCGCAGGTGGATCATTTAACTCCCCTGAGATAAGACTTTCTAATTCCATCCAGCCTGATCGCTCTTCACCTTTATTTCTTAGATCACATTCACCCTTGTTGCAATAACCACTAATTATCTACAATTCTGAAAATACAATCGAAACATGACATTTCCTTAAATCCCTTTCTATTATTGGAACACTGAGACGTGCATATACCTCCTATGCTAATTGATGAGCTAAGATATGTCTTAGTGGGGGGAAACTGGTTTAACATAGCTTTTAATTCAGACTGCAAAACTCTGCAGTATTCTTCCCCATTCAGTGCAAATAATTTTATTCCTTGTCCTTTGTGCTTCCTCGTTCGCCCCACAGTCATTTACTCAACGATGGGGTTGTGAAGACTGCAGTAGCTGTTAGTCTACATGAAGAAACACTTATATTCACACCAAATATATGATATGCAAATATACCATTGTAATTCATCTCTTTCTTTAGGCTAATTTATATTTTAATGAATTTGGTCATTGGGAATTGAAGTACTTTAGCTTCAGAAATAGAGCTTGTTGAAAACCTTTTGCTGAAATATATAATTTTCAAGCAGGTTTTCAGCCAGCTCAAATCATTGTTGAGATCCTTTATTTAGTGAACCATCACTTCAATAAACAAGACAGAGATATGACTTTTGTATAATAGCCCGTAATTTTGTATATGAGATACAGGGATAGCAGAGAAAGCCGCGCACCACGGGGAGAGTTAGGCAAGCTATTCCTGAGGTACAATGTACTTATAAACCATGTTTTGAAAATTATTCTAAAATGACTGCCACGATTTTGTTGCAGGAGTAGCTTTTTTTTTTTTCCTCAGAAGAGAATTTAAATTCATTTAAAAGAGGCCATCAGGATTTAATAGACAAGTTGCAGCCGTAACTGGGAAACACGGTTACGAGTGGCTCACATGTCAGACCGATGGGAGCGTTCGCCGGGCGAAAGCGGCGGCTGTCCCGGCCTGGCATCACCGGAGCTGAGCCGAGGAAGACCACCTGTATGAAAACTCTCACGGATTGGAAAGAATCATTACGCTGTAAATTGCACGTAGTCCTTACACGGGCACGTGACACAGCGTTTTGGTGGGAATACCCAGAACTCACTCGGCGCAGCGAATTCAGGCACTAATGGAATTTCTCTAGGAAGGGATGCAAGCCTTGTCCACGCCGGGTGTGGCGCTGACTAGCCAGCCCTTCTGAATCCACACAGAAGCTTAAAGGCATTGATCCTCCCTACAGAAAGGCACTGAATTTGAAGTTTACCTCGGCTGAATCTGGTCTGACATCTGCAAAAACTAGATTTTCCCATTGGCAACACTCAGTTACAGGAAATCCGAGCTTTTAAAGAAGCCCCTCGCACATCAGGCATTTTGGAGCTCTCGTTCATTAGCCGAGCTGGCTGCTGCTGGAACGCCTGCACCGACATGGCCAGGCTGGAGTCGTCCGTGGTGGCAGTTGTTGGCTCTTTAAATAGATCGCTTCAGTTTGGATGGAAAGAACATGCAGATTCAAGATCACAATCAGGAGGATGGGGAAAGACAGAAGGAGATTAAGAGAGATATCACTAACAAACCTCACACGCTGAAAACAACGGCAGTAAAATCACAATGACAGAACAATCATTTATGTCATACCAGTTTGAGAGAACATCGATTTAAAAGGTGTAATCAGATCCATTTATTGCAAGGACTAAAAAAAATTACGGAAACTGAAAGTGAATACAAATACGTCCTTTGCTATATTTTAAACCAGTAGCATAGCTTTACCCAATTAGAATGAAATCCATCTTATAAGAAATATCTAATTAGATATGGTAAACTTATTTTATTTTAAAAGAAAGACATTGATGACTCCTAATTATACACATACATGTTCTCCAAGTAAATTAGTTATTGTCTGAGCCATTATGCAGAACAAGTCCTTATACAACACTGTCATCTAGTGGTCAGCGGCCAGACTCTGCTTCTGCTGGAAGAGGGAGCCGGTCAAAAAGACAAGTAATAACACCCCCGGGTTTATTGTTTGTTTCATTGCATTATTTCACATAACAAAATACTTCATGGTTTATTACGTTCATGTTAGCGACGGGCCTTTCAGCCTACTAGAAGGCATGAACAGACCGATGTTTGGACACCCGGAGAGGAAAGGGAATGCCTATCAGCTGCCCGTCCAACGGGAACTAGGGCTGCGCCAGGTGCTTTCTGCCATGTTAGCGACAACGGCACGTTTAGTCCCTTCCTCTGCCTCCAGATTTGTTCCCAGTAGTCCTTTTGGTCCAGATTTATACTTCAAGCTGGGGGAAGTTTCGCTGTCGGCTGGGCGCGTTCATCGGGGAGCCGATCCTGGCAGGTCCACGCTGCCGCACAGCCCCCGACTGCTCCACAGCCTCACCTCGCCGAGAGCGAACGGGGAACCGAAACCCCCGGCCGCCCCCGGCATGACTGAAGCAATGCAGATCAATTCACGCATTTGAGTCTGCGGTCCCTCGCATCGAGCTTTTCTGCGCAATGCCGTACGCCTCGACCGTGTCAAAGCAAGCTTGCTAATACTGCCTTTCCTACAGCCAGCTAACTGCGCACAGGGTGAGAACATGGCGAGCGTGTGCTGCCTCCGATTGCGACGCTAGCGACAAAACACCCAGTGGAATAGACAATTACGTTTTACAGACCTGCATCCTGGAAGTATTCGTAATTAATGGGAAGCAGAAAAAAAATGATGTGATGACAACGTGCCCTAAAAGCAATGCGTCACCATGGCCCTGAATAACCTGCCGTCAGCTGAGCCCTACATCTACCAGTAAATCTTATTTTATGGAAAAGAAGTACTTTATGTTCTAGAACTAGCTGTAAGTTCTGGATAATGACATCGGGAGCATGCAGTCTGGATAGGGACACCCACCGCAGGCTTTGGCGAAAGCCACGTCTCATAAGGTATATGCCTCTGAGATCCCGTACTCAGGTACATACAGCCAGACACGCAAGCCCAGCTAGAGCGTTTTGCAGCTCCTTGCTGTAACAGGCTACTCCTCTTCCCAGAAAAGCCTCGGGGCCTGATACCAGCAATCTTGAAAAATTAGACATCACAAAATTGTCGGATTGGCAAGCTGTGATCTTCGAGATAACCAAATAAAATTCAGATTCCACCTCAATTCACAGGAATGCAGTACTATTTCCAAGAACCTACTCATTCCAACGTATTCCTGGAAGGCTTGAGCCCTTATTTCTTGACAAATAATTATCATAATTGGGATCAGTAAAAGGCTGGATTAAATTCAGAAGGTCTTTTTGAGTATGTTCTGCAAAAATTTCACAATACGTTATACACAGATCTTCAGCATCCAGTAATTACAACTAGTATTGTCTTATATTTAATATTTCAGTAGATGCATGGATGGATGGAAGGAAGGAAAGAAGGAAGGAAAGAAAAACTGTCAAGTTTTTTTTGGAAATAAGGAATAAATCAAGGGCTGGATTTTATGCACCAAACCTGATCTCTAACCAGTATGGGATTTTCCCTATTCCCAGCCGCCGGGTCCCGCTTCCATGGCTTCCTCTCACTCCAGCACTCCTGAGAAGGGCTGCACATAGTCAGCATTCTTCGACTGGATTGTTCCAGTGATCAATAGAGAAAGGGCAATGATTTATTTATAAAGCAGCGATGCAGCACTGCAAGAATTAGTTATCTTCTGGAAATGGTTCCCATTTTATGCATTTCCTACATAAAAGAACGCACAATAAACTTTGGTGTGAATTGCAGCGCAAACCACGCTTTAACTGTACCCCTTTGTTTTTTTCTCGTTTGGAAGTACTGTGTGGGTTGTTTTTTTTTTATTTATTTAAAGCTTGTTGTATATTGATTTAGCAAGGAATAGGTAATAGCCACATCAATTTTCTCACAGTGAGATGTATTGGTAGAAAAACAATTTTATAACTAGAAACAGAAATGACTGATCTATTGGCTATTATGAGCTATTCTGACTATATTATACATAGATTACATAGTGGATATATAAAAATAACATAGGCAAGTTTTGTATTTTAGATATGCTTCAACTAACAGAGGCAGTATTGTTAAAAGCAAGAGGTCCACGTCAGCAGTATAATACACTAGAAATTGATATTTTGCATAGGAAATGGGGTCTATGTCTCTGAGATCCTTATTATGTTGATTATTACATTTGGGAGAAATAACATTCAGAATTATTATAGCAGTTTGCGAAATAAAAATGTATCTGAATCTGCAAAAAAATACAGCTCATAACAATCTGGGCACACATTCGGTGTTGCACAAAAAAGTAAATGGGATAGAAAGTATGTTTTACATCTTCAGAAAGAGATTTTTTTCCCCCCCTTTTGGGTTGCATGTTTCTTCATAATCATCATTTTGCAATATAATGTCAGAATGAAGCACAAAAGGGAATTTTTTTCCAACAATTGGAATTGCCATGGCAACACCCCAGATCTCAGATAAAGTTTGGTCCTGTACCGATAGTCACATTAGCATTTGTTTTTGTGCTAAGCGCAATACTGCATGTGAAAAGTACTTTGGTCTCTCTAGTGAAGTATAAGAAGTTGTAATTCGATTATTTCAGAAATGGGAACTATAAGATTTTGACAGCTCCATAGGGAGCTTCATCTTTAAAAATCACATATTTTTGAAATGACACAAAAAATCAAAAGAAAGTTAGGTACTGCTATCAATATTAAGAGCAGCTGTTTGCATCTCTAGTCTTAAATATGCTGAATTTCAATAACTCTCAACTGTCCCCTTTCCAGCAGCTCTTAACTTTCCCAAACATGTTAATCTTCAGGCTTTGTATTCATATATATATATATATATATATATATATAAAGAAGCAGATGAAGTCAAGTGAAGCCTTTAAGCTACTAAAGAATCAAAGGAGACTATTTTTCCCAAATATCTTCATGAGGATAATTTCCTTACACTAGTACACAGAATCAGCTGAAGGTAAACACGACCATTTCTTTTCTGACACTCCCAAATCCTATCCAAACAATAAGGAAATTAAAATCCTTTAAATTACCAATATTCTAACCTGGCAAATCCATAGAGCATATACATGTAAACATATTTAGGATGTGTTCAGGAGGTTTTTATCCTATAACACTACTCTGTAGGCTTGTAGAACAACCTACCAGAAACAAAACACAGAGGGAGAACACAAGCCCATTCGAGCTGAAACCCGATTCCTCCCCAAGCAGAAAACAAAACCAGAATACACTTTCTATCAAAGCAGCACACAGCTCAGATTTCAATTACTGACTTTCCCAAATAGTGCAGAGACAAAGGCTTTGTTTTCAAAAAAAAACATGCTGGAAATATCTACGGGATAACCATAACTGTTCCCAGATAAACTGGCTAACAAACAGACAGAGTGCCAAAGTACTCGCTACGAATTTAACGGTTCTGATGACAAAATAAATAGTACAGAAATGCAAGATGAGACGGAAATTCTGTTGCTGAAATAAGAGATTTCAGGAAGATTTGATTATCCATCATTGGGCAAATGTCACGAACCATACAAACAAAGCAATACAAATACGTGGTCTTTGTATACGCAAGCAGGTACCACATACTCTAATAAATACAGCGAAGAATAAAATACACGACGCTTCCAGCCGGAGAGGGAGTAACTCCAAGCCAAGACCTATGCCTCCTTTCTCTTTAAGGGACAGATGGCCAAACAGCATTGGCTAGGAAAGGACCTTCCAGAGCCTGACATTAAACAAGGCAGTCATGGCTGTCACTGGAAAGGTCCTAAATTCTAATGTTTTATGAGTATACAGGGTCTGCTTGAAATACATGCTGGTGTTTGAAGTGCTACTGTTTTCCTGTTCATATTATAGGTACAACCTCATGGGCCCAGGACGGCAAGCTTAGCTCCCCAAATGAAAAAAGTTACAAGCTGCAAACTGTATTTAAGGGCAGAATAAGCTAAGGACCAAAACCAAAAGCAGAAAAATATGAAAAGAAAAAAGCCCAGGGCCAGGTACTGTTGGCCGTTGTGGGGCTCAGTTGCCAAGCACCCAGCAGAACGGTAAGCCCCTATTCCCCTGCCCCACGAGGTGTGCACTGCTCTTTCCTGAAACCCTCTATGCCTTGGCACGCTGGCGTCCTACATGAGACACACGAGTACTTAGAGTTAGGGGAGGGGTCCTGAACCACTTCTGAGATCAACAGCCTCGACACTTGCAAAGCCCTTGGCAGATAAACCCCGCGTGTCCCAGATGGGGTCCTGAGAGGCCCGCAACATGGGCTGCATTAGAACCAACTTAAATGCCATTCATTTTTAGTATTTACTGCTGGACACTAGGAAAGAGAAGTCAACCTCTTGCTACAATTCTTCAACGTTGTTTAACTCCTTTCTTTATCCTATTGATTTCTATTCTGCAGAACAGGCTGCAAGTTTTACGATGCAGCAATCATCATTTGGGTTCACCCCTGTTTTAACGCACAAATCCTTAATTAAGAGACCTTTCTTATAGAAAAGGCAAAGCATTTCTTTTAATGCACAACATCTACTCTCCCAAGCGAGATGTTTACTTTGCATGGGAAATAACTGGGATCTCCTTGAAGACATAGGCGTACTTTGAATCGCTCTTCCAGATTTCACACTGTTAGGCATGAATTATTATTCCCTGTGATGTGAGGCAATAAATGAGTTGAGCTATGGAAACTCAGTACTTTGGAGATTATGAACCAAAACAGAAAATTGGGATGGAGCTGGGAAGAAAAGACAGGCAGCGGTGAGACGACACCACTGAGCGTCTGGGGTTTTTTACGCCTTTCCTTGCTGCCCTACAATTTTTCTAGTAGCTCCTCTTTGAAGGGAATAATATGTAGGTAGCTGTGTTGCTGGTAGCTCTATCTGCAACCATGCAGTTGTGATTTTATTATGCAGTGTTGTGTTTTAATAGCCATTTGAAAGCGTTACTGAAATATCTCATTGCACATTACGATGACTCTCGTACCAGTAACTAAAGATGTAGTCCCCAGGAAGTGCCATTTATTTCAGTGGAGCACAGCTGCACTAGAGGAAAAAGCCTGGGGCACCCGCAGCAGCAACAGGGAGGCAGAGGGAATCAGCAGCTTCTGTCTGATTTGAAAGAGGAAACATCTCTTTTAAAGTATTTATTTGCAAACACCTCGCACAATTCTAGAGGAGTCTCCCATTTGTTTTATTTCTGAATTATTTTTTGTTCAGGTGTTTTGATGATTTTGCTAATCTTTTCCTTTGCAAATAAATCTATTCCTTGTCAAAAAAGTCTAGCAGTTCTTTTTTTAGTATCCAACAAGCCCACACATGGAGGTTACACAGCGGAAAACATATGCCCCTTTTCAACTTGCGCCTGTGCTCTAATAGAAGAAAAGCAGCGAGTCTTTGAAACGCCTTTCTTCCTATGCAAAAAATTTGCTTTCATTTTTTCCATTTTAGAAAAACATCGCTGAAATGACAATTGGAAACAGTCATTTCTGAAAACCATTTCAACGAGGTTTACAACAGCCACTGTAAATAGTTACAATTAATTCTGTAGAGAAGCACAAAAAGGATAAGACCAACATTCAAGCCAATTCCAAACCCCTCAGCTTTTCCTAAAAATCAGGGTTACAAGTCTGATGACTCCAAATTTAGTAGGCTGGGCTGGGAATTTAGTTCTCATGCTGTCAAAGTTGTGTGTTGTGATCTGGAACAGGTCACTTAATCTGTATCTGCTGGTTTTCTTCTTCTTTCCTTAGCTGTCTAATTTATACAGTGAAATATCAGGACAGACTATAACACTCTGCTGCCAATACAGCACGTATAAAAATGAGGCATGATCTTTTAAATACAGTATTCATTATAATACTGGCATTGGAAATGCTTTACTCTTTTACAATGCAAGTAAGAGCATCTTAGTTACGGAGGTTACGTATACACATGTCACAGAAGCACGTTTAAGGGCAAGCAAATAGATGAAAAAAAACCAGAAGAATCTGAATGATGATTAAATTTCACAGGGTAAAAATCCGATCATGAAGGACGCTTTCTGCGTAGAGCATAATGGACGGTGTATTCATTTACGTTCCTCAAACGTGTACATTGTCAGTGTGTTCAGTTTCGGTAATTAGAAAAGAAATTTGGATGCTAGAGTTTCCATAAATAACACAAATCATCAAGATGCATTTTTCTCTTGTGCATTTTTTTTTCTTTTTATCTGACTTATAATTTTTCTTTTTTTATTTCCTTGATGTGATCCCAAGGGATTAAGGTCCAAGCCACCCAGCTATATCACTGGCAAAAGAAGTCCTATGACATGCTCGATTTTTAGCGTCATTAGCTATCTGCAGACATTGTCTTAAGCAGCGGAGTTAAAAAACCTAGAGAGAAAAAGACAGAATATATCCGAGGGTAAAAAGCCTTTGTGGGTGTTGATGGAAGTATATGGAAGAAACCAGCAAGAACAGTGGATAATGGAAGATTGCTAGTGCAGGTAGTGGGCTTATCTATATGACAAATTGATGAAGAATGAGGAGGAAAACTATGTTGATTTAATGCTGGCAATTTGAAGCATAGGCTGCACAGCTGTTTCAGACAGAAATACCAAGATAAATTCAGAAGCAAGCCCTGCTCTGACAGGTTAATAAAATACCAGGAATTATTTGAGCTTCTTAGAGGAAGGGATCACTAAAGAGCCCTTCGAATACCCAAGATATTGCACATAAGAATAAAAGAACGGCTCATCCAGCCTTGCCTGCCTGTTATCAAGAACATGCTTTAAACTGATAGCCAAGCTTTTCTAGCAGACATGAAAAAAATACATATTAGAAGTGAAAAAGTAAAGAATAAAGTGAACACCTGCTATTGATACAATTTTAGAAAAAAACTGTCAGTGGTAGAGCCTTCAAACAGGACACCTAAGAAAGGCTTACTTAAAATAAGGAAAAATATGCCATACAGGGTCCTCTGTTTCAACTTACGCTCCTTAAACTTGTTACTAGCAATAGGAACATTTATCCAGGTAAATGGAAACCCCAGGCTTTTTACATTTACAGGTGTTTAATATGTGGTCTGCACGCTCACTGCTACCACTGTCAGTCCGCCCAGTCATTAGAAAGCATATTTAAGAACATTTTACCAAAGAGCCAGCCATGCTTCTTGGCTGTATTTCTGATAGGAAGCTTGATTTACCAGCATTTTTGTCCAGTTCCAGACAATCCAGCACTCTGAGAAAGGCTACGCTGCATCAGCAGCTTTCCACTGCTCTGCTGCAGAACCCTTTGGAAAAATATCATGGATGAATTTACAGACCAAAAGATCAGAGCTGTGAGTTAGTTCTTTGCTGGGAGAGGAGCTTGCTATGGAAGCAGGCCTAGGAAGTGGTAAGGCTGCAGGACAGCGTTAAAAAAAGTAAAAGTGGAAAAAAAAATTAGGTAGCTTTGGTATCCCTCCCCTCCTCCACAAAAGAAGGGAATACTTCTTTGGAATACCTCAATGTGATGGCTCACTAATGAATTATTCACAGAAAGGTAGGACTCGCTTTCTTTCCCAGGGGTTACAGCAATGTCAAGTGAAAACATGTCAGTCTGCCAAGAAATACCAATGGTGTGGAATAATTCCACCGGAGATGACACAATCACCCCTCTAATGACATGAGCTCTTTTGATGAGTGTGTCTGAACTACATTCCTGCTAAGGATGCCAGGCACTACCAATAATTTGATATTTAATTTTCGGAAAACTTAAAGATTAAACAAGCTCCTCTGAGCAACCTCTGAAGCCACATTTTATTTTTAATTTATCAGCATTGCCCAAACTTATTATTCATGACACAGTCCTCTTCCAGCACTATTTTTAACAGTGTAAGCACTCCAAGCACTAATTTAAATACTGAAACGTCCTGTGTTGTAAAAATGCCCACCACCTCCTCGTCTCCGTTCTGGGAAGAACTGCTCAAACCTCAGTCCAACAGACAGTCCCAAAGGGTGGGGAAGAGCATAGGTCGCAAAGTGTAAGTGACTTGCTCTCCGATATTTAGGTCGAGCCTATTTTTCTCGCAGTCTCTGTAGATGTAGTACAGAAAATGCAGTATTTCAAATGCTTTTTGTCAGTCTGTTGGTTCTGGGGGTCAAGAAGGAAATTGCTTTGTTAGGGAACCTATTGGGAAAGGTCTGTTGTGGTTTTTCGCCTCATTCACAACATCATTGCTTAAATACAATTCAGAAATACGTTTAGTTGTTCTAAACAGATTGCAATTTACAACTTAATTTATGCTTAATGCTAGGAAGAGGTCTAAAGCACTTACCTTCCAGGACAAAAATTGAAATTCATGTAGAGGACTTGATTCTTATGGGAAAATCTTTGTAGACTCAAATGTGTTCTTCACAATCTCTCTCTCTCATCCTCAAGAAGAAAGATAAGATCATTTCACAGAGTTAGCTGCATTCATCAGTCAGCTGGAGAAGAGTCTCACAGAAACTCCATAGTCTTTGTTCCACACCTATATTAAGCTTTGGTACTTTGTAGGAGAAAGTTGCAGCCTACAACTGAAATCCAAGCTTGTGCAAATCTTGATCTGCCCATTACGTATCAAAATTAAGTTACAGTCAAGGGATTAAGAAGAAACACTAGACTGACCCATGCTCAGACACTTTAAAAAAGATGTCCAGCATTACCTAAAGGTAGGATGTGTTCCGGAGAAGCATTTCAGCCCGCAGGCGGGGTAAACCGGCCCCTAAGAATGCCGGGTCCCTGACGAGGGCAAGCGTGTGCGCAGTGGGCACGTGCGCGCTGCCTGCAGCAATCCTGCGATGGTCCAACGCTTCTAACCAAAGCTGGTACGAGTCAAGCATTTGCATATACAGGAAGGATTCCCTTCAAAATTTCTTCTAAAGCCTCGAGGTTGGACTAATGCACCTATAACCAGCTGGATCATATTTCCTTCTCCCTCATCACAGTGTATTTGCTGTCATATGCTACCAGATACAGGAGTTCATGAGCTGGTCTCCTTCTGGTCAGGACACTGTGGACCACCACCCTTCAGACTGCTTGTGTTTCCTTTGTATCTCAGTTGCAATGATGTGGATTTTAAAGCCTGTAGATTCATTGCTGGTAGGCAACCTCAATTTCCCACCCAGTCAGCAGCAGCCTTTCTAATGAAGACAGAATAAAACCTTTTCTTATTTTTAGGGTCATGCATTTAATCTCTGAACAGTGACCCCATGTTCTTCTTAGTGGTTTGTTTCTGAAACTGCTTGCTTAAGACTGGGTAATTTTATCATGTTTAATAGCCAGTGCAAGGTCTAGCTCTGCTTGACTTTTGTTCAATTCACCTTATTCCTATGCTTCTTTACCTCTTTTGCAGAGATTTCTTTGCCTGTCAGTCCTTTCTGCATTTTTTTTTTCATTCTGCTCATTTATTTTTAATTATGTGGCTATTCATCCAGTTAGATTCTTTCTACAGTGTCTCCTTCTTTGTTCCGGATTTTAATTCCAGATAGTTTTCAAACTTCTGAGTAAGAAAGTTCCAGATCTCCTCCACATTTTAGTTTCTGAGCTTCTTTTGTAGATCAATTTAATCATTCACATCCATAGAGTACTGAGCTTTGAAATCCCCAGTTGCATACCTATTTGTTTTACTCCTGTCATTTAATTTTATCTGAATCACACATTATACATTCTTCAATCAGCTCATCTAGAATATCTTCATTACTTAAACGAAACCCTAAAGTTGGCCTCTTATCAAAGAAGTTAAAAAATTGTCAGCTATTACCAGCAGAAATAACCAGTGTTATTAGCATTTGTTCTCCAAGCTATACAGAAGAAGTTAAATACTTCCATATGTGGGGCTGCCCACCCATATGGTCACAACTCCTGGTAGTACTTAAAGCTTTAACCACGCACAAAATGTTAAAACATAAAATGCTTTAAAAAGATCAGTTTTAGTAACCAAAACCAGCCCTACAGTATCCTACAGACTCACAAAATTAATAGAATTTTTCTATCACTCCCAGATTTTGAAGCGCTTTTGATTCAAAGAACATAGCTGCACTATTGCTACTTCTTTCTTTAATCTGCCTCATAAATTCATGTGCAATTCTATCTTTTTTTGATTAACACACCCTGTTCCACACTTGTTTTTCTACTACATTCTTGTAAGCCATCTAACATCCCACATTTTGCTGGTCCGGCTCATATTTACGTACAATTACTCTTTCCCGACCATCAAATTTTACCCAGATTAATCAAAATCCTTCTGCTGATTACAGCACCTAACTATGATCCTGAAGCACTGCTCTGGCCTCTTGCTTTTCCCTCCAGCAGGGACGGCCGCGCTTCCCTTGCCGAGCATCTGACCGTCTCCTCCCAGCCGGACACACGGCTACCCCTGCCCAGCCGCCGAGGAGGGGCAGGTAGCGGTGGCACAAGGCGTCTCCCTGCGGGGTGCACCCGTCGGTGCGGGGCTCACGGGACAAGCCCCAGCAAGGAAAACCCATCCCTGGCACTGCAGAGGCTGGAGCAGACTGGCCTACTTGACTGTTAGTGGATCGTTACTTGCGCTTCCCGCTGCCCGCTGCTTGCGTTTCTGCTCGCTGCTAACGCCATCGTCATCGGAAGACACTTGAACTCACTTTTTCTGTTTACAGGAGACAAGTTGGGCAGTCCAAAACTCTCAGCCTTACCCCTCATTCCTTAGTTTCAGCCTCATTTTACCAATTATGCCAATCTCAGTCCCCAGAGGCAGATTACCAATGCTATTTCCTTATTTTCAGCTTCCTCAGTATGCAGCAGTACATGTCATTATTTACCTTTTGATCAATTGTGAGATAATTTGTATCCATTCCATTCTGCATTTTGGTTACCTAAAAATTGACTGGTTCATTTGTAAATAGGCGTAATTTTGTTTGAAAGCCATTAGCGTTTCAGGCCATACTTTTACTGGAGACTCATTCCTTCAGCTTCTGTACTCATCTGTACAATACTTGCCTTTTTGTACTATAAAAATAATAATGAGAAAAAAAATGCTTTATAAACTAGATCATACTTTTAAATACATTGCTTAATCAGAGGATTATTCAAACCTTTTTTTCATCTGGGTTTAAGTTCATAGCTACTATGTTTGCTTTTATTGTTTCTTTCCTTGAGGTCTTTCCATCCTTAATAATTCAATGATTCTATATGGCCTTAAGCTGCATCAGGGGAGGTTTAGACTGGATATTAGGAAAATTTCTTTACTGCAAGAGTGGTCAGGCCCTGGCACAGGCTGTCCAGAGAGGTGGGGGAGTCACTGTCCCTGGAGGTGTTCAAAAACCACACAGACGTGCACTTCAGGACATGGTTTAGGAGACCTGGGGGTGTTGGGTTGGCGGTCAGACTTGGTGATCCTTAGAGGTCTTTTCCAACCTTAATGATTCTGTGATTCCTTTCACCTCCTTTCCTCGCTACTACGAGGCATGTATTTGCATTCAGGTGTGCATGTAAAATTAGGGATAAAGTTAAAAGGCATCCACACACCAGCAGCGCATTTTCATGGGAACCTTAGGCCAATTTCTTTGTTCCCTTCTCAGTAACTCGCATTGGTTCTGCTGCAGCACGGGAATCATGAATGTTCTTGGGGAATGCTCCAAAAGCCCTAAAAAGGCAGATAGATACCAAAGGAGATTTGCTCCAGTCTACCCAGTAACTCTTATCAAGCAGAGAGGATCACTGAAGGCAAGAATGGCCAAAATACTGTGTTGCTTTATCAGCATAGGGCTTCAGAAAGAAACCATACAGCTTATTGGGAATTATATTAGATATTTTCGGCAGAGTGGGAACCAAATCAAAGTCTCCCACATCTTCTATCATTCCTCCTGGCAGCCTGAATGGCTTTCTGAATCACAGAGATGCGAATTCACGTGAAGGCGCTCCTAAGCTATTCCAACCTGCTAAAGAGATGAAGTAACTCCCAGCTGATTGAAAACCAGATGAGTTTACCACTGAGGCCCTTTCCTGTACACTCACTCAGCTACTGAGCCCAGCATCAACAGAGCTTGCCCATCTAAAAGGCAGTCTAAGATATGCTAGAATGGATAAACTGGAGTTTCCCCTTGAGCAACGCCAAAGGTGCTCTCAGAGATGTTGTATATGGAAAATGAAACCCTTCCACCAGTTGTTCCCTGATCATTGCTGTTTTCCTTGTGTGTATCACGTGAGAACAAGAAAGGTCACCGGTCTAAAATTCTAGCCTGTTTCATTAGGATCATATACAGTTTAGAAATGTGAACAATTTGGTAGTATAAATCATTAAGCCCATTCAAAGAGGTGTTCTTACAGAACATCAGATCAACTACTGCAGCATACATGGCCACAGGCTGAAAAATGCAATCAGGCAGTCATTTGCTGTCTTAAGTGATATGACATGGAAAAACCCATATTATTCTGTTAAGGCTTCACAAGTTCAGTAAAGCCAAAAACAGTATGCAGCTTAGCTTCGCAGATAAGGCAAGCACAGTTATACACTTCAAGTAGAAGGAACTGACCTCTCTTTCTCAATGTGGAGTAGGTCAAGTGTAAATATTATACCACACACCTCTGAAGTTCTACATTCCTTCCATTTTCTTAAGTCTATAGCACCCTTCTAGCAATCAGTTATCAGAAAGATGAATAAAGAAGAGAAATTTCATGTATTAAAGCTTCCACCTAACATGACAGGGATTTAATTCCTAGGAGCTGGGGAGGTACACCTACTCGTCCCTGCAGTTTCATCTTGCCTAACAACTTTTCTCTTTCTCTCAGTGGAAAACAAGTGCCAGTGCTGCCTAACTACAGAGCTCACTGTAACTCACTGGAATACAGTATTTCAATGCCACAGTCCATCCACAAACCTCATTTTAAACACAATTTCTCTCGCAAAGCCATTGGGTCAATGTCTTAAGTGTTCTGATATCGCATATCGCAAGTGCAACATCACTTGAATAAAACAGGGACCTAATTAATCCCACTGTTTCCCCTCTAAGATACAGACCAATCTGGCCTTTCTCATTTTCTCACAACCCAAAACAAAACTACTAATAGTTATTAAATAAGAGGAAACTGCAGGAAGCATATGCTTGCTTGTGCCGCTACTGTAAATCACGTCTGCTGGAATGCTTCCTTGCCTGTCTGACCTAGAGCTCGTGCAGCTGCAGTCTGACCACACTGTCCAAAGTCGCTCCATCTTGGACTAGGTATCGCCATAAAGACTTGAAATCTAAATTGTTTCCTCTGCTATTCCCTTCTAGAATTTGGCAATGGTTGTTCTCAGTATTCGGAGACAAATACTTCTCAATTTTGAAGACAGAGGGATAGAGAGTCTCCAAAATTGTACACGGTGCAAACACACCAGGACACGCTAAGAGGAAATAAAATTCTTCTTTGGGCTACAAAGTCAATGGAGTCTCCTCTCCTGTGTTCTTGTGCCACACCTCACTCCCACGTTCACTAGATAGCGTTCCCACGAGGATATACTGCATGCCTTAGCTAATCCTAAGCAAGACATGCAGCGGTGAGAGAACAGGCAGTAGCTGGTTCGTTGCTTCTCATCTGTTCTGAGCACAGGGAAACAAATACCCTCTGGCACTTTACTATCCACTAGGAGCACCTGATCTTTTTAAAGCATAAAGATATTTTGGGGGAGTTAAAATAAGGGGATGATAGTAGAACAGCTGTCTACTACACTATCAATTTCATATGTATGTAATGCTGTCAGGAAAATTTTGAGGTTTCCCATGAAGTTTTGCCTAAGTAAGAAGTAAGAGATCAAGCCAAAATGTAAAATAAAAAATTCTTTCATCTATAAATCTCTCTCAGCTCTTTTTTGGGTTTAGGCATCTCTTTTAACCGTGTTGAAACTATTTTGAGATATTTAGCAACTTTGGAGCAAATATTGCAAGGAGAAGAAGAATCTTCTGTTGGACCAACTGCCAAGTTTTCACACAAGGGCTTTTCCACATATTAATATTTGATAAGAAAACTATCCTAAAATGTTGTAAACACAGCTGTTTCCATTCTAGGATTGAAGTCTTCTCTGTTGGGCAAGCTCAGTGCTTGTCCGATAACAGACATTGTCCTGCTGGGCACTTCGGGGTCTCGCCAGTTTTCAGATTTTAAAAACAACCTCCACCCTTAATTGACATACATCCTTTGTTTGCAAGGACTTAACAACAGCTCTTCATAACTGAGAGCAGCCTTTGTGCGATACGTTGCAAAGAACCCAATCGCTTACATTCTGTGTAAGTGACAAGAAAGGTATCCATGAAGTAAGTTCAGAATTTACACCTGCGGACGCTGCAGTTACCCTGTCAGGCTGCGTGGATTTCCTTCCAACTCTGGCAGACTGTAATTGTTTACTTAACCTGGGTATTGATTGTAGTTAGACTGCTGGCTCGCTTCCTTCGGCTGCAATTCTCATTTTGGCAGTTTCACATACATCACTTAAAATTCCTCTCTGCAGCCGCATTGTTCACATTCTTTCCTCTGGGTCATAATCTACTACCCATGACCATATATTTATGTCTGAATTATGATGATAATGGGTCTTTTTTTACATTTTCTGATCTCCGTAGAACAAAAAGGGGCAGTTTTTAAGCAAGAATGACCTTGAACCACTGTCCTTTACCATTACTATCGCCTGGAGTTTCACGGAAGAGAAGAGCTCGGTGACGCAGATAAAAGTGAGAGATTCTGTGGCA
This sequence comes from Phalacrocorax carbo, assembly GCF_963921805.1. Taxonomy (NCBI): domain Eukaryota; kingdom Metazoa; phylum Chordata; class Aves; order Suliformes; family Phalacrocoracidae; genus Phalacrocorax; species Phalacrocorax carbo. The sequence goes on from NC_087518.1 coordinate 60,482,950, forward strand.
GTGTAGCTGTAGGATGAATTTTTCACATGCTTTATGAATGACTATGCACATAATTTTCTATCAATAAGTATTGCTCTTGGGGACATTCCGACTGGACACCAGAGGGAAATTTTTCACAGTGGGGACAGTCACCGTTGGAATAATCTCCCCAGGGAAGGGGTTGGCTCGGCCACGTTGGACACTTTTAAGATTTGGCTGGACAGGGAGCTGGGCCATCTTGTCTAGACTGTGCTCTTCCCAGAAAGGTTGGACTAGATGATCCCTGAGGTCCCTTCCAACCTGGGATTCTGTCATTCTGTGATTAAAGTGTTAATTAGGTCCCACGTAGATCCCAATTTTATGCCAATAGTTCAGGTGTGAATTTCAGGACTAAAAAAAAATGTTCATATAAAAACTTTCTTAATATTCATCCTTGCAGTAATAAACTAAGGCAAGAGGCGCACAAAATTTGTGTCTAAAAAAAAAAATAATCTATTAAAACATCATGAAGACAGAGGGTTAATTCAACCACGATGTGCCTCCTGGATTGGTTTAAGTATGCTCATCTACCTGCCAGCTCCCTTTGGTAGAGTTTTTTAGGGTCACTGAAAGCATGGGTGAACAATAAAAGATAGCAAAATCTTACTAAAGCAGTTCTGTAAAGCCTAATAATCTTTGGAACAATGGCCAGCCCTGCGCCTAAAAGGTCAAACAACGATCACAGGTTTGCACATTATTTTCAGAGCCTGTGCATTACACTGCAACAGATGAAACACAGAATTCTTCAATTTAAACAGGTTATAGAGAGACATTTGTAAATTAATAACATTCCTATCAGTCACTGTCATTCCTTTCCAGTCATTTAACAAACAGGACCACACCTGGTCATTGATAAACAGGTTAACTGAGGTCCACCATTCATCTGCTTCCTTTTAGCTGAACTTCAGAGGTCCCAAACTAGGCCTCAGGAACATTAAAAATAGAAAGGACTCAGATTCATATATCAAATTAATTCAACAAGCCTTTAAAGTTATGTTAAATATTAATATATTTGTTGCATACTCTTGGACTAGGAGTTACTGTCATATTTCATGCCATGAAGTACAGATTGCTAAATATACTATTCATCAAAAAACAAGAACAGCAGCAATTATTTGGAAACATGAAACCATTCCTTCAGCAGAAGAGACAATGCTAGATTAGAGCAGATGGACTCTATCCGACAACAGTGCAAAGTATTAAAAAAAAAATAAAATCAATGCTTTCATACCCAATGAAGCTTGGCAACTGTTTTTAGATATCATAAAAATTATGAAACCCAATAACGCTTCACCTGGAATATTTTCACATCTAAAATTTGGCAGAGTCACATAACTTAAAAAGATAGCAAGTCTCTAGATATTGATCAGGGCTTTGTACATCTACAATGCCATAAAAATGATCTGCAGCTATAAAAGAGATAACACGATTATGAGTACACCACACTGTAATTTCCTTTGGGCAGCCAGAAAGCAAAGACAGTCTGATAGCCTCTGAAAAAAAATAAGCTTGGAAGATATCCACTGACAGAGAAATCATTTTACAATATTCAAATTAAAGCACCTTCCAAACTTAAACTATTAACAACAAAAATAACAGAAGAGCTTAGCAGTTACCTTTCAACCAAAACACAACGGGCAGCTGAAAAGCTAAGCAGCTCACAACTTATCTGAGAGCTTTAATGCTCCAACTCCTTTGCCAGTTCAGGCATGGAACACAAATAGTTAACCTTATCTGGAGCCATTACACAGAGCTTACTATAAAGCTTCCCCTAATAAATGGTATGATACGAAGGTCAGCCCTTAATTCACCATCAAAATATCTTCTGGGCGTAAAAGTAATGACTTCTGCTTATACACTATCCAACCCTGACAAGAACGCTACTTGACAACGCATTTCAGACCTAGAAAAATGTTCTCATTTGCGTCAAGGTGCCGAATGTCAGCAGATTCACTAATATGCTTATTATTTGCACTGCAGTGGTGGAACGGAGCATGCCACCATGAGCCCGCCGTACCCCGCTACTGCCTGGATAGGGAGCCGATGAAATAAAACAAGATTTAATCTTGTCCGAGTCACTGTGCAGTTGGTGAAACTCGACAAGTCAACATTAGGTATTCAGAGTGGTATTGTGGCCTAAAGGGATCACATGCAGCCTGCACACGAGAGCGAAGGAATAGCTTGGTTCTGCTTCGGTGTTTGTAAATTTAATTTGTTCAAGAAAAAGCAACTCTGGAAGGGATTACTAGCTAGGATCAACACTCTTACCAAAGAAAAAGGGAAAACGCAAGTAGGAATAATATTGACATTTTTGTAATACAAAATAGCTTTTTGGGCTTAGGTGAATAAATAGAAGTCGGAGGCGATTGCAGCTCAGCCCTGGCATATGTGAACACTCCACTCGGTGTTCCTGAGTAGGAGGGCCTGGAAAGGTTGAGTGTTTCATGAAGATGGTATAGGTATTTAGAAAACACCATATTTTACGAAATGTTAAGATTTATTTAGCAAAATATTGTTGAGTATTGCCTCAGTGCCATAGCTATTTCTTCAAATAAGTGGGGCAATAATATTCACAGCATAAAACCATCTGATATATTGACCCTTAATTATTGCCAAGATCTAATTCCATAGGTTCGGGGAAGGATATCTGTGGTTAAATGCGTAAATCCCAGGCACTCAGGAAACAGGGAGCCTGTTGGCATATGTGTGCACATACACGCATTGAAATGAAGAATAACCAAGATCTAGAGCAATGCACTTTTGAAACAACAGTACAAGAGAAACCTGTCAATCCCCTCCGGTAAGCGCAGCTCTGTATTTATGCTACCTGCAACATCTCTGAATAGCACAGTTATTCCACTGTTTAAAGTTGTCTCTGGTCCTACAGCAGAAAATGAGCAACAAATTCTTGAGACTGTGAAAAGCTCTTTTTGCTAATTACCGCAGGGGCAGAGGTGCTGACAATGCCTCTGGGACTCGGCATGGGAGGGAAGGTGCCCTGGCCTCACATTTACTCCCTGGGCCCTTTCAATAGGCATTAGAGACAACTGGGGTAGAGGGTGCGGAGGGCAGCTGAAAGGGATGGCAGAAAGGTCTCCTATTTTGATCTAGCATGAGTCCTTGCGATGATTAAAACTCCAAATAACTGTTAAACATAATGCATATTTTCTCAGAGCGAAGGACAATGAATACCTTTTCCTCACAGATTGGTACTTCAAATATAAAGCACAGAAAGATAAGCACTGGCAGGGAGGAATCTAAAAATATGTCTTGTTAAGCTTGATTAATGAGCTAATAAAAAGCTATAATAAGAAAAAAATCCAATTAAAGCATCTTGTGAGATTTCTCTCAAACAGAAATAAAGAACCCAAGAGAATGGTAAAACTTTGAAAAATTAGTATGATCCAGATGACAGCCTTAGTATTCAAGCCTACCGTACATCAGTTTTATACTTTCTTTGACTGGCTGTCCTTTATTTATCATCTCTGATGCGTGCTGTCTGGAATTCTGATCCTCAATGACTTCTCTTTTACTTTGTTATTGCCTTGCAAGTATAACATCTGAATTTAAATACAGACATATTAAAAATGCAGGCATTATACAGGTGGTAGGTACAATACTCTCTTCAGAAAACCTGTAGGCCTCTGGCACAACGCGTGGCACTTAGAAACAGTGAAATAAAGGCAAAACCAGAGGAAACAACAGTCATCCATCACCTGTATAAAGTCACAAAACAAACTAGCTACCTTCATCTTATCACTGATGCACAATGGACAGAGTAGAAAGAGTAGAAAATTTATATTCTGACATTCACTTCTCATCAGTATCCGGTACCCGAGGGTAACCAGAGGATACAGGAGCAGCGAGGACACTGGAAAGGGACTGTAAAAGGCACAGAAGTGGGAAGAGCTGTAGATTTGGCACTGGATCACAAGGAACCCCACAAGGAACCCCAGCCTGCACCTTGCAGACACTGGAGGTGAGCAGCACCCGGCAGCAGCCTGCGAGGAAGGCAGCGCGCCGGAGAAACCCGAGGTTCCTCGGAGGCACAGGGCCGGGGCTCAGCAAACAGCAGCAGGCCAGGGACAGCCTACACAGGGTCAGAAGGAAAAGAAGCCTGAGGATCTCGTACCAGGGCCGGTAGTTATTTTAAAACTTCAGAAAGTGCCTATTTTAACTTACTGAGACATACTCTGCCATCAGCGAGCGTCGGAGACCCCAGGAAAGGTGCATCCCATCTCCCTCTGGTGGCTGGTCCACGGGAGAGAGCAACCTACTATGGCAAACGCTTGCTGTTTGCCAAAATGTACGCGATTGCTTCTGTGGAAAGGTCCACTGCCCCCCAACCCACAGTTCCCTCTCAATTTTAGGTTGTGGGTTTTGGGTTTTTTGGTTTTTTTAAAAAAAACCATGAAAGTATCTTTGTATACATATTCTAACTACACAGGCATATTATTCTTCTCTTTGAACAGTTCAGTGAATATTTAGTGTTTATTTTATACCTCTTTCTTTCAAGTTGTGGCTCAAGGCCTCCCACGAAACACATGAAATACCAAGCGAACTTCCTCGTCAACTGCCAGGAGTGTTTCACAAATGAACGCTTTTCAAAACACTTTGATCAGGACTTTGCCTTTTCTAATTTGACGGCAAGGGACCCAAGGTACACAGAGATTACGTTGTAGCTGCCGGTTTAAGTGCCCGCCCAGGACTCTTGGACCCGACCTTAACAACCAAGTTTCCACTGACCTCGGATGTTTCAGATAGAGCCTGTAAAGATGTGCCTTGTTCTACACTGGGTCTAAATGTGGGCCTCGGTGACATGCCAAGCACCGCAGCCGAGCCCAGAAGCTGGTCGCCCACGGTGGCGCTGACCCCCACCACAGGTTAGGCCAGCCTTAGAATCACAGAATCCCAGAATGGTTTGGGTTGGGAGGGACCTTTAGAGCCCATCCAGCCCAACCCCCTGCAGCGAGCAGGGACATCTTCAACCCGAGCAGGTCGCTCAGAGCCCCGTCCAGGCTGGCCTTGGATGTTTCCAGGGATGGGGCATCGACCACCTCTCTGGGCAACCTGGGCCGGGGTTTCACCGCCCTCATTGTAAAAAATGTCTTCCTTATATCCAATCTAAATCTACCCACCTTTAAAGCCATTCCTGTCACAACAGGCCTTTCTAAAGAGGTTGCCCCCATCCTTCCTGTAGCCTCCCTTTAAGCACTGGGAGGCTGCAATAAGGTCTCCCCGCAGCTTCTCTTCCCCAGGCTGAACAACCCCAGCTCTCCCAGCCCGGCCTCGCAGCAGAGGGGCTCCAGCCCCCGGAGCATTTCTGTGCCCCCTCTGGCCCCGCTCCAGCAGCCCCGTGTCTGTCCCGTGCTGAGGAGCCCAGGGCTGGAGGCGGCGCTGCAGGGGGGTCTCACAGAGCGGGGCAGGGGGGCAGCACCCCCTCCCTCGCCCTGCTGCCCGCGCTGCCGGGGATGCAGCCCGGGGCACGGCTGGCTTCTGGGCTGCGAGCGCACATCGCCGGCTCGTGTCCAGCCTTTCCTCCCCCAGTGCCCCCAAGTCCCTCTCCACAGGGCTGCTCTCAGCCCCTCCATCGCCCGGCCTGTACGGATACCGGGGGTTGGGCCCGGCCCAGGTGCAGGACCTTGCACTTGGCCTTGTTGAGCCTCGGCAGGTTCTCACAGGCCCACGCCTCCAGCTTGTCCAGGTCCTTCCCGTCCCTCCACCTGCCCACTTGCTTACTACATGTCCGTGGCTCCTGCAGCTACTAGCACTGCACGTTAGTTCCTATTCAATGCTGGCAACTTCAAAACCCCTCAATTCTGATGGTTTTCCTTTCTGCGGCTTTACTATTTTTAGATGTTTGGCATCCCTCCTCCTGCTCCTTTGCAGATGTGCCAGGGGAGGGTTAGGCTGGGCATTAGGAGAAGGTTCTTCCCACCGAGGGTGGTGGAGCCCTGGCACAGGGTCCCCAGGGAGGAATCACAGCACCAGCCTGGTGATGTTCAAGAAGCGCTTGGCCAAGGCCCTCAGAGACACGGTGTGAATTTGGGGTGTCCTGTGCAGGGACAGGAGCTGGGCTCGATGGTCCTTGTGGGTCCCTCCCGGCTCAGGGCATTCTGTGATTGATTCTGTGTCATGTGGTGTCAATCTGTTGTCACAAGTCAATCTCTGACCCCAGTGTAACCCCCGGCCTCAGCAGCAGAGAGCACCCCAGGATGAAGGTACGAACGACAAACCCCAGCTACAAATGACAGAACGGGCCAAGGCATACCAGAGGCAAGAAGCAAGGCACGTTTCCTCGGTAGGAACGCGGGGCGTGCAGCCTGGACACCATCCCAGAGAGCACGGGAACGCCTGGGTACCCCCCCCCCCATCCAGGCTGGGGACCCTCGGCGCTTCCGAGGACTCGCTGACGGCTGCTGGGCCCCCCGGGGCTCTCCAACCCCGGGCACAGCACACGCGTTTCCCAGGCCAGCAGCAGCAGGGCTCCCCGAGCCCGCCCGGTCCCTCGGCAGCCCCGGGGACGGCCAAAGCGGGGTGCTGGCGGCGGGCGAAGGAGCCCGACGGCCCCGACACCTCCATGAAAACGCCTGTGGGCGTTGCGAGCCGCCGCCGCCTCCCCGCCAGCCTCCTCAGAGGAGCGGCGGCCTCAGGCGCGGCCCCCCCACCCTCCGAGGGGCAGGCCCGCCCCGTCCCGTCCCGCCTCGGCTTCCCGCTTCCTCCCGCTCCGCCGCTTCCAGTCCTGCGCGCTGGCCGCGCCCCCGGGCCGGGCCGGGCCGGGCCGGGCGAGGCGGGGGCGGGCGGCCGATCGCGGCCCCCCGGGGAGCGGCTCAGGCGGGGCCGCCGCCCGCGCCGGCAGGGAAGGATGGAGGCAGAGGGCCGGGGCCCCGCGCCGCCGCCGCCGCTCCCTCCGCCGTCCCCCGACAGCCGCAGAGGGGCCGGGGCCGAGCCCCAGCCCGCGGCGGGTGCCCCGGCACCGGCCCGGCGGCCGCTGCTCGCCGCCGAGGTGCTGGCGTTGGACGATGAGGAGGACGACCTGGAGGTGTTCAGCAAGGTACGGCAGCGCCCTCCCCGGGTCGGGCCGGACCGGGCCCGCCGCTCGCCGGTACTTTGCCCTGCCGTGCGGCGGGATGGGGCGGGACGGGACGGGGCCGGGCGGCGGCGATCGCGGCCTCTGTCCCGGGCTCTGCCCGCCTGCCCCGCGCTCGGCCGGGCAGGGCAGGGCAGGGCAGGCCCGGCCGCCGCCGCTGCCCGCGGAGGGCCCAGCCGGGGCTCGGGGGGCCGAGGGCGCCGCGCCGGCCCGGCCCAGCCCGGCCCCGGTGGGCTCCGCTCCGAGCTCGGCTTCGGGCGAGCGCTGCGGGTCGTGCCGGCTCCTGCCCGAAGTCTGCCAAGAGATCCGGAGTCGGTGTTACCTCGCCGACTGTGTCGTGTGCCCGTCAATTAAAAAAACCACTCGTATTTAGTACTTGCAGCTGTATTTAAATATAAATAGCTATTTCCAAGTTTCAGGGTTTTCTTCTAAAAGATGAAGTCTAGCACCTTCGCGTAGGAGGTTCGAGAAGGCAACACCTGCATTTTGACGAAGGGAATAACGTGAGTGTAGCCGCCGGTGTATCAGGGTCCCCGCTCCGAAGGCGCGCAGGCTTAGCTGGGTACGTGGGCGCCCGCATTGCTGCCTTTAATTAACCCGACCAAGTGTGCTCTGCCTGCCGTGTATGTTGTTTCTCATTCTGTACGGATTTGGTTAAGATGAGATTTACCTCTTGCCTTCTCAGCCATTGAAGAAGAGAGCATGTCGTGGATCTATTGGCCTTACCAAGGCAGTGTCTGAAATATAACATACTTTATCCTACTATATATTGTATATATAAAATAATATATATTATCCTAAAATATAAGGATGTACTGGTAGCTCAGGTGGAAAACATATATATAGGGGGCTAAGACCCTGCTCACCTTCTGGGCCTTCTGGACGGCTCTGGGGTGTTGGAGAGATGCAGCAGATACTTTTCCCATGTGACGCCAAACCTATTTTCAGTAGGACCGATGGTCTTATGAATTAAATGTGTATTTTTTTATATTTAAATTAGATGCATTTTTTGATATGCGTGAATAAAAACATGGGAATGAGAGCTTCATTCTCAGGAGCTGTGTGTTTAAACTTCGTAGTAAAAATCTTGAAATTCATGTATTTTAAGGCCAGAAGGGACTACTAAGTGATTTAATGGTCCGTAACATAGAAGAGGTCTGGCTAAATTTCACCAAGTTATCTGTGTTTTTCTGAAGCAAAACTAGGGTCTAGCAAAATCCTATTTTCTAGAAAAGCACCAGCCTTGATTTGACATGGAGACACGAACGATGCACTGAACTTGCATGCAAAAGCAGTGCTAAAATATAATTTTAGTTGTCAGTTTCTTACTTTGAATCCTCTGAGGCAGTTCTGCACGCAGGTATCTGCCTGTCAGTACAGCGCATCACCAGTTATGCTGCTTGCTGGTCAGGAGCGATGCTCCTTGGGAATGAAAAATAAGAACAAGTGTAGTTGATACGAGTTACTGCTGCTGCGTGGCAAATATCTATATCTTTAAATTAAGCAACCTGGATTCATGTCAAATATTTCTTACTGATATTAAATCTTAATTCCTATTAATGCATGCTGCGTGATAACTTATTCCTGCAAACAAGAAAATTTGTCGTACTCCGTGAAAATACATTCTTTCCAAAGCTTGCACACCTGCATTTAGTGGTTGTATATAGACCAGAAATTCACAGTTTGCTTTCAGGTGCAATTTGAGGGCTGAACTTTTGAGCTGATGAAAATCTGTGAGGTTGATTGGGGATTCCACCCCATTTGCTCCGTATATTCAAGGGAAACTGATGAGCTAAATGTAGCTTCAGACTAAGTTTTGTAAAACTGATTTTTCCATAACGCACTGTTCTAGGATCACCTTGTTTTAAATTGTATCTTAATGGGGTTTCTCATGCCCCTGTCTTTAGGGCAGCGGTGTAGCGTCTGCGGGCCAAGCGGGACAGCAGCGGCAGCCTGGCGTTTGGTGCCTGTCTCTGACATGGACTTCATTTTTCTCAGTTCAGTCAATGAAATGTATCAGCTACCAAAATGGTGAAAAATGAGATTCTTAAAAATTGTCAACCTCAATACCCTAAGTTATTACTCAAGATGTAAACACAGGGCTTTTATTTTTATGGAAATTCATAGACGTTTAACCTGATAGTGTCATAAACCATTGGCCTGGTATCCTGTGACATATCTCAAATATTACAGACTAGCATCTTCTTCGGTAACTCTTGATAAAGCATTTCATGAGGTGACGTGTATTTCACTTTAGCCTAGTTTCCGTTACCATGGAAAAAGTTCTCAGGCCTTTTCAGCAGAGACAACTTCTGGGGGCTGAGTTATGAGTCACACAAATACAATGTTTTCAACCTGCTTTCTTCTGTTAGTTTCAAAGTATACCTTACCACATGTATGGCAATGCCCGTTCCGTTAATCCTTGCCTTCCTTGCTAACCGATTCGGTGACCTGGCATTGACAAAGCTGTCAGCGCCTTGGTTAATACTTAAAATCTTTAGCGGCTCTTCTTTCAATGTCTGTTTTACAGTGTTTTGTCTCCATTTTGTAATTATAGAAAACTTCATGGTATTTCTGGAAAATATACCACTTCAGAATTGCATAGAGGCTAATTCTTCTTCCAAAACAAGTTGATCAAGGATTTGAGACTGATTTATAAGTTATTTTTTTTTGGCCAAGGAACTGTTCTGTCTTCCTGAATGTCATTGCTTTGTTGAAGAATGCTTCAATAACTAAGCTATTCTCTTACAAGACAAACTCCCCTACCACATCCTTTATCTCCAGGCGTGCTTTGGATCCCTGGCCTCAGAAGACTGCAAGCTCTGGATCCTCGCTGGGAGGGAGGGCTGGACGGATGAGGCATAGACGCAACCCTGAGTCAGGGACCTGTGCCCTGAGGAGGAGTGGTGCTGAGGCAAACCCCCGGGCTTAATGTTTTCTACAGGGAGCTGCAGGCTCAGCTGTGTGCTCAGCCTACTTTGAGGCTGCTCTGGCAATACGAGTGTTTTCCTTCCCTTATTTATTTTGGAGTCTTACTGACCCGTTGCAGCCAAACGTGAGAGTGAGATGGTGGGTAACTGCAAGTATTAGAGGAAGGAGACCCCGAACAAGGCCCTCGTGCTGCCAGGAGCTCATTGATTTTCCATCTGTTTGCTCTCCTGGCCAGTAAATCAAAATGCATGAACCTCATCCCAACAGCTAGAAGAATTGTCTGCTTTTCCTATGCCACAAAAATCCTTCTGCCCTCAAGGGTATGCACACAAAAACATAGTTCCAACCACAAAATTACAGCTATATAGAAAATAGAAAACTATCATCTTTTTTTACCGTGTTTCTATGATGACATCAGACTTAATGTCACATGAACTTCAGGAACTTCTGGAAGTAAACATGAAGCATCATGAGTATAAAGAAAGAGAAACAGATGCTTGTTTAAAACTCGCATGCATTCACTCCTGTGCAGATGAACACTAGAGCTGCATTACCGCAGAACTGAAGACCTGCTTATTTTACAGATTTTTATCGCCTGTGTTTTGTTTCACAAGCCACATATTCATAAGCGCTTCCATATAAAAATATACTTTCAGAAACCTGCCTGTATAGAGCAATTCTTAGTAGCAACTTAGAGGGAGGAACAAAACATTAAGGTTGTAATGACCCATGGAAAATGAGAAAATATTAAACACGTTTGCCTTCATCCAGTGTAGGCCTTGCAGAGTCATTATTCCTCCAGTTATATGGCTGTTCAGGTCCTGAACATGTTCACATGCATTTTTCCTTGCCTGGAAATTTCCCGCTGTCTCAGCACTTTGCATCGCATGGGCTGCTCTGAACTAGCGGTCCTCATTCTTCATGTAGAGCGTGCCAGCGGGCGGTGAAGGCAGCCTCTCTGCTAATCCCCCACCACTCAGGACAGTGCTGGCTGGCTACCAGTATAGAAATAATGCGTAGCAACACACCGAGTAAAAATAAAAAGACTTACAGGTGTACAAGTCAGCAGCTATATAATATTTAAAACGTTGCCTTTAGTCTTCCAGCCTGCTTTTGTCTCCCTGTTCAAAGAGCTGTGCCAAAGTGATGGGAGAAGGACTGGTACATCAGTGCTTTCCGTGCATAATTCTCGATATAAATTCCTGCTCCGTATTTGTGGGAGTACGTTGATAAATCCAAAGGAGAGGGCTGGCAGTAAGCAGCGCAGTTTAAGGCAGGAAAAGAACAAGAGAGGAGAGCATGTTCCAGAGGAAGTTTTGATCCAGCTGAATTCAAAGGAGGAAAGGCATGCCTCGCCACGCTCCGCAGCGCTGCGGTGGTGTGCTCTTCCCTCCCACGAGGTCAGCCTTGGGACGATGCCGTGTCTCTGGTTTCTGTGGCCTCCCACGTTTCCACTCCCACCGTTGGCGCGGTTTTCCCTTTAGCAGCATCCCTTTTCTCCTTGCTCCATAGTTAGGGAGGCACCAGAAAGGGCGACTCTTTGCCTCTTGGGAGTTAGCGTAGCCTACTATGCTTTTGGAAAACTTCTAGAAAACAGATTAATTTTAAAGTTTCTTATAAAAATACTTCATTAGACTGGATATATTAGAAGCAGCGTATTAAATGTTTGATATTTAAAACATAGTGATTGGTTCTAATTGCCCAAATTTATTATTTTCAGTGATTTATTCATTTATTACACTCTTTTATGGTGTTAGTGAATTTGATTTTCCTAGTCACTGTATCCTTCAAGATTCCAGGTTAGCAGATCTCCTCCAGACTTGCATCTAAGAAAGAAAATGAGAAATTTTTTTGCCTGTTTCTGATTTCCTCTGTTTCTCAGCATTTGAGTGATCGCCACTGAACGCGCTGAGCAGAAGCAGCTGCTGTGGGGGCATATTCTTAGAGAGCTGTGGTGGAAGTAGTTGATATTATCAAAAAGTGGTCTTCCACTTCAGCAAAACAGTGGTTTGACTTTTTTATAGAAATTAAGAAGCAAATTTGTACTGCATCCTTACTTGCTGTTTTTCTTTTTTAAAAGGTTAAATTTATGTCTCTGTAAAAGTTTTCCACTTCAAACTTCGTTTGAAAATGTGTGCAAATGGAAATATCCAATTCCAATAAAAATTCTCATTTGGATTTTGTCTTGTTTTCATTTAAATTCGTATTTTTTTATCCATCCTGTTCAGGTTATTAGAGATAATTCAAACTTCCTAAGTCCTGAGTAACAGGTTTCTAACGATTTTAATAAAGCTGGTAAGTATCCTATACAATTACTGGCTGCTTGGATTCATAACTAATTTTAGTGTTCCTAAGTAATTTCTCTTTCTAGCTATGCATAACATTCTTGTCAAATGGTAGCATTTTGCTCCCTCTCAGTTTTAGAATAAACCTCATTCTTATTTCTTGCATCCTCACTGAGGCAAATACTGAAAAGGATAATAGATTTGCCATGTACAGTACAATTCTTCCATCTGCTCTATGTTTTTTATGTTTTACCAGTCTATTTAAAAGCTTGCCATTTAGCGTCTGAGACACATGCGTTTGCATGTGCGTGTTTGTGTATTGACATGGATGCTCTCATGTCTTGTCTTAGGATACGTCGCTGGCTGAGGTAAACTCATTCAGTCCTTCAATGCCAATATCCCCCTCATCAATGATAAACCAGTATAAATTTGAAGATGAACCAGAATTAAGAGATCTCTTCATTACAGTCGATGATCCTGAAAGCCACATTACAGCCATTGAAACATTTATTACATACAGAGTAGTCACAAAGGTAAGCGTCTACCCATGGCTATAAAGGCTTCCATTGATAACAGAAGGAGCGTTTTCGCTCTTCCATACCGTTCTCTGGGATATTACTAAATTTATATTATACCCTGATTTTGCCATGAGTTGTAGAGCACTAAACCTGGATGGAACTGTGCAGTAGATTCTGAAAGAAGATTCAGTGCAAGTCTGCACACACGGGTGCTTAGGTTTTTTGTACTGAGAAAATAGCTGATAATTCTTCAACAGCCAAATCACTTCTATATGAGAATAGCATTTTCTGTTGGGACCTTCAGCAGGAATATGAGACAGCAGAAAGGCTGAGTTCAGAGACACTGTGTTAGCCCAAGTATTTACGACTTTTGGATCACTTGCAGGCTAGCAGCCTTTTCTCTTTCATAAATGTTACCTGCTACAAAGTCTTTCAGTTCCATTCTTTTGCAGTTACAGCGTCCACTGTCACAGGGACGATTGTGTGGCATTTACAGTTGCATATGATTTCTGGGGGAACTGCCACAATTCTCCAATGAAAAAGTAATATTAGGAAACAACTAAGTGTATTTTTAGCTGTCCTGAATGCAAGTTATTTACTGGAAATAGGGAAGAAAGCCAGCCTTGTGAGACTAGCCAGCTCTTCTGGGATTACCAGCAAATATTCTGCAGGCTGCATTTTGAGAATTGCACTGTTAATTTATTTTACTTTGAGTTCTTTTTAAAAGACTCATTTAAAACCAAATTTTCAAATGGGAATTATTCATCCTTAAATAAGAGGAGATATCAATTCCTCATAAAATATTTAAAGAGTAGGAAGAGAGCTATCTTCATTAGCTTGCTAGCAGTAATGTTCACTTTATATGTTTTTTGTAGACGAGAGAACGTTTTTTCTTCAGGCAAGTATGGAAGGGCTGTAAGGTGGATTGCTTTTGCTTTTTTTTATCTGTTCTATCCTTTCTTATCGTATTTAATTTGAAGTGCTGGTTGTTGATGATAAAGTAATAGCATTCCTCCCACATACCCTGAAAAATTTTTTTTCAACCCTCAAAAATGTTTAGATTACAAAAGCGTGTTTTGAGGTTTTTAGAATTTGCTTCCATCGCATTATAAATCTCTGTGCAACAATGAATGCTAAACAGCGCGCATTAATGAAAACATGGGCTCTTTGTGGCTTGATTCTAGAAGATAGAGCAGCGATCAAATAAATCTCACGGTCTGACAATTTTGCAACCCTGTAATAAGCATTTTTTTCTAGGCATTAAAGGTTTGTTGGCAAGTTCTAACAAAGGGCTACAAAACTGGAATTGATGATGGAATGCGGAATCCATTAGGCAGCGCAGGAAGTGTTGGTGCTATGATATGCTGAAATTTTCACGTTTTGAATGTGGGGATTGTTGACCAGTGTCAGCAGGTCTCAAGGACCTACATCAGCTATTTGGGTTTGGTTTTTTTTCCAGAATGCTAAAAAATGGACTCTCCTCACTCGTAGGTTACTAATCGCTTTAAAAGAAGTGCCCTAAAAGTAACGAACATAACCGTGATTGTTAAAAGGAAGATGCCACACTAAATGATTGAAATCTTTTGGAAACACTGTGGTAGGCTAGTTATTACAAGTCACAAGTTTGATTTCTTGCTAAAATGGGATGTGTTTTATCTCTTCAAGTAGTTGGTCGCTGCGCTTTGAAAAACAGCAAGCAAGTAACACGGGCAAAATAGAATCACGTATGAACTCCCTTCAAGTACTCGCTTTTCTCCAGAATCTAGAACTATTTTGTTCTTTTCCTCTGACATTCTCACCCAGGCCTGCTTTTTCTGCCTCTGGTTTTCAGACATCTCGTGGTGAATTTGACTCCAGCGAATATGAAGTTCGAAGGCGATATCAGGATTTCCTTTGGTTGAAGAGCAGACTTGAAGAAGCACATCCAACACTGATTATTCCTGTTCGTTTGCTAAAACTTAAGTTATTTTTATTTGTTTGTAAGATGGCTCCAGTTTTACACAGAGATATTTGAGGTCTTTCTTCAGTTTCTGAAGTCTCACAAAGGTTAAACCAACCTAGTTTCATTGGTTTTACGCATATGTGATTATTAAAAAATCCCATAAAGGTATTTCTTACGTTTGTAATTGTGCCATTTGCAGTAATTTATGTCCTTCCTTCTTAGTGGTGCTTGTATTCTTCTGCAGTGTGTGCTACAAGAGCCATATTGTGAATGTGATAACGTTATAACAATCTGTTTTTTGCGTGGTGGGTTCTACAAGGTATACCTATGGTTTTTAGTAAGTAGAAGAACTATTATAAACCCCGTAGTATTATGCAAATTATACAATGTATTTTTCTTTTCTTCCTTAGCCATTGCCTGAAAAATTCATAATGAAAGGAATGGTGGAACGATTTAGTGATGAATTCATTGAGACGCGAAGAAAAGCTTTACATAAATTTTTGAACCGTATTGCTGATCATCCAACTTTAACTTTTAATGAAGACTTCAAAATTTTTCTTACTGCACAGGCCTGGGTAAAGTGACTTTATTTTTATTTACGGTTATGTGAAACCACGTCTTGTGTTAGTAGAGTATATCGGGAGTCTCCCTAGTTCAGTATTCAATAGTGTCCTCCCACGGCTTGTTACAGAAGCGTCAGGAGAAGGCAGGGGATTTATGGAATATTCATCCCCTGAGACAACCTTTTCTTCTGTGCTTTTGGTAATCATGTGTGTGGCTGTAAATATTCCTGCACCTTCCAAAGCAGTTTTTGTTACCACGTTTGGGGTTTTTGTGGCAAATTGACAATATTTCAACTCTGCGTGCTTTTTGGTGTATATATAAGCTTCCGAGATTACATGAAAAGTAGTATTTTAAATTAATTCTTGTTTTGGTATGGCACTGTCTTTTTCATCTGCTTTTTTTTAAAAGTTATACTAGCCTCATAAAAGAAAAATAAAGCCTTTGAATTTCCTGGTGTATTTTTGCAAGATAAATCCAGTTGAAACTTGGAGTTTTGTACTCAGAAAAGCCTGCCTGTGAACTTCAGCAAAGGTTATTCTAGCAACATATAAAAGGAGTTAAAAAAAAATAGATTAATTCTTCCAGTAGGAACGTTGTTTGCTTTTCTCAACGACTTATTTCTGCAATCATTGCCTCTGCTTTCCTGTTCAAAAGGCTAAACTGCAAACTAGCTAACTCACCCTAAGGAATGAAAGGGTAAAGGTTCTCTGCCATCTTTAATCGCTCTTGTGAGAGCGTGATACGCGGCGTGCTCGCGTTTGCCCAGAAAGGCTTAGCTAATAAATGCACATGACAGGGACGGTTCTGACACTGGTCGCATAATTTTAAAGTAGGATTTATAAACTAAAAAGACACATTGAGGTTTATGTATGTAGTTTTGTTTTTTTTTTTTTTAAAAAAAAGCTTAAGTGTGCATTAGTTTTAGAGAATTAAAAAAAGGTTCATGGAAGTAAACACGGCTTGTTCTGTCTACAGGAGCTCTCCTCACACAAGAAGCAGGGCCCCGGTTTGCTGAGCAGGATGGGACAGACTGTCAGAGCTGTAGCATCCTCAGTAAGAGGAGGAGTTAAAAATCGTCCTGAAATGTTTACAGAAATGAACAATTACGTGGAAACGTTTAGTCAGAAAATAAACGTACTAGACAAAATAGCTCATCGAATTTACAAAGAAGAAAGGGGTAAGTAGAAAACAAGTATCAGTTTTATTGATTAAAGCAATTAATATATTGGAAAGGTAAATTAGCGCACATTGCCAGGCAAAATACTCTTTCCAGCAAGTGGGGGGGAAACGGGAGATTTGTGTTTACGCTCTGCTTTTCATAATGGTCATTATTCTGGCAGACCTTCAAGTTAGTTTGAATAGCTTGTTAATAGGATGAGTTTTAACATGTAATCAAAGTACCTGATAAACAATTTAGAAGAAAACGTAGCAAGGGTGGCTATCTTGTTACTTGTGCTTTTTTTTTTTGGAATGCTGCGTGACCTTTTGTTTCGAACTTTCAGTGGAATGTAAATAGTCACAGCTTTCTGTGCTGTCTCATGCTGGCATACTGCTGTCTAGATTCCAGATCTCCTTTTCGTTTTCATTCTGTACCTTTTTTCTGTGTTAACCAAGTAGAATTATTATTTTTTTTTTAATAACTTTACTGTTGGCCATGATTTCTGTCATGGGAAACTCTGCCTGTTAGAGTTTTCTTAAGAAGGATGACTTAATCTCATTTTTTTCCCTAAGTAACAGCAGTTTGAACCCCTACCTGGAACACTAAATTACTGACTTTCTGAGATTGACCCTGATTCCAGACTAGGCCTGTTCAGTAGAATTTCCGCTGGTCAGCACCAGAGGGATGTCACTGTCTATATAATATAATTTGAAGAGCTGCGCTGTGTTCTTTAATAACCGAGCCCTTGTGCTGTATTGTGTGGTACCAGATCTCAGCGTGCCCTCACTAAATTGGAGGGGTCTTAAAAAAGGAAAATACATGCTGGTGAAAAGAGTTCCTTTTGATATCGTTCATTTCAGTGGAAATAGCTGGCTGAGGTCTGTAGGTTCAAGGCATCAGTGCCAAAGTGTTTCTTGGAAAACGTGAATTTTGACATGCTCCCAAATGCTATAGGGTATATCTTCTTTCTAGATTTTCCAAATAGCACTTGGCAGAACACTTGTGTGCCGGGCTGCACTGTCCTGGATATGAGCTATTGATAGCTGTGATTCAGAGAACGTTCCTGCTTGCAATAGCTTAACGTGGGATTCTTAATTGAATGAAGAAACCTCCAATGGAGGTTTCTTTTGTCCAGTTAATCTCAACATAAACATGGCACTCTTCGTGGCACACGTCTGCTTTGCATATTTTCTTGGACATTTTTTCATTATAAATTCAACCGTGATGAAATTGTGTTTTCAATGCAGGACCAATGCGTTCACAGTACCTTCCTGTGCACAGGCACCTTCCAGGTCATATCCAGCCTTGCCCAAGTTTAGTCCTGCCAAATGGCACGGTGAATTCTGGCCCTTTTTCTTTCTGCTCACAGATTATCACTTGGCCTAGAGACGTAAGAGAAAACATTCATAGGATATCCATTTATTTGGGTTAATAAAACCTACTAAAGGAGATAACACGTGCAGAACTGCAGTGAATGTCAGTGTGTCTTCTGCAGCTTTTGGGTCATACCGAGGCTGCTAGTTTTAATAAAGGGATTCAGAGTATTACTTTAGCAGAAGAATTCAGGGCAGTAGAAGCAAGTCAGACCAACTGCTGCACTGTCAGACCAAAGCAGACCAACATGCTCTGGCTCATGTCCCGCTGTAGGAAGACAACGTGAAGTACTTCAGATCATGGGGTGAACTGAATACAACCCATGAAGTCTCAGAGTGTGTGTGTCCTTTTAAAGTGACTGGGGCAGTTTTGCTGGTAGGTTTCGAAGAAATGCTTAATTACAATACATTCATTGATTAGTTTATTCATAAATAATGAGCCACGGTTTACTTATCTTGGTCATTTGAGCAAGTTTAAACATTAGCCTCAATCTCTTGCTTTGTTCACAGTAAACATGAATTTGCAAATAGTATCACTTAGACATCTATTAATGAACAAAAGACTAATACGTGTACATGTTCCCATTAAGAGTATTTTAATGAAATGAAGGAATACGGCCCCATCTACACACTCTGGTCAGCATCAGAAGAAGACACAGCAGACTCCCTAAAAGGCGTTGCCAGCTGCATCGACAAGTGTTGCAAGGCTACGGAGAAGCGAATGGCAGGGCTCTCCGAAGATCTGCTGCCGATCTTACACGAATACGTTCTCTACAGTGAAATTCTGATGGTAAGGCTTCCTTAAGGATTGCTTATGGCTGTATATAAAGTTTGGTTTAGGCCAGTGACAAACACTAGAAGAGAATTTGCAGCCGATGAAAATGATTTTGCAGACCCTCTATTTACTGTTGTTACTAAACATGCACGGCGTAGGACAGCTGTCCCTTAGCAGGGAATCCTGTTGGTCCTGTTTCCCTTGCTAAACAGGCAAGAGGGACCCCTTCCAGAGGAGAAGAGCTTGATAGTTTTGGGTGGCAGGCAGCCCTTGGTAGCTGGGCTAAGGTGTCTGGTTTTGCCGTCTTCAGAGAGCTCTGCATTGTAGCAGAGAGGTGGGAGCACAGAAAGGTTTGGGGAACAGCAGCTGAGAAAGACCTCTTCTGACACTGCTGAAATATGAACTCATCGAGTAACAGATTGTGTGGGGGAAAAGGAGTGGAGAGGTTTTTCCCTTTCTAGGAGATGTTCCTAAATTATGTTTTCTTTTTTCCAGAACAGCAGGGAACTTCCAGTCCCTGTGCCATTATATAAGCATGTGTTAGTCTTTGCCATAAGGTGATGCTCTCAGTTCCCTTTATGTACGTATTTTTCTTACACTTGGAGAGAATGTAAAAAACCAGACTTCAGAATTTATAAACTTAATGCTGATGGATAATCAACATAATTAAGGAACTGAATTCAGCATGTCATAATTCCCACTCTGCTGCCTCCAGAAAGCAGAAAATGTGTACAAACCCCTCTTTGTCTAGGTGTTGAGCAATGCATGCTGCAGTATCTGTTCTTGCCTCTCTGCTGGGAGCCCAGCTCCTGCTGCAGTGGTTTCTGAGGGCTGCAAGTGTGTTTCAGGCCATGGGTAGAGCAAGACCCAAGTTAACTCGGCCTTTGCTGGCACTGTGCAGAGCGCTGCCAGTTTCTCAGTAAGGCTTAGCTACTGAGAGGTTAAGAATTGCTTCTGCAATGATTGCTGTCTTTAAAACCAGCTTCACTGAAAGAGGGACCGTACAAAATGTCCTGTATCTCATAGGCCTCGTTATTTACATATATGTGCAGGTAGATGGAGGTAGGTATTGCTTTGCTTCAAGGTCTGAAGAGATTACTGACCTAGCAATTGCAGGTCTCCCTCCCCCCCACCTCCAAACTTATTTTTCAGAATTTCTAAATCTGTTACCCATAAGCCATCCCAGCCTTTGTGCTGTTGAAGAGATGCTGCCTGCCCGTTGCCTCTAGTCTGCAGCCTGGCTTACCTGAGAAGACCTTTCGCAGGTCTTCTCTTTTGTCCAGAGCACAGAGAGGTTTCTGCAGACAAACCCCAGAGAGACTACCTGGCTCTTCGTGCAGTAGCTGTTGCCCTTTGTTTTTTTTTCCTGCTTGCAGTGTTCTTCATGCAGTGCTTGCAGTGCAGCATTAGGCTGCCTTGAGGTCCTGTCCAAAGGAAAATCTTCCTCCAGTAGCTCATATTCTGCAACTGTTCCTTTCCTTTCATTCGCCAGGGATTTTTATTTGTCCTACAGTTTACTCCCCTCTCGCAGTTTGGAGAGGGAACTGCTAGTCTGGATAAAAATACCATAGGGGAAGTCACACACCAGCAAAACCTGCTTTCAGAGGTGTGTTTAACCCCTCATCACAGGGACCTTTGTGCGGTGCTGCCCAGATCACGTGCCAATGTGCAGAAGAAGGTGTGGTCAATACAATACAGTCCTTGTACTTTCCAGTCTTGGGAGTTCAGCCTTAAACTAGGGAAAGAGATGAATTCATAGCTAAAATATTTACATCTGGACTGGCTCCCTCCTAACTAACTCACGGGACAAATCTGGGGAGTGCAGAGTACTGCTGTGCCTCAGGGTACAAATTGCAGCAATAAATTGGTTATGAGTCCACATACAATTATTTGAGGGTTTTATGGCAGAGTACCGTTAGGTATTATACCAAAACACTGTAAAAGTATAACATGTTTTAAAAACACAGTCCCTCTGTTTGCCGTTAGTAGTCAGCACTTGTCTATAGTTGTGCCTCATTAATATTAAAATCATCGTGTTTGTCTTGTAATTTAAGGAGTATTTGTGATAAATTTGACAAATAGTCATTAAAACAGTTTTTAAAAAGGCAAAAGAAATAGTAAAAAAGGCAAAGCATTTGTAATATGAAGGAAAGCTGTTCCAGACATATTTGGTTTGCTTCTATGCTTACAGCTAAACATTTTCTGTATTTATCTAACCGAAAGATATTCTGAGCAATTGAAACACAGATTTATGAGCATTAGTATGTATTGCTAATCTATTACCCAGATTTGTCCAAAGTCAGGTTTACCAGTTTTTTCTAGTCAGTACCTGTTCAAAAAGAAATTATTTGAAAATTAACCCCCTAAATTATTCTATTGTGTTTGTTAAAGTGACAAGATTTCAAAGAGAACTCAGTCAAATAAGACAGCTAGAGAAGGTAGAGCTGCTTGCGCCCTGTGCTGTTTCAACATGCCCTATGCTAGAGGTGAATACTGCAAATCTCTCTAGTATATGGAGAAGAAGCAGTAAAACCAGTTGTGGCAAGGTAATGTAAAAGAAGGTTTTGAGATCTGTAATTATATATGTCCTGCTTCTGATTTCTTTTTAAAAGGACTAAAGCCTTGCAACATTTCTGCGACATAAGCACACCTGAGTGTGCTTTTACAGGGGAGGAAACTAAGGCAAAGAGAAATTTGTAAGGCTTCTTCAAGGCTACCGAGCAAATCAGCATCGGAAATAGAAATTTAATCTCTAATACCGTTCCTGTTTTGTAGTTTAACAAGTAACGCTCCTTCCCCGTTCTAATTATTTTTTGACGTTATGCTAAAAATCCAATACCTGATAAGAGAGTTTTAAAGGAGGAAATAATTACGTATGCTGAAAATAAGCACATAGATCGATGTCAGAACATCTATCATTTTAATGATAATTTTATCTGATTTTACTGAACTACATTTGGCACTTACAAAATAATACTGGGGGGTAAAGCCACAATTTCAATAATGCCTAGTATACCGTTTTTAGTCATTTATTCTACTTTATATTGTAACTTTTACTAAGAGAAGATACTTTCGTTCATGAAATTTGGCAAACTCATGTTGCTGGTTTAAAATATGACTATCTAGTACGTTGAGCTGATACTAAGTAAACTGCTGTTGCAGTTTTTCTTATACAACTAGTATCTTTACCGTGAATGGCAGATTCTTGCACAACTGATTCTGGATTTACTAAGATTCTTGAAAAACACATAAGATAAAGTACAGGTGTTGCAAAATAAGTCTTCATGACATGATTTTAAGATTTTTGTTGAGGAAAGTACATGTATCATGTCAAAATCATTAAATGGCATCATTCTGTGATCTTGCTTAACTTATTAAATAGCCAAGATGTTTGATGGTTTTCTGAATAGATGGCTAAAATTTGGTGCGGTTTACTTCTTTTGTATTTTTGTCTTCTGTATTAAGGGTGTTTTGAAAAGGAGAGACCAAATTCAAGGCGAGCTCGACTCCAAAGTTGATGCTTTAGCCAATAAAAAGACAGAAAAAGATCTGGTGAGTATGTACAGAAAGCTGAAATCTTCCAGGCCTTATTCTAACTGCAAAAGATGATCCCCTGAAGAAAGCGCGTGCTCCGAAGCCACGCTTTGTAACTGGATGGTGTGTCTGTAATTCTCTCACATAATCGGAAAAGGCTTGGTCTTTGTAGCTGTGCGTGCCAGGCGAAGGCAATCAGGAGGAAGATGCAAAACTTCACGAGATAGGCGGCTGGAGCAAAGGAGTGGTAATAGTGGGCAACCACTGTGTTTTGTCAACACAGACTGTACCACGGCTTATTTTTAGCATTTCTGTTTACTTCCACACCGGGAGTTAAAAGAAAGTAAGACTTGCTGCAGTGCTCTTGTAGCTGCTGCTGCATTGGTGTAGGAGAGGGAGAGGAGGTGATTAGAATGAGCAAAGCTGTTCATTAGACTTCTTTAAAATTAAAAGTTCTGGATTCTATTCTTTCAGGTTTCTGTCTTAACTGGTTGGGCCCAGGGACATTTTTTACTTCCAGTACGACACCTGTATTCATTCTGGTGAAGTCAGACCATAACTGGTAGCCCATGGGGGTAGGCACCCCCAAACCCATCAGCGAGGCTCTGCAGGCCCATTAAAAGCAACTTCTGGGATGGGCATTGGCATTTTTTCAGTTTTTGATTGTTTAACTCGCCAGCCTAAATAACAGCCTTTTAGCACAGTGTTAACACAAAGTGTTATAGAGGATAAATGGTATATAAAAATGACTAAATAATAATGACTCTAACTTTTTAGAACATCAAAGGAGAAAGTCCTTGACATTTCAGATACTTTTTATTAAGGTTGTCATAATTAGCTTCCATGTAAAGATGAGCTGTTTAGATAGTTTTTGGCACTTGAAATGCATATTTTTATTTGATTTCTTGTCACTGAGCTGAATAAGAATATCTTATCACTGTCTGATATCTACGATGGCTATGGTGTATTTTGTAACCATTTGCCTCCGCGTACTGCAGTGGGACAGTAAGTAAATACCTCTGGTTTTGTTTTTTCCTGAAGTAAAATTCTGATTACTTATGCCTTATATTGTCCTCTCATTTCACTGCCGTTGTGTTTTCTCTAGTCTCTTTTTGTTTCCCTCCTCCCTCTGCCGCTTCTCCTGTCCTTTGTCCTTTAGTTTACGTATAAAGTTTGAAGCTGTTATAAAATGCGCGGAGGGCGGTACGTTGGAGAAGCCCCCTAGGCTGGGGTTGGGGTAGCAGTGGCAGGTCCTAGTCCTCTGCTGGCCACAGTATTCCCGTGCTGCCGTGTGGGGGAACTGGCAGACCCGCTGCAGGCTCCTGCCGTAGCCTGCCCGTGACCCCAGCACCCCGCGCCACGGGTGCCCCGCGTGCCGGCAGCACCCGTTAGTTGCATTGCGTGTAAAAGCACAGTATACATTAAGAATGATCCTTACGGGTCCCTCCCAACTTGAGATACTCTACGTTTCTATGAGCCTTAAGAATTTATTCCGGCAGAAAGGAGTCATTGCGGAAGTTACTTGCACGTTATTTGTAGTCATATCAACTTCTCCACGTTGCGTCCCTTTTAATCAGTACTTCAAGTTTGTATGGTTTGTTGGCAACCGGCAAAAAGCAGTTGCTTTTGCGCAGAGCGATTCGGCGACGAATTGCGATGCCGTACAGCTCGTTTAGCAGCTAGTCTTATTGCTGCCCAGCGTAGGGAAGGGAACGCTGCCAGGCAGGACGTGGTCTTTTTGGAGTGTGTTTCTGCTGTCATCTGGTGCAGGCCTCAGACAAGGTGCGTGCCCTCTCTTTTCTTGAGCTGTTACGGAAAGAAAGGAATATTTTTCCCCTTAGAATAGCACTAATCATACCACGTTGATGTGATATTGACGATGGTTTACTCCATGAGATGTTTGTACTTGCTTCCACTAAAACTTTGAGATGAGTTTGCACAACCTGGTCTTTCTTCACTGTTTCCAAAACTGCGTTTACAGTTTTGGCAAAAGCCTTTACACAGTGTGATCACCCAGGTGTCCAGATCTTTGCTTTATCTTTCCAACTCCTCTATTTCTTACTCCTTTCAAAAAATCCTGCTTCTGAGAGCCTGATGCTCCTTGCAGTCTCACGAGAGCAGTAAAACAGATGTCTGTTAGTCTAATCTGATCATAAAATCCTGTGTTCTCTAATTGAGTAGCAGCTGTATCCGGAAGACTTTTTCTTCATTAGAAGTTGAAGGCTTTTTCTATTAATGACAGTTTGGCCACAGAGAATGGTGTACTGCTATTTTTACCCATTCAAGTAACTTTTAACTGTTTTCTTAATCAGTTTTTTACTATGTTTTAATTTTTATTATGTGTCGAAATATTCTGCTGACATTTCTAACCTGGCTGGTTTCAGAATAAAAGGTGGTCATAACACAGGCACCGTTATTGGAATCGGTGTCAAACGCTGAGTTTGGCTGTGTTTGCACATTTCTATTCCTACGCAGAACTCATGTAGCTTCTAATGATCTCATAGATGTCAGATTGAACTTGTCAGTGCAATCTAGTAGCCAGAAATTCTGCTGACAATGAGTGGCATGAACTCTAATCTCATTTGAAGTACATTTCCACCATAGATAAGGAATCTCAGACTGTCATTAGAGCTGATAAAAGGCTGTGAGATCTTTAGCATTGGTCACAGCAAACATTAAATGATTTAACAAACAGGAGGTTATACAGCAGGAGAATACAAAACATCCCCAAGGTCAGCGCGGCTGAAATAGGCTGGAATCGCAAATTAAACCTTGCGAGATGTCAGGCTCATTGGCTGGGAAAAGAAGTTTTCTTGAGCTGTGCTTCCACCACTGGGCTTTTAGACGGCTGCTTGTGGCGCTGCTAAAAAGCCAAAACCTTGTCTCTCACTCCGAAATTTAATCTACGAAGAAGGCAGTTGTTCAGGGTATGGAAGGTTTGAAGCCTGTGATTTTGGATGCAGGCTCTGACAGAGATATTTGGGAGGACTTTGGTGTCCTCCTGCTTATCTAGACCTTTCCTACCTGCAGAGCTCTGGCTGTGAAGACGTTGGAGTTTGTGGCTCCATCGCTCCCGTGCTCCATTCTGAAGGCGTACACAGCAACGCTAGCGCATCCTCTGTGGGCTGGGAGGTTTCAACAGTTTTGGTACTGCCACTAGCGCTAACAGTAGTTCTGACAAAAGGTTGGTATAATGTGCTCTGACAGAACCAGATAAGCATTAAATGCTAACTTAAGGATTCTAGTGTTCAGCCTTGAAACTAAGTAGTAAAGCGATGAAATGCTGAATCTATCACGTTCTGAATATATCGTATGTTTTAACTCCAGGCTAAAAAGGGTTAGTATCACCAAGCTGTAGGATTAATTCATGTAGCAGATAGAAATTCATGCTATTTGGCATAGCGAGATAGTGTAAAATGCTGTGTCACTTACCAAGTAATTTGGCTGTTGGGCCAAGTCCCTTTGGCTACAGGTCGCACTGTTCACATCTGGTAGCGCGCCGCCCTGGCAGTGCCTGGCTCCCACCGCCCGGTGCCGTGGGCCGATGCCTGATTAGCACCGTGCTGTCCTCTGGGGATCACTGATGTGAGATTTAATTTATCACTCTAGCTGCCTCAGTGAGATCAATGTAAGAAAATGGATTCAGAATCATATTTAATTTGCAGGATAAATTGTAACAATTTACACCTTGTAAATGAGGAGCACGCTAGGTAGGTGTTTTTGTCGAGACCAAGCCACTCTTCTTTGATTTCTGCTCTCACGGCAGCTGAAGAGGGTGGCATTTGTGTCTCTCTTCAGTGGTGAAAAAGTAGAACTTGAACCTCGCTACCTGAGATGAAGCGTGGCATAATGCTGTCTTTAGACCTTAAGTCCAACCCTTGCCTTGATACAACGCACAGTTTCTTTTGGGCTTTAGAGGGTGATGTTTAAACCTCATATCCAGGCAGGGATGTAGAACAAAGTCTGCCTGTCCACATCGTGTTGTGACTACACTGTGGAAGAACTGCGTAGTTCCTAGAAAAGGCAAGACAAAAACAAACTCTCAAATAAATGCCTTAAAGATACAAAGAACAAGATAAGGGGAAACCGCTGCAGCCAGGACTTCTAAGTTTAATTTCTTTACGTGTGTAGCCTAGCTTATTCCCATATAGGGACTTTTTTCCTGCAAAAGCAGCAAGTAGATTCAACTGCCTTCCCTACTCTAAATCATCTAAAAATATTCACTGTTTTCAGTATTCCGTGTGCATTCATTTTTGGTATTTGAAGGAAGGGCAATTAGCTTAGGTCATGCCCAAGATACTGAATCCAGCTGCCTGTAATTCTTTTAAAGGTAATTTCCCCACATTTAAACTTTGGATTAACCTTTTCCTGTCAAATACAGTGTTGGTAGTTACACTCACCCTTGTCCATAGTTTGATTACTGGTCTGGCTAGATAATTGAACATGGGCTTTTCAGTAAAACACAAATAATGTTTTGCTTTTTGCTCTGGATTAATAACCAGTATTTCATTAATCTAGAAGTGTGGCAAGGAGAATCAGTGTAGAAATCAAGTCTAACTAAAAATGTTTATTCATCTGTGTATCGTGAAACGTGGAGAAAATCTATTCAGATTAAATTTTCGGTTTTACTAGGTAAGGAGTTTTTGGGTACTTTCAGAGCTGAAGGATTCTAGTAGGGGAAATTGAACTGGGATCCGTGGTTTGTGAATTAAGCGTTGGGCTGAGCTTCTGAGACCATTTCGGGCAGTGCTGCTTAATTCGTTTCTGATGGTGGCAGGACTGCGGGCTGTTGCGCTGGACCACTGTCCTCCCTGCATGGTTCAGGCTGGAAAGCCAAGGCTTCCCGCATCCCGCTCTGAATGTTGACACTTCTGCATTCCGCCAATAGCCTAAGCAGTCCCTGGAAATCCTGGAAGTTAATTCTGGAACCCTGAAGTTCATATCAATGGAAGCACCAGCTCTGCAGAGGACCTATCCAACTTTACAGGGGCGTTGTATAAGGGCAAAACAAATTGCCTGCCAGCAGAGTACGAGGAAGAGGAGGAAGGTGTCTGGGGGCTGAGTTGCAATGGAAACAATAC
Organism: Phalacrocorax carbo; assembly: GCF_963921805.1. Lineage (NCBI taxonomy): Eukaryota > Metazoa > Chordata > Aves > Suliformes > Phalacrocoracidae > Phalacrocorax > Phalacrocorax carbo. The sequence continues at coordinate 60,510,220 of NC_087518.1, forward strand.
GAGGAGATTAACTTTTCCTGCTTGACGTTCCTTATTGGTGGTGTTTCTGCCGGACCTGCCACGCGGTGCAGGCAGTCGCTGTGCTGTCCCAGCAGACGAATTTGCACTGTGGCTGCAGAAGATGTACCTCTTTCCGTGACCGGGTGCCAGCCAGAACCCACACAGCTGATGAGTAAATGACAATAGGTAACAGAATTATTGAGAGGACTAGAAGACTCATTAAAGAGAGGGCCTCTGTCCACTTACTGATTCCCATTAGCTGAGAAGTCACTTCGTGCAGCTACAGTAATTAGAAGAAAATAACGTCTATAGAGTAGCCCTCAAGGTTTTTGATCCTGGATTGCTGTGAAAGAGCTTCTTCTCTGCAGAAGTCCTTAGGTTTTATTTCTTTCTCTGCTTCTGTATTTCTCTTTCTCTCACGTGGTCACACAGAGGTTAGTTCCGCAAGAAAAGATTGCAAGGTGACAGGCAAGAAATCAGAAAGTTTGTGCCTTTGATTTCTGCTGTCTTCTCCCCATTCTGGTTTGTCCTGAGGTTATCAAAGCTTCTGTCAGGGTTTTTTTTTTTCCAGTTTTTCTGGCCAAATCTAATTTGTGTAGTTGATTCTGCTTCAGTAAAGCCTCTGTATTTTCCTTTTTAGATGCATTACTGTCAGGTGCTAGTGGAGAGGTGCCAGAGTCTGTAACTTCTCAGTTAATATAAATACCTTCAGCAACACTTTAATTCTGGTCTAGAATGTCTGTTATTAATGTTTCAGAAATTGTACCCAGTTACTCATTAAGAATAAAATTTAAATTTATCCCTGGGGAATGATTTTCTGTGCTAAGTTAAATACCAACCTTGGTTCTGCAGTTCCGTTCATCTGCACTACTGTCACTTGATTCCAATCACTTTTGAAATAGTGACTTTCTAACCTTTACTAATACTGTTTAATTTTTACTATTCACGTTCAGTTCTCAGAAGAGATAGGGAAACTTGAAGACAAAGTCGAATGTGCCAATAATGCTCTGAAAGCGGATTGGGAAAGGTGGAAGCAAAACATGCGGTGTGACATGAGATCAACGTTCACTAATGTGGCTGAGAATAATCTCCGTTATTACGAAGAGGTAAACCACTTTCTCGTAGCAATGTTAGTTTTTCATTGATTATTTCAGTGGAGAAGTCCGTGGGTTGTCCGTAAAGAGGAATTCTTGCATTTTAGTTCAAACCTGTGTTAATTTCAGAATCGGTTTTTGCGGGAAGGGGGAGGCAGTTATCCTTCATCTGACTCGTTTAGAGCAAAACGTGTTTTATTTGTGCCCAAGTGGTTGATCCTGAGTTCATCAACAACAGAGGGCACTCTTGTTTTACTAACCACAACAATTTGGAACATATTATTCGGTTCAATGTCAGCTGCTATATTTCAGTTTGGAAACCTTGGCTGTAACTGCATGAAGAAGCGCTCTGGAAAGCTCAAACATTGTGTAAATCATCCTGTAGGGGGAAAACATTGAAATGTGATTCCATTTCAGACAGCACATTCAGGAAGTCCTTCTTTTTATTTCTCTGAGGAGTTGTCTTTGTGAAACAATCAGACTTTACTAGGAGAAAGAAGGACAATACAATTTTGAGAAGTCAGTGTGAAAAGCTTATGGCACTTTTTAAAAAAGATATAAATGCTGCAAGTGTATACAATTAATAAATTGAATCTCTTTATAATTGAAACCTGCTACTTCAGAAAGAAAGAAAAGTGGTTGAAAGTAGATTTTTATTTTCACCTCAAATGCCACGGCTAATATTCTTGGTGAGAATTCTCTTTTACAAGAATATATACAATGAAAGAGGAATTGAAAGCATATAATAGAATATGTTAAGCGTTCTGTGAAGTGTCTTTGTGGAGAACACGTTGACTGAAGTGGGCATTTTGGAAATATCCCATGTCTTGAGTTTTTTTAAAGAATTTCTCCTTATTTCGGGATAAAATTTGGAGTACACTAAACCATCTATTAATCATAAATTACTAATTTTCGCAGATACATGCTGACATCTGTAACTTCCAGTCCTGTATTTTGAACTTTCTATGGGTTGCCCGTTAGCCAGGGACAGTGTCCTGATTTTACGAATCATTTTGTTAAAACATAATTGAAAAGACAGAGCTCTTGATCATCAAGTCTAATTAATTAACATACAGTCTGTGAGATGCACGGACATTGACAATCTGTTGTTACATATTAAGATCAAAATATTTTCCTGAAATCAGGCAGCAAGCTTTTGGCATCATCTCACATTTTCTTCAGTTATTGATGATCTCTTGACTTCTGTATCAGCAATACGTATGTTAAAACGATGCTAAATATGTTGGAATATTTTGTTAATGAACGATTAGCTAAATTAAAACACAAAAATAATTTGTTGGTTCTCTTTCCTGTCTAGAAATGCTTTTTGCTGGATTAGAATTTTAATTCAGAAAGCCAAAGCTCGTACGGTACATGAGATTACTGTCATTAAGTCAGAAACTGCAGAAAATGGTTCAGCTATCTCTGTAACTGCCTGTGGGTCTTAAACAGCCTCGGAAATAACTGGACAAATCGGTTTACACTGAGACATTATTCTTTGTTGGCACTTTTCTTGCATATTGAAACCTGCACGGACTGTTTTTGCTGTTGTTTCTTGGCAGATCTGGATTTTAGAAAAAAAACCACCTTCTCTTACTGCAGCAGTTGCAATAATGGAAAACACGGTGCAAACTGTATCACTCCTTGTGTGCAAAGTGAGGGCTTACCAAATTTTTTTCTGTTTTATTAGAAAACCATTATCTTAATCCTGATATTCAAGAGAATTTGATAAAATTAATAATAGATTGGGAGCTTTGATCTAAAATATGCATGTTTATTTGAGACCTGCAGTTAACGCAGATGGTTAATTATTGGAGAAGTGATTACTGTCAGAAGCCGTTCCATGAGCAGCTACGGTTGTGTAATGCACTCCTGAAGCCAGCAGAAGAAGCAGCCCTCGCATCTGCTTCTGCTATGTGGAAGTGAAACTTCAGGAAGAGAATCTGAGAAACCTGAGAGTCAGAATATGATTTTTATGCTTTCAGCAGAAAGCAAAATCCTACTTTAAAGATGACCGTTTGAGTCTCACTCATGAAACTCATGCACAAACACAGTGCCTGGTACAGTGTTCTTCACTTGTTCAGTCATTTCTTGCATCATTAATGTTCTTGCGCATGTCCAGGGTTAAATTACTCGTTCATGCTTTTGATGCACCCCTTACTAAGCCTTTTCTTGTTGAGGTATCCCTCAGCTTACTTCCTGCCTTTTTTTTTTTCCCCAAAGCATGTTCTGTGCATGCTCCCAGGCACCAGGGATGCCGTGGATACGATTCGGTTGCCCAGCTTTTCTGTCCATCTCCTGTGAGGTATCACCTCCTGCTTTCTAACTCCACAGCTTCTCCCCTCCGCAGTTCAACCCCTATTCTTCCTCCCCACGAGCAGTGTCCCCATTCCCTTCGTACGGCAGCGTTTCACTCTGCGCCTCATTACTCCCCCCTCTCGCTGACTTCGTTTCCCAGGCACACAACCTAACCAGGAGCTACTCCTGTTAGTGGCCGTTCTCTGCATCCCTTAAATTTCTGAGAACTATAGAGCAACGCCAGACATCTCATGTTTTCTGGTAGCTTTCACAGCAGAGAATGCAGTCCTTCGAGGCTGCATAAAACTAAAGCCAGTGTGATCAAGTACAACATAGCAATGTGTCAAAGTACGTTAGAATCTCTAAAATGTTATTTCCTCTCTGTCACAATATGGGGAAGGAGTATGACCTTGTATTTGTTTGGCTTTTTCCTTAATTGTAGTTGCCTAAGGATTCTGCTGTCAACTTGTCAAGCATCACTTAGGTAGCATAAAAGAGTATGTCTCCCTTAAGCTGAATTAATGTTTGCATTACCTGCAGCGCTACTTTAAAGCATTACCTGTAATTATATTTCTCTGGATTTACTAATTCAAAGCAAGCAGAGGTATTTCTGTAGCATTCCAGTTTATTGACTATCTACAGTTAATAGAATTGAAATAAAAGTGGTCCTTTGTTTCTACAGCTGTGGAATCACCAATCTATGCAGACCTATGAGAACGAAGGCTTGCCTGTGATAACGTACAAGCTGTGCTACAATACATTTAAATATAAGGTCGTTTAGTAGCCAAGCATTACCATGACCGACCAACCATTTGGTATTCCTGTCGCTGGTCTCAGGAGTTCACAGAGCTCTCTACTCCCTTTACTTCGCTTCTGGAGAAGAGCTGAATGCGTGCTTAAGTCTCTCTGTAGTCCACAACGGCTTAAGGCCAATAACATACTGTGTTAATAATGGCTGTGAGTGCATTGCTAAAATAGGGAGGATTTTCTGAAAAGGTCTTAATTTTTACAAAAATCGGAGCTTTACTCCTACTTCCGAAGTAAATAGCAGTGATTTGTTTGCCTTACAGAGAAAAGTTCTTGAATGAAGTATGTGTTAACATTGTGCCGTTTATTTTATTCCCTTTCCCCACGCCTTAGGCGCGACACTTGGCAGAATTAGCACACCTTAGGCCAGAAGAGGTATCTGCCAAACAGCTGAAATCACAAACTGTCCACAGGGTGGAGCTTACAGCTGAGAAAGCTGATTGTCACCAGGAGCACTGCCTTTACGTTAGGTATAGATATTCTGCACAACTCTAAAGATGCAGCATTACTAAAGCCAAAACCAGATACAAAGTTTTAGTGGGGGTGGGGGCGGTATTATTATTTAGCTACCATGTCCAAAGTGTTCCTGGTACAAATTAGCAAAGCCAAACCAGGCAATGTTGAACTCTGGCTTCAAAGAGCAATTAAAACATTTACTAAATTCTTCCTTTTGTTTTTCTCACGAGTTTGCTATAGTCTCTAGGATATTTACAGCATCAAAGCAAAAGAAACACTTTCATTTTTCTCAGCAAAGAACTTCGTTAACCTATTCTGTTAAGAAAAAAACACCAAAATAAGTGGCTAGATGTTGCAGCACGATCCAAAGACTAGTTAGACTTTAGAAATCTAGCAAATATATCAGAGTTTCATTTTCCACTGCTCATGAGGCACTTTAGTAAATGCAGGAGGATTGGGGTTTTTTTTTTTCATAATGTAGGGTGATACTTAATTAGTTTTGGCATTGAAATAACATGTTCTTTTCTTGTGCATGGATGAGCCTTTTTTTAAAGCATAGCCTCTAGTTTTATTTTTATGTCATACTAATCCTGTTAAACCTTTGCAGCTGAAATCATCTTTGATATAGTGAGATTCTTGTTGGTATTGACTCAGCTTACTCTTTTCCAAAAAGGTAAATAATTTCCTGATTTTCTTAACTATTTCAAGCATAATTTAGTTTATTTCTGTGACCTACATTGTTGTACAGGCATAAACGGATTCAAAAGATTCATTAGGGCAAAGCAATACTCCTTCCCCATTAGAACGACTTCCCTCTAACTCCAAAGCCCGTATGTACCTCTTCATCTAGTGTAGGCTGTAGAGAAGTAGATGAGATCTGTTGTTTGCCCTGGAGGCCTCGGTAGTCGTGTGTTTGACTAGTCATTGGGTTGCGTAGCAAGACGTTAGCTGCTCATGCATGTTGAGCACAGCCTACCTTAGCAGTGCCTGGGAATTCAGCTAACAACCTTCATGTGATTTTCAAAAGCTCCCACATGGCTGAGCCAGTTTGTCTCTGTGCGTGTTGCTTCAAAGCCAGGATCCATCTTTGAACCCGCATTCACTTCAGCCATAAAAATTTCTTCTAAATACTTCCAGGAAGACTTTTTTTTCAAGAGTGGGAATGACTATTTCTATGCCCTCTGGTTTTTGTCTCCTTGCACCCAGAAACTAGGAGAGTATTTTTTGTCTCGGCCACACACAAGACTTCATTTTCAGGTTCTACTCCAGAAAATGCCATCAGAAATGATATTTTTAAGGTATCAACCACGGAAAACAGGGAACTGGAACAGAAACACACACGGCGTGTGGCACGCTGCTCCTGCTCTCATCCCTACTACACGTTCTATTTGTGTATCTCCTTTTTCGCTAGATATGCAGTTGTACAATATGGAAACCTTTCCGCTGTTGTTTCTAAAAATGATGTTGCAGAAGAGATGTGTGACCTGCAGTAGTAATCAGAATATTTTAGGCAGAGTAGCCTTATTTAAGCTCTTGCTATTTAATTTTGTGTATTTAGGCTTTTTTATGTCTTCCGCCAGGCTTTTACCAAGTAATTGGATTATGAATTTCAGTCCTTTGCACGCACATTTAATTTCCTGGGTTTGGTTTTTCTATTTTTTTTCCTCTTTCTGCCTCCTTTGTGAAAGCTGGCTGATCCCCTATTTAGATCTCCGTTTTCAGCCTCCCAGGAGAATGAATTAAAATCATTCTCTAATAACATTGAAGTATACCTCGCTAACGAAATGTCGTTTATGCAGTTCACGCTTCACAATATAAAAAGCTTGTGCCTAAGGCACAGAGACCTAGTTTTGTTTTGGTAGGGTTAATTATAAAACTTGTCAGCTGTAGCGGCAGTGTGATGTCTGACAGTGAAATGAGCCACCATTGCTCGTACGTTTTGGGAAACGTTTTAGTTATATAAATGCGGATAAATTAAAAACTGAATCACTTGGGTAACTGAAAAAAAAAATGCATCTTTGTCTGGAAAAGCTTCAGTAGATCGTATCTATCTGGTTAAGCAACATGTTGCGAATGCATTTTAACACGTGCAGCTTGGCTCAGAGTTGCAAAGATAACGGAAAGCCATTTTTACGGTCCAGCCAGTGCCAATATATGTATTTTAATTCGCATTACTGAAATTACAAAACATGGAGTTACAGAGTATAAATAAATTTAACTGTCGTTCAGGAAAAAAAAGGTCAGTCATTGCCAGCAAAAGACTCTTCAAGAAGCCGCGATCATTTCTTGTCCCAGACCTAGAAAAAGCCTCGGGAAACAGACGTGCCTTGCAGCTTTCCGGGACGGCCATCGAGGCTGGGCTCTAGCAAACCCAAATCTGAGCCCGAGCGCCACAGCGAAGGCACGTCGCTGGCAGCTGCCTCATTGCCAGTCTAAAACCAAGATGCCGCCTTCCAACGCAAGCATCTCAGATAGACTAAGCTGAACTAGGGGAGAATCTAATAAGCCAACCTTAAAGGCTTTATACAAAAGGTCAAAAAGACCTTTTAAGCCAGAAATCAGTTTGCAACACTTGCAGATCACTGTTCATGGTAGCACTGTTTCACCGCTTCTCCAATTTTATATTTACCATTTATATTTACCATTTCAAACTAACATTTCTCCAAAAAGCAGCTTTCCACATGAATCTTGTCCCGTTATTCCTCTCTTTTCACAGTAATTCCAACCTTAGATGTGCTCTGAACCGCAGCGTAATGTGGTATGCAAAAGCAGCAGAGGTTAGTTGGGGGTTTTGTCAGCAGGATCAGAAAAGAACGCCCTGGGGGAGTAGATTCATGGCAGCCATAGTCTAGGGGACAATATATGAAGGATGGGAACGGTCTCTAACATGCCTGATAACAACCAAAAATCTATGCAGAAATTAGCTCCCGCATACGTTTTTCCTCGTGATCTCTTAGGTCAGTTAGCTGTTTTAAGTTCTCACATTATCTTCAACCACTTAGAAGACCCACGGCTTCTACTTTTTTGTCTTCAGAGACATAATCGCTGCTGACTTTTGTTTGCTTTTTCGTGTTACTTTCGTCACCCGTAATTTTATGGCTATCCCTGGTTCCGTGCCCTTGTGTCATCATGGATTGCCCCAACTCCGGTCATCCTGTGCGTCGTCTTCGTTTTGCCTTTCAAGCTTATACTTTACCATTATTTGTGACTATCAGATCCTGCCACTCATCTGCTTGCACATAGATATGCAATAATACCAGGACCTGGGATCTTTAATGTAATATGATTAAATCTACATATTTAATGGCAGATTTTTCACGCCATTCACTAGAAATGCCTCATAAGACAGAGTTAGGTGGCTGTAAGTTCAAGCAGCAGGAATGCCAGCGGGTTCTCCATGTTTCCTAAGCAATGCCGGATGGATGCTAGATAATTCACCGTCGCTGGGCACAGCAAAGTTCTGTGGCTTGAATAGCTTGTGGCAAAAGTTTTCACTTAGGAAATGATACCGTTTGCTGATTTAATTTAAATTCAGATTAACAGAGTATGCTGTCCAGGTTTTAATAAAAGAAGATATTTCTTGGGAGATTCCAGCATATTTGTTGTGAATATTTCAGATTCTTCATGAAAAAAATCTGTGTACAGTAAGTAGTAAATAAGCTGCGTTGTCAAGAGCGATAGGTATGAGGGTATAAGTCAAAATTTTAGTAGAACAGTTCCATTTCAACGTGGGTTTTTTTTTTTCAATAGCATCAAAACAATAAAATTATTGCATTAATTTTCCTGCCCTGTTCTAAAAGCCTGGGACGTTGAGTAACAAGGATCGGCACACCACGGGTTGCCTGGCGATAGCCTTGCCATGACTCTCACCACTAATCTCTGATTTATACTGGTTTGCCAAGCTGCCAGCGCTCATTTAAGCCAAATCGAACCAAAGTAATTTGGGGATTTTTTTTTCATTTTACTACCTACAGTCTTGGTGCTTCAAATCAAAAAATGAGTTTGTACAATTAGAAATACATTTTTCCATGAGGAGACAAATGCCACTTGTTGTAAGGGGGACAGTTTTCCCACCTCCCCTCCCCGCCCCTGCCTTTCTGGTCCCATTTCTTTCCCATTACTCAGGGGAAACACGAATTCTCCATGCGTTTAGAAAAAAAACTGTTTTAACTCGGAAAGAAAACTGAGTATACAGTAGGGATCCGCAGAGACTGCAAGGGAACTGTGCCTGACAGTGCGCTTTCTATTCGGAAGAGATCTTTGCCTGTAACTAAAGGGAGAGATTAAAGAAGAGCGTAATTAATGTTAGCATCTTCCATGCTAACACGTACAGTTACGCTGCTCACACTGTCGCGTGCCATTATGTAAAAGTGACCTTTACGGCTCACGCAGCGTGGTGG